>NC_142182.1:4510000-5215000 GCF_026936395.1 Plectropomus leopardus
CCCGGAGGCATCGAGGGCTGATCCATCTATTTAAAAACTTGAGACAGCTCTGAGTGCAGGAGGAGCAGCGGGCCGTAGTGCAGAGAGTTCTCTGCACGTCTGAGGATAAATGAACAAGTTTGAGCAACACCACAGTGAGAAGCTTTCTCATTATGACCGTCCACCTCTCTCTCTGATCAAAACACACACAAAATCTGCCTCCTCTCCTCCCCGTCCCCCCCTCCCCTCCTCATCTCGTCCATGGTTCAGGCGACTGTTTCGGGGGGTCGGTCTAAAGTGGCGGGCCTGATAAGAGTGTTTGTCTAACACTCTCCATGTCAAAACACTCATCTATCTTCTCTGTATCTATCCCCACCAGAGAACAACGGACAGACGCTGATAAAATGGCTTTCCCACAGCCTGTGGGGGGGCGGCGTGCAGGGAGGAGGTGGGGGTGTTGGGGAGGGGTGGGGTTACGGAGGGAAGGAGGGAACAGGAAGGAGTGTGGTTTGAGGGAAGAAAGTGCCATAGGAGGGATGCAAGGCGGCAAGAAGTAGATATTAGTCCTTAACCCTTTGAAACCTGGAGCAAAGTCACTTTTTTGTGCTGCTTTCAGATGTAGTGTTTAAACCTTTAAATCAAGAGAAAATCTGTGTGATTTCTTTGAAAAAAAAAAAAAACATGGGAAAAATAGGCAATGAGCAACTTTTAGGAAATTATTTTTTAAAATAATATTTGTAATTATAGTTATTATATAATTATATCAAGTTACAAAATTCTTATAATTTTTATGCACTTTTTCTTTTTTTTCTTATTATTTTCAGGTAATGTTCACACCAAAAAGCTATAGGGAAAACTATATTTATAATGAGCATAATTTACTTTTTTTTTTCCTTTAATGTTTTTCTTGATTGCTCATTACCCTCTTTCTATGTATTTGAAAAGAATTAAGCCAATTTTGACAGGTTTCAAAAGGGTTAAAGACTAATAGCGGTAAAAAATATTTTGTCGACTGTTGCGGCAACATCACACAGGAAGTGGTGTATGTCTCTTAACACAGCTTGAAGTTGCGATGACACAATATAATGAATAACACACATGTTACACAGTGATCAAATTTTACGGAACTAAGTGACCTGATAGTATCTGTTTTATTAGGATCCACCCTGATCCACCAAGTCTATGCACTCAGAAAAAAACACTTATGTGCTTTATTAAGTATGGTTTTTTCAAACGAGTGTCGACACACTCTGTTCATATGTCACACTGTAAGCAGCTCCACTTTTTCATTCCCTTGCCCCGCTGCACCTGAGAGCGTGACACTGCTGCCAGACGCAACAAGAGCTGACCTGACCTGTCGTGCTCGGGTCAGGTTGGGCTGAATTTTTTATTGAATGACTCAGGTTTTGGGTGGAGCTCAATTTTACAAATATTTATGAAAACAACTTTTTTTTTGTTAGAATAGATCACATTAAAGAGGATATCTCTGTCAGGGTGTGGCCCTTCTGGTACATGATCAAATTCTGTTGGGGTTTGGACACAAATGTTCCAGGTTCAAGGCGGCTCAGTGTCACATTTCAGTCCCAGGTCAAGCGCCAACCCAAACATGACTCCTCAGACAGTCTAACCTGCTGGCTACAGAGTCTGAAGTCCAGCGTCTGTCCAGCCGGTATCTCCTGTCTCATGGGGCCTCAGTTTGGCCACTCTGACCCTCCTTATCTGTGCACTCCATCAATGTCCAGTCTGCCTCTGTGCCATTGGCCAGTCGGCTACACATGGGACTCTTATCAGCCTGACCAGCTCAATTGACCCTCATTGTGAAACGGTGCGAGGATTTGACCTCAGTAAGCCAACACAGATATTAACTTATAAACAAGCTCAACACAAGCATTAGTTTGTTTGGTATTAAGGCTGAACATGTGTCGTCTTCCTCCTTTCATGACCTGTTGCATCATATCCATTCATGAAGGCATGCCTCAGGGAAAACCAAACAGGCGGCAGGGTCGAGGTCAACCTAAATATCTAAACGTGTGCACGGAGTACTCTGAGGAGCACTCAGTGAACATAAACAGGCCGAACACAAAAATCAACTGCTGAAAGCTGAACAATTTTTTTGCCATTGCCATCAAAGTGTGGCGCTGATGAAATATCATTAATTTAACTCCTGCAGAGGGTACGCAAGATTTTTTTTCTTAAATGCAAAAAAAAAGTCATGCAGAATTCCTGAAATGACAATAGTATATTAAGTTCAATTGAAAAAATGTAAAAATTAGTTTAACAAACAAATATTATGTTAAATATGCCTATGTTTAATACAATTTTTAACTGCCATAAACTGTTGCAAAAGACATAATCCCCTTCATGTTTACGTTTGTTGAAAAATAGTTAGAAGCTAAATGTTAAATACATGCTATTATATACAATATCTCATTAAATATGGGAGAAAACAAGTATTACGTATTACATTAAACATTTAACAGTATTACGAGTGTAAAAGGGAAATGCTTTAGTTTTGAAGTGCAGAAAGTGACCGGTTAAGCGCTGATTTTTCACGTTTTAGCATTGACATGAGCACGAACCGAGATGCAGAGGTCCATATGTTCGGCTTTTTCTTCTTTGTGAAACTGCAGCATATTGTCCAGTAAAATGTTACATTTGAATGACACCTGTTTTTGGTCATTATCAGAAGCTACCACAACATGAGGGGAGTATAGATTCATTTCAGTTGAAGTTTTGTCTCCTGACTGTCTGACTGTCTGAGAGTCCAATGGATAAATGTGACTTTGATTATACTGCACAAGTTGTGTGAGAGTCTGTAAACAAATGTTTTGATACAGTTTTGCTGTTGTTAAAAGTGGAATGTGTCCATTTTTGGATTCTTTATTCACCACTGTTTTTCTTTATTAATTCAACGTAACACGTGCAATTGATTAAGCCTACAAATGGTCATTTGGAGGATGTAATATTCCTTTAAGGGCATATTATATTACATTTTGGGGGAAATTATTCCATTATTTGGTACTACAAGCATCAATGACTGTAGATCAATTAGTTGTCTTGGAGTCTGTTAAATAAGATAATGCCTTTTCATAATGGTAGAGAGAAAGTGCTATCTGTGCACCTCCACTAATGAGTGCTGCTTGCTAATCCCAGCAGGTTAGCTGTGTTCACTGGGGTAACACGAGGCCTCCAACAATCCTAATCCCTGTTAATTACCCCTCCTGCCCACCACAGACCTGCATAATAACCCAGCGCTGCTTATCAATATGGCTGCACTGGCTGCTACTACCCTCACTGCTCTGTATGATACTACACACACCCACACACACACACACACACACACACATTATTCTCTCTGTCAGAGATAGATGACCCGTTTCCAAAAACGTAAGGTTGAATGGGCATCCTGTAAATATCAACCAGCTCCAGAGTATCCATCCACACTGCCTCACTCATTCAGTGCTCACACACACATACTACCTACACACACTAATACACACAGGTCCACAAGATGACACATTGACACTCAGCGCACACACTGCGGCCACACACATCCAGCCTGTACACACCATCACACCAATATACACCCCCTGTCACCAGCTACACACACACACACACACACACACACACACACAAAGGCTTATCAATACGGACGCTTCAGCAGCCACTGGGGCGTCCAGGCCTCTTTGACGAGCCAACACAATAAAACAATCAGTCCGCCATTAATGAAATGACTAACGCAATTAACCGATGAGTGGGGAGGAGGGGGTACAGAGCTGAAGGTGGCAGACGGCCGTTAGACGAGACCAGAGTGGTGCCGATGACATTGTTCCAGGAGTTTTGATTGTTTTTTCATTCTTTTTAAAGATTCAATCAAGTATTGGAGTTCCTGATTTAAAAAGAAAAAAAAAGATGTAATTATCTAGTGCAAATTTTGCTGATGTTTAGGCCCCTGCAACCTGTGAGAACTGGCTTGATTTTTTCAAAAGCATGGGAAGACAGCATGAGCAACAAAATAAAAAATACAGCAAAATTATCAAATAATTACTGAAAAGTACAATAAAATTACTTAAAAATTAGTAAAAAAAAAAAAAGTAAGAAGAAAGTAAAAGAAAAACAAGGCACACAAGACTTGGAAAAGTGCCCAAAAATTTGGTAACATTATTTTAATAATGATTTTTAATGATTTAAAAAAAAAAAAAAATGTGATAATTATAAATGTACTTTTTTCCCTAGACATTTTCCTTAGATTTATTTTTAAAAAAAAATCTAAATCTACTATTTTATAGCTACTTATGGATGATTTCTTATTAGGTTGATCAATGCCTTTTTCCAGGTTTTTAAAAGAAATTACAGCAATTTGCTCTGGCTCTTAAGGGTTAACTACTTGCCAAAAGGCATCTGAAAGCGGCACAAGAAAAGTGATGTCGCTCAGGGAGTCAAAAGGTGAAGTGGGAGAAATTTTCAAAGGAACAGTGAGTTTCATTCATGTTGTTCGATTGCTGTATGAGATCATGATAGAAAACAAAATGTGGTCATTTTTTTAGTTTTTTTTTCCCAAAGCTAAAAACATTCTTTTTTACTGTTTTATAGAGATTAACACAAAGCATATAAAGGATGCAGACTTCCAGAAAGATACTACCGTGCTTCAGTTAAAAAAAAAAAGGGTTACAAAGTTAAATTACATTAAAAACAAACAGTAAATGTCAAAGAAATAGAAGTCAGAGATTGAGTGTTATATCATGAAGCCATTATCAAGACTCACAACACTGCAAAGGATTTATTTTCATCAACAAAAAGAATGATTTAAGATTTGTATTTAACATGAAGCCCTACTGGGAATAATATGAGACACAAAAGTGATATTTCTTTACTTAATCAGGCAGATTAATTATTGCGTTCTCAGATGATACATCTCCAGGTAAAGTCACTTGGAAGCAAAATTAATTAAACCTGCAGGTGAGCTGTTATCTTAACTGATATGTCATATTATTAATAAATGCTTACTTGGTGGAAACTGTCCACAACTTTTGGAAGAGTCAAAAACATTACCCGTACCCAAAGAAAAATAAGTAGATTTTTCTGGCTCCAACTGTGGGCTTGTTATAAAGCTGGCGATGCTTATCGAGATGCCTAAGACATTTGTTTCCAGTCCTCTGCTTTGTTATTTTGGAAACAACAGTTTGTCACACTTATTGATTGCATAAGAAGGAGATGGAGTGAGTGCACACAATGAGCGTGTCTTTGAAAGCAAAAACATGTCCCATGCATGTGGAGTCCCACATGGCACCAGCTTGGGTCCACTTTCATTGTCTGTTCTCGTGTTGTTATATTAACTGTATATATGTGAATAAATAAACCTTGATCTATGCTGTATGTCACAAAAAGGTATAGAATTATTTTCTGAGAGAAAAACTGAAAACTGAATTAAAACATGAATTGAAAAGGGTTATTTTGTTGTAAGAATGTTCTCACAAGTAGCGACGTTATTGGAGCACTTCAACAGTGTAAATAAATGGGTGACATATCAAATTTGGAAGAGTAAAATATGATAGAAGATAAAAAATATGCGTCAGTAGGATAAACTAAACAAAACAGGACAGCAAAAGTTACAGTGCAGTGACACTACAGTGCAAATTTATATTACACAAGGCCTTGGCAAACTGAATTAGAGCTGCATCTATAGATTATTTTCAATATTGATTAATCTACTGGTAGTGTTATTGATAAATCAAATAATTGTTTGGTCTATTTAGTATCAGAAAACAGTGAAAATTGTCCATCCCAGTCTCTGAAAGTCCAAGGTGATGTCATTAAATATCTTTTTTGTCATTCATAAATCAATACTCAGTTAACTATGATGTAAAAAAGAGAAAAACAGCGAGTATTTTTGGACATTTTCACATGAAAAATTACGTAATTGATTATCAAAACAGTTGATTAATCAGTGCAGCTCAAAACAGGAGTCTTGAGCCCTGATTTAAAAGTAGAGTTGGCGCAGACTTTAGGTTTTTTGGTAAATATGTTGTGCATTTAAACTGAATGCTGCTTCTCTTTGTTTATTTTTACCTCTGAGTAAACAGTTATCAGACCTCTTCCAGACCATCTGTGGGATCTTCATAATGTCTTCACATTTTCATTTTTTAAGTCAGTTTGTAAACTTTCTTGTCCGTCGTTGTGAGAACTGAAGTCTAACAGGCCAGCTGTGCTCTGTGTGCAAGGGGTCACACGTGCAAAAACCACAAATAAGGACATCATACCTGGTCATCCAATAGGAACAAGCACCCTGAACAAACAGCCTGCCTGATTGGATATCAATGAGGAATAAAGGGGGAAAAAAAGAAAGGTGTAACCCAACACTGATGTTCTCCTCTATCCGGCCTAATTGATTTTTAAAAAGACTATTGTTGATATCAAATGAGCACATCGCGGCGGAGCTATTGATTTTTTGACACCACAGAACAGGAAATCTTTATCTGCGTGCTACTCCGACCCCACACTAATAGGTGGGGTTTAACCTCTGCTGAATGACAAATCCCAACGCCTCCAGTTGCAATTCTCTCTCTGGCCCTCTTGGGAAACACAGGACAAATACCGGAGTTCTTTTATGGTCAGAAAAATGGGATCCTGTGTTTTACGACATACAATGACAATTCTAATTATATCTACCAAATATACAAAGGCAATCTCCTCATAAATGGGAAAGAATAGTGACTGTTTTTGCTTACAGTCTCATTCTGCGTTATATGAGTTACTTTATACACACATACTGAATATTACAGAGCAGGCAGGTATCAAAGGTAACATTTTTTATCTTTTGTGTACACAAATCTGTACATTGTTCCCTTGAATTGACCTCAAATTAGTAATCTGTGGATCGACATCAGTTGTCTTGCGTTCAGATGCCTTTCATAAACTATTTAACTCTTTGAAACCTGAGCAATATGATCTGATTTTTCTCAAACATGAACAAAAAAAAAAGGCAATGACCAACATGGCCAGAGATGTCCAGCAATTCGTAAAAAAAAAAAATTAAAAAAAAAAATGGTAAAAGGTGATAAGAAAATAATCTGAAAATTAGTATTTAAATAAGGGGGAGGTTTATGAGAAATTATCTAAAATAGGGAAAAATGTCCAGAAAACTTTGATTAGTTATTAAAATTAAATATTTAAACTTATCATACAGAACAAAAATGTTTGCTTGAAAAGGTTAATTTTCTTATTTCTTTTTGCTTTTATCTTATCGTTTTCTGCTTTATTTATTTATATTTTTTTTTCCAATTCCAATTATTGAGCCAAGTCTTGTTACATTTCTCATTGATTTTAATAGAAATCAAACCAGTTTGCTCAGGTTTCAAAGGGTTAAAGGCCATGAAAACCTTTTTCATCAGCTTCCTGCTATGAGTGACGGGATCCTACCTGAGCACACTATCCTCTACAAAAGTTTCATTTCTTTTGGTTGTTTAAATTGACAGATCTCTATGTTTCTTTTTTCCTGTGTGTGCTTCTCAATTGAGACTTCCAAAAGTATAATCTATTTCCCACATTTACTAGGAATCTTTGTCACATAAAAATATAAAAAAAAATATGCATCATTTTGCCTCCCTTATTTGACTAAACAATTAATTTGGCACTGTCCTTGTTATCTTGCAAATGTATATATATATATATATATATATATATATATATATATATATATATATATAATGATGCAACTTTGATCATCAACCTTCAGTCATAAATCAATTTTTTCAATCTGTTTCGTTGTTTTGGTTAAGCTCTTGATAGTTTGCATTTATGAATCCTACCCAGCTTTCTCCATTAATGACATCTCACATCATTTATACTGCCGGCTGATAAAAGGCCTCAATCTAACAACAACCGCGACCTGATTGCGCCTCCTTTCTCTTTCTCATCCCTCTCTCTCCATGATCTTCCATGCAGCACCCCTGGGTCCCTGGAGTCCGGCAGGCTCGGCTCAGCGGCAGATAGACATTTCTGGGATAGGCATCTACTGCTCAGGACCACGCAATCATTTCCATTTTACCCTCTGTTGCACAGGCAAGATAAGACACCTGCGTAGCCCTGCTAATCAGATGAGCTTCAACAGAACTTTATCATTGACATTTACCACTGTTTACCCAACTAATTTCTCTTAACTGCACTGCTGAACTTTTATCTACAAAATACATACACCACCAGAAAAGAGCAAGAAGCAAACATGCAAATTCACAAATATGCGAAGAAAGATAAAATGAGGTGGAGAAAACTAAAAGCATTTTTTTTTCTGTTCAGAGGACGAAGGGGGTGAAAACAGAACAAGTGACAGGGCTACTGTTGATGAGATGAGCCCTCCCCTCCTCCTCCTCCTCCTCCTCCTCCTCCTCTGCCTCCTGCTCCTCACTGAAGACAACAAAATGCAAAGAATGCTGACATTCACGTGCAAAAACTTCATTTTGCAGTTCAATCACCTGACCGCTGTTGCGGAGTTATATTTATTGCTGATAAAGAGTGTGCGTCTGTATGCATGCGTGTGAGAAAGAGAGTCCAGTGTTATCCAACCAGTCACAAGACAGACGCTGGGAAAATGTGCGCATCCTGTTTTAAAATGATGTAAACCAGTTGCATAAGTTAATGTCAGAACTGGTTCTGTGTCAAAATGTTACAAGGCCACAAAATGTGCCAACTTTTTCATGTTCATGTCTCATGAGTGGGTGTTAGTGTGGTTAACCCACCGCACCAGGGAAAATGTTGGGGTTGCACAGTTTTGCAAACCATAGATATGTTACATTTGGACATTGAATACCACTGCAGCCCACTGTTGGAAACATACAAACAACAAAGCGGTTGTGTTTTAAAGAGTCATTGTTGTCTTTTCATCAGCTTTTAGGCCCCACATGTATTTTACCAGTGGGGACAGTGACACCAAAAGTGGTTGTTCTTAACTGAGACGCTGCTGTCACTCCTGTCAGGATAGTGGCATGACAAACAGTTCATTAAGATTTTTTTCAGCATTTTTGCTGTTATTGGAAAAGACAGATGAAAGGGGGAGAGGGAGGGGATGACATACAGCAAAGGGCAGCAGACTGGAGTTGAACTCGTGGCTGCTGCAGCAAAGGCATAGCCCCTTTCACGAGGTGCCTACTCTGCCAGGTGAGCTTCCAGGTGCACCCGGAAGCGTTTAAATGTTTAATTGTTTAATTGCACCTACAAATAAAATGTTAAATTGATTGTGCAATTAAAACGTTAAATTGATTGTGTAATTATACTGTTAAATTGATTGTGCAATTAAAATGTTTAATCAAACACGTTTCTTTTAATTAAACAATTGGTTTATTAAACAATTGTTTAATTGCACCTGCACTACCAGGTGAGCTAGCGGGTGCCTTGGAAATTGTGGCATTTTTACTAAGACATAACCCCTTTCCCTGTCTGAATTGTGTCCCCAGCGGCAGGTATTTCGAGCCAAAACACGATCTTTCCCTAATCATAAACAAGTCATTTATGTGGCTCAACCTAACCACATTTAACCAGAGAATTGTTTAAAGATAGAGTTTCATTGTATCTTCTACATAATAACATGTTAATGTAACATATACATGGTTTGCAAAAATATAAAAGAACATATTTTCTGGCAATGATAATGGGTCAACCACAGCAGCTGCTGAGCCCTATTCATCCCACACTGTGTGCAATATACAGTTATTTAATGCTTAATTTAGTTATTTTTGGTAAAGCTCTTGAAAAGTCTAAAATTTTAGCCCGTTTGCTTCTGTGATGAAATGACCGGCCACCACAGAAGTCAGGCTGTGCTCATTCAGTATTTAGTCAGCAACAATTTTGTGAGAAAGACTAAATAAGAAAGAGATATAAACAACTTCCACTGGCCTTCATGCTGCTTTCTACTATTTACTGACCCAGTTTTCTGGCCCGTTAATGATGTAGAGCATCGCACCAGGAAAAAATCCCCAAAAAGGCCTAACTCATCTACTGCAAAGCCTTGCACACAGCTCTGAAATACCTGCAATGGGAAATCAGTCATCGCCTATTTTTAAGGGGTTAAAAAAAAAAAAAGGGGAAAAAGAAGAACTTAAGCAACCAATAACACTTTCAACAGACATATAGGCTACATGTTAATATTATATTAGGGTAGACTTGAAAAAGTCAGAAACGGTTTTAAATTCCACAAACACCCACAGTTTACCAAGGTCGGTCTGTATTCCCTGTCTTTGTAGCTGCATTTACACTGCCTGTTCAAGGTGGGAATATCCCGAGTTCAAGAATGTATTAAGTAATTAAACACAAAAAAATACATGTTACTAACTGTTTTGAGAGTTTACAATGCAATGTCAGAAAAAAACGATTCATAAGATCCAACTTGCCATGTCTGAGCATTTTAAAGTCTTTTGAAAGATTATTTGAAGTCATTTTAAAACCAATTAAGGCCTTTTTTCAAATTAATAAATTCAATATATTTATAGACTTTTATAAGGATCCACGGGAACTCTGATATATTATATGGCACGCTAGAGGCAGATACTCGTGTAAAATATCACAGCCATCAAGCCTTTTTGAATGCAGGATGCCGCAATGCAGTGTATAATAAAGTGTATAATTACACGCACATCTCAGGGGCGGTATTAAGGGGGGGCCTTGGTTGCGGCCCTATAGCGTGATCTCTGTGTAAAAGCAGGTCACGTTTAATAGAAAACGGCTAAAAAACTCAACGATTTCCAACATTCACTGTCAAAGCAAAACAACAGACTGGAGATTCATGACTGGAGGAGAAAGCGTTAATTCTTGGGAGTAATTCTGATGTGAAAGTGCACGATTGTGCGCACCTCAACGAGTGTGTGTGTGTGTGTGCGCGCGCGCGTGCGTGTGCGAGAGGGCACGTACTTCCCGAGCACAGCTGCTCCTTCACTCACACTCCCACCTCCATCTCTCCCAGCCTTCCCTCTCTCCTCTGCTGTAGCCTGTCACAAATTGAAAGTGGAGACCTTCCAGAAACTATCCCTGATAATCACACATAAATTAATTAGAAAATGTTTCTTGACATTCTCTACGCACAGACTGGGAGAGGAAAAAAGACTGAGGCAAAGCCACAAAATTAATTGTACGGTATGTGACTCCGATAATTAATTCAATCATTAATTCATGTCTGCTTTAACAACTCCTTCTGGCTCCCGCGAAAAAGGACATTTCAATCAGGCCGGTATCGGCGGCACGAGCCGGGGAAGGAGACATGGAAAAGTTAAAGAGTGATAGGCTTGCTCGACACACTCAGGGTCATTTAGAGGTTCATCAATTAAACAGACAGGAGCAAGAAGGGAGCAGTGAGTGAAGCGAACAAACAGGGAACATGAGACGGGCTTTAAAACACAGATTCTTATTTTCCTTATTCTTCATATCTAAAAAGAGTACACAAATAATGTTCACTAAAGCGTCTTCCTGAAATACATCTGTTAAATGCTAACAGCTGAGGGAAAAAGAAAAAAGCTTTGACGAGGAAACTGATTTTATGATTCAACTTCTTTCATTTCTGTGACACATATGGGTTTATAATACCTGCTGCTGAATTCTATAAAGTAAACAAACAAGTGTCTGTTGTGTATGATTTTCAAAACATTGCAACTATTATCAATGTCTAAAAGCAATACATCGCAACTCATTCGCTCAGCTATACGTTCAGCCTATAGGGTTGGCTATTGTTTGGTTTTTTTTTCCCAACACCAGTACCAAAACAATACTTTTAAAGTGGTACAAGTGCCAAAACAGTACCTGAACAGATACTTTTTTTTAAAATAAAGCACAAATCAACTGCCAATAATGTGAAAGATTGGCTGTATTCGGCATGTACTTAACATCACATCTGAAAAACCCACACACACATGCTCATATGCTGCAGAGCCGTGAGCACAGCTCTGCTCTATTATGTGAAAGCAGTCTATGGCCTGCTTTAAGTGGGTTTACCTGTGTTTGAAAAACCTCGTACATGTATTAATTTTGGTGGGAAAAGGGTTTAAGACCAGAAATGAGACAAGAATTAGCTGCAAACCTTTCACCAAAGAGTTTCGCACACAAATCTGCATTTGCAGAATAGCAACATCCCCTCTCTGATATGACCTGTAATGGCCAAAGTCTCCTGTCTGGGCTAGATTTTCCAAAGCTTGAAAACAGAGCCAAGAGAAGGTGCAGAAATCTCTATTTTACACAGTCTGCTTTAATTACAATATGCTCAAAAGTTACTATTGAATTTTTGCCCAATAATGCCACAATAAAACTGCCTACCCCAGTTTTAAGTTCTTTAGGCAGTTTGAAAACACTGAAGGTTCATTTATAATAAAAGTTTCTGGATAAATAAAACAGGAAAAAGTTGAAAAATGATAAAAAATACTTAACAGTTTTTCTCTTGTGCTGCTGTAGACACATAAACTTTATGAAGACCCGGGAAAACAAGAGATGGTTGTCTAATAAAGGAAGGAAACTGGTGAGTGAAAGATACTGTAGAGGGCACAGACAGAAAGAGACAGAACAGGATAAGAGAGAGATATGAAGATGTCGAAAATGAGCAGAAAGCAGGACACGAGGGTGATTATGTGCTCGTTACGTCTCGGTGATGTCCTGTCCTCATAAAAGACAGAAAAATTTAGAAAAGTCATGAGATTTTTGGTCCTAACTGCTACAATGTACAATCTGGGGTCAAGTTTGTGGTTAGATTTAGGTACAAAAACTGTTTGGTTATAGTTAAAAAAAGATCATGTTTTGGCTCAAAATAGCAGTTTTTTGGGGCACAATATTAGCAGGAAACGCACTAACGTCCGGGTGACACCAACTCCTGCTGAATTCCTGCTGAAAAAAACCCACATTTTTGGTCACTACGAAACATCAACTGTTTTTGTAATGATTATTTTTTTGGCATTTTTGACTTTATTAGATAGGACAGAGTGACAGTGTGAGGAGAGAGGGGACGACATGCAGCAAAGCCACTGTGGCGAGGACACTGTCTTTGAACAAACGTCAATGTTTGGTGCCTAAAAAGCCGCTTGAATGTGACGACTTGGAAACGATTTGAACACTCTTCTATTGGATCAATGCACATTTGATGTAGTGAATGTTTTGGGATCTTTCATCTTGTTTGTTTTTGTTGCTTTTTTTGTTATGACTGTAGTGTTTTTGGGATGTTACATGTTACATTTTTTTTGGTGCCATATCAAACGCTTTAGGTAGCTTATTTGGGGTGACCCATTCACATTTTTTTTCTATTGTATCGTGGCTGTATTTTATTCTATATCAGTATTTCTTTGGCGTGTAAATAAAAAGATGATGATGAGAAAGATTTATTGTTTGCAGAAATGTAGTTGCACAATGCAAACGTATACTTCTGGCAACTGGGCTGAAAAACAGCGTTGACTGTAGTTGGATTTTTTTTTTAAAATTGGGGAGGAATTTTACTTTTACTTACATTCAAATTTTTAGTTTGTGTTGAAGTTTTTGCTATTTAATTTTTTTTCTTGTGTTGTTCCTATATTCTTTTGTGTTTGTTTAAAAATGTTTTCCTGAGTGTGAATTTTTTGTAATTTTAAGTGTAAATCACTTTGAAATGTTGGTTTTGATAAGTACTATATAAATAAACTTTGTCATTATTATCATTATTATTACTATAGATTTTTTTTAAATTATCATTATTTTTATTATTATTACTACTCCAGTTGTATCCAGACCCAACACCAGAAGCTGCATCTACACTAACCTTTTTGAAGCAGTGCATTTTTAGTACTATAGTTCAGGTTCTGGGAATGAATGTAAGCAATGGAGAATGTTAAATACAAACATGTTCGAATGTATTTTTGTGTGAGAGGAAGGTATGCAGGGTGTGGTGGCTGCAGGAGAGGCCAGAAATCCAATAGGCTGGTAATCAGCGTGCCAATGTCCAGTCCTGCCACCAGCGCCTGGCGTGCCACGGGCTCACACGCTGGGAGCTGCTGGGCTGATAGCAGCCGGACAGCATGCAGAAATGTTCCTTTAGATTAGGGCCTCGCGCCTATCAATCATCAGGGATGGAGGAGGGGAGTGACACATCACAGACAGGCTGGAGAGAGGAGATGGTAGAGGGGAGAGTGTGTGTGACAGAGTGTGTGTGTGTGTGTGTGTGTGTGTGTGTGTGTGTGTGTGTGTGTGTGTGTGTGTCAGTCAGAATAGGATGTAGATCAACAGTGTGTGGTGGAGGCAGCGGGCGATGCTCACTTCAAGTGCTCCTCACGAGCCTCTACTCCAACTTATAAATGCACACATGTCCACTGTAAAATCTGACAAGTTAATTTTTTCATTATTTTTTTGAATTGTTATTATGTTTCTCAGATTTTAAGATGTTTCTAGAACCTTAGGATGTTTCTTGGATTTTTACAATATTCCTAGGACTTTAGGATATTTCTCAGATTTTAGGATTTCTCTAGGATTTTAGGACGAGGGGCTTAGCTAGTGTAAGGGGGATCCTCCACTGGTACTTTTTTTATAAACAAGCTTTATTTTGATGCTGTTTTATTCCCTCTGGCACCTTATGTATACTAAAAGTACAAAAACAATTCCCAGTGTGAATCGCTTTATTTTTATTGTGAATAAGCAAATGCTTGGGGAGCCACCCTCGACTCTACTGAGGGCCAGATTTGGTCCCCACACCTTAAGTTGGGTATCACTGCCTTAGATACAGATCCAAACAGAATATGAATTCCTGCTGACCCACATATAAAAGTTTTCCTCTGTGTACTCATGGGACAGAAACAAGCTTCCACTGAGTTCATTTCAAACTGCAAACTGTACTCTGAGGTATCTCAGCCTCACTGACAAGACAAGCCCTCTGGACACATGACAACCAATCATCATCGCAAAGCGCTTTGATTGACAGGTGGAATTGACAGGGTGCTTGCAGGGACACCCTCCTCCTGAGAGACATGGCAGTCTGCTGGCTGGAGATATGGAGGAAGGTTACAGAGAAGAGCGTACAGCGAGTCTGAGTGTGTGAAAGGTGGGCGGATGTGGGTCAGCTCTGCTCTAAAGGAGCTCACAGCTGATGTGTAACAATAAACTGTAATTGTAAAGCTGAAAACGAGAGGCTGGATGTAGCAAATTTTCAGCATTTGCGATCAGTCTTACTCAAATTTAACTTGGCACTTCTCACACCCTTCGCCCTTCATCTCCTCCACTGTCAAAGCCTATTCACACCTGCATCAATTATGAGTCTTTCCCAAGCATACTTCGAGTTTATAGACACAGTCCACATTTAAAAACAAAACGTTACATCCTTTTACACTGAGGGAAAAAACAAAGCATTCACTGCAACACTGCAGAGTTGCCGTGTGGCTCTGCACGTCAAATGAACTTCAAAATCCAGATTTGAAGGACATTTTTTAACTTATTTCCCCAAGTGTGTGAGTCTAAGTGACTAAGAGGAATAATATTTTTTGACATGGGCCCAGCACTGAGTGAGAGCAGCAGCCAGACTGCGTTCGTACCTTCTGTAATCCACTAAAAGTGTTTGTTTTTGCCACTGACATGATCAGCCAAGACTAGATAGATGGATAGACTGATACATGGACAGACAGACAGATAGATAGTCTAACTAGAAACAGCCCTGAAGTCGTTATTATCAAACCCACCAAACTCTATTTAAATAAACAGTCATTTTATCATCCTAAAACACATTTTATTCAAAGTCAACAGAAGCAAAATAAATCTCACAAAAAATCATCCTGGTTCATCTCTCCACTGTTCCAACTATCACCAGCTCAGGTTTCATGGAAATAAACCCTTGATTCACTCAGTTAGATGTGAAAATATGCTGGCTCTATACACGCTAAAATTACTGTTGATTTAAAAGGGGTTTGGTTGGTTTGGCGATGACGATTTCAGGGCTGTTTCTGGTTGTAATAAACACTTGATCCAAAAAAGATGGTTAACCACTGATAAAAAGTTGTGAGCCTCCAAAGACCTGTAGTTCTTGAGGTTGCAGATCTCTGCTTGATAACGTCATAGCCCATCATCAAAACAGGCTAATGGCGTTGAGTAAACGCGACTCAAAATGATGCCAGCTGATTTAGATTTGGCAGTTCAATACAAATATTCCACAACTGATTTTTTTTATCCCAAATGTGCAACAACATCTTTTGTCGACACTAGATATCAAACAAAAGCCAGAGTCGTAAAAAACAATTTAATTGCATTATTCCAAAACTGTCAGACATGGACAGGCTGTTGCAAAAACTTGTGAAACACCAAAATGATTGTTTAAGTGAAGCATGAAGACACATGTTCTTCACCCAACTCAGACCTGTCCTGCTTTAAACGCTTGCACCCGCAGAGCCAGCAGGATAGCCTGACTGTCATTTCTTCATTATATATCTCCCTCATCCTCATCATCTCTTCACCTCACCCACTTCCCATTCCCTCACCTCTAATTTCACTATCTGAATTGCACCTCTTAAAATCTCACACCCCTCATCTCTCTCTCTCTCTCTCATTGATCCTTAAACCTTCACCTCTCTTTTACCCTTCATTAGTTATCGCTGCACTCTTAACTCAATATTGTACTTCTTTATTCCGAACCACTTCTCCTCGGCTTCCTCCCTCTGCCACCGTCTTCTCACCTGTCTCTTCAGTCTCTCTTTCTTCCTCGTGCCATCACTGTAAGCGATTACTGTTCATTTACAGCAAATCTCCGACAGTAAAATACTGTATTTCTGTAAAATGGTTTGGTATGATAGCGTATTTTGGGTTGCTCCCCATGACAGTATGCTGCTTTTTTAAATTACAGGACACTACTTTTTTTTTTTTGGAAACAGGGTGTTGCATGGAGAATTAGGCGCTCGCTCAGAGGTTTGATTTAAAGTCTTCTAAGTCTAATGTTAGGCTTGTGCTTTTTGTTTCTCAGTCAATTCTTTTTAGAGAAATAGACAGAAATAATTTACAATCAGCTTTAGAAACTGTCACTTGGACAGCAGTTTTTCCCACAAAGGACATGGCATGTGCTTCACATCAACAAGACCTGCTTCAGCAACATCGATGGGTATTGCATCTACATATTAGACGCTTAATTTATTTATTTTTTCCAGTATCTTGTTCATATCGCTAAGAATGTTTGATATCAAACTGATACTTGACAGGCTGTCTAGCTAGTTTTAATATGTCATTTATCAGTGAGGAGGAGATTTTAATAGCTGAAAAAATCAGCCTATTTAGTTTTTGGATGATTTATTTCGGTAACATTAATATAACATATAGTCTGCATCTGAGGAACAATATTCTTGTTTACCTGGTAATTAAGCACAAAGAGGCTGCAGCATTGGCCGCGGGAGGCAGCTGTAAAACAGATTTTTCCGGTAATAGACTGCCTATAGATTCTGCAAAATAACGGTATATTGCAAGAAATATACTGTATTTGTGTTTTACGCTAAAAGGCTGTAAAGTCATTTCACAGTATGAATATTGTAAAATGATGGTATATTGCTGGCGTCTGTGCTGCCAGCTCTTTACTGTTATTTTACAGTGAAATTATTTACAGTGATCCTTTTTCTTTCAATCACTCATCCATCTATGTCAACTCCAACCTCTTTAATCTTGACCCGATAACATCTCTTCTCAGTTAACCCTCTGTGCTCCTTGTTACAAATACACACAAAAACAAGATATTTACGCTCTATCACTGCACATGAGTGAAGCAAAATCTACTATGGACACTGATTAAAACCTTTCCAAACCTTTTTGGATCAGCAGCCAAGCAGTAATTAAATAAAGAAGGGAAAAAAACGCTGTTGTCCTGTATTCCTGGAACATTTTAGAGATACTGAAGGTCCTGGATTTGTATGAATAGCTCCACAAAGAGATGAGCAAACAGTGCAGAAAAGCTGGAAGCTTTTACACAAACATCTTATCCTTGGGTTGCTACATTCAGCCATCCATGACTAGATGGATCAAAGTGAGAAACAAAGGTCTTATCACGCGTGGACAAAGTGATGAAGGTGCACCTTGGTGCTGCTCGCCACGACTTCAATGGGGGGAAAAGTTGCCGTGCACAGTATGCTAATGTGACACCGCCAACATCTCTCATTCCTCAACCCAAATAAATTAGACTCTCAGCGATGATAGGGAGCGCACATAGTGTGCCTTCATGCTCCATTATAATTAACTACTGTATGATAACCCGACACACACCCACTACACACACTCACACACACACAGACACACACACACACACACACACACACACAGAGCCTGGTAAATAATAATAACCATTATTACGCCTGCCATTACGATGCTTTATTTGAGCTCATTTAAATAACTCTGTTGGGGAGGATAAGGAGCGAGGAGTGCTGGGCAAGCAGGAAAACACTCGCCTCGCTCAGCTGGCTTCCCGGGGCCCCGCAGTACACAAGTTGTCACAAGGTGTGATTGGACAACCTAAAGAGGACCTTATATGCCATCCATGTCACACCCAAGAAGCATGGAAAGACGAAGGACCTGGAAAATTCTTAAAAGGGGTATTCAGTGGGTGCTCCACTGCCGCCACTTCTTACAGTATCTACTGCTGCTTGAAAATTTAAGAGGCTGAAGAAATAATGGTGTTTTTTATCACTTTATAGATCATAAAATGCAGTCATAGGCCATTAAATAATCAATTTATGCTATTTTTTAGGATAAAAATGTTATATGTGGTCTTATTATCACTCTATATATCAAAAAATACTGTCAATGGCCATTAAAAAAATCAATTCTTACCATTTTTAAGAACAAAATGTTAAATAATTTAAGCAAAAAATGACATGCAGGCAAACATCACTGTAAAAACCTTTCAAATATAGATGTATCTGTATCATTTTTACAGTAATGATACAGGTACTTGCTGTAAAATCCTGGAAATGATTAACAGTGTACAACGATACTGTGATTATTTCCAGGATTTTACAGAAAATAACTGTAAAATTTCACAATAACTAGATTTTACTGGATATAATTGTAATATTTTACAATAAATGTGAATATGAAGATGCTGTAATTATTTTCAGTGTTACATGGTGTAACTGTAATATTTCACAATAAATTACTATAAAAATGATACAGTGATATAGGTACACTGTAAAGTGTCTGACTGTACATTTATAATACATCACTGACTACTAGTTAAATTACTTTTACAGTAAGTTACTGTATCATTTTACAGTAATTTATTGTGAAATATTACAGTTTTATCCTGTAAAATCCTGGAAATGATTAACCATTTGAAACCTTAGTGAATCAGCTTGATTTCTTTCTAAAACATGTGAGGAAGGCAATGAGCAATGTATCAATGGCCTAAAAATAAGTAAAAAGATACAGGAAAAATACCTGAAAATAAAAAAAAGAAAAGTAAAAACCAAAGAGACAAAGAAAACTACCATAAGAAAGTGCAAAATATAATAGAAAAATAGAAATTAGAAACATAATTTAACAAATATGATATTTTTCAACATTTTTCCTTTTCCAAGCCAATTTCTTGTCACCTTTTATTATTTTTCCCCAATTTGCAGGTTAATTTTTCAGGTTTCATAATGCTTGCAAAAGGAGTCACAACAAAACTGATGTCGATGCAGGTTTTAAATGATTAACAGTGGAGACAAAATGCACATTCTTGTCCTGATGTTTCCAAAATGAAAATGCCATCACACACTTTCCTCTCTGATTACAGTCAGAGGATCTGCACACCACCAAACCCTTCTTGTACATTTCAAGGTTTTTCTTCATAAATACGTCTCTGTGCACCTATATTAGCTCATTCATATTCATTAACTGGCAGGCTTTTCAGTTCTTTGGTCCATCGCCTTGGATATAAAACAGTGTGACTGTTTAGTGACGGCCATTGACAATGGATTTCTACACACTACTGGAAGGAGAGAAATGTGTGGAGACTGCCAGCCAGCCAGCGAATGACAAGGGATTACTGTGACATCCATTTGCATATCAAGAATTTTAAGCAGCGAGGGGGAAAATATCGAACCCTCCAGCCTGCAAGGTCATTCAAAAGATATTTTTTTTTCTTCTCTTCATAATTTATTTTGCATATCATGCAGTATGGACACACTGTAGATTAAAACGGTGGCTTTAGCATATCATGCCATCCCTGATAGGGACCAGCTCCCACCTCTTCGAGACACCGTGCCACCACCACACCCTCATCACGCCGACTGAGGACACACACACACACACACACACACACACCGACATCATCTTGATTGTTTTAAGACGAAACACACATTGGAGAAAAGAAAGTGAAAATTGCTGAAGCCTCTAATCCATTCCAAGTTTATCATCTCTTTAATTTTAATGTTTTTTGGGTTTTTTTCTCATATCAATTGAAGCCACAAAGCCAATGTTTTGATAGCCGCTGTTGGCAGAAAATGGTCACACAAAAAAAAGACGAAAAAAACAAAAAGAAATGGCTCAACTATCATCTATGACTAAGGAATTTATTGAGATTGACATATAAACAACTCATTACACACTGAGGAGACGCTGTTAAACACGTCGATTGAAAAATGTTGTGTCCAGTAATGAATTGTATTATCTTTAAGCAGGAAGGGAGAGGATGAATTAAAATGTTCTGTTGTTGTTTTCCCCGTTTTATGTTAATATCAGCCCGTCTGAACAATAATGACTGCCACAAAGAATTATTTGAATAAATTATTTGAATAAATTAAGAGATTATCATCGTAAGGTTAGAATACAAACTGTGCACAGAAAGGGAAATTAAAATTTTCCTATCTAGGAATTATTGTATTTCAGACTAGAATAAATCAAGTTTCTTCTACTTTTGAAATATAATTAGTAGATTATTATTCAATCAATTTGGACTTTATATACTGCATGGAATTTCTAAATGAAAGATAGGTGCATATATAAAATAAAACATTTCTCCCCTGTGATACAAAACAGCTACAAACATACGCACATGCAGAGTGGTGTTAGATATATCATGACTCGGGGCAAGCAGAGGGGAAGAAAAGAGAAACTAATGCAGAAGAGGTGTACAAGTAATCTGAGGAAGGTGAGGGAAAAAAAGAGAGTTTAAAAGAGAGTTTATTGCAAATTTGGATCGAGAAGGGGCACAAGAAAGACTGAAATGTGAAAAAAGGATATACTGTATGGCTCGAAAACATACTCAGAAGTGTCTTCTTTAAATTAGCGAGCTTAAAGAGGCTCAGCAGCCAAAAAGTCAGTGTGACACTCAGCCACTTCTGTTACAAAAAGGGGAAAAGGAAGGAAAACACTGTGTCTATTATAAATCTATTTGCTGACCGTTGCATTGTAAGTCGCCACAAAAAAGGGGGAAAAAGTGCAACATTACATAAATAAAAGGATGTTTTGCAGCCTTAGCTGCAGCTGTAGACCGAGAAGAGTTTCTGATAAATGACAATTCTAAAAATTTGAGCAGCAACTACTCTTCTCATCACCTACAGACTGTTTTCTTGATAAACTGACTCATTGTTTAGTCGACTAAATGTTTGAAAAATAATGCATAATGAAGAGGGACACAAATGTGCACACATTTAGGAAGAGATACTCAGATGCAAGAAAAAAAATAGCATAAAACAGAGGTCTACACTGTTAATTTTTGATTTTTTGTCTTTTATAAGGCATTTCCTCTCCTTTTTTAAAGTTTTGATCTGTAAGGAGGAGGAAGATCTTGCAGATGCAATTATAGTAATAAAAAAAAATCAGTTTTTTTCCTTTAACCCTTTGAAACCTGAGCAAAGTTGGAAAGAAGGCAACTAAACAAGACATGACCCAAAAACTAGCAAAAAGTTAAGACAATTACCTGAAATCAATAAAAGAATATGTAGAAAAACAAAAACATAGAAGTGACCTGGAAAAAAAATGCTAAAATAAAACACAAAATATAAATTATAAGTAAGTATAAATATAGTTTTTTTTTCTTTTTTTTAACATTTTTCACCATTATTTGATAATTTACAGTGATTCACCCCGTTGCTCTTTTTTTTTTTTTAGCTGAGGTCAATATCTTGTCGTCTTTTACAGTGTTTTTTTTTTTTTGCAATTTGCAAATGCCACATTGGTCATTGCCTTTTTACCATGTTTTCAACAGAAATCAGACCAATTTGCTCAGATTTTAAAGGTTTAAATTCTTGTAAAAGGCATCTGAACGCAACAGGGTCATTGCAACTGATGATTATAATAATTCTGTGATACCTCGACATCTCGATATTTTCTGAAACGGTTATCGCTCCGCTAAATTCTCACTTTGCTGCAAACCTACAGAAAAAAAGGGTGGGATGCATTACGGTTGTAGTGACACAACTGGACCATTGGCATGACTGGCCTTAAAACCCAAAAGATTACAAGCTGGGAACTTGTGGTCCCAGGAGCAGGAGAGTCTAAAAGGCAACAACAGAGAGAAACGAGTGGAATGCCAAAACTCCCAGAGGAGATAAAACGCTGTTTATTTCCATACCAGCTAATACACACCACTCCTCCCATCTGTTTATGGGAAGTGTCTGATACATAGGGAACATTTTGTATGAACAAGAGCACATTAGACTGCGGTCCCACTGTGACACGCAGGACGAAGAAGAAGAAGAGGAAGAGGGAGAAAAAATGTTAAAAAAGACAGAAAAAGAGGAAGAGATGTATATGCTGTTAGGGGGTGGAGGGGAGGAGGGCTGTTAGTGGGGTTGTTAGTGGTGATGGAGAGACCAGAGGAGGAGAAGGTGGATGGATGGAGGGAGGGGGAGGGAGGAAGAGGAGGTGGAGGAGGGGGGGCTTGACGATAAGAGAAAAATTCAGACCGGTCAAAGTTTCCTTTTTGCCAATCGTGCTCCTGATAAAGACAGCGCCTGCTCCGGAGCTGATAGAGGGGCTATCTCTCTCCCTTACTCTCTCTCCCCCCCTCCTCCTCCCTCCCTCCCTGCCTTCTCCTCCATCCCTCTCCCTCGCTCACCCAGCAGTTAGTTTGTGAGGAGGAGAGAGAAAAAAAACAAAAAAACGAAGGGCCCTATCAGTGCAGCATCATGGTGCTACCATCAACCAGCCACTGCGCAGCAATTAATATCGCTCCAATTACTGTTAAAGGGACAAGGCTGGGACAGGACGATAATGAACACATCCTCTCCTCCCCACCATAGGAATTAAAATACACATGCACACACACACACAAACATACACACACTCTGCGCACACACATACACATGCACAGACGTACATAAAACGTGCGCAGCTTGAAAAGGAAATAATGCAAGATAGTGCGGTAATCTTCTTGCATTGTTTAACTCATTGAAGACAACAGACAGAGAGAAATAAATAACCAAACAAACCTCGATAAGAGAGGAAATAAATAATAAAATTATGGCGATTTACTTGTTATCTCCTCTTAGCCGTGTGTGTGTGTGTTTTTGTTACGACTTGAATAAATTTTCCCCCAGGCCTGTCACATTCACATCTTCTAAGGGGGGGACAGTAGGACAACACGACGGACCCTGAAAGACACTCGGAAGAGGCAACGCAGAGGAGTGTCTTCAAGACTCACACATGGGGACACACACAGCCGTACACATGTGGGGCTGGTTAGATCCACTTGAGAGCATATTGAGAGTTGCAATGATAGTATAGTGGCTGTTTCAACATAACATAGTTCCTTTAAAAACCTAATCTGCAAAGTGTCTCGGTTTTAACTCGTCTTCCTGCTGTATTTTTTTAAATCCAAGTACTCACAAGCAGGAAAAACTTTAACAAGGTTTATTTAGGAATGCAAAAAACAGCAAGCTAAGTCCTTCCATAATAAAATCTCATCTGATCCACCAACTTGATGTCCTATTCCTACTCTAACGTAAAACGATACAACACGTTACTACACGATAAAAAAACAACCAAAAACTTACATCGATCTTTTGTCATGCCCATTAAACTGCCATACAGCGCCATAGCTGTGGTACAAGTTACACAAATACAAACATGTCCACTACCATTCAAAATATACAGAAACTGTTGTAAAACCTTGATTACTATCAAAACCTAAATCAAATTTCATATAACAACATTAACATTTGTAAATGATAATATGTTTGCTGGAGTATCTCTCAGAGTATGGACATTTTGGACTATTCTGTAGCATGCCATGTACATTAAAGGGATAGTTTGGGATTTTTGAAGTGAGGCAGTATGAGATACTTAAGTATAGTCAGTGTATTACATACAGTAGCTGGTGGTCAGTGTGCTCCTGGGTTGTAGAAACAGACGGGGTGCAAACCCCACAGGGGTTGGTATCAAAATGTATTTTAGCCACTTTAAAAAAGGCCTACCTAAAAACAAAACTAGTCTAAGTTGACACTATATTCAGTGTTTTCACCGATAAACCTCGCCGTCACAGAGCCTTTTCCGTTACATTTCTCATCCCCCTCTGGTCAGCTGTTTGGGACACAAAGTGCTGTCCAACTCAAACAAAACCAACCCAACCTTGTTGGGGTAAAAAAAGAGCTTGGGCTTTGGCGGTATTACGATATTACAGTATACCAGGATATTTGGAAATCCAGGTGATGTAATGTTAAATACCATCAACAAAACGGACCATCATCTTTCTATTAACTTCATACTGGAGACGCTGAGTTGAGGATGTTTTGCATGCAGTGTGCATCACGTGGCCTGGAGGGTACGCCCGGGCAAAAATCCATGTGTGAGAAGTGTTTTGATTATTATGTATATATATATATATATATATATATATATATATATATATATATATATATATATATATATATATATATATATGTGTATAAAAACCGTCCAAAACCATATCTATAATTCCTTTAATCATATATTTAATATTATGTTACAAAAAAGAAAAAAGTGGGTTTTTTTTGCAATTTATTATGGTAATTTTCTTGTTTTGTTTTGTGTTTTTTCTAACTTTTTACTGATTTCTTGTAATTTTTTAAGTCATTTCTTCTCGTCTACTGTTACTTCACAGAAACACAAATTAACTAACAGACTGAGGCAGCAGTAGACCAACAGCTCCTGTCTCCAGCGTGATAAAATGACTGTTTTTCTCAATCAGTCGGTCTGGTCTGTGTAACACAATAATCACAAAACCCCACTTCAGGAGACCTGAACTATCGCTTCAACTCAGAAGGTGAACACCTTGTGATTTAGATGCTTCCTGTATATGTATAAAGAACTTTTCACAATCCCTGATTTAGGGCCAAAATTAGAATAAATTCAGACCAAAAATCACGATTTACTTTTCTTTTGTGTTAGTATATTTGTTAGTTAGTGTCTGTATTGGCGGTATGGAAACCCTGTTAGTGTACTGACCTGGACCCCTCCAGTGTACCGCCTCCTCCTCTTCCTCCCCGTCCTTTTCCTCCTCTCCATTGCTCTGTGTCGGACCGTGCTCCTCCCCGTCCTCATCTTCATCATCGGGGCCTCCTCGAGAGTCCTGCGTCCTCGGCTCTGAAAGACAAACAGTCACATTTAAACACACATAGATGGAAACCTGTGTGTGTTCCAAAATGTATGAATATGTGCCTGTGTGTGTGTGTGTGTGTGTGTGTGTATGTGTGTGTGTGTTTGTGTGTATGTGTGTGTGTGTGTGTGTGTGTGTGTGTGTGTGTGTGTGTGCGTGTGTGTGTCTGTCTGGGCAGTGGCTGTTCCTGTCTGTTGATCAAAGGCGGCGGTGAAACGGCTCCCCGAGCTGCGTAACACAACACCTCGCCACGCAGAGATGGACCCTTTGATTCTCGTTTCAACTCTGGAGAATCAAAAACTCATCAAAACCACCGTCGTCGCTCCCTACCCTCAGTTTTGTCTCTTCTTTGTCTCTTCCTATGCGTTTTCCACCAGTTTTTCACTCTCTTCATCAAGCCCCTTCATCCTTACCTCCCTCTCTCCACTGTAGGTGGGTCTTCTCCTCCATCTGTCTTGTCTCCTCTATCTCTCCATCTCCCCCCTTCCTCCCCTCGGCCTGTCACCTTCAGCAGAGACTGAGGCTGCCTGTGTTCCTCTAATCAGCATTGATATCCCTGCCATTGATCAAGCTGATTACAGAGCCTCCTGCTCGCTGATCAAAGAGATCTGTGTGTGCTTCTGCACGTGGCTGGACCTGCATGAATGTGTGTGTGAATCTGAAATGTCTGGATGTGTGTGTGTGTGTGTGTGTATGATGTGTTTATCCAGCACATCTGTGAACCCTGAACTTTGCCTGTGCAGCCAGTATCAGCCGGTTCATCACGCCGCAGGGTCCCTCCCTATTAGCGAGACTTGTGATTAGTTAGATTAGATTAATAGTTACATCACAGCACCTCCGGCAATCTGAGGTGAGGATCTCTCTCTCTTCTTGTTCTCTAGTCTTGCATCATCAACATCAAGCCAAAGGTTAGGGTGAGTCAAAACCAGAGTGCGTTTCACTATTAATGTTGATAATAATTTCCAGTTTAGTCACAGCAAAACGACACTGATCTTAAAACGGATAAGTTTCAAGGTGATACACGAGGAAACTACTTTAAACTGCACCTCTGCATGACTAAAGCCTCGAGATTTGTGCAATCTTGTAAGTTTAGTGCAGATACACTGTGCGACAGGGATCTTACTAAACTTGGGACTCTGCAATGACATCACCTGCTGAATCGCAGGCTACGATCCATCGGCCCCTATACGCAAGAATGAACTGTAGTGCGTAGTGGTAAGACAAAAAAGTAAACATTCAAACAAACTGAGCCCTTGCTTGAATGGCATTTATGTGTGTCCAAAAAAAAGTCTGAGGAGGACGAGGAGAATGTGGACATGGTCTCGGCTGGCAAAAAAGGGTGAACTTGGCACGCCAGTTTTACAATGAGAGCTCAAAATAAGTATCTAGTTGTATTTAGCAGTGTGGCGCTGATCAGTGCGTCATTTCATGCTGCATTTCTGTTGGTTGGTTGGTACATGTAGGTGGTAACAGCAGTCACACAGTGACACGGTTATCCCAAATTTCTGACACTGTCAGAGCTCGATCCAAGGCTGTCTTTGATTGCAAGACCTTGACAACAGCCGTCCTTAAATCTCTCTCACTGTGCGACGTAGGAACACCTTTTTGAAGCCACGAGCAAAGATATCTATACGTTTCTTTCACGATGGTCATCTTTCATCTGAGACAGCCCAAAATCACACAGTGGATACCAGGCTTAAAAGTAACTTTCCCAAACTAGGCCTGAAAGTCAAAGATTCAACTCATTAGGCAAAGACTTTTCAAATGATTGAGGTTACAACCACATCATTCCCTTCAAATTTAAGACAGCCTTAAAACATATGAGCATTTTAGCACCCCTGCATCTTAAATTTCCATCGATACAAACACGCCTTAAAAGCACATGACCATTCAGGTAAACTGCACATGCGCTAGCTGGTGTAAAGGGAAGCATTGCTCGGGTAGTTGCCTGATAAATACAGAATTTAACGTTGTGTAGTCGAGGCTCATAGGTACATACAGGCTCATGTAGCCTGTTTTCTTTCAGGAAATGGTCACATGACTCGGGCATGACCAATCAGAGAAGGAAACGGACAGAGAAGGAAGGCTACACTTATATTGATGCAGGCAAAGAAATAATAACACGAAGGTCTGTGATAGAAACAGCAAACACAGCACATCAGCTCTGCTTTCAAACTTACCTTTCACAATAAAAGCCCAACACATAAACAGTGCTTTACTGCTTATCAGAGTGAACTTATTCACATGCTGAGGCTGTGGTCATGAGTTTTTCAATATATTTGTATTACTTTGCTTCAGATTTTGCTCTGGCTTCTTCTTCAAGTTTGTATTCAAAAATAAAATACATTATTATCTCAATGAAATGTACTGAAACAAATGAATATGTGAAACAAAAAAGGCGATTTTTCATTTTGGCTGATAAAAAATATGCTTGGCCAATGTTTTTTTCCATCTACGACCCACCTTGGCTGGTAAGTCAAAAAGTTAATTTCGGACACTGGTAGATGTATCTATAGAGGGGTGAGAAAAGAAAAGGATGGAGAGGAATGTTTTTTTTGGTAGCATCAAAAATTTTAGTCATAGTAACACAAAGATGAACTGTTCTAGTGCGTAATGTACTAACTATTTTAAGAGATTCTCATAAACAATGTTTGTGTTTATATTAATGAATCAATATCTACCAATATACCAACCTATATTTGCAGAAAATAACAGCTTTAGTTAAACATTTTCATCTGTCTTTTGTCCAAAAGATCCTTGTCCTTCTCCTCTTAACTTTTGCTCTTTTCTTCACTTCCTCCTTCCCAGCTGTCTCCCTTCATCCTGTTTGGTGCTCTCTTTCCCCTTCCCCAAATCCCACCCCGTCCTCAGCCTCCACCCCGATAACACCTCAGCTGTCTGCACAAAGGCCGTGTTTACCCTTGCATTCCCGCTCCGATAAACAGCGATAACGCCTGATCAATACCAGCCATAAACGCCCCACGACCACGTGACGCCCTCACACTCCGCCGTTATTAATGTAACAGTTGAGAGATTGGATCTGCATCGTCAAATAAATCAACACACACACAAAGAGAAGCACATGCATGCACACACACTCACACACCATCCATCTTCACGTCACGTCCACCTTTCAACCTCATCTACATGCAAACACTCATACCCGGCGACATACTGTACACACACTAAAGCAAGCAGACCTACACACACACACACACACACACACACACACACACACACACACACACATGCACCTCCCCCCTGCCTAAACAGTGCCATTATTTTCAGCTATAAATCACATTGAATGGCACATTGATTTTATCCTGCAGGGGCTGAAGCGAGGGAGGGGAGCTGGAGACACAGTTATTGCGTTTAATATTATCAATATTATCTCCCATATCATCTCAGACATGGAGGCAGGTATCAGGAGGAGTCGACAGACACTTTTCTGCCAACCCCCCCCCGCCCCCTTCTCCCTCTCCCTCTGTCTCCCGCCTTCCCTCCCCCCCTATAGCGAGACAGTCTCCATCAATCTGATAAGCTGAACTTCCCCTGTCACACCTGCAGGGCAAAGTCACCCAACAATCTCGCCTTCTTCTACAACTTCTACAACCCTCTATACGTTTCTGTCTCCGTGTGATTTCAACGCTGCCTTTTGTCTTTTGCATCTTCTCTTCACGAATCTGTTCCCCGACATTTGAGTCTCAACATATCTCCACGATGATCACCAAATGAAGCTAAAAAGGAAATGGAGAAAACCTCGAGTCCTCCACCTCGTACACGCCGGCTGGAGAAAGCAGCACGTCAGTATCATCTGCAGTCGTCTGTCAGCGTCTACAGTCAGTCAGTGCTGCTGCACACTGACAAGCATTTTGGCAAACCTCGAAACCCCGTTACACAATCAATATTCACTGTAAGGTCTGACAAGTTGATCTTACTTAAAATATTCTTGGAAACCCATTTCCTTGCAAAAGGAAAGTAAATACATCCTGGTGTATATCAGGTCAGGAACCTTTAACCTTTTGAAACCTGGATCAACATCACTTTTTCTTGTGCTGCGTTGAAACGCTTTTCACAAGTATTACATCCTTTTTTGGTCCTGAGAAAATAGATTTTGTTTCTTTGGAAACATGGGGGAAAATGACAGTGAGCAACTTGGCAAGAAATATCCTAAAAAATGCAATATATATATATATATATATATATACACATATATATATATAATGTAATATAATATTATCGTAAAAAAGCAAGGGGAAAATGTCCAGAAAACAGTAGTTACAATTATCATAATAATATATTTAAAATTAGGTTACAGAATTATTATAAATCTTAGGAACTTTTTTCAGGTTATGTCCTTTTTTTAAGTTAAGTTAAGTCAGTTAATTTTCTTGTTTTTTTTGTTTGTTTTTTTGTTTTTTAATTTAATTTTTTATTTTTATAATTTTGGGGTCATTTCTTCTTAGGTTGCGCATTGTCTTCTTCATCTGTTTTTTCTAAAAAATCCAGCAAATTCACTCAGGTTTTAACGGGTCAACATGTCTCTCTCTCCCGTATTCACCGTTACGTCTCTACTGTCTCTGATTAAGTTGCTCTCCAAAAAGAGCCCATCAAGTTCCCAAAACCTAAGAGGTTCGAATTGGTCATAATTAGTCAAAATGCTGAAATCAACTAATATTTGTTTGTTTCCTTGATAATTTAAACATTTGTTTTAGTATTACAATTTTCTGTTGGTTGATGAATCGATTGATTTATCAGCCGATCATTTCAGCACTTCAGCATGTGTACAGTCCATAACTGTCCATCACGATGATACAAGAAGAGATTAACACGTCTGTCATTTGTCCGTTTCTGCATCGCACACACTTCCTCCATCACCACAGATCAGATTCTGATGAAATCGAAAAAAACAGCTTGTCAGTTCACAAAAAGCAATCTGATTGGTCCAAACGAGGGCAACGACAATTAGAGGTCAAAAGGAGGTAGCGCACTGACTAATCAGGCCAGAAGTGGATTTTATCAGGCTTCCTGTGATGTATATGTATGATTGGCTTGTTGTGCAAAAAAGGACCATGTGTCGGCGGGTTGCTGCAACTGTAGAAAAATTCTGAGAAGAGAGAGGAAAGAAAGAAAAAAAACACCACAACAGAGAGAAAGACGAGCTGAACAGATGCTAAGTCTTCCTCAATAAAGTTGTGTGCGTGTGCATGAATGTGGTGTCTATTCATGGTATCAGGACTAATATACTGGCTTTCTCTGGGTGTGATGGAGAGAACAGTGCGCGGTCCTGTTACTGGTAGAATGTGTTTTTTTCCCCTCTGAAGTTATCAGGGTGGTTATCGCCAGTGTGTGTGTGTGTGTGTGTGTGTGTGTGTGTGTCTTTCTCTCTCTCTCTTTCTCTCTCCCTCTCTCTCTCCCAGATGGTGGATAAGAGGCCTTGCCTTTATTAGCCAGCTCTGGCCAGATAAAGACCTGGTATTGATCCCAGGTTGAAAGAGCAGGTTCGTCAAACATGGCTGATTTACAGAGAACTGATAATGGCAGCACTGGGCAACCGAGGAACCCCGGAGAAGAGAGAGAGAGGAGTAAATCAACAGTGTGATGAGGAGGGTGTGTGTGTGTGTGTGTGTGTGTGTGTGTGTGTGTTGGGAGGCAGGCGAGGGGGGCTAAAGGCTAAAACACACACAAATAAAAGAAACAAAGAAGTCAGTTTGCTATCGACAGACAAACTTGCTCACATGTGCAGTCTGCCTGAGTTCTCTCATCTTCTTCTATCTAATACACACATAGCCCACTCCTCACCTCACACACACACACACACACACACACACACACACACACACAGCTAATCTCTAATCTTGTCTCGATTAGCACCTGACAGAATTTCCATGGGTTTATCAAACCAAGCCAACCAACAGACGCTTATCACTTCCAGCCCCAAAATTTCACAAGAGCAGGAATTTTTGAGATTAAAAAAACACAGCTAGTGAAATCTTGAATAAGTCAAAAGAATATGACTGAAAACTCTGCTATCACACGGTACAAGGGGGGAAGGCATCGGGATAAGAGGTGCATGAGGAGGGGAGGGATGGGGGGGCAGATTTGCCGAAGCCAAGATTGAACCCGCAGAATTTAAAAATATATACATTATTATTAGTTTAGACACAATAGAGTTAAAAGAGCGATACGTATATAAAACTGCAGCCTCATCATGGTGTTTTTTTTAGTCATCTCCGGGTGACGCTAACCGTCTCCTGACAGATAACAGGTTCACGTCAGTTGATGAAAGAAGGACTTGATGAGGAGATAAATGTGCTAATAACCACTAATAACTGCCGCTGAACTAGACATCTGGATTATCTTCCTCCAAGAGGTGCATATTGTCAGCGCACGGCTATCATCATAGGCGGTGTGATAGTCTCATGAGGAAAACACAAAAAAACAAGAGGTGGTGTGAGTGTGAGCAAACAGTAAATGTCTGCAAGGTGTTTTGTCAAAATGTCAGTTTACCCACAGTGTCAACATTTAGAGACAGGGTTCATAAACGTTTTTACCAATACATTTCCAGGACTTTTCCATGACTTTGATGCAAATTTTCAAGACCATACATTTTCTGAAATGACCATCTATACTCTTTATCAGTTCTTTTTATTATTTTACAGAAGCTTTTTAATAAAAAAAATCAGAACAGGATTAGAACTGAATATTTAAATATAATCTAGGGACTTAGGATGGTGCAAAAAACGGGAAGCATGTCAAATATTTTTTTAAGCACTGGGGAAGGACCTGTGTTTTTTTTTTTACTGCTGATTTTTTAGGAACATATGCCTTCCAAACCCGCAGGCCTGCAGGTTTAGAAGGCATGTTTTCTTTAAAAATTCAATCTTTGGCGATTTTAGCCTGTGGCCCTTTGCTGCACGTCATCCCCTCTCTCTTCCACTTTTGCACTTAAGCTGTCCTATCCTAATAAAGGCAAAAAGCCAAAAAAGATCTTAGAAAAAAGGACCTTTGGCAATTTTTAAAGAAAAAGTTTTGGCTTTTTTTTTTATCACTATACCCTTTATCACAGCCAGAAACTGTAAAAAATAGAAATTATTGTTAGATTTTCAAATTTCCTACAGTCCTTGAATGCATCATGTGATATTATACAGGTTTGTATAATCTTCAAAAATTTTCAGGGTATTTTAAGTTTTACAAAACTTTTCCTGGCCTGAAAATGGCTTTACATATTTCATGCCTTTTTAAGGTTTTTCATGACCTTGCGACCCCTGGTAGACGTCTGCAAGTTATTTTGCCAATATATCAATGCACCCACAGAGTCAACAGTCAGAGATTATAGTAGTTGTAGTATTGCAGTTTCGGTTTACATCAAAGGTCTGAGGAATAAGCAGTAGAGTGCACAGTAATATGTAGAAAGTGGAAGATGTGCAGCTTCTTTTTTATTGATCCTTGTGCTAATAATATGTTCTGTTGTAGTTAAATTGTTTTTCTCCTGTGTCAGGCTTTCTTATTCTTCTTACCTTCGTTGTATAGTGATGTGTATTGCGGGGGGCTGGAGCTGTCCCCTTCTGCTGAATCATCTGGATCCGAGGCTCCTCCCTCCTCGCCTGATAGGCTGAGGTTGTCCGGTGTGTTTTCTTCATCGCCGTCGACATCCCCGAGGGAACCTGGAAGACGAAAATGAGGAAAAATTAACAAATGAATATGGTCATGTGTACTGTCCTCCAGATGCCTGAAGAAATAGAGCCGCTCCTGAGGAATTTCCAAAAAAAAAAGAGGTAATAACAAACATTTTAAGCATTTATATCAGAAACATTTAAGAAATATTAGTTTAACATATATTATGTAATTTCCTGCCGCTCTCGGTCACAAATAAAAGACGGAGCAGAGCCATCATTGCAGTCAGTTTCTCTCAGTTAGGATTCCTTCAGTGTTCATTGTTCAGGAGCCGAATTATCCCCAGCGGTCTCCTCATCTCCAAAACAGAAGGATTAAGGATTAAAACCAGCAAAAATACTGAATAAAACAGTTTCATGTTAAAAATCAGCGTTTCTCTGATGCTGTTTAGCTTGTCGCAGAGGGGCTGCTAGTTAGTTCATGCTGATGTGTGCGCACCTGTTACTCTGACTAATTAATTTCCAGATGTTCAAGAGGTTTTAACCAGAAGCCAAATGATCAACAGAAGTCACTTCCTCTCAAAATCAAAAAGACTCTGTGATTTAAACCAGTAAAATCACTGAAAAATGCAGTTTCACATTACAAATCAGTGTTTCTCCGACACTGGATCGGAGCTGCCAGTAACGTTTGTTCAGCTTGTTTCTGCGATAACTTCAGATCTAGATCTAAAATCTTTCATCTGGTTAAAATACAACGTTTAAAAGACCAAATGTGTATTGAAATATTGCGCTTGAAGTGATTAAAACGTAAATTTATGACAGCTTCTGGCGCACAACCAAAACCCTGACACATGAGCAACGGGGATATGATGTCACTGACAGGTGATTAAAATCACAAATTTGTCTTTAAACACTGTTTAACACATTTGAGATAATTCAACTGCACAACTCAACAAAATATATATCATTTGTCTAACCGTTTTTAGATATTTTAATGCAGAGAAATTCCACATTATATCTTTATTTAAGGAGAAAACAGCAGATCAGAGCCAAATTGCACTTTTTTGTTTAAATATACTATTTACATCAGATGGTCTAAACACAAAATGCATATGAATAATAAGACATGATATGCAATGATTTTGTAGAGTGACTATTGGTGCCTTCACAAGAATTTTACACATTAGATTTTTGATCAATAATCATCAGTAAAGTGGGTATGAGGACTAAATGGATAAAGGCCTTTAAAACCAAAAAAGAGACAAGACTTGTGATATTATGACATCGATAATCTATGATGATATCTATATCTATAATATCAATATTAGGCTTGGGCAGTATAACGGTATGCTAGAGTATTTATATATTCAATATCAATACTGTCATAAATACAGGTGCTCGTCTTTCTATTAAATCTATGGTATGTAGTGCACAGCACGCACCACCAGGGCTCAGTCTCTGGTTTCTACTGGGTGAGTTTTGTTTTGTTTCTGTTGAGTTTGAATGAAGTGTGAATGAGGCAATTAAGCCTTACTGAGAGAAAGTTGAGGTGTACAGTTGTATGTCTCTGTTTAATAAGGAAAATAGGTGTAAAAATATTACTTTTCTTAAGATTTTATGGGTTTATATTGTGTATTTGTGAGTAAACTGAAGTCAGGGGATGTAAGTGCCTCACACTTATACCTTCATATACCGTCTAATTTCAGGTCCAAAATATTACATACTGCCCAAGCTTAATTGTAGGGTTGACTACTGATGCTTTTTACAAAATACACAATGAGATTTTTGATAAATAATCATAATTTAAGTGGATATAATGACGAAAAAAGGCACAAATAAATTGATAAATAAATAAATTGCATCACCTTACTGTAATGGAGCCTTTAAAACCAAGAAAAAACACTTAGAATATTACAATATCCAAAATATAAGACAACATGCGGCCTTAAACCATGATATCTATATAATAAAAATATATTACTCAACCCTTTATGAGAACATCACCAAAAAAGAGCACCATTAAGTACCAAACTCTGGAGGCCTGTCTGTGGACATGGACAGAATAATATAATACTTTATGTCTGCAGACGGATTTGAGTTTAATTGTCTTCCCATGAGCCGCGAGTCTAAACACACTGGTGCAGGAGAGGTGAAAAATAAAAGGAAGCGAGATTGTTAAACAAGCTACTTATGATTGTACGCACTGTTGAAGGGAGGAAAAATACCCCAAAATACACTGATCCATTTTTTTTTCTTTAACTGGACTCATTCAAAAAACGGTTTCAAGAATTGGACACATTGAACGGTCTAATCCAGAAGATTAATAGCAAAGAAGCCAAGGGGGACCTTAAAGCCAAATTACAGTATACCTAAAATTGTAGCTAAAAGAGTGATTAGTGCAGGGCTGATCTGTATCAATTACAGTTTCATAATCCCTGCTGACCATAGTAATTATACAGTACTTTTGATCTATTTTAGCCTGTTTGAAGATTACATCCAAAAAAAAAAAAAAAAAAGGGAGTCAGTTAATATGGATTTAATGTGACTTTTTTAAATTGCTTCATTAATAATTCTCCATCTATAGGATGAATACAGCCGGCTGCTTTAATGCCACATTAAGAGCTCCAAACCTCGAAACATGCCGTCATATTTATTTTTCTGGATTTAAAGGTTGAGTTATTAGTGATTCAAGTCTAGCTGGTGATTAAAAAAAAAGGCAGTTTCTGTTATGTTCATGTGCATCGGATGACATGCTTCATTGTCAGTTCCCGAGAGGATACCATGATCGAATTATTAATTCAGGGTAACCATTTCTTTTAAGAGGATTAGGAAGTGCTAGAGTGAAGAAAGAAGAAATGGTTAATCGCTTGCCGAGGGAGAAAACAACTCACATGCACGATGATGTATTGGAAAGTCAATGCAGGTGGGCAGATTTTGAATAACTAAATCAGAGTGAAATTAATACCGAGAGGAAACCAGAATTGTTTTTCTTCCCTTCATTTCCCGCCTTTCTCCCCCCAATCCAGACAGGTTGTAAATTAATTTTCATTAGGTTGTGTCGAACGAACAGAGGGATTGTTTCGGAGCTAAAGCCGTGACTGGGGGCGTATATATTTACAATACTGGAACAAAAGGAGTCTATAATCTATACAAAGCACACAACAATACCCATGAATAAAGAAGCTTGTAGAAAAAGGGAGAGGCAATTTTTCTAATTCTGTTAATTTCACTTCCAAAGCAATTAAAAGCAGGCAGAGATAATGCTGGGAAACAATCGCCGGCTGACAAAGTGTTTCTGTCTTTGTAAATGAAACATCTTTAGGCTAATTTCAACTTCCACGCCTGCATGGTTCACTCTAATTTCAGATAAAATTAACACAGCTAGATTTGGACCTTCATAAAAAAAAAGTAGAGGAGAAAGAAAAAAAAAAAGATCGATCCTGTACACAATATTTTTAGAATTAGGTCTATGTCGCCCGAGCTTTGCTAGATCTAATTTTCAGTATCTATAAGGACATTTTCATACAATTAATTTTCCTTTAATCATAATTGTACAAAGGGACTTCTCTGTATAAAATTCCAATTATATTTCCTGTTTAAAATGTAAGTTTGAATTATGATTTCTTTCCTCATTACGGCTCTGGTTTAATGAATCAATCGCTGCATCACTGCTTTCAGACATCAAATGGCGCGGAAAAGTTTCAGCTCCACTTTCTCCCCTCTTTTATCCAAGGAGAAATATTCTCCCTTTCCCCCTTCTCTTCCTGTCTCGGATAGTTGGCAGAAAGGATAGCGGGGCCTGTGTGATAAGTGCGCCACATTCTACTTCATTTGCCAGTTTAAAAGTTAAAGCCTTATTAATTGTTACAGCGTGATATCCACAGGAAAATTGGACTGAACTCATTCAAGAGATGGAGAAATAATAAAAAAAGACATAGCCTACATGTGTATCTCTGTAGGAGGGACATCAATTAAGTTGAGACTTATCCAACAGCACCACTGAGCTTTCTAGGTTGTGAACTGAAGACGGAGGAAAAAGCCTGAAGCTTACATTTATTCATGTTTCCGAACTTCAGGTTCCCGGGGGGATAAAACTTGTGAAAGATGGAATTTAGGAAAAACTTTACATCAGTTCCTGCACAAAAAGGCCTCATTGCCAGTCATTTAGTGTTAATCCAAAAAATTCAGATTTTTTTTTGTTTTTTTTGTTTGGAGTGCCTCAGATTTATCAAAGAGGTTTCCAGATCTATTTCTTCTCAACCGGAAACTGAGGTACACTTTGACATCTGCCTCAAAGTGTTGACAAATTTTAACCTAGAAGATTAAATGGAGATCTGGCTACATAAAGACAGAGCTCATCAACTCAAATAAAACAGATTTCAAACCAAGAAGGCATTGCTGAATGTATCAATAACATTTTCATCAACCATTAATATTGAAAATTTGAGAAAAATAGTAAAAAAAAAAAATAAAAAATAAAAAACAATATCAAGATTTGATGCCATCTTCAAATTAATTACAACAGTGAAATTTCCCAAAGAAATTAAAATTGGATAAAAGTATAAAAGTGGGGCTGCATGTCATCTGAAATTAGCTTTAAGGCCACTAAAAAGTTTTTTGGTGACCATAAACAAAATATTTCTTGAAAAAAAAAAACATTTCACAATATAGGACAAACATTTTATTACCCCAAGTGTTTAAAAGGTGGCCTTTTTTTAATAAGATAAAATACATTAGACAAATTTAAAAAAAGTTTCCTGATTTGGAATATGGACAGTCTGATCAAATACAGGCGATATTTCTATATTTCTACAGTAAATATGCTAAACAACGTGTGTATTTCACATATCTTCTGCAACAACCAGTCATGGACACACAGTGTCTCTATAAAGCTGTATATAGTGTATGGATTTTTCTTTTAATGTAATTTGTGTTTTTTTTTTTTGTAATAGTTAACCTTTTTGGCACTCACATCACTTTTTGCTTTTTGTATCTTTCTTCTGACTCTTGAGCTGCTTTAATGTGTGAATGTTCGTGGTGTGGGATTAATAAAGTCTTATAAAGTTTTATCTTATCTCAGATACTAGATAGCTCTGAAACTAATGATTATTTAATTTTCATTATAAACTGATTGATTGGTTTATGAAATGTCAGGAAATGATGAAAAATGTCAATCTCTGTCAACAAAAGCCCAAAATGTAGGAAAATGGAATAAAGAAACCAAAAAATATTCATGCATAAAAAAATGGAATTAGAGAACTTTGATTTTTTTTATTATCAAATTAGTTAGTGATTAACTTAATATTAATCAATTAATAAATTGTAGCAGCTCTTGTCTTTGATGCTATATGTTACTGATATGATTAGTTCGATAGTCAAAAAGTATCAATTGATGTTTGATATTTGCAGGTCATATAATAACAGACGGATTGATGGATTTTCTGCCTGTTACCTGGAGCAGAAATGGATTCTCTGTATTCATTAGTTGACCCACAAAAAACTTAATTGATATGTTTTTGAATGATTGCTAAATTGTTGAGATTATATATCTTAAATCCTGAATTATTGAAAAAAAAGTTATCATTTTGGGGATTAGCATATTGTGATGGCACTTTCTCACTTTTTTCTTCCATTTACCGGAGCACACGTTAATCAGTTATTCCAAACATGAAAGTAATGCAGCCCTAATGGACACATTTGGGTTATCTTTTCAAAGAAGAAGAAGAACATCCAAACTCAAGACAATGACCTGGATGTAATGTGTCCAGCTCAAGGACATAAAAAGGACATAAAAATCTCAGCGAAAAAAGACATTAAAATTTATAACGAAGGACAAAATGAGACAAGGATCATTCTTGAAATAAAATTACAAGTCCACTCTGACTGAGGAAAAATCCCGTCCACCATCAAGATGAGACCAAGACAGATGTGGTGGTAGTACAGGAGTACTTGAGCTCCCGCGCAGAGACTGCAGCTGTCTGTCTTGGAGGCGCGAGGAGAGGCAGAACAAAGTGCTGCGGCTGATGAAGGCACCAAAGATACTGCTTTATTAACTCTCCGTCCACATCAAACCTGCAGCAAGCAGCTCGCTGATTAAACACAGAGACAACACACATCAAACCTGCATGCTCAACAAGCCTGATTAAACAGACGCAAGGCTCGACACTCTCACGCTAATAACCCACCGCACACACACACACACAAAAAAAATACATTAGACCTGAAAGAAAGAGAAGGAGAGCAGGAGAGAGAGGGAGACTTGTAGAGGAAAATCAGAGAGAAACATTAAAGGAGGATATTTAGAGAAAGAAAGGGAGAAGAAGAGGAGCTCTCTCTCGAGGGAAACTAAGGTACCTGACACAGAGTCACGCACTGGAGAGGAGCCACTTATTGATCAGAGTGAAGAGAATTACCCACCACGGAGGAAATACTTTTAATCAACTTTGCACTTTAAACATTTTTTTCCCCTCAACACTGCATGGGCTCTTATCACAGCTCCATGGCCGCCGTTCCCTACCATCAGCCCGCACACAAGAGGAACCATCCACACAGGCCGCGATATCGATCTGTTATATTCAGCTTCAATAATAATCAGCTTTTTTCTCCACAGCCTTTAGGATTTGAGCTGCTAACGACTGACCATTGATTACTCCGGGGATGACAAACTCAAGCAAAGCAAGTTCGACAGATCTGAAATCCCCGAGACTTATTGACCGTCCCGCACATCTTCACATCTAATGTGACGATGATGATAAAGTTCCCAGAGTGCAGTGGGGTGTGCAGTAAGGCCTAACTATTAAGGTGTGCAGGCTGATCAACCTTTATCAGTCCTCTGCAACATATCTTAGATGTTGTGAAGCTAATTTGTCATTTCCGTCTCAGTGAAACCTGAGGCAGATGTGACAGGATAGAAAATCAGAAGATAAATGAACATAAAGTATGCTTTCACTTAACTTTGTATGAGAAATATCCCCTAACTACACTGATCTTAGATACCTATATTTACTTAATATTTACTATTTTGTAACACTACAGAAGCACAGGCTGTAACTACCCATTTTCTTTAATTATCTCTGAATCAGTTGTCTAAAACATTGGAAAATACTGCAAAACACCTGTCAAAATACCTTTTAAAAATAGTGACCAACCAGTTACCAGCCTGGCCAATCATCAGCTGCAATATTCCACATTTTTATGATCATCAGAGTGGCTTTTCTTGAAGCCGATAGCTGATAAAATGGCTGGACAATGTGAAGAAAATCACAGTATTTTGACAAATCATCTCGATATCAATATATCGATATTGTGACGATACAGACTAAAGTGCTTTCACAAAATCTTTACACAGTTACTGTTAAACAGTCATCAGTTCTGTGGATTTAATGCCTAAGTTGATAAAGACAAAAGAACAGAGCAGTCTGCAAAGTTCACTTTACATCACTTTACTGTATGCAGCCTTCAGGATATAATATAGGGAGGAGGAGAGCTAGTAAGCTTTAGCTGCTGCAAATAACAATGGAGTTTGCATTGAGTTATACTGATGTGTTCAAGCTCTATTCAGTAAAAATGAGTATCGGAAGAAGGCAAATTATGAAGATACCATAATGTTTTCACATGTTATCCTATAAAATTGAAGAAAAACTTAAATAAATACAGCTGTTTGAAGGAGACATTTGTTGATATTTTAGCAGCAATACAAGAAATTAAAGATACTATTTGATATATGATAACACAAGCTTTTTAGAAGTTTTGGTTCTCAGTCAGATTGTAGTTCACAGTTTTCCACTCAACATGAACTGTATAATCCTAAACCTGCAGTTACATAAGATCTGTGACAGGCAGCTTAGGTTGAACAGATTCTGTTGTAAAAAAGTAAAAAGTAAAAGAGCGTCATCCAGACAGTGCGGTCTGCAGGTTGTTATTTATGTTATTTATGTGTTGTAGGATCGATCAGCTGATCGAAGCACTCAAATTGAACCTAATGAAACAGAGTGATTACGTTGCACTTTTGATAGAAGGAAAATAAAAGCAGAATGAAAGCTACTACTCTCCACGAATCACATCAACACTGCACAGCTCTGCAGGTGTGTCCAACACACACTGCACAGGTATAACGAATACATCAATACCACTGTAAAAAATAACATTAATTTGAAATATATTATTCTTTGAATATCAACAAGTTTGGCAGCTTTGATAGCAGCAATTCAAGTCAGGTACTCGCTTTCAAACATCACCTGAACCTTAAAAAATCTACAAATTTTGTTTAAAACCTGTCAATATATATACATTTAAGGGGGAAATCATAGTGTCAGTCGAATTAAAACAACATTATTTGTAATTTATAAACAGAAATGGTCAGAAGTTTTGTATAGACCAAAACTGAGCACCATCCAGAGCCCTACGACACCTTTAACCTGAGCACTGAGGTCTGTCTGTGCCCAGCTCAGATGTGCTATCTCGTCTCATGGCGGTGGAAACTGGACGCTTCCACTCAATTCCAGAGGAAAATAGAAAGTGTCACCTGTGTGATGAAGGGGTCAACAACGAAATGCACCAATTAAAGTTAAATGTATTTTTGTTTATTTTGTGTTTTGTCTTTTTTTTTGTGAATGAATTACGTTAAAAAAAAAACAGCGACTGGAGCTGAAGAGGGAGACTAAAGAGGAAACGGAAATGATTTAAGAAGAGCTTGATTATTTGCACGCTATAATGACATATGCATTAATATGTTTTTAGAGTTGAATTCTTCTTTGAATATCACAGTTATAATCAATACTGGTAAATAGCAACACCCCTAATATTTATCATTATGATAAAAATAAAGCACTCTCAAAAGCAGTGCTTCCAAAGTTGTCCAGCCACATGATCCAGATTTCTCCTCAGTTATTAGTTTAAGGTCCTTATATAAGAGAAATTACCACATATTCAGTTTTAAATGTAAACAGCACGTGGGCTTAGACAAACACAATGGAATAATACATATTGCAAGAATAACTGCAATTGTTTAAAACTTAGTAAATAGAAAGCACTGCGACCAAAAAAAAGCTCATATTATTGCTTCAGCATCAGTGACAAAACACAAAGGCACAACATGTAAATAAAACAATAAAATAGTTGCTGTAATCGGAAAATAAATGATCTACCTCTACAGCAGAACAGGGCACTCCAAAATAAAAGCTCTGGGCCAGAAATTCACTGTACTTCAGAATAATGTTTTTAAAAACTTGACATGTTCTGGAGTCCCTTGGGTCCATTCAAAACAGGCCCACGACCAACTTTTGGACTGCGATCCACCAGTTGGGAACCACTGCTCAAAAGGGTAATTCTGCATGTTAAGTACTTCTGATACGCTTTCCTCTTAATCTCTGATGCTTAACTAGGTGATTTTAATCCAGCACTGGAGTGGCGGACTCCCCCACTGCCAATGAAACACCTCTATGTCTATGGAAGAAAAATGCTGACGATTCTATTAAAAAAAATGCTTTCATTTAAAGTAAATATAAGACTCTAACTGTAAGTACATTTTGGTGTTTATACTTCTACACTTATACTTCAGTAACATTTGAAAATTGAGACTTGTACATGAAACAGAGATCTGAAATTGTGTTAGTTTTTAAGTAAAGGGTCTAAATATTCCTTCCAAAAAAGAGAAAATGAAATGCACATTTTATTCCACTGTCCATTATTTCACAACATCAGATAAAAGCTTTTCCTTAAAATGTTTGTAGAACGTCCTAATTTCTTTTCTGTGTAGACGTCAGCACCGTTTAGTGTTTCACTGAGATCAGTTTGTGTTCACAGCGTTGGAGGGCGACTTATGTTTAACGTATTAATGCAGTGGTTTCCAAATGGTGGTTCATGGTCCAAAAGTGGGTAACAGGTCCATTTAAATTATTATTATTATTATTATTGCAAACTCACACTGTATTTCAAAGTACAGTGAATTTTTAGCACAGAGCTTTTATTTTGAAGTGCCGTTTCTATTTACTCTTTCAGTATTTTATATTTCTTTGTTTTCTAAGCAAATATGTTTACATTTTGTGAAAAACAAATTCAATATGTGGTTATAAGTTGATCTCGAAATAATGACTAAGGAGAAATCTGGACTGCGTGGCTGGACCAGTTTCACAGAGTTAAAGGCCCAGTATGCCTCAGATCAAGTGCTGTTGGGATATTATTTTAAAGCAGTAATATCTCTGGAGGAGGATTATGCTCATTTGTACTTTCTTTGACATTGATTTTGTTTGACATGCTAAGAGGTGTATTATGTTTGTTTTTTGTTTTTTTAAGCTTTATAGTGTTTATAGTGTCCCCATTCGGGCTGGACAACTTTTGGTGCCCAGATACTTTTTATTTTTGCATCAGAGTAACATTTTAATGCCACAGCGGGTTTGCTGCCATAAGAAATACAAAGCGCGCACAAACAGCATGAAGGACGGACTGAAGGGAGAAATAAACACGCAGGAATGTAAGAGGCACACCCGGGAAAAAAATGTCCATCACAGCTAAGCGAAATACAAACTGTAAGCCTAATGATAGCTGATGTACTTGAACGCAGCACGACACCAAACATCAAGAGCCTGAATTTGTTTAAACAACATTTTGAAATTCCATAACTGCATCAATTTTATTTAAGACCTCTCAAGGCCTTGAATTAAAAGAATTCAAGGCACATTTGGACTTTTAGCAGCCTGTTTTTCTCAGCTATGTGCGCCTCTCGGTGAAAAAGAAAATTCTCTCAGTCTCCATCTCTTCTCTCATCCGCTCCAACCTGCAGTCTCTCCTTTATATTCTCGCTTCCTCCTCTCTTTCTGTCATTATCTCTCCGTTCCTCATCCCCTTATCCCCCCCTCCTCCTCCCCCTCACCACCAACGCTGCCACCACCACCTCTCTTTCTTCTTCTCCGTCCCCTTTCAATATCACTCATGCTCTCTCTCTCTCCCTTATACTCCATCACCTTCCGTCCCTCTCTCTTTCTCTCCCTCCCTCCCCTCCATCCCTTTTTCTTTCTTTTTTTTCTGTGAAAAAGCGTAGTGACTGGGAGCGTCACTCTGTGCGGATAGCTGGGAGCCGTTGGCGGTTATCGGCTCCTGCAGACTCTCTCTGCCGGTCTGATCTGTCTCCTCTTCATTAAGCAAATACGCCGACGTGGAAATGAAAACATAATAGCTATTTGATTTCCAGCGAGATATTTTGCATATTGGTTCGGAGCTGATAGCGGAATTTCATCAAGTCGTTTTTTTTTCTCTCCTTCTCTCTCTTCCTCCCTCTCCCGCCACCGCCGCCGCCGCCCCACCCCCCTCCTCCACCACCTCCTTCTTTCCCTCCATCCTCATGCTTTAAAAACTGAATTACTGAGCTGGGCCGGCTTTCAGAGAGATTTCTTTACATTGCTGGGAAGAGCAAAAAAAAAAAAAAAAAAAGAGAGGGAGAGAGAAATCTAGTTCCCCAGGAAGACTACTTAACCGATTAAATATCCCCCCTATTCCCATCTTTTTTCTCCCTCTCCCTTTTTTGATAACAAGGAAGAAAATTTGAAGAATTCACAGTGCTTTAGGTTGACTATACTAATCAGAGATAGGAGTGAGAAAATTAACTCCTTAATGAGCAGAGCCGTCTCCCTGATAAAGGTCCTGGGGAGATGGCGGGGTGGGACACTGGCTTGAACCTTGGGAGAGAGACACAGAGACAGAGAAGAAGAGATAGACGGCGACAAAGAAGCGGATGGAGGGATGAAGCGTAATGCAGCGAGAGAGACTTGACACCATGCAGAGGCAACAATTAGTTTCCCTCCTCTGAGGAGGAGACATTTGCTTCTTGGGCATGAGGAGGGCAGGTAGAGAGATAGCAGCAATACCGCCCCTACAGCGCCACGGATACCCACAGTGCCTTGCATCGGCGGCAGGCCTTGATGGATGGTCCGGTGGCGGGGGTATCCTTCATGCCCCCCGGAGAGAAAAACTAGCCCTGGAGGAGAGGATCAGCAGCCTCCTCACAGCGGGCCTATCTGATAGTCCGGCGCCTCTCAAGAGGACTATTCACCGGCCCGAGTCCACTGAAATAAATCTCCCTGCTGCTGCTTTCCATGTTGGAACACCGTGTTGCTTCAGACCTGATAGCGGGCCCGCCGTGTTACAGCTGAGTACTGTACACACTCGCACATACAGTGGACTGGACACACACACCTTTGTCAAAGGGCCCTGAGGTAAAGAAAGTGGTTAAGAGTAGGGGTCGACGGATTATCGGCCTCAGTGTTGCCAGACGTACGTATTATCGTTTTTGTACGATGATTTTCCCCCTGTACGACGTACATCAATAATTCCAAAATTGCTGTGATGATAATTTGACCACCGTGACACATACACTAAGCACTTTGTTTAGTTTACGAGTCTCATTTTAACTCATTTTCTGACTTTTACATCTGTGTTTACATATCACTCCTCACATGATCTCCTCACAGCCAATCGCATCAATCGGCATGCTGGTTAAAAGACTGAGAAATAGCTTCTCTCTAAGGCAGTGCGCATAAGTAGATTTGTAGATGTGTCAAAAAATCAATTAAATATTTGTTTACTGAAGTTATAAACTAAACCTAATCGTTCTCTTGATTGTGACTGGCGTACGGTTATTTTTCTCAAAATGCGATTATTTCTTCCCTCTTCTACGATAGTTTAACATTTCCAATCTGGCAACACTGATCGGCCTCAGCCGTTATTGGAGCCAATATTTGGTATTTTGCCGATTGTCTGTATCAGTGTTTTTTTAATGATCGCTGATAAAAATGTATCAATAAAAAAGTGCAAGGAAAGAGTCTGCATGGGAGGAATTTTTGCTTTGTAAAACCTCAGGGAACTATTTTTATTATTCCATTCATTATTTAAATTTTCACTTACTTTTTTTTTATTTTAAGTTGCTGGGTAGCTGTATATGATGTTGAACATTTCAGCTTTGATTCAACATTTGCCAAATCTGGCCCCCGATAGTGTGGCCCCCCAACCATTTTCTGATTCACAATAAAAATAAAATGATTCATACTGGGAATTGTTTTTGTAATTGAAGGTGCTTGAGCGCATATAACAGTATCAAAAAAGAGCTTGTTTATCAAAAAAATGCCAGTGGAGGATAAGGGTCCTAGCTTAGTCCCTCATGTCCTAAAATCCAAGAAATGTCCTAAAATCCTAGAAACATCCTCGTGCACAGGGATGTGCTTGGTCCAGCACTAGCACTGTTTCTATAAAACCTCTCAAATATCTTTGGCATTTCTGGATTGATGTTTCTGACTGAACCACTCTGATTTATCAATTTTAAATTGATTTATTTATAGATTCAGAGGGCAGAAGAACTTTAGAAAGATGATCAGCGAGCCAGTCGGTGGAGAACAAGAACGATTCTCTGTACTGTGAGTACAGCTGTGTATTTGTAATTTCAAAAAACGTTTTTGCTGTTATTGAGGAACAGGACTGTCATTAAATGGTTTTTCCACCAGAGATCACTGACAAATGCTTTAAATAGTAAAATATCCACCCTAAAGATTTAAGTAGGCATTATTCGATCATTTAAAAGGGTTCCTACACATTTTCATGGACAAAATCACATAACTTTTCCATGACTTTTCAAGGATCCACAATAAATATATTTCTCTTGCTCTCCTGGCATTTTTTAAACAAATAAAAATCAAACGATGTTCAAACAAGTTCCAGAAAATAAAAGAAACGTACATAATGGTAAACAAAACATATATTAGAGCTATGTTATGTCAACAGCTTCAGATAATATATTTGCTGTTTTGTTACATTACATGGAAACAATTTGATTACACACAACAAAATTCTATGACTTTTCAAAAAATTTCAATGATTTTTACTGATTCTGTGACTTTTCAAGGGACTGGAAAATGTGATCATGAAATTCCATAACTTTTTCGTTATGACTGCGGGGATCCTGATTTGAGTTATTCATGCCAAAAAAAGAAAGAAAAATCAAATTTCAGTCCTTATCCTAATCTGATTTTTTAAAACTTTTAATTTTTTAAATAAAAATATCAATATCAGAGAAAATCCTTCATCATGTCAGCTATTTCAAAGAGTGAGAAAGAAGCTTTTGAAAAAAAAATCCAAAAGAAATCTGTCAACTGCTCTTTCAAACATTTCTGCTCAGCCTTATAAAGGATTTATGTGATTTCAAATCCTTCTAGGGTTTCTTCAAGGAACTCTTGTGTGCACAAAAAAATCATCAATTAACGGAAAATGATCACGGTGCCAGCGAGGAACGGAACAACACACAATGTTTCAACAACAGAGTGTCATAACGGAACCACATGACTCACTTACTGCGATAACATTTTGGAGATGCTGCATTTCAGCAGATTTCATCACCTTTGACAGAGAGATCATATCAGGCTCGTCTGACGAAAACAAAGTCACCTCTCTCCCATCTCTGCACACCACATCTGTTCTGCCTCTCATCTTTGTTTTTATACAGCTCACTGCGATTTTGGCTGCACTTTTGTACACAGATCCCGTATAACGGAGGAGCGTTCTCAAAGCACTCGAGAGCCGGATGAAGACACATGACAAATACTGCACCCAAAACGATGGATAAATAAGATGTTATTAACTGTGTAAAGTCTGACTGCTAAGCTAATGATTTTTTAAACTTTAAATAAATAACCTACATTTTTATTTACCACTATCACTGAAGCGTCTCATACATTTCCTGCATGATGTGTCGACACCTCGTGATGTGTTGGATCAAGTCTTTCCTCTGGTATTCTGTTTCACAACCGTTTCTTCTCTGGCAGCACTTCAGACGCACTCACCCTGACAGACTGTTTCATGTTCCTCAAGGACGCCTCACTCCCACATACATCACAGAGGAGTCTGCAGTTTAAATACAGCGGGAAAAAAAATGAGCGGTGTGTTTCTCTGAAAATCTAATGAAAAGTGAACATGTGTGCATTATGATAAGCGTGGAAAGGAAAGGACAGTGTGGGTATGTTCCAGACTCGTACTTCTACAAAGAAGAACCAGCAGCTTTCATGTCGCGAATGTAAATTCAATCCGATCAAACTCTTCATTTTTATGTTATTGCCAACAAGACAGCGGCTCCTCGTGTTTCGCTTAAATCTGCATGTTCAGTGAGCTTGTCAGACTCAGTTGGCATCATACTGACGTTATGACTACTGTCGCCTTAAAAACTGTGCAAACATGACATTAGGACTGGGTGATAGAGCTTTAAAATATTATTGGAATATTTGGAAATGTCCTTTAAACTATTGTTAACTACTAAAATGCATAATTATTGAATGAACTGCAGTTACAGTAAAGTTACATAAAGTAGGAAGTTAAAGTACCATTATGAATGAATGATTTTTTTTAAAAAAAAAAGGATTGGTATAATTAAATAAAACAAAGCAGAACCCCATGGTGCTTTTATTTTGGGTTAGTTACATTAAACAAGCCATATTTATTCTTATGTAATACATTTTAAACAAAACTATAAAATTTGTCCAACTATTACAGGTTTGAATGATGCTCTTTCGAGCAAAAACCAGGGCAAATTTAACCTCTTTCAACTAATAAAAGTTGCATTGTTGAAGCGACGTCATATCAGCAGAAATGTTGATTTATTATCCCTCATTTTTTCAATGATTACAGTTTGTTTTAGTGGTTTTAGGCCTATTTTTTGTTCGTAAAATAGCACAAGCATTATCACATAGCTGTTAATTAGATTAGATGCTTATTTCGAACATGCCAAATAAAATAGGTATAATACGTATGAAATCCTCACTCCTTTTTTTACAATTTTATAAAATAAACGACATATTAACAAGAATTAAGACAAAAACAAAACAATTCAATCTGAATAAAGAAAAACACGCAATCACATCATAGAACAAAGAAAACAAAGTCAAACTATCAAAAGCAGCCTACATGTCCTGTATTATATCTCACTGCCTGTTTCTCTCTCTGTTCTTCCATCTTATTCTGCTTAAGAAATTTGTTTTTAAAAACATGTTTAAATTTGTTAAATGTTTCTAATTCCACACCACCGTTGTTCCATAAATTGACCCCTTTGACTGTAATACCGTGATATTTTTTATTAGTCCTCACTGTTTCCTGAACACACAGATTCCCCTTAAAACCTGTAAACTTTCTTTCATTTGAAACTAATTTTGGATTTTTTTAAGGAAGTAGATTATTTTTTAGCTCTGTACATGATTTGAACCGTTAATACACCATGCTAACTAAGCTAGCAGCTGGTTTTAGGGGTGGCCCCGCCCTTTCGTCCAAATATGGTCACTTATGGCTCCAAAAATTCCAGATAGCTACAGCCAAAATGCCAAGTTCAAGGCTTCAAAACGGGAGTCCACAAAGCAATTTGCTGTGTCTATTACAAATAAGACATGCCGTAACAACACAAAAACATAAAACATAAACGAGTCTCTGGGTACGACTTTTTTAGGACTTGTAGCCACCCTGTGTACGAAGAAATGTATTTGTATGATCTACGGCACAAATCCATAAGTTAGGACTATTCTGTATCTGCATCTTTTCACGGGTAAAATGATAAACAATCTTTAAACTATGAAAATGCTGATTGTCTATGTCTTTAAGACTGGTAAAGATAAAATATTGAGGAGAAAAAGGAGTAAGAACAGGTGGTGTTTCCAAAAAAAAAAAAGGGGAAAGAGGGGAGGAGCTGGGAGGGAGTGAGATAGAGAGCAGTTACATGCAGCCTGAGCTGAGACCCTGGACTATTGAAGCCAGGCATGCAGACGAGAAAGCCAGCCGATAAGCCCGGCTGATAAAAGATAGAAAATAGCAGCAGATTTGAACTTTCCCACCGTCCTAAGATCCACAGGGGGAGGAGGGGTTGATTCAACTACTTATTGAATCCCTTCCTATCTCAAACCACCCTCCACCCTCGCCCCCCCCCTCCCAAAACCCAACAGCCGGGCAAGGCCACGAGTGGAGCGGGGATACAAGGTTGATACATACAAATACACACAACCACAGCAGGGTTCCCACAGCTAAACCAGTCCAAGACTCTTTGAGCCACTGTGGTGAACTCTGGTGATACTCGAGAAATGCCGTGACCAGTGGGAGCCAACACACACACACACACACACACACACACACACACAGAACAATGGTGCACACACAGAATTATCAGCATGATGTAATCACACGTTGCCGAATTTAAGAGTTAAAGTAACCAAAAGCTTTCATGGAGAGGTCGGAGAAAGGTCAAGAAGAACTGGTTTCTGTACACACACACACACACACACACACACACTCAAACAAACACACCCACACACACACACACAAGGTCACACAGTATGTGAAGTCTAACCATCATCGCTCCATCCTCAAATCATATCAGAGACAGTGTTTCTCTCCATATCTCTGCTCCTCTCCGTTGACATAAAGAGTCTTGGCCTTGAGTAAAATGGTGAGAATTTTCACACACGTCTACGCACAGACACACACACATGCACACACACTCTCACACTGTTTGGTGAAATAAGGTCATTCCCGTATCCGACATGGTTTTGGCTGTGAAATTTATTGATGGGATTCATTCACAGGGTCTATGCTGAAGACGCTCTTTGGCACTGCTGTGATTCTTACACACCAGTACAGGTGTGACTCGCCCGTATCCCGTATCGAAAAATACACCATTGATGACAAAAAAACTACAGAGACTCTGAAGCAAATATAATTTTGCATATATTCAGGTTTCATGCATTCTTGTGGATTGCAGCATTTTCTCAGGCTCTATGAAACAGCACAGTGAATAAGGCTGCTTGTGTGAGTGCGTCAAATGTCAATAACAATAGCTCTTTTTAGCTACAGGAGGGCAATCCAGGCACTACAAAAATAGAGAAATTAATTAAAATTACACAAAATGTGACATTTTAAGGACTTAAAAACTGTCAGCAATGCATATTTTTAAAAAAAAGTGTAAATACTATTTTGGGGTGTTAAAACCTGACACCCTCTCCTGTGCATGATATTGGATTTTTGTAATATTCATGATGCAAAATGCATTCATCTTGCAAAAAAAAAAAGAAAATTATGTATACGTAGTTTCGTTCACTTTGTCAAAAAAAATTTAGTTTGTGGTGTCAGAAGAAACCATTATTTTTATTTTTCCATTATTTAATTTTAAAGCAAATATAGGCAATCTTTTGATTTGAAACTTTCAGGGTAGTCGGGGTAGGGCGAGCCTTACAGACCTGACATCCATGACCCATAGACTGACTTTCAGGACGCGCTAAAAGTGTTTTAATTTCTCTTTAAAAAAGGAGTTTTAGCAGCTAACTGGCTTCACTGTTTAAGCCTTTACACTCAGTTTACTTGCTTGTTGTTCCTTAAATTCTACCCAGACTGCACTCCTCTGCTCAAATTTGGGATTTTATTTTAACTGCAATCATCAGGGAGGCAACATTTAGCTTTACAAACAAAACAAAAATGTGCAATGTCAAACACTACATACATATTTTCTAACCTAAAAAAAAGAAAAAAGCTATAACGAGATACCTTTTTGTGCTTTGGATATGGTAACCAATCGGCTAAACTGCATCATATTTTCAAATATTCCAATCTCAAAATACTAACTAAAGCAGACGTCATTAACCCTAGTCCAGTCCCCTCTGTGCATACCACACTCTCAAACAAACTGTCCCTCTGGGCAGTTCTTGTTGCATTCTCAGTCATGTTTTTGTCAGAGCTGTTTTCCCTCCATCCCTCCCTCGGTGTGTTTAGTCTCTGGGACCAACAGAAACATCTGCGTGTGTGTGTGTGTGTGTTGGTTCCTCCTGTGTAGCTGCACAGTTGACATGAGGTTTCAGGGCTGACATTCGGATAAAAAGCAAAAGCGAAGGTCGCAGTACTTGAGAGAGTAAACGGGAAGAGGTGGAGGATGAAAAAGATAAACAAGAAAGGTGAGGAAGTGAATTAGGCAGTTGAGGAAGAATGGAAAAAGTTAGTGGAAGTGAAGAGGAGGAGAGAAGCAAGGAACATGGGCGAGCAGGAAAATAGATATAGATAGATAATACACAGATTGGAAATTCAGATCTCATCAGTTGAAGATCTTTGTGTTCTCCAGTGTTAACAACATTTTTCTCTTCAGTCTCAGCAGCATCGCAGTGACGTGAACACTGAGCTGGTTCATGTCAAAGACGTGGTGTTGGGGGGGACTCAGACAGGGAGGGAGAGCAAGTCGGAGGGAGTTTCTTTCTCTCTCTCTCTTCCCTCCTGCATACCATCATAATCTCTGCCTTTCGTCTTTATTCAGGGCTGAGATCAAGGAGAAGGGATTGCAATCAGGCTCATTATATCATGCACACGCGCAGCACAGACAAACACAAGTCCGATGCACACGCTCTCCCACATACTGAACACACTCTGAGAAATGCCTCTCATGCTAATCGGCCCATACGTGAAACTCTGATCCACCTGGATCTGATGGAGTTTTCAGCTCTGCCTGTTCATGTGACGCAGCACTTTGTTATTAACAAACTACAGACGCAGCGAGGAGTCATTTAGAAAGTTATAATTAGTGTGTAGTCACATGTATTGAGGTACGGGTATGATAATCATCAACTTTCATATCACGGTATACCTGGTGATGCCACCAAAACGTTCGAAACTATGGCTATATGAAACGTCATTTTATTGACTTGAAGGGTATCAAATTACATTTTTTTATTAGTATCTATATCACTTTATGGGTACTAGTATTGGTACTGGTATTTTTTAAGCGACACCCTAACACTGATAGTGATATATCTGTAAGAAACTAAAGTAAGGCTGCATTCTTCCAGGCTTAACTTTATAAGTTGAATTTGTTAAGGGCTGTGTGGGTAGGGACAGCACGGAGACAACGTCTTCTTAATTTCTCTGTCACTTTATTGTCCACAACAACTACTCAACTGAACACACAGCAAGGTGATTCACATCTCTCATATTTCTCCACAATCTTAACATCCTTAACCTTAAAGGGCAGGTGCACCACATTACATTATGTAGTTCCTAATTTTAACTTGAATTGGAGCAAACAGGACTGAGACACACCAGTGTCCAGCGGCAGAAGGACCTGAGTATTGTTTTGTTTATGCAAAAGAAGTGGGGTGCTCTCCTTTTTTCTTTTTTTTCCCGTCCTTACTTTTTCTGTTACTGTCTGGACAGATGGCTGTTTTCCTTTTTTTGTGTGTGTTGTACATTCTAGTACCTGCTTTCTAATATGTGAAAAATTAATAAAACTGTGGTTAAAAGTGTTAAAAATTAATGAGACCAATAATTGATATTTGAAACCGATTTGCACTTACAATAAAAATAAAAATCTTTGTCAATATAACAATGTAATATAACAAACTCCAACAACTGATGAAACTAAAACTAAAATTGCTCCCAGAGGTTTTACAAAGTAAAAGTTCCTCACACACTGACACTTTTTTTTTTTTTTTGCACTTTTTACTTAATTAATTTTATTGGCAATCATTAACATAAAATAACAACACAGATAATGGACAAAATGCCAAATATCAGCCCCAAAATCTACCAGGCTGATTATCTGTCAACCTCTATACAATATAATGTATAGATTAATGAAAAAAACATATTTGTCTTAATAAAACAAAGCATAGAATATGGTTATCTACCAAATAAAATAAACTTCACAAAAATAAATCTTATCTTACACTAATACAGGCCAATATATTGGTCTGATCATATATCAGTCTAGCTGCTCTATTACAAGTTTACCAGCAATGGTATTTTCTGACTTTTATACTGGAAGGACACTTTGCATACATTTTATTGTATTTACAGTTTTTAATCCACACATTGCACTTGAAGTCAAGTGTCATGAGGTGGATGTATGAATAAGCAACGATCAAGCCACAAAAAATTCCATATGCCATCGTTCCACATGACAGAATCCCAGTGTTGCACATCTGTGTGATCTCCGGCTGCCTACTGTACATCTGCTTCTCCCACTGCCAAGAAGAGGAAGCTTTACCAGGAAACCCTCTCCGAGAAGTAAAAAGAAATACCACGAGAGAGAGAGAGAGAGAGAGGGGAGAGGAGGGGTGGAGGGAGATAAAAGGGCAGAGAAGTGATAAAGATAAAGAGACAGACAAGCAAAGCAAAAGAAAAAACAAGGGGAAAGAGAGATGGAGAGATGGGGGGCAGTCTTTTTTGTTGGAGAGAGAGCAGAAATAGAGAAGAGGGGGGGTTACGCCACTCACAACTTGGCTTTGCATCTCTTATCTCCGCCTCCTGTCATAAGGCTTAAAATAAAAATAAAAATAAAGTGAGATGGTGGCAGCAGTGTTGGTGCGATAGCCCTGTGGAGCATGGAGAGGGGATGTAAAGGAGATAGCTGGTTAAATATAACCCGCTGCATGGTTGGCAGCAGCAAAGAAAGGGGGTATTTTCAAGAGGCAGGGCATCACTGGAGCCCTCACTGCCCTGATAACATCCATGTTAAGAGTGTGTGTGTGCGTGTGTGTGTGCATGCAAAAGACATATCCATAAACTCTACAGATTGAACACACACACACAAGTAAGCTCAGACATACACAATTACTTTTACACACTGATGGAGGACAAAAAAAAAACACACACACACAGAAGGGGCACAGCCAAGAAAAGACGCGCTCGCTCACATCTATGTATCTCTCTGCCTCGCCAAAGGAAGTATCAGCGCCCCCTCCAACGCAAAAAGTCACAACGGGATTTCTGATGGGAAAAATGTGCTTTCCTCAGATGATGGTCAGATAGAGGGGGAGTACAGCCAAATGTCAAAGATGATAAATGGAAGGGTGCAGAGACAAGATCACACACACAAACACAACACAACACAGGCAGGCAGGCACACAGAGAGAAATACTCTTCCTCACTCGTACTCATAAAAGCACACATGCAAATACATGAGGGGACACCGGGGCTGCAGCTGTCACTCATCTTTAAAGGACCTATCAAAGCTGACATCCAGATTTCAAATGCATCTAGTCTGAATGGGATAATCTGTAATCAAGACAGCACACTTTAAAAAAAGCATTCTGACAAACGGATTTATTTATTTTTTTGGCCCGTACAAAAACTCAGTACATTTCTTGATGTCTGTATTAAATACGACAGCAAGTTTTCCCAAAATCTCAAGTGCATTAAACCTCCTGTGTATGTATCACACCATAGGACACAAATAATTATTATTCTCATTATCAGTTAACATGTCTGTCTGTTGATTATTAATGAATTTATCACTCCCAACACGTGAAACATGCACTAATGAAAGCTTTAACATAAACCAGGGATGTGGAGGATCCATTGGCACTTTTTTTGACCCTACATCCCCTGACAGAGGTCCGAACTAAGCCCCTAATGTCCCAAAATCCTAGAAACGTCCTTAAATCTGAGAAATGTCCTGAAATCTGACAAATGTACCAAAATCCTACAAATGTCCTAAAATCTCAGAAATCTCCTTAAAACCAAGAAACATTCTAAAATCTGAGAAATGTCTGAAAGTCCTAGAAATGCCCTAAAATTCTTGAAACGTCGTTAAATCCTAGAAACATCCTTAAATTCATGAAACGTCCTAAAATCAGAGAAATGTACTAAAATCAGAAAAATGTCCTGTGTTGATGGACAGAAAACCAAATTCATTTTGATGTTTTTGGACTAATAGTTGGAAAAAATATTTGAAGACATTAACTTTCAGTTTGGGGCATTTTATAGACCAGTGATTTAACTGAGCAATCAAAACAAAACCTCAAAACTGATGATGAAAATATTTGTTTGTTGCAGGCCTGCAAAGGCAAGGTTATAAAAAGACAATCACTCAGCCATCACACATTTTCAGCTTCTTAGAATATTGCAGAATTCAACCACATCCACATTCACAATACATTAGTGCCAGTGGTGCAGGAAGAGCTCTTCAGCTTGTTACAGTAATGAAATGATTGTTTATTGTTCCCATATTCCCTCCAGCAAGTAAGATTTCAATAAGCAGTGACTGTGAATCAGAAGCAGTGCAGAATGCCTTTAATGTGCAGTTTTCTACACAGAGTCCTTCACTGTTCCCAAATGTCAGCAGGTGACACATTTGATATTATTAACAACCACTTCATGCTTCTTTGCTGTGTGAGTAATAACGTGTCTAACAGCCTGCCAATTAAATATTTTTTGGACCACAGCAATTATTAATGGAGGAGGTTTATGCACTGTAATGACAGACTACTTAAAAAACAGCTGCACCTGTTACAGTTGTGTATGAGGCTTGAAGCAGAGAATAGTGCCTGAACACTTACTCCATGCTACACAAATTTATTCCAGACAACGTTTCAATCCTACTTGGATCATCGTCAGGTCAAATGTTTGAAAAGACGAAACCACACCTATATTTATACATAATGCACACCAATAGGCTGACGAGCTCTATGGTTGCAGGTGTGGTTAACTGTCTGAGCCATTCGAGGTAGTTAAACAATTGACAATAAACAATTAAAGAGATTACATAGGAAATACATTGAATACACAGACAAAAAAGTTATGCCAAGGCCACATTTATCAAAAACCTTACTATTAAAATAATCATAAGTCGACATCAGCTAAATTCAAAATAATCCAGTTAAGGGAGAAAACTCCAATATTAACAACAAAAGTCTAAAAAGCAGAACATATGTAGTTCCAATAGAGGAAAAAATGTTTTTCAAGTTTTTCAAAAAGCTTTGCACCTATGTATACCCCTCCATTTTTAAACAATGCTGGAATTTCTCACTTCCATACAATACTTGATATTCGATATTATTCATATACGTAGACTGTGAAGACCTCTCTTTTTAAAGCTTTTTGTTTGCCTCTGTATACTGCCCATCTGTTGTTTTTTTTTGTATATTGTTATACATTTTATTTCATTTTTTTGTATGTCCCTTTTTCATTTTATTTTGTTGATATTATCTTGTTTTATTGTCTATAGACCTCTCTATGAGCTGAGTCCTTTATGAAGTTTTGAATTGATACCACTTGCGACCAAAATTGACACTTGGGGCAAAACATTCAAGCATTTTTTTCTTTTTAAGGATAAATATAACAATGCCGTCACAGGAACATTAACAATAAGAAAAGGATAAGAAAGCATAACTTGGACCGATACTGCAGAAAATGAGTCAATTTATATTGATAAATTAAATTTGTTGACAACATTACTGGAGAATATTTTACAAGATTACAGAGTTAACAAAATTGTTACTGAATGATTTTCTGTTGATTGACTCATGAATTCATTAACTAATTTTTTAACATTTTAGACACCTTTGTTTCCTGTTGAACCTGTTAGTTACACACAGTTATTACCACTGAAAAATATTTGGTAGGCATTGAACAGCAACCTTAATCTTGCACATTATTTTCCTCATTATACCCATATTTTGGTTTGTTTACATTTTTGACTACACAGCTGCTAAACATGATGCTGTTGAACAACTAACTTTGACACTCAAATGTCAGAGCATCCCTGAAGGCAGCACAAGATCGTTCCCCTTCACACTTTCTTCTGTTCTGCCGGGCCAAACGTGGGTCAAAGGTCACAATCAGCTACACAGCAGCTATTCTGTAACCGGCTGAGGTTCAGTGTCTTGCTCAAAGGCTTCTCTGCCATTTTAGGAGTGAAAACACGCATCATCCAGTAGAGGATGACTCTGTCTACTGGATTAGCTCATGGTGGACTCAGTATCTGGTCACGAGGTGACACCCATGATAGCATCATGTCTTGTCTTCCTTAACCTGGCCTGGCCTTGCCCTGTCTGGTCTGGTGTCTTCTGAGGCTTTAGAGTCGTACAGCTTAGCTTAACTGAGGGGTGTGTGTGTGTGTGTGTGTGTGTGTGTGTGTGTGTGTGTGTGTGTGTGTGTGTGTGTGTGTGTGTGTGGATGACTTAAGAGATAATTTTAATATCAGGCCGGTGTGGATTGCTGATAGTGTTTTAAGGCAGGGCCCGGTGGACCGAGCGCTGGTAGTACCTATCTGTAATTAGTAACCATTCCCTATCACTGATAAGATAAACTACGCCTGACCTTTTCCATTTGGTCACCATGGCAACTCAACACCCCCACCCCGGCACCGCCGCCCTCCCCTTCGTATTATTTTAGTGATTAAACAGCAAATAGCGCCGAAGATGTGAGGAGCTGATAGGGGCATGATTAATAATAGTCCTCCACATGGTCCTCTGAGGTGTGTGTGTATGTGTGTGTGTGTGTGTGTGTAGGAGGAGGGGCCCGTCAGTGTCAAACAGTCATTGTGAAAAGGCTTGGCTTGGCTTTTTGTGGTGAATAATGGAAATTTAAGATGAGCTGAAAGTGAAATAAAAGCAGCGGGATGAGAGCGATAGATGTCTCCCTTTTCCGAGAGCCGCTCTCTGAGGATAGGTAATATTAACATTACCCTCTCCCACACCCACTCAGCGTCTGCCCACTGTGGCCCTTACGTTCTGAGGGGCCATGCTGGGGAAGTGCTATCTGTCGATGAATAATGAATGCTGGATTCCAGGGTTACCTCCTCCTCGCTTTAAAACGCCACACTGTGGTTTTAGAGTGGTGGGCAGGAGGACGAAGCTCTCGATCAGAGAAACTTGAAATGAGAAACTGAGTGTAGTTCTTTATCAATGTCCGTGACAAACTTCCTCTTACTGACGAGGCAGTCATCGTGGAGATAGTGTGAGATATGTCAGGTGTGAATATGATGATGACAGTTTCTAAACAAAATCATCTAACGGTATCAACATTAACTGATGGTTTTACTGGAAGGGCTCAAAAGCTAAAATATGCATGCACATCCACTACAGACTTGGCGCACGTGCCAAACCAGAAATGAGTAAATAGTCAAAAGGCAAAAAAAGGGATGGCACACTGCAGGGCACACTTTTTGGGTGCATCAAAGTGATGTTTCAAGCAGACTTACAGCAGGGGAATACACCTCAAATCTTATTTTAGAAAACAGTTTTTAGTCACATAATATATGATCTGTAGTAAATGGGTTTCGAGACTGTTCGTACAGTGTGTTTTAGATAATTTAAATGTTGCTAGCAGTGTACATATGTTCTTATATTTAAATGTTTAGGAGCAACATCTACTTTTGCTGATTTACTCTGGCAAGACTAGAACAATAACAGTTGGTTTGGCAATATTTACTACAGTTGGGCCAGTGTGAAAATTTTCACACCAGTTTTTATATTAAGCCAAGCACCAGATCGGATCAGCTTAGCAAATATAACCAGGTGTCCCACTTGACTCAGCAGCCACTTCTCAGTGGAACAATAACAATAACACCAACACCAAACAAAAACATCCAACTACTACGCATAACACTGAAGCTCTGTGTTCACACCGAATATATTACATATGCACTTCTGTCACACTGAAAACATGTTTTATATGGTGATATTTATTGGAAATTACATACAAGATAGCCAACAGGAAGTAACGTTAGCCCAGCTTGTTTTCAATCATTTGCCTCAGCAGAGACTTTCTTCCTCCAGTCAGCTGACACTGTGTTTAGCTTTTGTTGTGAAATGAAGAGGTTTCAAACATATTTCCTCATTCCAACTTCAATAGTCACCCGGTTATCTTCCATGGCGGCGCTTTCAAAGCGAGCGACAGGAATAAATAATAACACAGCATCCAACGAAAGTTCAGCTCACACACCTGCAGCCAGCAAGGACAGCTCTTTCATTGGCTTCAAATCCAAAATGTTGTCATATAGTAGCAGTTTTAATTTTTTTTAGAAAATAACTCTGCCATGTCAAAATACCCAAAAAAGTAAACAAACATGGTGTGCACAGCTCTTTCCCCTTTGCTGAAATTTGATTCCCCTCATGTTGCTTGGCAGTAAATTACACACAACCTATTGAACACTAGAGGCTCCATTTGTTCCTTTATAGACATACTATTATATTAATCATCCTGTCATATTGCTAATTATATTTTGTAAAGATTATATTTTGGCTTTTTGCCTTTATTATTTATAGGACAGGTTAAGGGGAAGGGGGAGAGAGGGGGGTTGTCATGCAGCAAAGGGCCACATGTTGGAGTCAAACCTGTGACCACTGCGTCATGGACACATCCTCTGCACACGGGGCAACTGCTCTATCATATGAGCTACAGGGTGCCTCATATTGCTTCTTACTAAAGCAATGTGACTTGGATTTAGCGCTGTGACTTAAGCTACTTTTAAAATTCCCAGAATGTCTCATAATGACAAATGCCAGTTCAGCCGGTTTACAAAAAATCAAACTGGTTTAAGATCAGAATGGACCGACAAAACCAACTCTACAATCTAGCACTCCATGAGGAATTCATTGCTCCATTTGTATACATTTATTATCGACAGTGATAGGACATCAACATAAAAGTCGGTGAATTTTCCCTTTAAAGTTCAACACCTCGAGTTATTATCGCCTCCTCCAACAGTGCTCTCCACTGGAGCCCTCCACGTCTTCCTCCTCTCAGCAGTCAGAGTCCACAGAGCTCAAAGCGAGGCCTTCCCCACTTTTAGGAAGCCTGCTCTGCATCTCCCTCCATTTGCATGCCAGGGAGATGGTGATACGCATGCAAAGCGGCACCAGTTGACTGAAAGGTCAGAGTGAGTTTACCGAGGCCAAGCAGCCAAAAAAGCTAAGCAGAACTCTGCTGACTGTTATCACTTAGATCCCTCAACTGATGGTGGGGGCCGGGGGGGGATCTCCCTTTTACCTGCACTGGTGGATTACAGCGCTACAGGATGTCCTGATGTAGGTCCACACTACACTGATTACACACACCATCAGGGTTATCTATAGATGCTGCAACACCACCTGGCTGCATTATGATACATCTTGTCATGTTTTTTTGGTTTCAAGTTGTAATTTAACATCTAAACAAACTGACATTAATTATAGCGACCAGGGAAAACAAACTAAAAGTCACTGAGAGCCTCAGACCGAGTCTGATGGTTTATTGTCTGGCACACCAACAAAAGATCAGCTGAGATCCGAAAATGTGTTAAAAAATGTATGAATGAAAAGAAGTCAACATATTATAACATGCACAAATTTAGAGTCAAATTAATCACAGTAATCAAAGGAAAAGTGCGGTAAATAAAACATATGGCAACCCACTTCAAACTTTCTACTATCAGCCCGACACGGGTCAAAGGCAGATACTCGTATCCATTATGAATGTCACCGCCCATATCCATGTGACCCAACTCTCCAATAACTGTATTCATGAAACCAACATCCAACAACATCCAAAAAAATTTAAATGGCAATGGCATCTTAGCAAACACATGATGATAAAATGATCTAAAATACTTTCCATTAATGGCTATCTTACAAAAACAAACCACAACTGTTGCTTAAAGGGACACTACACTAATTCTACACATAAATGTGAGCTTCCTCGTTATGATTAGTACTCACATCTGAAAACAGCAGGGGTGTATGAAACAAGTTTCATCACAATTCGGTATTATATCACAAAGTCTGCCACCATGATTTCGACACAAGCCGCCTTGACTTGGCATTAAATTACACTCAACCTATTAGACACTAGTGGCCTCGTTAGTCTGTTTGTAAACATAATATTAAATAAATTACGCTGTCATATTGCTTATAATGCAATTTGACTTGGATTTAGCACTGTGGCTACAACTAAAATTGCCAGAACGTGTCATAATGACAAATTCCGCTTTAATTTGGAGGCCTCTGATCAATATGAGACAATGTAAGTAAATATTCTCATTTTTCTGGGCTCCTTAAATTGCCTGCCTCACACTAGGCTGCTATATCTTGAATGTGTAGGAGGGAGGTGTGTTTGGATGGATGATGACCTGATGACCCAAAGGAATTTTCCAAATAAAGGCAAGTCTTCCTAACAGACGATTTGTCTTAAATTAACTGATTAAAGTTGCATAATTAAGTCATCTAACCAACTTTCATATTGGCAGAAATGTTTATTTTAGGCTGATGCTGATGTTTCATTTTAAAGACAATACTGATGATGTGCCAATATTATAGTGCATCCCTAATATAAACTGTTTACAACCTGCTCTATATAGATTAGATTAGTAGGACACTGTTTATAGAGAGAGAGAGAGAGGTGTTGTTTTTCATTATTTTAACTGTCCAAAAAAAATCATTTAATTTAATTTCCCTCCATTGTTATCTAGATAAGTTGAAACCTAAAAAAGTCAAACAAAATCTGAATGGCTAGATACCTGTGATGGGTTAATGTTGGGTTTTTTTGTCTGGGTGACCTTTTTTGTGGTCTGTATTAAATATCTTATAAATATTTAGTTGCTCTGGCGATGACTGGATGGTTACACTGATATTATTTCTTGAATGGAGGGGTCTCACAATTTTGCAGTCATTGGGGTTTGGGGGGGTCGGTCAGAGGAATGTGCCTGGGAAGGCGGATTTAGCCAGTCAGATGAGTGTCAGCCATCCAGAGATATTTTAAAGATAATAAGCATTCTGGGATATCTCTGGAAAATTCCTGCCCCTTACGGTGGAGCAGATAATGGATGCCATACACTGCTGAGTGATGTGGATGGAGGCAGGATCAGATTCACACAAGCAACATACACCCCACACACACACACACACACAAGTTTATACATACTGCTGCTGCTATAAGCACTTCCCTGCAGAACTTTGAAGGCAAAGTGGCTGTGGTACACACACACACACACACACACACACACACGCACACATGCACACGCACGCACACACACACACACACACACACACACGGACACGGTATGTCCGCATGATTGCTTGAGTAAGCGAATTAGCCTCAGCGATGGCTGAGGAGGCAATAAGTTGGCAGAAAAGAGGGATAATCTTTTATCTTTCACCCTCCCAAATGATTTCTTAAAGTCTGTATCACTTCCCTGACAGTTGACGTTCCACTTTTTCCTCTTTCATTATTTATTTATCTATTTTTGCTTTGTGTGAATTCAGCTAAAATACTTCTAAAGCGCTTAATGGCCCTATCGCTGCCTCAGATCTGCTGCCACATGCTGCCTTTTCCCCGCTTCCCCCATTTTTTGAGATATTCTCCGGCCCGGCCCCCGAAGAGCCGGCGCTTTATCAAACCGTCTTGACGAGAATGACACGGCCAATTATTGACAAATTATTCCTTCATAGAATGACAGTAAGACAAGGAGAAGAGTGAGAGAGAAGGGGGGAGAGAGACTATTGGCTTGATGAGTGGAAACCACCCCAACGCCCCCCTAACAGGCCTGAGGAGACAGGCGTCTATCTATCAGATTCTATTAAGAGCTCGGCACTTTGGCGAACAAAGCTGCCCGCGCCCCGCCACGCATTAACTGCTATTATACGCTCATGAACTTTGTCACAATCACAATGGTTCCCCCCATTCTCCCTTTTGCACATTTTTAGTCTCCTTTTGTGCGCTTAAGAACTGAGAACCACATCGCTTTCCCTTTGTGTGTCTGTGTGTGTGTGAAAGTCAAAGATCGGATACAGAGGATGATGATGTATAAACAAAAAACAACATCCATCTGAAAAATGCTTTATCCCCCCCCCCCCCGTCTGCTTTACATTCATGCCTACTGGAAGCCGTCCAGTCTTCACTGGGTCAAAACCATCACATGTTGCATCACTACATCAGCCAATAAATCACCTGTTTCATGTAGAAATCTGTTTCTATATTTTTCCTGTTGTCAACAAATCAAAGAGACCATCCAAAAATGAATGTGCCCTACTAATAAGTATTGTGATATTTCTTCTTCTTTTGTGCCATAGATCTCCAAAAACTATTACATCACATCAGTGAAGCAGACGATCACCCTGGGTGACACGTTTCTTCAACGCACACACGGTTTATTTTGACTCAGTCCGACAAATACTTCGTAGTCACAATTGCACCCTACTCTCCCCCAACACATGCATTATTTTATTTAAATTGTCCAGCTGTATTAAGAAGGATCAGTGAGCATTTTTGAACTTTTTTGAACTGACCCACTAATCATCAGTCAACTAACTACCTAATGCTTTATCAGCCATTCATTGCTTTTGTGAACCGCCTCTCTTATCTCTCGCATCGTAATCGGGGGGACTTTGAGGCCTGAAAACGATGGCAGCGAGATAGAAGCTGTCGATGTGTTCATAGTGAAAAATGGACCGCAGAGTTGGCGGCCGATGAGAACTTTGATACCGACACGACACAGTTAGGCCAACAGGCAGGTAACCCTTAGGACTAAGAACGGAGGGCAGGTAGCTGTGTTTTCATTCGTGGTTCAGGACGTTTGATAAAAAATCCTGAATATTGAGAAAAAATATGCCATCTATTACGTTTTAGTAAAAAAAGGAGCACGCGAAAACAGCCATGGAGATTCTGGTATTTGAAAAATACTGTAGGTCAGGGTTCCTATACAGCTTAGAAAAAGTCAGATTTAACACTTTTTTATGCCACTCGGAATGAAATTTAAGATTAATTTTACAATAAATCAAATTGAAGAAAAAAAACTACCATTAATTACTTTGGGTTGGGGACAATTTTGCCCAAATGTTTACTTCAACATAAAACACAACTTTTTGGTCGAGTTAAAAAAGTTAGATGATTTACCACAAATGCTGACAATTCTGAAAACTGGAAAACAATCAACATATTTTATCATATAAATATCCATTCCTTGAAAAAAGCTTGCATATGAGTGTTGTTGGTTCCTCTATTCTGATCTGCGTGATGTTAAATTTGGTAAATTAATTTTTAAAAAAAGCATAGATATTACCAATTTTTTCGAGATTTTAAGATGCTACATCAGAAAAAAAAATCTAATCATCCAACATTTAAAGTCTTAGCATTTTTATGACTTATGACCAATTGATTTAAGACATTTTTATACTAATAATTCTTAAAATATAAATTAATTAATTTAATGCCTTTTAAGATTTTTTAGGATTCCTGGGAACCCTGATAGTTACACAAAGATCATTTTGGAGCCTGTATTTATGATTTATTTATTCATAATTTTGTTTTTATTTTAGGTTTGGTTTTGTAGTTTAGTGTTTTTATTGCTATTTATTATATTTTCAACATTTTGATTAGCACTGGGGTACTTTAATTGTTTTATATTTTATCTTATTGTCACGTTTAATTCTGCATGTTTGGTTCCTGACAACTGTGTTAATGGAGATCTTGCACTTTATTCTGCAAACTAAATCTACCTTCACCTACAAATAAAGTAACTTGAACCTGATTTGTCCCAATTTGTCCAAAGACAGACTAAGAAATGCATTTGTTCCTAAGTAAGGAAAGATTATGTTTTTATTTATTTAAGTATAAGAATATTGTTGCTTTTTTCCTCAGGTCAAAACATCATAATTGACACAGAAAACAGACTTTTAAGGTGGGAAAAAAAGAAGAAAGGGAACCCTGTTTCAGGAGCGGAGAAACCCAAGAAAAGGATAGACTTGATGTGTGTTTAAAAAAAGAAAAGAAACACCCGCCGGGGCCTGACCCCTCAACCCACGACTGATGCCAAGCAGACCTCTTTTTCCTCTTTCTCTCTCCCCTCCCCATCACCGCCGCCACCCTACTCTTCTTCCCTTTTTCTCCATTTTCCACCTCCACGCACCCCTCCCTATCGCTCCGCTTTGCCAAGTCCACATCGTCGGTAACGAGGGTGTAGTTTCTTAACATTCATCATCGCTGAACTCTGAAACTTTATCAGCTCCGGAGAGCGGCGCCACAGCCCCGGCCCTGGCTTTCTCAGCTCTCAGATAGGGCCGATAACACGCTGATAGATTACAGCAGATTGTTTTACTTCAGGGGACACTACTGCTGCTGCTAATACTAATACACAGACAAGAAGACTCGCTGGTGATAGAGGGGGAGGTGGAGGGAAGGGGGCAAGGAGGCACAAAGAGGTAAGGGCAAGGAAACCGCGATGAGCTGGAGGAAATTACAGACGATGTCCGATATGTCCTTATCCCGCCTCCGCAATCATTGGTGGAAAAACGGGCTGCATATTTGGGACCTTTTGTGAGCTTCTATAGCGCACACATTCAAACCAATTAATGATATGGACCAAAGACAAAATAATTAACCATTTTGATATTGATTTAAATTGAAAAGATGTTGAATTGTAAAAAAAAAATATAACAATAAAAATAAACAGTGTGCATGGATGTGTGCACACACACACTCGCAGGGGTAACCTGAGCTAGTGGGGGGGTTGGCGAGGGCAGAGGGTAGCTCGCCAGGTGACCTACGGTTGAAAACAGGGTCAAGTGTAAAACACAAGGACCACTCTCTCTCTCTGTGTGTGTGTGTGTGTGTGTGTGTCTCAGTCGCTCTCCAACAGTCTCCCTCTCTGTCCCAGATAGACAGTTTACTGCTTAATAAAATCCGTTTTTCTATAAGAGATCCTAATCTCTGTTAGAATAACCTAATAAAATCTAACCTTAGAAAATAAGAAATATAACCTAATAAAATATCTCTCCAAAGACATTAAATTAATGGTTTATCTTTCTTTGCTTCGTTTCATTAATCTTCCTACAGTATTCTCTCATTTCAGTTATGGATTTTTCCAGCCTATTTCTACAGGTGTACTCCATCATGATAAAAAAAAGGGGGGACCATTATTGTATGAAATTACTATAAAATATCAAGTCACTGCTAATGCAAATGAGAAGTGACTTCTGGAGTTAAAGCCCACATTAAAAAGCATGAGGCAACTATTTAAAGGTCCCATATTATTAAAAAAGAGTCGGATTTCGATGTATTTTTAGTAGAAAGCATGTAAAGGTGCTACATAAATGCTGTGAAAGTATCAAAATGCTTTATCAACAGAGAAATGCATGCAGCACATACTCGTAAACTGTGCCTTTTACCCTTTGAAATCTGAACATATTGGCTTGATTTTTTTTTTTTTTTTTAAATGCAGGGAGATTTAAGTTACGAGTTACACAAAAATTACCTAAAATTAACCACAAAAAAGAAAGTAGGTTAAAAAGGAATATTAATGCAAAGAAAGGTTGGAAATAAAATTAAATAAAATGAAGCATCCTTAGAAGAAATTACCCAAAAAATGACAAGAAATTATTTTTAACAGCACAAAAAAGAAAGCAAAACAAAAAAAACCCGAAAAAGGGCTTAGAGATAATTAAAATTATGTAACATCATAAAAAAAAACTTAATTAATAATTAAATGTTTTAAATTATGCTACAAGTTCTAATAATAAGCATGAATATTACTTTTTTCAGGTCAATTCCTTTTTTGTTTTCATATTTGACTCTCCTTTTTTTGTTGGTTATTTTCTTATACTTGTTTTTATGTTTTTTTTTCAATTTTTGGATTATTTCTTTCTTTCCATGCTTTAAAAAAATCAAGCCACTTTGCTCAGGTTTCAAAGGGTTAAAGGCATATTTACATGTAATTGTCTACACATATGTGGAGTTACAAAAACTGGACATTGTATATAATCACATTAAACCCTATTTTTTTTTAAACCGTATACTTAAATCTTATTTTTTCTAATGTATAAATTATTTACACAATTAAATCAGTCCTAAAAACTTCATTAGCCAGGCTTCTCTTCATCTGTGCTCACCTGATGGTACCTGGCAGCATGAAATCAAATTTAAAATATTCTGTAGTTTCAGCCCGAGTTCATAACTAACACCAGACAACAGTCTGACAGAATGATAAAAGGGAAAGTTCAACATTTACAGTAAATAGTTCCAACACGTATTACTCAGTAAAACCACCAAAAGTCGTTTTACATGTGGAAGGAAAGAAAAGCTATATCCCAAAATGTCAAACTATTTCTTTAACCTCAGCACTTAACTTAGTACAAACTGGACATATTTTCTAGAGCAGCTGAACATTTTGTGGTCGGCTCTGATAAATCAGATGGTTTTTTTAAAATTTGGTCTAGGGCAGCTTTGTATTGATGAAAGCAATTTTGTGACAATGCGAAATTACACTAAACACTGCGACCATGAGAGTACTGAAAGTACACACACACACACACACACACACACACACACACACACATAGAGTCAGCTGGGAATTCGGAGCTATTGTATTAAACACAGGAGCAATTAGGGATTCAGATGTAAAGTGGGGTCAAGCTGCTGACCCGCCTGTCTTCATGTCTTCTGTTGGGACGGCATCAAACGGCTCCGTGCCACAAAGCAGCCAATCACAGCGCCCCGTCCCTGCCGCCGTTGTCGACGGCGACGTTCCGTCCTGTCATTGTGGAAACTCAAACCTGTCCACTGCCGGTTTGTGCCTCTCTATTAGCGACAGATTGAGGACTGAGCTTATCTGGCCTCACCAGAGTGTGTGTCTTTGTGTATGTGTGTGTGTGTGTGTGTGTGTGTGTGTGTGAAGACAGAGGGTGTGCGTGTAATGAATTGGTGTCAGGGAGGGCATAAAGAGTTAAATGAGGTCTAATCTGCTAATAGCAAGCAACGGCAAGAAATTATCAACGCACAGCTTGCACACAATGCAAAAACCTTTACACACACACACACACACACACACACATGTAAGAATAACACACAAATATCATTATGAGAAACACTTGCAGGGTGAAAAAAAGTGCATTGTGTATTGGTCTTAATTTTGGCATCAACATTTTATCAGCCAACCCCCATGAATAATCTGCACGGTAATTTCTTTCTTTCTCCCCTTTTTGTTCCTGGCATTTTGGTGCAGCAAGATAAGGGCTAAAAAAACAACAGAAGGGCTCGCAGAGTGAAAAAAAAGACAGATAGATAACATTGATATCAACTCCTACACAACACAGTCATTCTCTTATCTGTGCTTTTTATCACAGTTTCGTTTTTTTTTCTATTTTCTTTCTTTCTTTCTTCCTAACTGAGCCTTCCACTCCCCGTTCTTTGTGGACTCTCCGGGCAATAAACGAAGGACTGCCCTTAAAAAGTCAATTCAAGTTTTGTTGTCAAATTAACCTTAATGCTGATTTTCTGCATCCTCATTTTGGTTAATGTGTAAAATGCAGCAGCAGGACCATGCACGCTGTTAAAGACTCCGACCTGGTTGCAATAACAAAGCGGACTTTGGACAATAAAAGAAAATATATTTAGTTACTTGATCTGGTGATGTGGGAGCTGCTTATTAGACACAGATAGAAAGATTGGTTGGTAGAAGCAGACACACACACAAACACACACACAATCTTGTCCCAGCCCACACTGCAGCCATATTTCTGAGAAAAGGAAAAACTATTTCACACACACAGACTTATCATTGCTCTGTGTCAGACAGAAAAGCCTCTCTGGGTCTAATCTATCAAGGTCAGCGAGTGTGGCCCGGACAAACAGCATGTTGTTCCGTCCCGCTGCTCCCTGCTGGAGAACACAACATCTGACTGAGTCACTGGAGGGATGACTGGCTGACCCGCGTGCTGACCTGACTTCTAATGTACTAATGATGAATGCACAAACACACTGCTGTATCGTCATAATTTGATCAGACGATAGGAAATCTCATGATGTGTTTATTTTTTAAAATTGAAATATCAGTGCGGTGCTCATCTGTGTTGATAGCTTTATGTCCCAGCACCACATCCTGAGCTGTTGTTTGACTCTTTTTATTATGTGTGTTTATTATTAAGAGAGGGAATCAGTTACTTGGCATTTGTAGCACTGTTGTGCTTCTTAATAACGTCAAAAATAATGAAATGAACTATAACCATGTTTGATTATGAGAAGAATATGAGGTTTTATGATTCATTAAATTTTTGCTTGAATCAAATAGGTTCCTGGATTGTGCTGGTCTTTCTGGATAAGAGGTGACATAAATAAAGCCTCATTTCTACTGCACAAAGAACCCTCTAACACCTGCTAACATGCTTTCTACTGTTTACCTGTTCTCAAGCCTGCCCATGACGTTGAACATGAAAAAAAAAAAGACAAAGAGGCATAGTCGTCTGCTGCAGAACAGTGTACACAGCTCGGCTCTACTGGCAATGGGAAAGCAGTCTACAACCTGTTTAAGCAGGTTTACACGTTTGGAAAAACCCAAATGCACAAGCTAAATTTGTCGGAAACAGGGCATAAGAAATCATATCTTAGTGAAGGTTTTAAAAATTCAGTTTTTCTCCACCTATTTATATAAGCAAGGGTCAGCTAAATATCACAAACACCTCTCAGTATCAACTTGAGTATAGCACAGCTTTCAAAAGCAGCTGTTGGCAATTAGTGGCTAATACAAAACGAAGAACAGCGGCCATAAATGCCCGCAAACTAGGAAAACAAAGACGAGATCAGCCGCCATATAACAGGGAAAATAAAAGATTGTGATTGAGATGTTATGCCTTTGTCATTGTTTAGAAAGTGCTACAGACGCATATATTATTAGTCACGCTCGCAGAGGAAGCTTGTATGTTAAATGCCCATCATGCCGCGATGTAGCCTATAGTCACAGCGGAGCAGAACGATGCCACCATCTTTTAGTTCTGTGGAAAAAATACAAAGGTGGCATAAAAGGGAGACTTCGTTGCGACCCTATAGCGTGATCTCTGTGTAAAAGCGGCTTTAGAAAGCAAAAGTCACTCTACCGCAACGACTGCCGGTTGGCTGGACTTTAAACCTGCGTTATAATATCACTGACTTCACTTGAAACACATTTAACACTCGGTTTATTTAGCCCCGAGGAAACTAGATGTGGATTTCACACTGTAAGCAGCCCAAAGGCAGAGTTCACTGCCAAAGGGTTTATCAAGCCGAGCTTAAAACCCAGTGTGGATTGCTGCGCAGCCTCGGGTTAGAAAAAAAGTTTGAGGGGGTTTTGAGTGGAAGTCATGTCTCTAAAGAGTACCTGAGTCCACAAAACACCAGTAAAACAGATGGGAAACACTGACAACATCAATATGCACCAAACACAACCTGCAAACCTGTTTACATGGCTGATAAAAATAAATATTTCACTCATGTTTCTGCAGCCATGCAGATTGAGAATAATGTGCCCTAACACGTCAATAATAACGTCAAACTATAGAAAAGAAGAAGCCTTTTGTGCCATCTTCCAGCAGTGGCGGACTTGTTCAGCCTCGCAGACACTGAAAAACCTGTTGATATCCAAGTCCTCCACAATGTTAAAAAGTAGGTGTGTTTCTCCCCCAGACTACAAATGAGAGCTTTTCTTGCGTTATGCATCTCTACTGCAGCCTCGCAAACTGTTGGCAAGTTGGTTTGTGTAAAAACCACAAAGCTTACATGTAAGAGCCCATGTGTCACAGACTGTTAAAAACATCACGTGAGATGAATATTCTGAATGTGCTCTCTAAATGCCCAAAGAAAGCTCTAAAACATGAATAATATCGGCATATCCAACACGTCTATCAGAAAATGCTACATGCAGAATAAAGCCTTAATCTACACGTATACTGTTTACCTGACCCATATCACTCTCAGAATATTGTCATATTAAAAACAATACAGGAATATTAGTGCATGCAAATGCACCTCCCGGTGCATAAACCAGCTAGTAGGAGGTAATCAAGGTTCTGTTTATGATTAAAATGTAGAACTGAACAAACAAAAATATTACTGCAATTACTATCTGAGGTACTGCTTTTCATGTGGAGCATTTATCTTGAAAATCTGCAGCGATGCTGCTGAAATAATTACAGTTTGATTCTGAAATTAATGAGCAAGTTCTTTCTTTTAAAGACTGGTTTGATTTTATTCTAAAACATGGGAAGAAGGTACTGAAAAAAGAAATGATCCAAAAATAGGCAAGAAATTACTTAAGTGCTTGAAAATGACCTGAAAATTAATTTAAAGAATTAATCATTTTAAAAAAAAGATAAAATAAAACAAACCTGGAAAAAGTGATTTAAAAAATTATAATAATTTTGTGACATACTTTTAAATATATAACCATAACAATTATATAGTTTTCCTCTAGCCTTTTCTGTTTAGATATTTTTCCCCAGATTTTTTGAAAACAATTTTCAAAATCTACTGATTTGTTAATAATTTATAATCAAGTTGCTCATTGCCTTTTTTCCACGTTTTTTAAAAAAGTCGCACCAATTTGCTTGGCGTTCAAAGATTTAAATACTTCTGAAAGGTGTCTCAACGCAGCACGAGGAAAGTATCAAAGGTTAAATGTGGTGAACTAACAATCTTGTACGCAGTAACACCTTTCTCCAGTATGGTCGCAATCTAACCTGCCATTTCCTTTAATCTCTTCTGGCGCAATATGTCAAAACTCCAACAACTTGAATGGAAACCAAGCTATTGACAGACAGCAGACAGCGTCACCATCACCATCCTGATCCAGGGTGAGATGGGAAATTTCTCCTCATGGAGAGGAGCAGGGAAGAGGTGAGAGGAGGAGGAGGAGGACAGAAGTTCAGTTGGACAGACAGAGAGCTGGAGAGCTAAAGATAAGAGAGGGGAGGGATAGAGGTTGCTGGTGGTGTGTGTGTGTGTGTGTGTGTGTGTGTGTGTGTGTGTGTGTGTGTGTGTGTGTGTGTGTGTGTGTGTGTGTGTGTGTGTGTGTGTGTGTGTGTGTGTGTGTGTGCGTGGGGGGGTTGTGAGGGGGTGGATAAAAGCAAATGGGTTAGAGGATTTGGATGCAGGGAGCATATCCATCAGGGATCTTTCCTGGTATCAAACTGGAGCGATCAGTGATAAAAAGTCAACCTGGAAACGGCTGTAGCTGCAGTGGGAGTTCACTGGGCTGCAAATAGGCCTGTCTGCCCCTACTCTCTCTTTATCTCTCCATCTCTCCTCCAGCCACTCTTGTTGCCTTTATAATGACTCGAAAAGCCAGTAATACAAGTTTTCTTTATACTCAGGCTGCTACTGATGGCCATTCTGCAATGATCTTTGTGCTGTTTTAACACATCTATACCGCCCGCAGGATCTGCAAATATAATACCACATCTCGATACTCTTCCAATCGTGTGACCACTACAGAATCTCTCAATCCCTCCCTTTTCTCTCTGCACTTCATCTCCTCCTCCACCCCCCCAAAAAGCTCCACAAAAGAAAAGAGAAATGAAAAGAGGAGAGGGTTTTTCTTCTTTCTGCTGCGCCCCACCCTTTTCTAGATAGAGAGGGAGAGGGAGAGAAGAAGAAGAAGAGGAAGAAAAAAAACATAATTTATCTGTGTATTATCAAGAAAGGCAGACACTTTAATCAGTCAGCTATGAAGTCAGTATTTCCATTCTTATCTGTCGCAGGAGTGGAAATGGAGAGGAGATAGCGTTCTGGGAGCCCATCGGTGGGCAGGAATGATAATGGGGGGTGGAGGGGGTTGAGGGGTGAGGGAAGGAGGGAGGTGGGGAGGGGGCAGGGCTAGGCTATTGGACCGCTGTGTCAGCGCTATCTGCACCCATTATCAACAGCCTTATCGGCCCTACCATCAGCCTCGCTGTAATGGGGCCAGTTCAACTTTCCACATTATCATACCGCCAAGACCTGGTTCGCCAAGGCTAGGGGTCTGGCTGGAGACAGAGGGAGAGAGAGGAGGCGGGGGGGGGCAGATAGATAGAATGAAAGAAGGGGTGATAGAGAAGTGGAGGTGGAAGGGAGAGATAGAGGGAGTCGAATTTAGAGAAAAAACAGTGGCTGTGTGAGAGAAAAGAGGAGATTATTTAAAAAGCAGAAAAGGATGAACTGATGGAACAGCTGAAGGTGGAGGAGTGATGGCAGGGTCCAAAAATCCCATTAAACTTTCAAAAATTAAAAATAAAAACATGTTCTTTAACCCTTTAAAACCTGGTTCAACATCAGTTTTCTTGTGTTCAGCTACCTGAGCAAACTGGTTTGATTTTTTTGTTTTTTCCAAAAACATAGCGTAAAAAGGCAATGACCAACGCAGCAACAAATGTCCCTCTAATTGCAAGAAATTAGTTAAAGTACAAAGAAAATGACAAGAAAATTAGCCAGAATCCAGGGAAAATGTCCAGAAAACTATATTTATAATCATTATATATATATATATATATATATATATATATATATATATATATATTTAAATTATGTTACCAAATGATATTATACACATATAATTGCCAATTGCAAGAAATGTGTGATAGTTGCAAAGGAAATGACCTGAAAATTAGTCTTAAAAGGGGCATAGAATTATTAGAAAATTATCAAAAAACTGCGAAAAATGTCCATAAAACTATATTTATAATAATTCTAAATATATATTTAAAAATATGTTATGAAAAATAAATTATACATAATTTTTTTAATTTTTTAAAACTTTTTTCCGAGTCATTTTCTTGTGTTTTTGTTGTTCTACTTTTCTTTTCTTGCTTATTTTCAGGTCATTTCATTTAACTTATTTCTTGTTATTTCTTGTGCCATGTGTTGCAAAGTTGCTCATTGCCTTCTTCCAATGTTTTTGATAGAAATCAAACTGATTTCTTCTGGTTTCAAAGGGTTAACGTGATATCCCAGTGACATTGTTTGCGCTTTGCTGTTGCGTCTACACACTGGCGGATTGTTTATGGTCTGACTTCCTGTCTCCCCGGGCTGTTAAGTTATATTAGATCCACACGCCCATAATAAATGATGTTACAACAGGGCCTCATTAATCAGGGAGATAATATAAAGTTAGTTATATGTATCACTCAAGCTTTATCTGTGTCTCTATCGAGAGAGAAGATCAAACAGTGTGTCAAGATATCGCACAAATGTGTTTTTCCCAACAGTCTAAACCAAAACATACGAAGACAGGATGAAAATTAAGCGGCGTCTTGATTTATTTTGAGTTTGAAGACTTTGATATGCACTTTTACTTTTTGATAGCGACAGAATTGTTTTAGCAACTGTAATAATTTTGGCCATTTCATTCCACAACATTTAAATCCTCAAATTAATCTGTTTCAAGGATTATTGTATTCTTGATAGAGTGGTCAAGCCTCATTTTATATATTATTTTAAGGGCTGCCAGTCTTAGCACATTCATCCAGATAAGATTAGGATCTGTACATAACGTCTTGTGTTTTTTTTTTTGTTTTTTTTTTTTTATAACATTAATCGCAGGCTGACATTTCTGTCTTCAGGAGGCTGTAACGGAGCGAAATGCAAAATAATTAAACTGAAAATATGATTAAAAATGTGACTGTGATGTGCATTATGCATGTCTACCATACACATCCATAAAACAATAATGTCCACATCACAGAGGTGGAAACATCATTTGTTCCAAATCAGTTCGGTATGTGACTTCAGATAAAATGATTAGATCCAATAATCTACAGGGCCATCAGCAGAAAATTAATCAGCACCTACTATGGTAATCAATTAATGCTGCTTTTTTCTGTTTGACTTCATTGTAAACTGAACATCAGTCAGTTTTGGATAGTTGGTCACATGAAACAAGACTTTCATTATGGTCAGATGCTATTTGTGCCCGGGTTTCGGTTGAAAACAGATCCTGGGCATCCAAAAACATCAAAATATGACATCAACAAGAACTGATCTATTCAGCTATTCTTCTAAAGTTAGTGTGTACAGTTTGCATTCAGCAGCTTTATACATCCTAAAAACTGGAAATACATTGTAAGTCTTCTGAGTCCAAAAATAATAAGCCAGTATTGACTCAAAAAGGACTTGGACACCTGTGTCCCATGTGAAAGTCCTGTGCTTGACCGATTCATCCACCACATCTGACTCCCTTCATGGACTGCGCTGCGTTGTATATAATGTCACATGACTTTCTGGCAGTACACTTGTAAGTTTTTTTTCATGAATTTACTACTTTAATCTCAGGGAATATCTGAGATTAACTAATACTAGCCCGAACCATGAACTCTTTGGCCATATCACTTCTAACCTCGATGCATACATTTTCCTACAAAAAGTAATGCACCAAAATTCAGGCATACACCACATGAAAAGCCAGTAATTTGTGCATAACCAACGGACTATGGAAGTCTGTGATCACCTTCCTTTCCACGGTCACTCACACAACGTCGCCTGCAATTGGAAATAATGACGGCGAGTGCGGTGGCTACAATACAAATAAACCTGCTAATGTTTTGAGCCTCCATCGGCATGCTTCCTGAAATGTTATCGCAAGAGGAAAAGTTGCAAAACATCACTCAGTGGAAACACAGCCATCCTGCAATTGTGCTTATTGACATTTTAAAAATATTAAGTTGTAATGGAAACTCGCCTACTATTTCCAATGGCCAAGCCTTTAAATCTAAGTGTCTAGTGAATTTAACATTTAAAAACAAAGACAACATAGTCCACACCAGCACAGCACTGAACACTATGAGGTATAATTAAGATAGCGATGATAATCTTCAGCCTTAAAACCTTCTCATATAATCACTCCAATAAAAACATGTACAGTTAATTCTAGCAAAGTGTGAGCGCCTCTTTCAATTTCAAAAAACGTTTTTTTTACAGTAACTGATCATTATAAATGCTCAAAATATTATGTCTTTTCACCTGTGGCACATACCACACAGTCTATGAGCACACTGTAAGGCCAGACACACACACACACACACACACACACACACACACACACACACACACACACACACACACACACACACACACACACACACACACTCAGGCAGTTGATTGGCAGCTCACTTATCAGTCGGGGAGCCAGAGCACCACGGTTTACACAAGCACAAAGCAATCCAAAGGCCCGGATCACTGCAACACTACTGGCTCACATGACTCATAATGTACACACTGAGACGTGAGAGGGACAGATACTGAGAGACAAGGAGAGAGAGACAGAGAGACAGAAGGAGAGAGAGAGAGGTGCGTTACTCATCGCTCACTAACACGACCCTGGTCAGCCTTCCTACATGTAATCAAGTACATAAACACTACATTTTTAAGGAAAACAAGTAATTTATGACTTTGATCATCCTCTGTTGGCAGCCAGAGGGAACTGCAACAACAACTGGCTCTGATAGCTGATTAAAAAGTTTCCTTCCCAACACACACAGAGGAGTAAACAGGTTAATTGTGTCAAACTGAGTGTCAAAAGCTTGAAATTTATTTTGGGGATAAATGATGTGCAGTTCTCTGCCACGAAGAGGCCCCAGACATCCCCACCAGTGTTGATGTAAAGGATCTGTGTTTTTCTTTGTTTTTTTTATGAAAGCTGATTGTTTGTGTGTGTGTGAGCATGTGTGTGTAGAGACAGACAGCATAGGAGCCGCTGGTCTAGACCTCCTCTGTTAAGGTGGCTCCCAGGAGGCTCCTCCAGCATCTCCTCTTTCTACACGCATTGTCTCGGACGCCGAGTCGCCTTATCGCCTCCTATCCTTCCCATTTCCTCCTTCTGACCCTCCTCTGCTTCCTCATTCCCTCACTGTCCCCGTCTCGTCATCTTCTCCCACTACATTACTGTGGACATGCTGTCCACCTTCTTATTTGCTCATCTCCTCTTCTCCCATTTCTCCTTTTTATTATTTATCTTTTAAAACCACCCTGGTGGCTTAATCATGTTTCAGTCACGTAATCTGTCTTTACCGTTTCAGCAAAAACACGCCTCAGAAGGAATTTTTGTCAGTAAATTAAGAGAAAATAATCAACAAACATGAACTGTCAAGAAATACCATCTGCTTGTGTATCATGTACTATTATGCACTTTGTAGAGTCAGCTAGTTCAGGGTTAATGCACATTTTTTTACTAATAAATTTACATGATTTTTCAGTGACTTTGAAGGAAATTTTAAAGTGCATACATTCTCTGAAATAACCGTCAATACTCCTCATCGGTTCTTTTTTATTACTATATAATAGCTATTTAAATCTATTTAACAACTTAGGGACTGTTTGTTATTTATGCGAATATTTTAAACCTAAAGGAGGCACTTGTGTTTTTTATTTTGGCTTTAGGGGAGGGCCATGCAACTTTAAATGGTCAGGTTTTTTTTTCTTTGAAATTGTTTGGCTATTTTTAAAAAAAAAAAAATTAGATAAAAATTTAAATTTTTAAAAAATGGGGGAAATCTTTTAAAGAATATATTTTAACTTTTTAAAAAAAAAAAAAAAAAAAATCTTAGCAATTAAAAAAATAGAAGTTGTTTGGTCTTTAAAATGTCAGATAGTGGTAAAAAAAAATATCAATCAGTGTTTCCAAAAGCCCAAGATGACGTCTACAAATGTTTTGTTTTGTCCACAATCCAAAGACATTTAGTCCACTGCCACTGAGGAGGAAAGATCACCAGGAAATATTCACATTTAAGAAACTAGAATCAGAGAATAATGACTTTTTCTTTCTTAAAATTAAACTCAAACTGATAATTAAATTAGTCCAAATTAGTCAACTAGTTAGCTATTTAAATTAGTTTGTAATTAGCAGTTAATATTGCATGCAAAAGTTTCCAGATGAAATTCAGATAAACACAGATTATACAAATTGTATAAGTAAATCTGTTTTTCAGCCTACACTTTAACAAAAATGAAACTCGTGTTTCTTGAGTTGTTCATTTGTTATCTTTTAAATCATATTATTATTTCACTAATAAACATAAAAAAAAATGTGTGCAATGATGCATCTACCGCTATGTTTTCCATGTTTGCTTGCTGAATTTAATATACATTTATGCAGGTACACATGTGTACAAAGCCGATAATATCACAGTTGTTCATGCAAAATACCACGAGATCAACTCTTGCATTAATACATGTATTTCTGATTGAAGATTTCAATGCAAATCTTTGGGAGTAATATCTTCCTTTTTGCACATTAAACCCAAATCAATACACTCCAATGAATACAGTGGAAAAAAAAATACCACACAAAAAATATGCAAAGACTTAACAGATACAAGATTTCACTCAGCAGTGACAATATGACATAATGAGACTTCTGCACCAGGAGCAGGTGCATGCAGGGTCAAAGGTCAGGACGAAACAACGTGTGTGTATTAACACACTTTATGATCTGTCTAGAGACGGTGTGAAACTGCTCCATCTTGTCAGGCTCCTGTAACCTTTGACCCTTGACCTCTTAACTGTTTGATTTAACATTGGTGATCTGAGTATTCAAGCTTGGCAGCTTTCGAGCTACAGTTGAGTTTATTGTCGGAACAAGAGCAGTTGTGAAGTGTGTGAGCGTGTCAAGGTTTGTGTGTGTGTGTGTGTGTGTGTGTGTGTGTGTCTGTGTCTGTGTGTGTGTGTGTGTGTGTGTGTGTGTGTGTGTGTGTGTGTGTGTGTGAAGGGGGCTGTAAATGCAGGTCAGGCGGTGTTGTTTGCCCAGGTTGCCTTAACACCCTGGAACAGAGCGCTCAGCACAGTAGGAGCAAATGGTCTGTCTTATCACTGCCTCTGGGGGGGCCTTGTCATAACACTGGCTGTCTCTCTCTCTCATACACACACACACAGATAGATCCGCACAAACACACTGTCCTTCGAGTGTCCAGAGTCATTCTGACCAGAGATCACAGCCACGTGGCCCACAGCTATCCCAAAAAAACAACTCCTACAACCAGCAGCTACACACACACCTGCTTGGTCTGCTTTTGGGAAAATTTATATCCATTTAAACGTCTTTGACAAATGTTGATCATCACCATCATGTGTCCCCAAACCTGTATTTTCATGCATCGATCGGACAGCAGCTCGAGGAGAAGAAGGCCTGGATACTTTGGTCACTCTGGTTAAACATCCACCGTCTCTAATAGCGAGCACGTCAGCCGTGAGCTAAGCCCTCACAAAGCTCCCTGGGAAGAGCTGGCAGAGTGGTAATTACTGCTAGAGCAAACAGTTTGGACGTAGATTACGCTACTGTTGGCCGGGGTAATGTTTTCTCTCCTCCCTCATCTGTGGAGTCGTCAGCGCCGAGGTCAAGGGTGACACCGTTTACAACGGCGCTGAGTTGGGGGAACTATAATTCACCACGAGGCCGTCCCCTGGGTAAATAGCAGGAAAGGGTAATAACTCATCCACACACCGAACACAAACGGTGTTTCCTCTATAACCCTGCCAACTTCCCTCTTTGGTGTATCTGACCAAGCACACACACTCTCCCCGTCAACGCCGCTCGGATAGCCACAGTGCAAACACACACGTTAATGCAAGGAAGCTACGACCTAAGACGAGAGAGCAGACAGAAAACACTGAAAACTGGTGCTTTTATTACCTCGTTTTGAGAGAATTCCAAATAGTTCAAAAGAAGAGAACACATGAGAAATTACCTAATATTTAATTTTATTTGACAAAATGTAAATAACACTTGGGCTTTAAACACAATGAAATAAAGAATATTGCAAGAATTACGTGCAATTTGGCTTTGAGCACATTGGGGGCTAGGCCCTCACCCTGGTGGGAATTTTTTTTTTTTTTACAGAAAACATGCCTTCCACATCTGCAGGCCTGCAAGTTTGGGTAATTTTTTTTTCAGTTAAAATTTTGGGTCATTTTTTTAAACCTTTGGCAAGAAAACATTCCTTACAAAACCTAAGCCAGCCAAAATAAAAATCACCAAATTGACACCATTTATCACAACCAAAATCTTAAAAACACAAAAATTATCATTGGATTTCTAATTTCTAATGGTCCTTGAACACATCACTCAAGAAGGCTCAAGGAAAAATATCTGTAGCTTTGGGGAAGGACAAAAAAAACAGAAAAAATATCTGATTGAAGCATTATGCAAAGTAGATTTTCAGCTTCTTCAACCTTCAAAAAGCTGACAGTATTCTTACAGAGATCCAGTCAGGACCGCTTACACTGATAACTTGATCATTTCTATGTTTTTACAGTATTCATTGTGCTCTGTCCACCCCTCCTGCGATATGAAACATGCATGCATATGTGGGTGTAACTGATGTGCAGTCATATGCAACTCTCACATCAAGCTATCTCATCGTGAGCACGAGAATCGTCCGATCAGTCACCATCTAGCCGGTCTAATATCTGTCATGAGAATCAACCCAGTGCGAGTCATCCTGCTGATGCTGTTACTTTCCTCTTTTTCTTCCCCCTCCCGCCTACTGTACCCTCTTCAAGTTTTACGCCTTTAACAGAGAAGAATATTTAAAAAGAAAAAAAAAATCACCCTGGTGATAATCATCAACGAACACCAAAATTTCCCAACATGTCTGCACTATCTCATACAGAATCTGGAATGAGTAATACGTGGTATTAATTTTAATTAAATTAATCAATGACAACGCTTGTTAGGGAGGAGAGAGAGGAGAGATGAGGGGGGAGGAAAAGGAGGAGGCGGGAGGAAGTTTGAATGAGTGAGAAAAGATTGAGGGAGAAAAGAAATGCATTCACACCTATCATCTAATTATACAACAACATTAATCCCATTAGGGCTGGAACTGATTGCCAGGGTCCGGACCCCGGCTGCTCCTGCCTGGGCCTGTTGTTATTGCGGTGGAGCCTCGGCTCCTGCCTGCTGCAGCCTGATAACAACTCTAATCGCACTTGGCGATCTCTATCTGCGCCGGAGATCAGGCCCCGCGGCTTATCAAAAGTTCACATCAAGCTAAAAGCAGAACAAAGAAGGAGAAAAAAAAACACACACACACTCACAAGGGAAAGCCACCAAGGCACTGCATGAGTCTTCTGGGTGTGTGTTTGTGTGTGCTTGGAATTCGTGCTTGTGTGTTTTATTTCACTTTGGCTAACAAAGAATGAATTAATCTCTCAATTGTGCGTCCGTATAACAATCACGTGACCCGGGCCTTGTAAGGCTGCTGATAAAATTAAAAACAATAGTGACACATTCCTTTCAGCTGCAGCAACTATCTGAAGTCATTTCAGAAATCGAAAAACACCTCTATTATAAGCTACAGCTACAAGTTTTAGTGCTGTTTAATGAAAGAAAGAAAAAAAGGAAGAGGCAGAAGAAAAGGAGGAGGAGGAGGAGGAGGAGGAGGTCAGTGTGGTGATTTCCTTGTCTGGCCTCTGCAGGCGTCCCGGTTTGCTTTAAGCCATGGGAGGCAGCGTATTATTCATGCTGACCTCTGAGCTCTAGCGCTGATGTCATAGGAACCAAGCTTTCTCACACACACACACACACACACACACACGCGCACACACACACACACACACAATCAGCAGTGTGAATCTGCAGGGTGTTATCTATTTACCATCAGCAGGCCTCCTTATCAGCCCCAAACATCTTTCACAGAGGGGTGGGGGGAGCTGCAGAGCTGGCTGGGCTGCCATTAAAAACACACCACAACACATTCATCTACCAGCTATGTATTCCACACACTTTTTCACTCTTTCTCTATCTCTTTCTTCCCACTATCTACCTCCACTCCTCCTCTTCTCCTCCCTCTTATCACCGCACCTTTTTTTTGCGTCGGCTCTCCTCTGCTTTTCTCTTCTTTTAATTATCTAGAGATCCACCCCCAGCCAATCGCAAACAAAACCACCGACAACAACGCAACAACGCTGGGAAAATGGCATGCAACAGCCAGATGTAATTACAACGAGCCCTCCATCCTCCATCTCTCCTTCCATCTGCCCAACCTCAAATCTCTCCCTCCCTCTCTCCCTCTTTCTCTTTTGCTTTCTGCGCTATCAGCAGCAGCGATCGCCGCCAAGTTTTATCGCGTCTCCCATCTCAACCGCCAAAATACAAGCCCAGGGATCCAGCCTCAGTGGGCTGCCTGCCTGCCTGCCTCCTATCTCCCCATCAAGGAGAGAAGCCTTATCAGGCTGAGAGATCACCAACCGTTGGGGAGGATGACGCACAAAGAGACACAGACAAATATCTATCTGCTACACAAACACCCGCTTCTCCTCTTCAGCTGTGGGCCTCCAGAAAGCCCTGGACTTAATCCATTGTTGCTGGGGGGGAAAAATTGAAAAAGATATCCATGCTATGTTGTCTTAATGTCTTTGTTGTCGGGAGGTTGTTGTTGTTGTTGTTGTCAATTGTTGCTTTTCTGGTGTTTTTTTTTTTAACAAAAGTTACTTCAAGTCACAAGATCAGGTGGAGGATATGCTCCTCCAGAGCACACTAACAGACCGCGCCACATGTAGGGTTTGCTTTTATCTATACGATTTTGATAAAAGTGGTGATATGTTAGGGCTGATATCAAAACCATAATTGGTAGTTTACAAGAACTTTGCCTTTATAAAGTAGTCCAAAAGCTTAACTCAACATTGCAATTTGACCAGAAATTTGACCTGACCTCTTCACTTGATACGGCTGCCCCTTGAAAGCCGAAGGACTCGAGTCATCAAACGAAGACCCTCAGTCGACTGACATTGCTTTTTTTCCTGTGTGGTGTACTTCTGGGAACGTTTTGGTCCCCAGATTTGGCTGCGGGGTGAGCGCGCTCGACTTCCATGCTACTCTTTGCAGCTGCGGACACGCTGAAGCAGCTTTTGTTGATATCTAGTGTCGGCAAAAACCTGTTGTTGCACATATGCGATTCGTCGTTAGTGCTGTTAGCTTGTTTACTACATGAATGTTCAGACTTTGAAACTTTGTATGTTAAACAAAACAAATCATTGAATATTCATATTGAACAGCCAAATCCAATTCGACTGGCATAATTCTGGAAAGGTTCAGCATATTCGCTACATAATAACACTGACTGACATCTTATCCATGGTTTGCAGAAGCGCACAACTGCATGGTGATTTTATTAATAATACATGCGAAGGCTGAAACATGCTCCTCTGGGCTGCACCTCATTTGAGCGCTCCACTCGCAGTTTCTTTTATTGTCAGTATGACATGTTTTTATTTTTATTCTTTAACGTATTAGCATTACTAAAAAGTAATCAAGATTTTAGCAATGTGTACTTCAACTCCCCTGCAATCAGTTACTCATTACACCACTCTCTATGTAAGTTTGTTAAAGCACAATGAAGTGCATCTCTGCAGAAGTACAAATGCAACTTCACTCACAACATTTGTCTTTATTATTTTCCGTGATTTTTCTATGCAGATGAATAAAAAATACTTAACACAGCTCTGTTGTTTCCTCTATTTTGATTTAATGAAGCATTTTCTTAGTTCACTGTTGGGTCAAAAGGGCTTTAACAGACCAGGATAACTGCCTACTGGGGTACAAGAGACAGTCTGTTCTTTTTCACTCTGAATACTCATTACAAATCTTTTTTTTTTTTTGACAGCTGTCTTCATTTAACCAGATTACTCATTCCCTTCAATTCCTCCCTCAGAACATTATAAATGGACAAAAAAAAGTCTGTCCAGTTTTCATTAAATAGGGAGATAGCAGTCTGTTTCGAACCTTATGGGCTCACATGCAGAATTTAAGTATGCATATGCCAAGTATGCAAAAAATGAATAAATAAACATGTGTTTAAAACTGTTTGCAGTGGCCAATATTAAATTACAACGCGTCAAACCAACTGAACGTTGCTCATAGCATCGGCATTCTCATTTTTCAGTCATTACTTACAATTCCTTGCACCTGCCACATGATAAATGCCTTCCAGAGGTTTTTGAGGCGCTACAGGAAGAGTTAAGTGTGCATTTGGTCGATTAGCAAAGAGTGTTTCAGAAAATAACAAGTTATTACAATAACTTCACAACCATCATTTGGGTTTATCTTTATCAGTATAATTTTTAGGGTTGATAATCACCAGATGATGCAATATTATCACGATTCTTAAGTCACAATACATATTTATTGCGATTTAAATTGTGTTGCTATTTGCGAAATATTGTGATATTGCAATATATTGCGATAGATCACATTTTTTTCAGCTGCAAATCATGTCCTAAAGGAAAACTTGAATGGTTTTATCTAATAAGATAAGGTTTTCAGTCTGTTAATCTCACTTCAATCATTTTTATTGCAGAAAAATATATCTTATGGACAGAAAAAGCGGCTGATTTTATTATTCCAGTAGGCTACCAAGAGTTGAAAAAATTCTCCCTCCACCCCTTTTATGCACCATCAAATTACATTAATGTGTGGTATCACTAGTCATTTTAAGAAAGGATGTGACGTATATGATGATACAACTCAACCCAACAACACTGTGACCTGACTGGAATTTGTCATATCAGTGACAGCGAGCGGCGTGCTCAAAACAACACGATGGACACACTGCATTAGTAGTATTAGTAGTAGTGGTGGTGGTAGCACCAGCAGCCCCCTCCGCTGCTGAACCTTCACACACCCCAGCCGAACAAAGTCCTTATCACTCCTCACTCTTTCCTATCAAAATGTCTGCCAAATCACAAGAGAGTCACGGGGCTGAGAGCCTGGCTGGCCTCAACCACAGCCGGGGCCTGGTGCACAGGGAAGCATAGTGGACCAGAAGCGCTGATAAAGACGGCCATAACACCCCTGAGACGCACACATGTATATACACACACACACACACACACTCTCTCTCTCTCTCTCTCTCTCTCTCTCTCTCTCTCTCTCTCTCTCTCTCTCTCTCTCTCTCTCTCTCTCTCTCTCTCTCTCTCTCTCTCTCTCTCTCTCTCTCTCTCTCTCTCTCTCTCATGCCAAGTCTAGTCTGCGTTTATCAGCCTCAGGGTCTGGGATACATCTCCAGGCCTCGCTGCTGGCCTTACTGTAGGTGCCTGCTGGGAGTTCACAGCTGATAGGCCTCTCTATGGAAACGTATGAAAAAACAGGAAGTAACAGACTATGTGGACTACTTGCAGCGGCACAACAACTTCAAAAAGAGAAATCCTTAATGGCAACCGAGCGGATATGCTTGATCACAACAGATTGCATCAAGTAATACATTTACATGATGTTAGAAAAAGTTGAATTATTGTGTTATTGGGACTAAAAGTGGACTTGGACTAAATACATGTAAAAATATTGATCCAACTGAAATTGGACTAAATCGAGCAGTGATGAAAGTCAGCGATTCAAATCATTAGTTGGAGACTCCTCAGTTGACTAAGATAGCTTCAAGTTGAGCAATTATTTGGGGTATTTTTTGTTTGCGCGTTATTGTGCTGTGCAGTGAGCTTCTGGGGATGTTTTGGTCACCAGACTTTGCTGCAGAGTGAGTGCTCTTGACTTTCACGATACTCTTTGTTAAAGCCAGCAGTGGACGCGACGCAGCGGCACAGAGGAAGAGATACTCTGCATTATAAGGCTGCAGGATAACTTTATCTTTTCTCTCTTGCTTGAAAATGGTTAAATTACAGCTCACAGCATCTTAATACAGCACCGGCTCTGGTTTTTCTTTGATATCTAGTGTCAGAAAAAAATCTTGTTGTGCATTTGCGATCTGTTTTTAGCACCATTAGTTTGTTTACTATATTACAAGAAAAGTGGTTGTTTTTTGTGGACTTTGTGATTAACCTATGTTAACCACAGCATTATTGAAAGATAAAAGTTTATATATATCCACAACATAATAACATACAAACATAACAGATTAGTGGTTTGCAGAAATGTACAATGCCAACATTTTTTTCTGGCCTGCCTTCATGAAGATATTACATTAGCATTAGCATTACTAAAAAATGTCCAATAATCATGACATTAGAAAGCAGCTTCATTAGTAAAAACTATGTTTGCTGCTTCGGGAGATAACAAAACCTGTTGTGTGACAAAACATAAACACACAAGTCAACCCGGACGGTGCTTGATTTTGGCCTGGCAACCCAAAATGATAAGCTATTTTTGTTAGCATAATGCTGTCACATGCCAACAAGACAGACTGCTTCACAGCTCTGAATCCAAGACATGCCGCATCAGAAGTTTTAGGGTTAAGCGCTTCAACAATCAGATCATGTGTGAAAGCTGCCTGACAACTACAGAGCTTCCTGCTAGCTACAAAACACTGCCTGATATTAAAGTTAGGCAATTAACCATAGATCATTTATGCAGCACAAGACCAAGCAGCAGACGGACACAACCAACTCTCCACTTTGCTACAGAATAGTCCATCTTATTCATTTAACCCTTTAAAACCTGAAGTAACATCAGTTTTTTGTGCTGTGTTCAGACACCTTTTACACGTATTTAAACCTCTGAAACTTGAGAAAATGGGTTCGATTTCTCCTCAAAACATGGGAAAATTATACTGAGCAACGTGGCAAGACATGTACCACACACTGTAAAAAAAATGGTAAAAGGTGATAAGGAAATGATCTGAAATTTAACCAGGAAGATTAGTAGATAAATGTGATAAAATAAATAAATAAATAATTAATTTAAAAAAAATAAAAATGTCCAAAAAACATATTTATATGTTTATCAGATAAATATATCAATATCAGATATTATTATTAATTATCATAATTGATATTGACAAGATTATGTTACAAAAAGAAAAAAATGTGTGTATATATATATATATATTATTGTAGCTTTTTCTTGAGGTCATTGTCTTATTTCTTTTTTTGTGTTTCCTTTTCTTTTTTGTGGTTTTATTTTCATGTAATTGTCTTGTAACTCTTAACTTATTTCTTGCTCATTTTTGGGCCATTTCTTGTTTAATTGCTTGTTGCCGTCTTCCCATGTTTTTGAAAGAAATCAAGCCAATTTGCTTAGGTGTCAAAGGGTTAAACCATCTTGAGCCACACAATAAAAATACAGAAACTGGCAAACAGAGAGCATCTTTGATTAAATTAGCTGAGTAACTAACAAAAACCTTACATTTCCTATAGTTTATTGCAGGAATGGAATTGACTTTTTTGTCCACCTGCCAGTGAGGCTGCTGGATTCCTAAATCTGTCAGCTACTCAAAAGACTTCCATTGTTTGTTTATTTCTTCTTGTTGTTTTGTTTTTATTTTGTTTGTTTGTTTGGTTAGTTGTTTTTTTGGCTGGTGAATAAGGCAAATCTAGTAACTACTTGTATATATAACCAGCATCTGGCTGATTGCTGGTGCTAATTTCCAACCCTGGCTTACTGGGACACTGTGTATTATGTATATCATGACTGAAATCTTAAAATAGCGATTTGATACAAAAGTTTTTAAAAGCACGTGCAATGATTAGCCCTATCGTTTGCAGGTTGTGCAGCTTGAGGGCAATTCAGTGACATGATGTAATGCTCCTCGCTTCCTCTGACCTCTTGCTCTCAACAGCATGCACACAAGTGACGTTTACGTGCATAAGACTAGTGGTTCCCGACTGGTAGGACGCGGTCTGCTCTTAATGGACCACAAGCGACTTGTGAAAGTGTCAGATTTGTAAAAAATACACTTTATTATGAATTACAGTTTATTTCTGGCAGAGAGCATTTATTTTGAAGTGCACTTTTTTTATCCTTGCAATATGTCTTATTTCTAAGTGTTCTTCGCATTTTGTGAAATAAAATTGAATATGTGGTCATTTATAACATGTGGACCTTGAACTAATGACTAACAGAAGTCTGAACCCTGTGACCAGACCAGTTGGGAACCAATGCAAAAGACCATTAAAACAAAATTGCATTTATCTAAAATAAGAAATCTACAGTCAGAAAATTCAAATCATTAATATCATATTGATATAAGTAACTCAGTCTGTGGGGACTTAACTGGAGGGTCACTGGTTCAGTTCATAACAACTGATAGCTGGAGAGGTGCCAGTTCACCTCCTGTGCACTTGCCGGGGTGCCTTTGAGCAACCCCAACCTCTCGGGACACCATCCTGCAGCAGCCCCATCACCCTGACATCTCTCCATACATAACGTAATGCACTTTTATGGATCCTGTTTGTGCATGTGTGAATAAGAAAAATCCCCTTCTGGGCTTTATAAAGTACACATTATTGTTATTATGTATGAAATGTGACACCAAACAGCCCCCAAATGTTGCTTTTAGACACTTAGTTTCTGGGAACACAGTGACACAATCACTGATGACCAGATCATTTTATTTGTTCAGTGCGATAACTTATCAAACAAACTGTCCTGCTGATGCCATGTTTCCATTCCAGCTGCTACTTCCAAACAGAAACGTGCACACTTTTTCCCTTCATCTCCCAAATTATGACTCAAGATTTAGACTCGTCAGCTCAGAGCAGCAACGCGCACAGCAGGGGTTAATCACAACATCATTAATATGCTTTTGTATCAACTTTGAACATCAGTCACAAGCGATAAACCTTCACACATCTCATGAACAGGAAGAACTCGTCAAGCACGGAGACCAGCCGAGCGCCAGACCAAGAAAAGGCCTTTCAAGCGGCCCTAAGATGCATTATTGAGTTAAAAGGATAGATGAAAAAAAAGATCCAATTGTAAGCAGCTATCAGCAGGAGAGATCAGCCAGGCGGCCTATCTGACGCCCCATCTCTGGGAAAGAGAAGTGAAAAGCCAGGGGGAAAATGCAACGGCGGCCTCGGCGCTGCCTCAGACAGAAAACAAATAAAAAAGATCCAATTTTAATCTTTATCTGGGCTCACATCGGATCGCTGCTTTATCTCTGTTCACATCGGCTTTTTCAGAGAACACTGACGTTTCCACAACAGAATTAAACAGGAAGCCGCAGCTGCAGTTTTAGCTGCCAATGGACAAAGCATTCTTCACAGGGTAATAAATGAAAACTTTTTCATATTCCTGCACGGTCAAGATAGCGAAAGTGGCGGTTAATATTTTGCAAAACGGGCTTAAAAAGCGTGTTAGATGTGGCTATTCTGAGAAAATAGCCTGTCTGAACTCAATTGAACTTTTAAGGTTCAATTTGCTGATTTTATCAAAGTCCTATGGGGTGTTTTGGGAGATAAAACGGTGTCATAAACTAGCATAGTCTCAAGACAGTTCTGCGGTACAGTTGGGTTTTTATAATAGCATACTTACAACTTTATAATGAACGCACAGTTGAAGCGAAGTGCCGCACACAGCACGCGGCTTCTTCCCAGCACGCGCGTGGCTCTCCACGCTACAAACACGTACAACACTCCCCTCCGCCGCCCCCCCCCAAAAAAGAAACATTAAAAAATTGTTTCACACTTACGTTTTATCTGCCGGGGTTTGCTCTGCTTCCTTCGGGACATGGTGGCTTTTCGCTCTCGGTCTGGCGCGCGGAGCGGCAGAGACGCGGTCTGGCTCTTCTGTTTTCTCTGCTTCTTCGCTCTTTACTGCTGCGACGCGGCGCTCCGATCAGCGACCGCAGAAATCCGCATCTGCACTTTGATATCTTGTGCCACGGCAGCTAACGTGAGGCTACCTGTGGCTGCGTCCTCCTTCCCTCTTCCTAAACGTGCCTGCAGCCTCTCCTTTTCGCTCCGTTTTCCTGCTACTCCTTCTCCGGGCGAGCCGCCGCCGCCGCCGCAGCCGCTGCCGCGTGTGTCAGCGAACACAGTTGCTCGTCTTCGGAAATATTGACGCTGGTAAATAGTGACAGTTATGTGGAGGTCACTGCTGTTGTTTTCTGTGAAGTTTCCTCTCGCCGGTCCGCCCCCTTGTCCGCCTGTATTGTCACTGAAGCGGGGAGCCACTTTCAATGGAGCTCGAGCGCTACAGTCAACTCCGCTTACTACTGAGGAGAAAACGCGCCGCCGGCACGCCCCTTACGTCTGACGTAGGGCACCGCACTCATCTCCCATTGGTTCAAACTTCTCCCGTGTAAAGCATGCATTATTTTATTCTATCAAAATAAAATAAAATAAAATAAAATAAAATAAAATAAAATAAAATAAAATAAAATAAAATAAAATAAAATAAAAATAGACACACTGACTTGTATAAAAATCACTACTACATAAAATAAACAGATCAATCATTAATACATATATTCAGGGAAATAATTTGGTATTGATTGATATATGCACTCTTACTGCAGTAGATTAGGCGCTGTAAGGTATTGCACAGGAGCAGTAAAAACTCTTTTTAAATCACATTTTTATCTAGTTTTGTGCAGAGTAAAACATTAAATAATATTTACATAACCACATGTAATCCATATGTGCCTATGTTCTCCAAATAAATGGAATTGACACTCCAGAAGGAAAAGTTAATCTTTTGTCTAACCCTCCCATGTACTAACATGCAGGGAGTGTGAGAATGAGATGTGCAAATTTGCCATGTGCATGGTTAAGTTATCAATCAGGCTATCAAATATCAATATGCATTGCCAATGTCATTGGCTGAGGTATTCTGGTGTTCTTGGCAGTCATGACATTTCAAAATTTTGACCAAGTTGTTATTTTCTTGCCTGAGCGGTGTGTCACCCCTATTAACTTGATATCATATATAATTCAAAATTCTTTTTTTTTATCAAGTAATTCATATATTGTTGCGTGTTTTCATTGTTCTGTACTCTTGTGTAAATGTGATACAGACATGAGATTAGCCAGGATTTCCTTTTGGGCTGATGACTGGCTGCTTTAGTTTCCTGCATGGATGACTCAGATTGAAGTTATTGCATTACAAAGGTATTATTCAAAGTACAGTGGCGGTATAAGACTGTAACTTGAATTAAGGATTTAATGGATTTAATGGAAGTCCATCCAGGGTTATGAACCCTTAAACTCTGGGTCACACACACCAAATACACTCCTGACTCATAACATGAACATAGAGAAGAACTGGAGTTGGTTTCTCAACAGCTAGATTCACTGGTGCCATCTAGTGGCCATCTTTAAAACAATGACAGAACCTCACAGAGAGCTTAACCCTTTGAAACCTGGATCAACATCGTTTGTTTTTAGGTTGTTGTTTTTTTTAAAAAAAAAATCCTGCAAATTGCAAGAAATAAGCACATTTAGAGCATTATTTTTAAACTTCCAGAGAGAACTATATATTTACAATTATTTATTATTTGTTATTATTTCAAGAAGTCTTTTTGGGGTCTTTATATATATATATATATATATATATATATATATATATATATATATATATATATATAGATATATATATATATATATATATATATATATATATATATTAGCTGATTTTCAGTTATTATTCTTGGCCCTTTAACTATTTTTTTCTGTTATTTTCTGGGCCAATTTTTCCTAAATTGCTTATTGCCCTCTTCCCGTGTTTTTGAAAGAATTCAAGCCAATTTGTCCAGGTTTCAAAAGGTTAACCCTTCAAGGGTTTCAAAGGGTTAACCCTTTGAACCTTTTAACCTGTTCTTCACCTCTTAACCTCTTCTTGTATAACGTTATATTACCATGTCACTGAGGTGTGTATTTGTTCTGACCTGCTGAAGGACTGCAGATGTGAATTAGCTCTAAACCATAAAATGGTACAGTGCATCAAATGCTAACATTTATGTTTTAAACAGTGCATGGTCCCTTTTAAATAATAAAATAAAATAAAATAAAGCAGTGTGATGGAGTGAATCCACCATAAAGCAGAATGAAGCTGAATATTTACAACGACACGGCCCTCTTGCTCTCACCTCAGGTTCACAGAGCTCTCCATGTTTGTTCGGCCTGATGTAACATCTTGTTTTTACATTGATTATAGAAATGTAAACAGTGTTGCAAGACCTAACTTTTAGGGGGAAAGATTGAAATGACCGATCGGTTCACCGTATCTTCACCTGTCTACAGATTATGAGGATCTTCAAAACATCTAGATTTTACACTGTGATGGCATTATTTATATTTTATTATTCCTGTTAGTGGTCTAGTTGATTATTATTGAAGTGCATCAGAAATTTTGTCATGTTCAATGTTTTCATGCATTGTTCCATTACATGACAAGTTCCATTCCCAATCTGAACCTCTTCATCATACCTCAGCAAATTACGATAGGATAGTCATAAGAGTTTTCTCTTTCAGGGTCATAATTTGACTTATTTGCCTTAAATGTGGGTATTGTCATAACTGTGTTGTCATTAGTTCATCCCAGTTCTAGTACTGCACCTCTTTCCAAACTGGTGTCTCCCAACCAAAATTAGTCTACGCTCTCAGACAGCAGAGATTGGACTCACCAGCCCGTTTTCATTCCAAAGTCAGCGAATACTGCCACTTTAACAATGTTTTTAGTGTAAGATGCCGATGCCAAAAACTGCATTTCATGTCCACATGATACGCCCCCGGACAGCATCACTTGAGAATGCCCCCAGACAGAACCAATTACAGTGTTATTACGCAGCGCCTGGTGGTTGGATGGTAGCTGCCACAGCAGCCTGATATGTGGACGGGCGGCATCACTTTTAAAGGCAGCCAGAGGGAACCTGTCATGTCTGCTTGATACGCCACAGAATGGCGTCAGGTTGAAACGCTGCCGGTACTGACGAAAAATAAGGAGCACCAGGGTGCCTACAGGGCATGCAGGAGGGATGGTTGATGGGTACAGCAAACACTGGACTTTAATCCTTTGTAACCCTGGCAATTTGCAAGGAGCAATTTAAGAAGAAATGGCCCAGAACGTAGCAAGACATCAATAAAAAGTCTAGGGGGGGGACTAAAGCAAACAAAAAAAACGAGAAAAACAATTGACGATAAAAATGACTTAAAATTCTGTTAATTCTTTCAATGTGTACGAAATATATTTTATATTTTAATTATATGTTTATATTTTTTATTTGAAATTGAAACACATTTCAGCTTGTACCCACCCCCGCAGCGATGGTGCGGTCCACCTGACAGCGTGGGTCAGAGACGCACAGAGGTCACGTGACGCTGATGTGAAGATGTGAAGCTAACTGCAGCCTGACTAACTCAGTCAAGGTGCCTCAAATAAAAACCAGGAGCCCCAAATGAAAAGCCGGGGTACAGGGAGAACAAGACAGTGAAAGAAGCAGAGAGACAAAGACCTGATATCTGAACATGAAATGTGAAGGAGCGGCAGGAGCGACAGGCGCGGCTGCAGGTGAGCAGCTAGGCAGATTTGCTAAAGTTAGCAAATAAACCTGCTGTGGCGGGCTTAGTTTTAAAGCTACAGTGACGATACAAGTATCATATTGCACTAGATGACATAAAAAATCCAGTGGTACCAATCATGCTATCTTATTGGTAACTTAATAACGCTCCAAAGTTCAGCTAGATTTTGGCAAAGAGAGAGGGCAGCATTAGGGACTGTGCATTATTTATGAGAGGAGACGGTGGTGCAAAACAGGTGAGGTGCTTCAGATACTTTTTGAAACACTGGGGAGGGAATTGTGTTTATTTTATTTGACTTTGTATGAGAAGATGTTGGAAAAATTGCCTTTTTTCCCCAGTAGATCACATCTATTACATTGCAATTCAATGTAATAACTTGTCTCCTTTTCCAAATTTGTTTAGTTTATGGATTTATCGCTTCCTGCCCTCCATCTGACTTCAGTTTGTTTTGTAAGTCACATGACTGCAAAAAAGGTAAAGTGCATTTGTTGGGGACTACCTTCAAGTCAGCTGCAGGAAACAAACTACAGTGTGTATTCATGGTAATGAGGAAACATTTAGTGCAGCAGTGTGGCTCTCCGATGGGTTTTTAATAGTTTTTAAACAACAATGGAGCTCTATGGCACAGAGGAATGAGACTTTGGATTGAATTCATGTTGTTTGTCCAGCACTGCTTAACCCTTTGAAACCTGGATCGATATCAGTTTTCATGTGCTGAATTCAGACATGTTTCACAAGCTGTTTGAATCTTTAGCAAATTGGTTTGATTTATTTCAAAAACATGTGGATAAAAGGCAATGGCTACCTTGGCAAGAAATGTCCCGAAAATTGCAAGAAATTAGTAAAACTTGACAAAAAGTACCTAAAAATTAGTTTTAAAAAAAGTGAGGGTTATAAGAAAATATATATAATAATAAATAGGGAATAGGGAACAATAGGGAATATATAAATAGGGAAAATTATGTTACAGAATTTTTTTTTTCTTTTCATTTGAGCATTTTTCTGTTTTTTTGTACTCTTTTATGCCTATTTCTAGGTGTTTTTTTTGTTACTTTCAAAAAAAAGTTTGATTAATTTTGTTAAGTTGCCTGTTGCCTATTTTTTTTAGAAATCAAACCCATTTTCTCAGGTTTCAAAGGGTTAATCTTCTATTCTCAGCGAAGGACAAAATGCAGCAGAGTGTCTTCCAGCTGTCAAAATATTCTCAACTGCCTCTTAGTTATTCAGGATCATGCAGCGGCACAAGTCAGCCATGTAAGTAAAACCTCGTATCAACCAACAGTAGTAGTACTTAAAAACACAGAACCATACAATGTGAACACTGTAAAGACCTAAATGAATCAACATAATATCAGCAGTTATTTTTTTTATCTCCAAGTAAATAAGTGTTATAAGTGTTAAAGACGCAATGGTTTGCAGCAAAGAACTGGTGGTCAAAGAGCAGGATTTTATCAATTTTGCCTCGGCAGTCGCAGTTCTTGGCGTTAAATCAATTTGAGATTCTACTACTAATGCTGAGCTGTGCTCGTGACATCATGAGCTTGTTTGTGATGTGTGTGGGGGAGTTACGGGTTGAAAGTACATTTTATGTTTGAAAAGATTTACATTTTGTGTGTGTGTGTGTGTGTGTGTGTGTGTGTGTGTGTAGGCGGGGTGATAGTGGAGGGCCAGGACAGGGGCAGAGGGCTTTTTCTCTGAAAGTACACTGTACCTCTCTGTGTCTTTCCTCTGAGCCCGGTCAGGATGAGAACAGCGCTGCTCATTGTTTATCTGCTTCCTGCACTGACAGCGATAGCACAGGCAACACCAGGTAAGAAAAGGCTTCATTTTTAACGATCTGATGCACCCGACACTATGGATACCAAATGCATAAGTCTGTTGCAGAATTTTCTAATAACTTTGCGGCTCCGGGGATGTTAAGAACAATCTAACAAAAATAAATTTGCATTGACAGACTTAACCACTGTGTTACCCCTTTTATTGTATATTTTTAAGCATTCGAAATGTTGTTTTTTTTCATTATGACATCACCACTGTGTAAAATACATGCAACCTACGAGCATTCATGTTGTGTCAGGAATTAGTATGCGTATAGATTAAATAAACTTATGGATGCATGTGCAGAAATGAAAAGGAAAACTGAATAAATGGCACAAAGGCCATCCTTCAGTTTCACATATTTGAATATTTGGATATAGTGGTTTTATATTTATTGGTCACCTATTAGTCTTTTTCAAGACTAGTATATGCGTAACTGTGCAATATCTATATTACCATCATTCAGTAATGTGAAATCAGCCACATTTTTAAAAAAAATGTCTAAATTTCACTTTTTTACTGCTTATGTATTATTACATTGTGTTTTTTTGTTTTTTGTACTGATGCTTCCTGTTTGCACTATCCCTTTGCTGCTTTAATGTTGCAGATCCCCCCACTGTGGGACAAATAAAGGATCTTATCTGATTAGCCACATAATGACTTGATTCACTAATAATTTACTCTAGGCATTTCTTTTCATAACTAATGTCCATCTGTCACATGATGCCATTGGGCCCCAAAAAACTTAGATGGTGAAAGAGATATCTGTAAATCAGTGGATACATTTATTTTTAGTGCCAAAACCTCCATGAAATGACTCATTTCACTATCAGGATTTGATCCATTCAGTCAAACATGTTCTCATCCCAAGCCGTCACACTGCAGTGGACTTCCAGGTCTACATATTACGCTCCGGGTGTCCTTCTGTGTCTGCTGTTCATGTTCTGGGATGCCGCTATACCATGACGTCAATAAAAGCACATGTTGGGATTATGCTGCATGTGCCATATTATGTCATTGCTGGCAGCGTTTCGATCTGATGCCGTCCAGCAGCGTATCATGTGGACACAACAGGCTACGTCAGACCGTGTTCTCAAATGACAGTTCACATATCATGCTGTCATGGCAGGTGACGTCCGGCCAACCCGAGATGTATAATATCGCCACGCGTTTCAGGAGGATGAGAAAGGTGGCTTTTGGCGTCGGGATCTTACACCGGTATCACTGCAAAAGTGTCGGCAAAGGACAACTTCGAAATGCGAATGGGCTAGATATACAGAAAATCTAAAGAGCTCCACGTCATTTCATTCTAATTTCATAACCGTCCACAAACACCTGTATGATCCTTTAACGCAAATAACACGTCCTTCTGTCTTCAGCAGGGAGCGTTGACCCTGTGGTGTCTCTGAAAAATGGCCGCATCAGAGGGGGATACATTACGGCTAAAGGCACAGAAAGGAGGGTGAAGCAATACCTGAGAATCCCCTTTGCACGGCCCCCTGTGGGGCCCCTCCGCTGGACTGCTCCCCTGGATGCACAGCCCTGGGAGGGGGAGAGAGACGGCACACAGCAGCCCCCCATGTAAGACCCACTGAATCAACAAAGGGCAAAGAACAGGACAAATCTGAATAACAGTTTTTTCACTCTCTGGATAAAACACACTTCGTCTTCTGTCTCTTTCTTTTTTCAGGTGCATCCAGAATCCACAAATAGTTGTGGATGTTTCTAGAACCATGTCGATGCATTACACCCCTCCAGAGCTCTCAGAGGACTGTCTGTATCTGAACGTCTACACTCCCGCTGAGGCGGCAAAGGGGGACAAGCTGCCGGTGGGTTAAACAGACAGTGTGCATATATGGACAGAAATAATGGAAAAACCCCATAATTAACCCTTTGAAACCTGGAGCAACATCACTTTTCTTGTGCTGCTGTCAGACACCTTTCACAAGTATTTAAACCTTTGAAATCTGAGTAAATTAGTGTAATTTCTTTCAAAAACATGGGGAAAAAAGCAACGTGGTTAGAAATTAGAATTCATTACACACAGATACATACATTTAGATTTTTTTTTTAAGCTAGGGGAAATGTCTGGGGGAAAAAAAGAAAAATGCTAGGGAAAAACTATGTTCATAGATAATAATCATAATTAAAATACAGAATTATTATAGTTTTTTGAAGTACTTTTCTTGTCATTTCATTTTTAATTTTTATTTATTTATTTATTTATTTATTATTATTATTAATTTATTTATATTTCTTTTGTTGCTCTTTGCCTTCTTCCCATGTTTTTTGAAAGAAACTGAGCCAATTTGTTTAGGTTTTGAAGGGTTAAACTTTAACTTGATAAAGGGACGGAGTAACGTAATGATGTTGCTCGACTGGAGCGAATTCTAAGAAAGGTGTTCATATTATTTTGTCCACCCCGAGTCTTTCTGCTGAGTATAGAGCTGTTGTTGGCTGTTCATTAACCTTGTTCAAACAGAGCTTCAGTGCATGTTTGATTTTTCTATTTAAGTTTTACATAACAACACAGAGTTGGTAGATGCTGTTGTTTTGGTTATTTTAGCTCATTAGCTTTATTGTGTTTATGTAAAGACGTGATGCTACTTCCGTGCAGGACATTTGAAAAAAGCAAGGAACATTGTTCTCTAATTGTCATTACTACAGTGATGCTTATACAATAACATTGGCCTTACAGTGCTTTATGGACACATCTTAACCCTTTGAAACACGAGCAAATTAGCTAGATTTCTTTCAAAAACATGGGAGGCAGGCAGGTAACGAAAAAAGAAGAATGACCCAACAGTAAAAAAGACTGGAAAATCAGTAAAGAAAAAACAATTAAAGAAAAAAGAAAAGAAAGAACAGAAAAAGAAACAAAATTTTTTAAAAAAATCTAATAATTGTGTAAAATTAATTTAAGTATGTCATTATGATGATAATTAAAAATGGTTTTTTAGTTATCATCATACTTTATAATAAATAATAATGATAATAATAATAATATTTTTTTTCTTTTTCCCCCAAGGCTTTTTTTCTTAGCTTTCTATTTTTTATTTTTTATTTTAATTAAATCTACTGATTTCTTGCAGTTGTTCATTGCCTTATTTCCTGTGATTTTGAAAGAAAGTGCACCAATTTGCCCAGGATTTAAAGGTTTAAATACTTGTGAATGGCGTCTAAAAGCAGCACAAGAAAAGTGAAGTGTTGCTCCAGGTTTAGGTTAAAGTTAAGGGTTAAATGACTAAATAAAAACCCATCTCTCAGTAATAATGGGCCTGTGGAACCTTTTGTTTGTAATGAATCACAGGCAGTTTGTAACCGTATACTAAACAGGAGTCTCCTGTGTTGTGTGTCAGGTGATGGTGTGGATCCATGGAGGCGGTCTGGCCATGGGAGCAGCTTCTCAGTATGACGGCGCTCCGTTAGCTGCTTATGAAAACATAGTGATGGTTGTCGTTCAGTATCGCCTCGGCATTCTGGGATTCCTGAGGTGACTGAATCAGAATCAGAAATATATTATTGATCTCCAGGGGGAAATTATGGTTCGTTATTGTTGCTTTGATGTGAAAAATGTGAAATAGCAATAGAAATACAGTAATAGTAAACAGATAGCACTAATATGTAAATATTTAAAAGTAAAAGTATTTCTAATATGCTGGGATGTAAAGTGTGTAAAAATATTTAGATAATTAACACTCATGTGAATATTTAAATTATAATATAGATAATGTGCTAAGTGTGTAAAATATAAAACTGTGCCTAATGCTACAATGCAATTTATACAAATAAAAAAAAATGTTTTATAAAAAATGTATAAAACATATACATAAGAAGGAATAATATATATATATAATATAAATCTACATTTTATGTGTCACGTTAAATATAGCCAACATTTAAGAGTTTGGTTTGCACATTTGAATTATAAATTATTGCTGTGGTTAAAATATTGCACCAAATATTTCAGTTAAGACAGAATATTGCAGTGATTGTACTGTTGATCACAATTCTTGCTCATTTTTTTCAAATGTAGAGATAAACTGAAAATATCACAAGTTTCACAAGTTTTATTCAGACTTTATTTTTTTTTTTGATTCTCTAAGAATCCAAAGCAAGTGACTCGACTTTTTCTGCCCCAAAGCACCGGAGACGAGCACGCCCGGGGGAACTGGGGTTTCCTGGATCAGCTAGCAGCTCTCAAATGGGTGCAGGAAAATATTGAGGCCTTCGGTGGCGACCCACAATCCGTCACAGTCGCTGGAGAATCTGCAGGAGGCATCAGTGCATCCATACTGGTAAAGAAAACTAACCACTGAAAGAAAAGAAACATGGTAGTTACATACATGCACCGATCTTTAACATGTTTAGGTGACCCAAATGTGCATTTTGAATTTATATTTATCACATTCATTGTTAATAATTGAGTTTGTATCACTCTTTATGAACAGACTTTGTCTCCACAAGCAAGAGGACTGTTTCAGAGGGCAATTTTTCAAAGTGGAGTAGCAACACTTGGGACCTACACGACAAGCCATCCTTTGGCTTTTGCCAAGGTAACGTAATGTGTCGACTGAGTAGGCAGCAAGGATTCAAAAAATTTCTATCAAACACATGTGCACTGTGTTAAACATATATTTGTGCCGACAATTCTTAAAGCTTCATCAGTCCTTTTTTTTTAGTCAATTTAAAACTTTTTTAGGCCATGAAGCACTTTTCTTATCACTGAGCAAAATAAAACTTGGAGGTTTGAGAGTTTGAAAATATCATCAAAGTCAGTATAATTCACAACAGCACAACTATTAAACATGAAACTGGATATTGTGGCTCATTTGTGCAGCGGCCGACTTGTTTTTAGAAGTATTCAGGGTCATGAACCAAACCTAGAAAAGTCATGGAATTTGCAGGAAGTAATTTCCAGGCCCTGGGAAAGTTTTGGCAAACTACATATACCCTGAAAGTTTTGGAAAAATCATGGAATTTAGTAATTCATGTTTTTGCAGTTTCTGGCTATGATAAATGGTGTCATTTAAAAATTTTAATTGCATTAAAATAAAAAATAGAAAAAAACTCTGAGTCAAAAATTACCAAAATGTTTTAAAGAAAAAAGGCTTTTTTTGTGTTTTTAAAGAATACCACATAATATCACAGGTTTGGAAGGCGTGTTTTTGTTTTTTAAATTGGTGGAAAATATTACACCAAATATTGCGGTTAAGACAGAATATTGCAGTAATTGTACTGTTGATCACAATTTTTGAGTTTTTCAAATGTAGAGATAAATGGTCTTTAAGTCATGGAAATGTATTGGTAAAAATTCAAGCCTGATTCTTATATCAGGATACATTTACTTATTGTGATTTTTATTTTTCTCTGCCTTACATGTAGATTGTTGCCAACCTTACTGGATGTGACCGTAGCAGCACAGAGGAACTGGTCCTGTGTATGAGGGGAAAAAGTAAAGACGAGTTAGTTGAAGCAACTAAAAAGGTAAACGGTCCCGTGAAGATAATGCATGCCGATGTATCTGCATCTTTGTTGTTCAAGTTAAATTTCTGTGTGTTTCTAGATGAAAGAGAAGGGTGCCAGGTGGCCCCCCAACCATTTGTTAATTGGCACTAAAAATAGTATAATTCACAATAGCAATTGTTTTTGTACTCTTAGTACACACAAGGAGTCAGACAGCATTAAACAGCAACAAAAAAAGAGCTTGTTAATCAAAAACGTGTCTAAAGGTCCAAGCTAAGTCCCTAATGTCAAAAAAATCTAAAAATGTCCTAAAATCCCAGAAATGTCCTGAAATCCCAGAAATGTCCTAAAGTTCTCAAAATGTCCTAAAATCCCAGAAATGTCCTGAAATCCCAGAAATGTCCTAAAATCCAAGAAACATACTTAAATCCTAGAAATGACCTAAAATATGAAAAGTGTCCCAGAAATGTCCTAAAATCCCAGAAATGGCCCAAAACTCTAGAAATGGTCTAAAAGTCTAGAAATATCCTAAAATCCCAAAAATGGCCTAAACTTTTAGAAATGTCCTAAAATCCCAGAAACATATTTAAATCCTAGAAATGACTTAAAATATGAGAAGTGTCCCAGAAGCGTCCTAAAATCCCAGAAATGTCCCAAAACTCTTGAAAAGGTCTAAAAGTCCAGAAATATCCTAAAATTCTAGAAACATCCTACATACCTAGAGACGTCCTAAACTTCTAGAAATGTCCTTAAAGCCCACAAACGTCCTAAAATCCCAGAAACATGTATGGGGCTGCTGTTACTGGCCCCCAAGCAGAGCGAGTTGAGTATCTCCAATTTAGACCAAAAATATGAATTTCAAGTGTGGATTACTGTAATCCAAATGTCAATTCTGAAAGTATTCAGTCTTATTATATAAAGAAGTACGGATCAAACTGAGAGAAACCTCACCAAAAATGGAGTTTTAGTTTTGTCAAGGCTCAGTGTAAAACTCCAGATCATGTCTTTGTTAATTTTAGCCACAAGATGGCAGCCTGTGAACACTCTTAGCTGCGAAACACCCAGTGAAAAATTGGTTTAACTTGCATCCGTCTGACCGAAGTTGCTCTGACGTTCGGTGACAGCGAGTTCTGTGTCGTGTCCAGATGAAAATTTACCTGGGCGGAGTGGTGGACGGCGTGTTTCTGACCGACACGGCAGAGGAGCTTCTCAAGAGGAAAGAAGTGCTGATGGTGCCAGTGATGTTGGGAATAACCAACCATGAGTTTGGGTGGATCCTTCCTCAGGTCACACAGTTAACCCTTTCAGGAACTCAGACATGATGTACTTTACCCTCTATGACGGTTCCATATGTTTTACGTCTGTGTCAATCTTCAGATCATACTTTTCTGAGGGAACACTGGAGGTTTTCTCCGTCTTGAAGGATTTGTACTTGTTTTTAAACTCACTGTGAGCGTTGTCTCATGTCGATCACAGAGCTTCGCCCCTCCTGGCTGGGAGAACGGTATGAACAGAGAGGCTGCGCTGGCCGTGGTGAACATGTTCAACCCCACAGGGGTGAGCGCCATGATGGCTTTTAACGCTTGTTTATCATCAGGATTTATTCATTCATTCATCCTAACTGAAGCTGGAGAGTTTTTTTTATATTTATATTTATTTTACATGGCATTTTTGATGTATTTGATTGTTTAATTTAAATTCATTTTATTTATTTATATTAATTATTACTATTATTATTTGACTGTTCTTTTGCTTATTGAAAGTGTAACTAAGGCAAGATGGTAGCATCAATAACAAAGGTTTAACCCTTTAAAACTGAGCAAATTAGCTTGATTTTTTTAAAAACATGGGAAGAAAATAAGCAGGAAATTGGTAAAAAAAAAAATGCACAAAACAAATCTGAATTTTATTTTATTTTTTTAAGAAAAAAGAAAAAGGTGCTTTAAATGTATTATAATTATGTGCATATTTTTAAATATGTAATCATGATTATTACAAATATACATTGATCTCATATTCATGACATCCTATGTGAACGATATTTACAAAAATCCTCAAATAATTATAATGACTAAACTGAGCATGTACAGAATGATTCAGGTGATTTGTAGCTTGGAGAAATTAAAAGTGCCGCAACTATTTTGTGTTACAACCATTCCCGGTCTCCCCTATCTCAGAGGGAAATCTGATTCTCGCTGTTCCAGGCCTCCGCTGCAAACAGCCTCATCGCTGACGAGTACATAAAAGATGGTAAAACGCCAGAGGAGATCCGAGACGCGTTCACCGAAATTATGGGAGACCTGCTGATGACGCTGCCCGTCGTCAAGGTGGCTGGATACCATTCAGGTCAGAAGTGACTGAACTGTCCTGTGTAGAGGGATGTTCTCTTTTTATAGATTTCCTAAAATTCCCTTTAAATGATGTGGAAAAAATGTGTTGGAACAACTTTATGAGTCATTAACTTAAAACGTGTCTTCATAAATATTGTAAATAACACTTTCTTTAAGTTAATGTGGAAAACTTAGTTGGAACAATTTAACTATAGTTTATCAGCAGAAAAACTTGTGTTCATAATTATGGTAATTAAATGTTTTATGTAGCATGCATGTGTGTGTCATATACTTAATTACCATAATTCTAAACACAGTTCATTTCTCATAAAATTATATTATTGCAACTCTTTTTTTCACATTATTTTTTAAATCTTATTTCACACTGAAATAAGAAAACCTCACCCATCCTTCATCTCAGCCCAACCACACACCTCTGGTCTTTTATCTCCTGGGTTGGTTAGATGCGGGTGTTCCAGTTTACATGTACGAGTTCGTGTACCGCGCCGAGATACACGAAGGCACCAGACCCAGCTTTGTGAAGGCAGATCATGCAGATGATGTCGGCTTCGTGTTTGGTGGATGTTTCTGGAACGGACATATAAAAATCATAGGTAGGTGTAAACGTGCGAGGGCTGAATAATATGAATATCAGAGGCTCTTCATGCTCGACTTCTTGTTGGAATAAATGAAGGAATGAAAGTGACCACTGCAACATAAAAGCCACTTCATATCGTGGTTAATAGATATCCGTATATGATTTTGTGATTGAGCTCCTGCTGTCCCATCTTCAGGAAACATTACCGAGGAGGATGAAAGAGTGTGTAGGACCATGATGTCATACTGGGCCAGTTTTACCCGTACTGGGTGAGTAAGCACTGAGAGCAACAATATAATTAAAGCTGCACTGATAAATACTTTCATATGAACAAAAAAAGACTTTCTTACAAATTACATTTTTTTTTTTAAATGTCCTAAAATCCTGGAAATCTCCTGAAATCCTTGAAACATACAAAGATCCTTAAAATGTCCTGAAATCCTTAGAACATACAAAAATCCTTGAAATGTCATGAAATCCTTGAAACATCCTAAAATCTTTGAAATGTCCTAAAATTAAAGAAACATCTTAAAATTATAGAAACATCCTAAAATACTTTAAATGTCCTGAAATCCTTGAAACATCCCAAAATCCTTGAAATGTCCTGAAATCCTTGAAACATACAAAAATCCTTGAAATGTCCTGAAATCCTTAGACATACTAAAATACTTGAGATCTGAAATTCCTGAAACATCCTAAAATCCTTTAAATCTCCTGAAATCCTTGAAACATACAAAAATCCTTGAACTGTCCTGAAATCCTTGAAACATCCTAAAATCCTTGAAATCTGAAATCTTTGAAACATCCTAAAATCCTTAAAATGTCCTGAAATCCTTGAGGAATCCTAAATTCCTTTAAATGTCCTTAAATCCTTGAAACATCCTGAAGTCCTTAAAATGTCCTGAAATCCTTGAAGCATACAAAAATCCTTAAAATGTCCTGAAATCCTTGAGGCATAATAAAATCCTTAAAATGTCCTGAAATCCTTGAGGCATCCTAAAGTCCTTAAAATGTCCTGAAATCCTTGAAGCATACAAAAATCCTTAAAATGTCCTGAAATCCTTGAGGCATAATAAAATCCTTAAAATGTCCTGAAATCCTTGAGGCATCCTGAAGTCCTTAAAATGTCCTGAAATCCTTGAAGCATACAAAAATCCTTAAAATGTCCTGAAATCCTTGAAGCATACAAAAATCCTTAAAATGTCCTGAAATCCTTGAAGCATACAAAAATCCTTAAAATGTCCTGAAATCCTTGAGGCATAATAAAATCCTTAAAATGTCCTGAAATCCTTGAGGCATCCTAAATTCCTTGAAATGTCCTGAAATCCTTGAAACATCCTAAAATTGCTGCTTGAGGCATCAGATCTTTATTTTGAAGGCCCATCAGCTCGGTAGCTCACCTGTTATTTGATTTTGCAGCATAGACGGCTCTAATATCTGTTGGCATTTTAAAATACCTCCTCAGCTCTCCGAACGGCCCGGGGCTCGTCACCTGGCCTCCGTATGACAGGCAGAGGCAGGACTACATGGAGCTGGGCCTGACGCAGACGGTGAGACAGAAGCTGAAGGAGGACAGGGTCCATTTTGCTACTGTCACCCTCCCTCAGAAGCTGGAACAGTTAGCAGCAGCAGCGAACCCTGGAAACTGATCTATGCAATCTGTCGTTTTGTTTGATCCCACGTGTATAAGAGTTTTATGTCTTCTTAGGTCTTTAGAAAATAAAACCTTTATTCTGCAACACAGCAGCATTGAGCAATGCAGCCTATTTGATTATGAAATGAATGACTAAAACTCTCTTTCAAAATGTTTGACGAGAACATCAACGAGCCTAAACGACGATCTTTGCTCGCCGTTCTGCTGATGGATTATCCAGAATAAATATAGTTTATGACACATATTCAAGGAATGCATGTTTTCCCCCAAACTTTATTGAATGCATTTAATTCATGTACATTCAATATTTTATTGTACACATTGTAAAAGAATATTAATTAAAAAATAATTTGCACAATAAATAAAATGTAGGAAAAAATAAAGACATAAAAAACCTTAAGGGGCTTGTCCTCTGTAAAAAATATTTAAAATCAAATTAGTATAATAAATGAGAGAAGGGAAGAGTGAAGATTTTATTTTATTTTTTGGATAGGACAAAAATACAATTTACACCCATAAATAAGGTGCACATTTTACCCTTTTTTTTTATATATAATAAAAATATTGTAAAAAAAAAAAAAAAACCCTTAAAGGGGTTGTCCTCTGAAAAAAAGGAGAAAAGGGAAATGTGTCATTTCTGTTATTTATATTCCATTTCTGGGCCCCAAAAACAAAAAATGGCTTTTCATTAATTTCTAGATTTTGAAATGAAAAGTACACTGGCATTCTTCAGACTCAGGTTCCTTTATTTGTACCTGTAGGTAGATTTGGTTTGCAGTATATAGTGCAAGGCATCCATTTAACACAGCTGTCAGACACCACATACGTAAAAAAAATTACGACAGAAAAATATAAGATAAGGGATAAAAAGATAAAATATAAGAAAGATAAAACAATGAAAGTGCCCCAGTGCTGATCAAAAATGTTAAAATGTGGCACATAATAAAAACACTAAATTTTAAAACCAACCCTTAAATGAAAACAATCTTAAAATTGCAAATAAATAAATCACAAATACAGTCTTCCTAATGATAGCGTGCAATGTGACATTTACCCGGTTTAACTAAAATTTTACTGCACATCTCTTTTATCCAAGATAATCTTGGTCTCAGATTAACATTTCAAAAACATTTAAAACATCAATCCAAAAATAAAAATAAAATTGACACAGCGCCGCAGCTGATTGGCTCACTGGCTGTGTTGCCCGTCGACGTCACTAGTGGGTTCCCCCCTCGTCGCGTTCGCCTCGCTGTGCGCATGCGCTCCTCTTCCTCGAGCCCACTGTCTCGAGCAGAAGCTACGACGCACAAACAGCAGCGAGGAGCTTCTTCTCGTGCCAGGACGGGACATTTCACGTAAGTACAGCTGCTGCTTGTTTTGTCTGCATAAAATATTAGTGTCAACATTTAAGACTTGTTTTAGGGCTCATTGACGCCATTTTTGCACTGCTTTTCTGAATGTTTGAATGATCCCAGGGTCAACGCAGGGTTAATTCCCCTCTTTTTGGTGATGTTTTGGCCTTTTTATCGATTATTCACAGTTGTTTTGGTGTGTAATTTGGCTTCACGTGCAGATACACCTCCGTGACTGACGTGGGGTATCCCTGTTTGCCTGAAAATGCCAGCGCTTAACGTTTCAGGAAACGTCAGCCTTTTGCTGTGTTTATTCAGCGCTGCTTCCTTTCTCAGCTGTCAAGTGTGCGCACAGTCCTGCAACTTGTGCTCATTGATCTGCATTTGTGTTCAGTGATAAGCTATGGAGTCCAAACACCTGCTTCTTTCATCTGCTTCTAACTCTTCAATCTTCATTCATTAAGATACTGTTTGTCGTGTGGTAGCACTCTATGAAACCAAACCCCATTCAAAAAGGTTGAAATTTAAGGTGACCTTGCTGACTGAGAAATATATATAGTAATTGGAACAGGACAGAAAGTGATATCTTAACTGTATGGAGGCATATTTATATTCGGCATATATATCATCCACCAAGAGTATTATATTTGTATACAATTTCGACTTTTGTAAATCATCCACATGTAAATTCAAAAAGCTTTTTCAACAAAATCAGCCCTACATTATAGCTGGTTGTCGCGAGTCGTGCCATTTAATGATAATTGTATTTTAAAACAGTATTGCTGCTTGATAGTATTGCCACATATACAGCACTGATGAATAACTCCTCTTAATTTGCAGCTAAAAGGCAGATAAAAAGTGCGTATTAAAATTAGATAATATTTCAATGGAGTCTGGCATACCATTCTCTCCATGCTTCAAAGAATAAGAGGTACATAAGCAGATGGCAGATAATACACAACCCTATATAAAACAGAACATAATGTGTACATAATAGCAAAAAATAGTGAATATTGCACACACAGGATATAGATCTGTATCCAGTAAAGTATGTAGCCCGAAGCAATTTTACACAGTCATGATTTCTAGATTAGTCACATACTACACTTTTAAATCTGTATTCACGCAACTTATCTGGCTCCATTTCGTTCTCCTAGATCTTTAATTTCATTTACCAGTTAAGGAGGCGCAACCTGACAAATATTACCAGGCTCCAGTTATTTGGGTTGACAGATACAGATTGTGTTTGGTGTTATCTGGAAGTGCACACAGAAGGGAACTTCCTCCAGGTTTATAGCATCCATCGCTCATTTGGCTCTAGTGTTAGTTTATTTGCTTTGTTGTGCATGTTGTTGCACTGTCAGGTATTAAAATATGGAGTAAAGGCTTGAAATATTTCTTAGCTTCTATATGAGCATGAATTGCCCAGGCAGGTATTTTGTCTCGACCAGTGATACTCAAATCAGGGCCCACAGGCCAAATCTGGCCCCCATAGGGTGCCAGGTGACCCCCCAACTATTTTCTATTTCACAATAAAATTAAAGTGATTCACACTATGAATCGTTTTTGTACTTTTAGTACAAAAAAGGTGCCTGCATTAAAAAAAAGCATCAATATAAAGCTTGTTTATTTAAAGAAAATGCTAGTAGAGGATCCCCCATACCCCCCAACAGAGGTCCTTGTTAAGACCCTAATGTCCCAAAACCCTAGAAATATCATAAAATCTTACAAATGTCCTAAAATCCTAGAAACGTACTAAAATCTTTACAATGACCTTAAATCTTAGAAACATGCTAAAATTTAAGAAACATCCTTTATGCCTAGAAAGGTACCAAAATCCTAAAAGTGTCCTCAAAGCATATAATGTCCTAAAACCTTAGAAATGTCTTAAAATTGTAGAAACATGCTAAAATCCTAGAAACTTCCTAAAGTCCTAGAAATCTCCTCAACCCTAGAAACATGTATGGGGCTCCTGCGACTGGCCCCTGGTCTCCTGTCTTTTTGCAAAAGTGGCCCTCAGCAAAGCAAATTGAGTATGACTGTTCTGTATGAACATGAATTGTACACGCAGGTGTTTTGTCTGGACTCTTGTGATGTTACATATTATGTTGTGATGCAGAAACAACAACAGAGGGACATTGGGGGGAAGACGAAATGATATTTGACATGCGAGGTCACGAGGTGGTGATGGTATTAGTATTGAACAGACTGCTCGAGTGTCCTCTTTCACCTCTTTTTGACCTTCTTGTGCTGTTATTAAGAATGCGTTGCTTCAGTGTATTAAAACCAAACCATTTCTGTTTTGCAGCCTTGATATAAAAACCCATTTTTATAATTTCATGGTAGATTTAGCAGACATGGTGCACCATGAGTAAATCACTGTTGTGTTTACTGACATGATGATGGACTAAAGTGCCACTGTTCCCGGAAAACTAGCCCATCTTCTAAAAACAGATTTGGTGTTGCTGTGTGGGGAGTGTTGCCTGTGGTGAACAGATTACATCTGTGAGTGCCGTCCCCTCAGCCGAGCTTCTACACCTAACTTATCTGCCATCAGCCACTTCTGCTTGTCACACATCTATTGTAGCATGCGATGTGAGGTCGTGCAGTTCAGCTATCATACTCTGGCACTGCTGCTCCCAAACTGACAATTATGAAGATATTTTGCTATATAAAACAAATTTACCACGTTAGAAGTGACAGTAAATCAGAGATTGTTTGGACGGGTGGTGGGATTTGTGGCTTTCAAGTTGTATTTAAAAAATGTGGATTTTATTATTGCTGTCAGTCATACAAAGATATGCGGAGCATTAGTTCCTGCTTGTTGGTGATAAAAGTTATTACTGCCCAAACACACTGTAAAATCTGACAAGGTGATCTTACATAAAATAATCTTGGAAACTGACTGCCTAGAAAAATGTCAGTAAATATTGCTATTAATCATCATTTATGTTAACTTTATATCTAATTGTTAGGTTTACTTAAAAAATTGTTACATTTAATTAATTGTGTGATGTTTTTACAACGTAAAAATGACAAGTTAAATTAAATTAACCTTTTAGCAACTTCAGTAAACCTTTTATATCCATATTCTGCTGGATACAAACTAGTCAATCATATCTGTATATTCTTAAACATGTTAGGAAAACAGAGCTTGTAGATCTCTTAATTTCATCATTGGCAAGATCCTCTTTGTGATGGTCAAGTTATGTCAGTATTACTGTATTACTGAAGTTGCTAACACAAAAAACAAGGTAATTTTACTTGTTATTTTTAAGTTGCAACTAGTTCACAAAATTCAGTAAATTTTGATAAATGTTGAGTAAACTTAACAATTAGAAATAAAGTTAAAAAAGATTTAAAGTCATGCTTTTACATGATAATCAGTATCCACGATTGTTTATATTATATAAGTTAAAACTTTCTTATATTTTGTTGCAACTCAAAAATGACAAGTGAAATTAAATCAATCTCTCTAAGCAACTCCAGCAAATGACATTTACTGTGCTTTATCAATATATTCTGCTGTTTGTAAACTGTTCAGTCATATTTTTAAAAAATTTTTTCTTAAAACAAAAGCAGAACTTCCATCTTAATTTCTGGCAAAATCCTCTTTGTGATGATCAGGTTAAGTTGCAACAACTTCACAAATTTAAGTAAAAACTGCTAAATTTCAGTTAAACTTAACACTTAGATATAAAGTAAACCTAAATTAAGATTTAAAGTCATATTTACTGTCCTTTTCCAAGGCATTCTGTTTCCAAGATTATTTCAAGTAAAATTAATTTGTCAGATTTCACAGTGCACTTGTAATCAGGTGGCACACACAAACTTTGTTATATACTCCAGTCTTGTTTGGAGAGGCAGGGGACGACGTTCCTGCACCTCGAACACTTTACTGCCTGTGAAAGTCTGATCCACCTCAGCTGGAGGACGGCTGTCCCACTATCAATTTGGAGACTGATACTCATTGTTGGTTCAGGCCAGAGGTGGAAAAGGACTTGACTCAGGCACTGGACCTGAAAGATAATTGTGGTTTCTCACAATCTTAACCCTGTTTTCATAGCTTTGGTCATCGTTTCCATTAGTAATAATATTATTATACTCAACTGCCAAACAGAGCAAGAAGCATGTGGAAAGGTAAAATGTAATCAAACCTCCAGCTGAGGAAATCTTGAAGAAACTTTTATTATCACCCGAACTCTCCTTTGTCGACATCATCACAAAAGAGTTTTGTTTTTCGCAGGGCCGTTCTCACCTAAATGAGGCCTTACTTTGCCTTGGACTCTGTTGTAGTGATACAACAAATGTAGTTTTGTATTTAAGTTCTCAGAACTCAACATTTAAGCAAGGCAATTATAAAAAATGTATCCCCTGTACAGTCGTGATGTATATTTAGCTTAAGTTTTGATTTTAAAAAATGAAAACTTAAAGTATTAGACAATAATAACGCGTCCCCCCCCCCTGCAGTAAATCTGAGGAACCCTAGGGGTCCCAGACACACTGTAAAAAAAAAAACCTCGGATATGTACCAAAACCGTTTTTGGTCCTAGGCTGTAAACATTTCAACCATTTAACCATTTTATCATGGGAGTCTATGGGGATTGATTTGCTTTTGGAGCCAGCCTCAAGTGGCCATTAATGGAACTGCAGTTTTTGGTATGTTTGCGTTGCTTCATTTTTCAGCCCAGGTGTTTGCCTTGGTATAAAATGTCTCAACAAGGAAAAGTTGGAACAAGCAAATAAAGAATGTATTCATAATACTGTCGGACAATGTGTTATAGGATTAAAACAACCTTGAGTACTGTAACAGACTGCTGTAAAAACGGAGCCAAATTCTAACAGTAATGCACAGATTGTTTTTTTTTTTTTCAAAACACAGTAAAACACTGTAAATCCTGATGCTTTTTTTTTTTTTACAGTGTAGGTAAAGGAGCCAATAGTAATGGGAAACAGCCTCGTTTCCAGCTCTTTGAACAAATCCATCCAAAGTATCAAAGGTGGCGAGACAAAGAATGTCCTCGCTGCTCTTGTTATGGTGACTGAGACGTCCCAGTAGACACAATAATGAGGATACTTAACAATTTACCCTCTCAAATTACACAAGGAAGCTGGAGGATTTTGGGTCAGGAAAGTCCCAAGTTGGGTATTAGTTCCCACCTCCATCAGGCTGAGCCTTGTTCAGGAATGCTTGAGAGTCCACTTTGAGTAATGGACTAGTGGCCTAAGAAGGGGACTTTCAAAGCACCTTGCCCTTGCCGAATTGATATTCCATAATACTGAATCTGACACGGAGAAAAAGCTGATTTATTGCTTTGTGTTTGCCGCATGTTGCTCATAAAGCCGTGGTGACAAAGACAGATGAAGTGCGAAGTACCACGAGTGTGGAGGTTGAAGGCGTCGCGCTCATATCTTGCTCAACTGATGTTTTTGCAGACGAGTGTGCTGAATAATATTTCCTGGGGGGTGGGAGAGACTCGGGGTCACGTTGCATAACGGCGAAGGCTTCCATGTGTGAATCATGTAAAGTGCAGCGAGCACTGAAGATGAGAGAAGAGAGCAGGATGGGTCTCGTGATGCTGTTGTGCTGCAACAGACATCCACTACGCCAAATCACTCAAGCTTTTCAGTATTTTTTCCTCCATCATGACAGAAACACCTCCCTCTGTGCTGTGTGCGTGGGTGAGTGTGTTAGTGTGTGTGTTGGAGGAGGGGTGTTTGCTGGGGGCTCCCCTTCTTGCTCATGGAAGCAGAAATACTGCAGCCTTTGCGGTTCAAGTGAAGGAATGCTGATTTAACGAGTGCTATTGTGGCTGTGTGTGTGCGTATTCGCTGTGGCCATGGCAGGACAGGACGACAGGACACATTAATCAGGCCAAATGGCGTCAGTGGCCAGCAGGTGATTGTACCGCTGCCATCCATCCTCAGGAGGGAATCAAGACTAGAGGAGCTCCGCTGCTCCCTCAGCTCGGCTCACACCTCCAGATAAAAGCTGTGACAGGCAACATGTCACACTTCCAGTATCGCCAGTAAGACTGTTAAACTGTGGGCCATATGCTCACTTTTCCTGGTAGTCAACGGGAAAAACTTATTTATTCAGGAAGTCTCATTGAGAATAACATTTAAGAGAGATCTGAGATTACACAAAGCAGTCATCAAGGGATGCAAGATACTGTTTTTTTTTGCTGATGTCTGAAATACTGATATATAACAACTCATTTGGCCGATAACCAATACCAATATTAATATATACACTTTTTTTCTACATTTAGTGATCATCAAGTCTCTTCTGTCTTAACACCATATTGTGCATACTCTTATCATGATGGTCCACCTGCAGATTGAGACATAAAGTGCAATGCTTTTCAATGTATGTAATATTCATTCATGGTGCAAAAATAAGAAAAATACTTCAACTTAGGGTTGATGTTTTGTATATGTCCACTTTGTTATACTAAAGGAAAACCCCAGACTATTTTGTGCATGTAAACAGGCTCGTTGATGCAACTAAGGATGTCAAATATCTTGACTTTTATGGTAAAGCCTCACAAATGAAAGCACAGACATGCTGATGCCTTGTAGAGGTCAGTGATGACCATTCAGCTTTTTGACATAGTACACAGTGGTGAGTGTGACAGCTGTCTTAAGTAATGAATTGGATGGCACCGTGGTAAATGGCTTCCAGTGGTTTAAGGGTTGTGGCAGAAGTATTAGCAATATCTTCATAATCCAGTATAGAGACATAAAGTGGACAAGCAGCAAATGCCCAGGGCTGAAAAGCCAAAGTGGAAGTGCCAAAAAACTGCTGTTCCTCAAATGGCCATTTGGGGCTGGCTCCAAAAATGAGTCAATCCCCAAAGAGAACTCCAGGAATGAGTCCTAAAACCCAGAAAGCAGTTAACATTTCAGCACCTCCGGTTCCCTCGTCTCAAGGTTTTTTGAATAGGTGCTTTGTTAGAAGCCTGAAATAAGGTCTGTGATTACTGCAAGCTAAAGACACTTTCATATTTTGTTCTACGACACAAAATATGTCAGTAAATACCTCCCTCGCAAACTCTGAAGCTTTAATATGTCTTAAAAAAGGCAGTTGTCAACAAGTGCTAAATGACACTGCAGAACTTCATCAAACCAAATAGATTCATGCCATCTGTGAATATTTTTTCATACCTCACCCGTTTACATACACAAGTTAAAGAATAATGTTTTCACATCGCATTGTAGAAGCTGGTTGCGAAAACATTTTCAATAAAAGAGGTATAGTATGTCCGCTGGTGTCTCTGGATGTGCACTCTGCTCTCATTGTCTGACTGTGTCTCCGCTGGTGTCTCTGCTGGTGTCTCTGCCAGTGTCCACTTCGCTCTCATTCTCCGCCGGTGTCTCAAAAAAGAAATTATCGGTTATCGGTATTTTCGGCCACAAGAAGCTGGAAATAATTGGTTTATAGCTATCGGTTGAAATAATCATTATCGTGCATCACTGATCAAAACCAATAAAGAACCTTTTACTATTAAAAGCTTTGGACAGATCTGCAGAGTGCAGCACAATGTTGCTTTTTATCAAGAGAGGAAACAATGTTATCAGCAACAGTAGCTGCAGCAGCTATTATACTCTGAGCAGGTCTCAAGCCTGAAGAAATGATTTTAAACACATGGGACGGCTTAGATACAGGGTGATGTTTTTATAGGTTAACTCTTTGAAACCTGGATCAACATCAGACGTCTTTCACAAGTATTTAAAAAACACTGAACCCTGAGCAACTTAGCATGCTTTCTTTTAAAAATACAGGAAAAATGACAATGAGCAAGTTGGCAAAAAGCTTGGAAATTATTTTACAAAAACCTAAATTTATAATAATCTTAATTTTGTTTTTTAAAATATTAAATAGAATTATTACTGTTTTAAAGCATGTATCTCCAGGTGGTTTCCATTTTTTGTGCTAATTTCTAGGTGTATTTTTGTACTTGTTTTTAATTTTTAATTTTCGCTAATTTTTGGGTCATTTCTTCCTGAGCTGCTCATTGCCTTCTATCCATGTTTTTTAAAGAAATCAACTCAATGTGCTCAGGTTTAAAAGGGTTAATCTTCAGAAAGGCACTGTGATACTTTGCTTACACCTCGTCTTCGCCTGCGTTTTTGATGATATTTTTATACATTACATATTTGTGTGTTTATGAGCATATGCAGCTGTTTACCTCTGCCCTCATGCTGTGTGTGTGTGTGTGTGTGTGTGTGTGAGAGAGAGAGAGAGAGAGCGTGTGCACGTCTGAATGTGTCACCCTGGCTCTTACTCACTAAATACTGCATTATATAACCTACTCATCTTCAGAGGCAGGCAGCCCAAACATACAGTCAGCCCCAGGGCTCCTAGCCTCTGTCTGTGTGTGTGTGTGTGTGTGTGTGTGTGTGTGTGAGAGAGAGAGAGAGAGAGAGAGAGAGAGAGAGAGAGAGAGAGACAATGTTATAGCAGTGTGAGTTCAGTCAGAGGACCAAACAGTGATAGAGGCGTTCCAGCAGATTAGCTCAAGGACAGAGTGAAGGCTGTGTGTATAAAGGATGGAGGCCGGGTCGAAGAGTCCTGGGAAACCTCGTGTGGGAGTCAGCAGTATGAGACTTTGCTATGACTCGATCATTTATTTAAAATCACACCAGCGTTGAGTGCAGTGCTGTTCGAGTGACACAATGGACAGAAGTTCAGTGCACAGTTTCAGATTCAAATTGTTTGAACAGATCAGATATGAGGCTCGAGAGTTTCCTGTCTTTGTGGTTTTCAATCAGTGATTTTAACTCTCTGTCATCTGCATGATTTCAGTGCTGACTTCTGAATAAAAAGGAAGTAGTTATCTTCAGTAGTCATTTGAGATTTCATAAACGCGCGGGCAACTTAAAGATTTCAAGATGAACTTATATATTAGTTTAGTTTAGATTTTATTTCGAACATGCAAATAAAATGGGAGCGTAAAAATAAAATATAAGTTAAAAGAAACAACACTAGAATGCCCATTCATTAAACAATGAAAGTATTTCATGTCAGAAAAGGAGTAGGAGGAATATTTATGAAATCCTAAGTCCTTCTTTTTCAATTTTATCAAAAAACTCCCAGTTCTTGCCTCAGTTTTGAAATCAAATAAAAAAATAATTAAGATAGCACACATACATAACACCTACAAAAAAAGACACATCACTTCAATATGTTGTTTTTAAAACGTGTTTAAAGTTGTTACAGCTGCTCCATAAATTCATCCATTTGACAGTAAAACACGTGTGCGTTCGTGCGTGCGTGCCTGCGTGCCTGCGTGTGTGCGTGCGTGCGTGTGTGCGTGCGTGCGTGCATGCGTGCATGCGTGCGTGCTTTTTCTAGTGAACTATACACTGATAAGCAGTACTCCCTCTACAGAACTGAACGGAGCTGTTTAAGGTGTCTTTCTAGCAACTTCTAATCAAGGAAACACAGAAGTATCAGGAAGTTTTGGGTTTTTTTAGTGTCAGACAAAAACCTGCTCTGCTCAGCTACATTCTTTATATCTGATCAGCAGCAACAAGAAACCTTTCATGCATTTTACATTTAACCAACATAAATAAAGAACACATTTAAATGTGTCTTATAAGGATTGTTATGTATTGCTGAGGTGAAAGAGTTGACCACGGTATCGTGTTTATAAGCCCATGGCTTTTTGTCTTTTTGTTTACTTAGATTGATGACTTCTAGGTTTATTATTTGCAATTTTCTGCTTTTTATTTCAGATACAAGTAGAAACATTTAGAGAATTTTGACACACATTTTCACACATCTACATCTACATAACATCTTTCTTTTCTTTTTTTGGTTCTTGGCTGAGGATTGTTGTACAGCAACATACTTTATAATGCATTTTTATTCTCAGCAGACATGTTTTGCTTTTCAAAGCAAAAAAAAGTAGGTCCAGACCTTTGTGTCACTGCCCATGTCTCAGATTTTATCAGCAATTCAAATAGGACGGGTACAGGGCTGCAGCTAATAAGGTCCGCTGTGAAAAAGCTTTTTTCAGTCTGATTATCAGGTTATGGGGAAAGCACATTAACATTAATGATGGCGCTGTTCGTTGACGTACAGCCGGGAGCCAGCATGTACCCTGGAAATGATGCACATACAGTAAGAGGCTGCAGCTGTTATATGGACGTTATTACTCACACATGATTATCCGCATGTGACAAAGACCTTAAGACTTGAATTTTATGATGATAAAATGTCCTCCTGGAGGTTACTTCCTGTTAGGTGATTCATTGTAGTGAGATAGAAGACAAAAGATCAGTAGAAAGGACAAATTGAACATAGCCCCGGATGGTGTCGGGTTGAAACACTTCATCCTCCGCCGAGTGACAAATTGAAATTTAAGAGTGCATCCAAACAGCAGTGAGCAGCTTTGTGCCAGAGAAAACTGGACGTACCAATGCCAGATCTTTTTTCTTCTTTCCTCTTTGGTAAACGCCTGCTGTGCGCCTCTATCAAAGATTTAGGGTGTCAGTTTTTAGCCATGTTATCATGTTGTGGGGATTAGAGAAAACACAGTAAGGTGATTTTATGGACTTCGTGTAACAATATAAAGTACGTTAGTTTAGGTAGTTGACCATCTACAACTCAGTCTATTCCCAGTACACTTTTACAGTGGGCAGATTTCCTTATCCCTCAAACTGCGCAAATTGAAATTGTGAATATAAAGCACATTAACTCCCATTTAGCACAAAAAAGTTTTTATGTTTGCATGGGGTGTTGTTTCAGGTGATTTGAAATAGCCATATCTTGCAAAACTGCAATGGAAACACTTTTTTGGTTATTATAGGTCACATGATGCTATGGTTATGTGCTTGTCAGTAGGAACTGGCTCCCTCATGATGCAGCAGGATGCATCACATAACTCTGAGAAAGTTAAACGGATCATCTAGAAGTTTTGAATCCACAATTCCTCTGTGAATTCGTGGACTATCACCTCCCAGAAATCCCTCAAATGTGGCCGCTCCCACGTATAAGGGGCTTGCCTTTCCATTATTGCTCATAACACGACTTCAATTGGAAATAATGGCGGCTAATGCGGTGGCTGCAATAGAAGTAAAGCTGCTAATGTTTTGAACATCCATCGCCATGTTTTTTGGAGTGTTATTGCGAGAGGAGAAGTCGCAGAACATCACTCAGTGGAAACACAGTTATCTCATTATTATGTTTGATCAACATTTTGATGATATCGCTTAAGTTTTGCGCAAATCTGTAATGGAAACCCACCTAGCTCAAAAACAGAAAATGTATTTGTGGCAGCAGGTGCTTAAATCATAGCGGGCAGCCACAAATAAATGAATGTATGAGAAACCCTGCTACAGCTTTCATGTTACCAGAATGTCATTTTAAAATATTTTGTGCCCACTAAGTAATGCTTTGCTAAGAGAACCATTCAATTTTTATGTTTTATAAACTAGCTGAACTAGGATGGCGAACTTGTAAACATTAGGTGTTTTTTTAAGACTGTCACAGGGCTAATTTTTCCTCCTTTTGTTCACAGATGCATTGGATTAGTGAGTTCACTTGATGTCGGCACCCTCAGGGGGTGGGAGGGTCTGCAAAATCAAACCCCAGTAACCAACGCTGAAACCTCCAAATAGCACGTCCGTGACCACCCTCATGTTCCTGCAGAGCACCAAGTAGCTCCATCTGAAAACACTCCGCTGCAGAGCTAAAAGGGACTCATTTCCAACATGGAGGGCGTAGCCGTTGACAACCTAATAGACTTTGACCTCCCCTCTGAGGCCACAACTCTGAGCATAGACGGAGGCCAACATCAAGGCCACACAGACATTTTCTCCCCGGAGCCGGTGTCTTCCGCTGGAGTCCACCAGCAGCCCTTACTGCCAGAGCCCATGGCCCCAACCAAGCCCAGCTCCCACCACCACCACCACCACGAGGATGGAGACGACAGCGATGCTACAGAGTCAGCAGACAGCGAGAACGACATGGACCCGCCCTCTCATATGTGGGAGCTGAGGAGGTCGTCATCTTCGTCCGCTCACAGCGGCGAGGACGCCGACGCCGAGACGCTGGAGAGGAGACAGTTCATGAAGGCTTATGTGGAGAAGGTGTTTCATGGAAAGTAAGGAAGAACTTTATTTTATTTCTACCGTATATATTTGTTTAAGTTTTGAAAAAAATTGCACTCTTAACAACTCCAAGAAAAAAAAGATAGACTGCACATATTTTCACCTTTTCTTTGTTCTTTTTTTTATAAACAAAAACTTATTCCATCTGAATATTTCGAAAGATGCTACAGTTGCACAAAAGGAGCTTTGAAGCATAACGATTTCTGTTTTTACAGATTCATTCTCACCAAAAAGCAAGTACAATTTTCACAATAGTGAAATGCATCAGTAAATCTGTATTGTAAACATTGCTATACTTTTTATCTAATAAATAAAACACAGTCACACAGAGGAGAAGGATCCTAACCATAGACAATTATGCAGGCCCAAATAATCTAAAATCCTTATGTTAATTGGATATCTCCAGCACCCAACAATGATGAAAATGCAATCACTTTTTGTCCAGAGTCTTTAGAGAATTGTGCCAAGTAATGTGGACGTGCAAAGCAGCACAGGCACATACAGTATAGAGACAGTCCAGAGTAGCTCATGAGGACACTGCAGACACTTTTCTCTGAGTGATGTTGCTGCAGGACGTGTTGTGTCGCTGGACAGCAGCCACCGTGTTATGTGTGCAGGGGAAGAGATGAAGGCTGAAGGTGCCCCTCTGCTGCATCAGCTCATCTCAGAGAGTGCTGCTGAGTATTGTTTTAAGACAGAACTAATGGTCCCCGCTATCTCACACTGACCCGAGTTTTGAGCTGCTCCTCTGCCAGAGAGCCATATGGCCTTGGCTCATAGCAGGTGGTCCACTGACCGCTTTCCTCCAATGCTGTGAGCTCTTTTTTCTCTCAAGAATTTTGCTGTGGTTGAACAAACAGCGTTAGCCAATCACAACGCTGTAGGGTGGGACATTCATGTCCCCTCATTTGCATGATGAGGGGATACAAAGGGAAATGAATACATACTTAAATAAATATTTTAAAAATGAATAAATGCTTTAAAATAAATACAAAAACAAATAAATACAATAATTATGATTTTTTTAATTAATTAAATAAACAAAAGGGATTACTAAATAGGATGTGAATAAAGAGGGGATATTATACAGTGGTAAATAAATATAATATCAACACACATATTGTTGATACAGTGATTTTTTTAATGATGAGTTATTATGTTATGTCGGATTTTTTGCTTTTTTTTCCTGACCGTGTGGTGCCGCCAGTTTCTCCTGCTTTAGGCTGCGACTTCACTTTTATTCAGATCAACTCTGTTTCATGTTTTTCACCCAAAAAAACAAGAAACATTCATCCGCTCAGATTCCTATGACTCACCAGCAGACACCCATGGGGGACAGTGCATGAAAAATGACAAGAAATCAAATGTGAGCAGGGTGAAAAGTTCAGAGTGCACTTTTAAATATCAGGGTGTCTTCGTTTTTTAAATTTCACAGACATTTATTGAACTTTTTCTGGCATTTTTGCTGCAGGCGCGATATTTTCTGACAGTGCTGAGTACTGTAGTCTCTGCAGGCCACTGACCTCTTTGGTCAGCACATTGACACAGTGACCTTTTCTTTAATTTCATCATCCATCTTGTCTAAAAGAATTCACTTCTGACCATGAGAACTCAAAGTCTGCAGTCTCCATGTGATGACCTGTGCCATCTTTACCTTCTTCAGTACAGTTTAGTTATCTTTATGGACCCTGTTAGTCTCTGTCTGTTCTGATGCTGACTGGATTATGCAACCCTAAACCTTTTTATTTCAGTGCAGAGCTTGCCTGACTATTTTCCTGCAATTACACACTTTTTAAAAAAAGGTCCTTGAGCAAACACTCATAAATGTGCATAAAAAAACATCAGGCTGATTGGTCTAGTAGTATGTGAGATTAGCTGCAGACGGACAGACACATACACACATGCATACACTGAATGTGCCCAAACGTAACAAATCTGTCTTTTCATCTGACTCAGCAAAACCTTTTCATGAATGTTAAATTATTCACTTAAGACTTGCCCAAAATGATCATCTTGATGCTTGAATCTGAGCTTTGTTGTATAAAAATAGTTGCACTTCAGCTAGGCATCTTGACATCGCTAAAACAAAATGTATTTAATGTTTCAAATTTTGCATCTTTTTTCTTACATTTTTGTTGATAGCGGGTCTTGTACAGATTTACATGTATTTTGTATTTTTGTGACTCACTGTATATCATTTTAAACTTTATAAACAGCTCCTCAATAGTGATGCATGCTTGAATTTTTCATCGACTGAATGTCCATGTGAAGGTCTGTTAGCCTTGGAGTTCTCAATGGAGTACAGTAATGTAGTAAAATCAGTAGTAAAATCAATCTGATAAATATTTCAGTTTATAAAAACAGCTTCTGTGAGGCGAATGTCTTTCCACAGGGTCTGTAACTCACAGCTGTCATGAGTTTTTGGGCCATGTGTTCACAGGGAGGACTTTGACCAGGAAGAAAAGGCTCGTTTTGGAGAGCTGTGCAGCGGGGAGAACGGCAAAGGCAGGGAGTGGTTTGCCAAATACGTCAGCGCACAGGTGAGTAAGGGGAAATTATGAAATGGTGACTCATCTGATCTGACCTTTAAGGAAAAAAATAACCACGATATTCCACATGCATTCGCAATGGAAACACAAGTTCCTGTTGATCATAAAATAAGTCACACATTCAAGTGAAGAATTACCTGTTTTTTTAAAGGTTTTCCTAACAAGCTTTTAACCTTCTGTCATTCTGTGTTCACAGCGCTGCCACTCTAAATGTGTGAGCGAAGCCACCTTCTACAGACTGGTGCAGTCATTTGCAGTTGTACTGTTTGAGTGAGTCTTTGATTTGATTGTTTTATTTATTTCGAACACAAAAAAGAAATAAAGAAATATTGCACAAAAACAGACCGACAAAAAGCAAAGTAATAATTACAAACAATTAAAAACGGAAAGCAAAAGAAATGTCTAAATACAAAACGACTCACGTGACACATTCGAAAAGGAGTGAGAAGAAGTAAAGGATGACTTTGTTGAGACCAAGAAACTGTAATCTTATTTCACTGTAAGTCAGGGATATTCTGCTTACTTTGCTTTGGGGCCACTTTTGCAAGACAATTCTCGGATTTTAGATTTTTTCTACAATTTTACGTCATTTTTTTGGATTTTAGGATGTTTCTATGACTTAAGGCCATTTCTCAGTTTTAGGTGGTTTCAAGAATTTTAGAACATTTCTCAAAGTTTAGGACATTTCTTGGATTTGAGGACATTTCTCGGACGTTTCTCCTTATTTAGGATGTTTCTAGGATTTGTGCATGTTTCAAGGATTTTTTAGGATTTTAAGGATTTCACCACATTTCTTGGATTTAAGAGCAATTGGGGGATTTTAGGACATTTCTTGGATTTCAGCACATTTCTAGGATTTAAGGACATGTTTAGGATTTTAGGACATTTCTAGAATTTTAGGACATTAGGGGCTTAGCTAGGACCTCTGTTGGGGGTCGTAGGGGTTCCTCCACTGGCACTTTCTCTGATAAGCAAGCACTATTTTGATGCTGTTTTATGCACTCTGGCATCTGATCTATACTAAAATTACAAAAACAAATTCCAATTTAAATCACTTTATTTTTATTGTGGATTATAAAATGGTTTGGGGGCCACCCGGCATTATATCAGGGGCCAGATTAAGCCCACAGGGCGTAAGTTGAGTATCACTGCTGTAACAGATAAGGCTGTTGATCATTTATGAAGTCTGTTTTTTTGGTTTTTTTGGTCAGTACTTCCCATGAAAAGACAATTTATCTCAATACCAAACATAACTCAGACAAGAGGAAGCAGGGCTTGTTATGGGGACTGCTTTCAGCTGTGGATTAATACACATTTGGTGCTTTACTGAGTATTTCTGGCAGCAGGACTGTGTTTGTTGGATAGAGTCAGAATGAATCAAAGTGTGTGTTCATGGCACTGACAGAACTGGCTCACTGTGCAACAGCAAGGCTCACTGATGTGTTTTTAATAGTTTTTGGAGAACAATGAAGCTCTATGGCAAAGAGGAATAAGGTGCATTATGTTTTGGATACACAGACAACTTTAAGAATCAACAGTAGAATCAACTCATTGTGGATTGTGTCTTTTCATGGATTTGCTGACAACTAGAAACATCACCTTCTCGTTTTATGTAGTCAACAAACTCAAGTAAAATACATCAATTCTAGCAGTGAAGTCATCTCTAAAGTAATTGTGTGTGTTTACAGATGTTACCAGATGGATGACTACAGCCCAGCCAAAAACCTCATGACCATGTGCTTCACATACTACTACATTGGTAAGCTCTAAGTCAATCTTTCTCTCGTCTTCACACTCTTCATCTGGCATGTATATGTCTCCTTTGAGTCCATGCTGCTGTTTTAACATAAACACAGCATGTTGTCTGGTTGCACAAAATAAAAGAGCAACCAGAGGTCTGAACTCTTTGAAACCTGGAGCGACATCACTTTGCTTGTGCTGCTTTCAGATGCCTTTCAGAAGCATTTAAACCTTTGAGCCTTGGATAAATTGGTGCCATTTCCTTAAAAATAAAAAAAAAATTTAAAAATTTAAAAAAAACATGGGAAAAAGGCAACGTGCAACTTGGTAAAAAATATTTCACAAGTTGAAAGAAATCAGTAGATTTAGAAAATTATTTTTTAAAAAGATAGGGGAATTGTCAAGGGACAAAAGAAAAAAGCTATGAAAAACTGTATTTATAATTATCATATCTGCATTTTTAAAACTATATTACTGAATTATTGTAAAACATTTCTTAGTAATTTTACAGGTCATTTCTGTTTCTTTTCTTTGTTTGTTTGTTTTTTGTTTTGTTATTTAAACATTTTTCAAAAATAATTTATTTTTTTTACTACTTTATTGCTAGTTTTGGGGTAGTTTATTCTTTTGTTGCTCATTGACTTCCCATGTTTTTAGAATCATCAAGCCAATTTGCTCAGGTTTCAAGTTGCAAAAGAAGAGTTACTGAGCACAAGAGAGCAAGCTCAGGTAAATGTCACTCCTCAGTGCTGATTCAGAGTGTGTCACCACCACAGGTTGCTCCTGTGGTTTCTCTTGCAGCAGCACCGCAGTCACAAGTGCAATGACTTTGTGGAGTTGCATGACTATAGTGTTTGTGTTTATGCAAGCAAGACGCCTTGAGTGATTAGTTTACCACCTTTGCACAGTATGTGCTTCCACATCCGTCTTCAGTCAGGTTTCTATAATTAAGTATTGCACATGAAGTAAACCTGCGGTAAAGGAAACTTTGCAGTGTAGATTGCAACAAATGTCTCCTTATGAACATAAACTGCAAAATATTTCTGATATGAAGGAAGAATAACTGTATGTTTACATTTCTTTGTCTTCAGTGACAAGAACACTATGACACTAAATGATTCATCCGAATCTGATGGACTAATTATTGTTTTTATTTCCAGCTCACTGACTGGCTAAGAAGAAGCTAACTGGTCCATCAATTTTTTCCTAAATGCCACAGTGCAAACACCTGTGAAGTTAACCTCAGAGGCAAAAAGACATGTAGCTGCTGGTTAATGTTGGAAGATGATATCTGTCAACTGTACAGTTTGTACCCTGAACACTTTAGGGCTGTACGAGACTTAGATTTATGTCAGTTAAATCAGATTTGGCTGTTCAATATGACTTTGCTATGGTTCCTTTTTTCCCATATAGAGTTTAAGAGTTTGAACAGGGCTCAGCAGGGCATTCAGTGTGACAGGGACAGTCATGTAATATAATAAATAAGCTAACTGTGCCAGCAATTGATCGGGAATGTGCAAAGACAGTTTTTGAAAATGGTAAATATGCAACACGGTATGATACAATGTGACAAAACTCCATACGATTTGCTAAAAGATGATACAAAAGGATACATCATGACACAACCCCATACGATAAGATATGATACAATACAACATGACACGATACAATATGACACAACAGGATACAATACGACACGACATGATACTATACAATACAGTACGATACAATAAGACTGTATTGCCAGATTACACTGAAATTCATTTTGTGTCGTCAAGCAGCTCAGCTCAAGAAGTTCATACACAAATAAGACCTACAATCATACAAACAGCACATACACATAAAAAACCGCACACACCAACTTACTGCAGTAATCCACAATGATCTTAGAAATAGCAATATAGTGAATACCCCTCTATAGGAAATACCCCTCCATAACAGCAGGCGGCAGTCTGTATTCTGAAAGGAAAACCAAAAGACGGTCTTGACACAAGTTCTCCATTTAGCACATTAACAACACAATCGAAGAAGGAAAGAAGCTTATTTACTTTGCTCCAATAAACAAAAACACAAACCATCTAGAAATGTTTATGCTTAAGAGCTCAGTGGCTAAAGAAAACCAAACTTACCTAATAAAGCAAGTTTGTTATTTTTTTTCACTAGCTTTTTTTATTTTTAAATTTTTTTTTTTCCTAAATCTACTGATTTCTTGCAATTTGTCTAATATTTTTTTTACCAAGTTGCGCATTGCTTTTTGCTCAGGATTCAATGGTTTAAATAATCGTGAAAGGCATCTTAAAGGAGCACAAGAAAAGTGATGATGCTGCAGGTTTTAAGGGGTTTAACAGTGTTTTAATGATCCCATGTACGCATAGATATCCACATTTGGACCTCTCTGTTCTCCCCTTGTTTAGGGAAGTCCCAGCCATCACCCTCAGAGCTGCTGGATCGCGGTGGTCCTCCAGCTGGTCTGGACTCGTACCTCGACAAGGCTAACTTCTGGCTGTCTGGAAAGAAGGACGCCGCTGAGCGCCTCCTCAAAAACACATCTAAAACTGACGTCAAAGGCTTCTTCGGAGGCCTAGAGAGCAAACTGAGGAGCTCAATGGCTCCAAAGACAGAGTGAGCAAACTCATCTCCTCTTTCTTTTCATCAGCACAGTCATACATGGTTTTTATTTCTCACTCTTTTCCGATACTCATTTTCAGGGATGGGGAAAGCCCAGTTGAGACAAAGCCCAAATCACCAGGTATGGTGCACCAAAATCTTATTACAGTGCAGAAAAGCTTTTTTTCTCCTGTTCCACTTTGGTTTTATAAAAATGTAACTGAGACATTGATTGAGGTCTAAAAATGCCTGCCCTGTGTTCTCTTCCATCTCAGTATCTGAGGCGCCGGAGGAAAAGAAAGGAGAGAAGGTGTACCTGTACACCCATCTGAAGCAGCAACCCATTTGGTAAGTTGGGTAAACGGGTCACGTAGAACAGATGCACGAGCTCTCGGCCTCACCGAGCACTGTCTGCAGCTAAATGCTCCTCTGTGCTCTCCAGCTAGTTGCTTTGCTTGTAGTTGAGTGCTCGACAGGTAGCGTACACAGGGTTTTTTAGAGATTCACTGCTGAAAACAGCTTCCATGTCCTCTGGTCTAAAGAGGAAAAGGACTATCTAGATTGTTACCAGTCTAAAGTTCAAAACCAGCATATATGATGGTGTGAGGCTGTGTTAATGCACATGGCACCATGGTTAACTTGAACATGTTTGAAGGCACCATGAATGCTGAAAGGTGCATACCGATTTTGGAGCAACATATGCTGCCATCCAGACGACGTCTTCCTTAGGGACATCCCGGCTTATTCCAGGCAGACAATGCCAAGCCACAAACAGCGTGGCTTCGCAGTAAACAGGCACCAGACTGTTCTGCCTGCAGTCTACACGCTTAAAAAATGTATATCACATTATGACGCACAAAATACAACACCGGAGACCCTGAACACTTGAGCAACTGAAGTCGTATATAAGGCAGAAATAGAAAGATTTTTGCTCTCAAATCTTCAACAATGAATGTCTTCAGTTCCAAAATGCATACTGAGTGTTGTTAAAAGAAAAGGTAACATCACATAGTGCTAAACATGCTGCTGTCCCAACAAGCATTAAATTCATAATGAGTGTATATTTACAAAAACAAGAAGAGTGATCAGTTTTTTAAAAATTAAAAACATTTTACACAGCATCATGCCTTTTTTGGAATTGGAGTACATATTTGTGTGCACTTTTATTAATATAAAAATATTGGTTATAGGTGCTATAACTAGCTTTTACCACCTCCTCACAGCTCCAGAGTGTAAACTCAAGCAGTGAGTAATTATCTGGAAAAGCAGAAATTGTTAAAAACAAGTATATAATGCTGCAGAACTGGTCTGAGAAGTTTTTATGGATATTCTGATACGTTTTGATATGTTTTTTTTTGTTTCTTTTTTGCCAAAATACAACATCACAATTTGATCCCCAGTGTAATTGTTTTCCAGTCTGCTGCTAGCCTTTTTGACTTATTATTATAATTATATTTATATAATATTATATATTATTTGACTAATTAGTGCTGACCCAACCTGTTATCCCAGGTTACAGCTATAGTGTTGAGTTGAGTTTTTGTTTTCCTTTTTTTTTTTAGATTTAGGCGTTTTATGAGAAAAAAAACCCTGCGTAACAGCAAGATATTCTCACTTCTTTAAATAAGGTTGTGTTCCCTCAGATTTACCTTGTTGTTTTTGTGGGGTACCAACCCTCATGTTTGAAACCACTGAAGCAGAGTATGATTTGATGAGATGTTTTAAAAATGACTGGCCACATTAAGCATGTGTCAAGGCATTATGGTATGAATCATATCACAGCTTAACAACCGTGTGCCTTCATGATTTTCCTGGAGAAATCAGATGTGGCAGGTTTAATCACACTGATTATTTCATAATACCAATTTTTGCAATCACTGTCTGTCATTTTTAGCCTCATCCCAAGTGGATTAGTGAATAAGGTCAGGCAGGAAACCTCTAATATGTCATCCGCTCTCTCCGGCAGGCACACACTGAGGTTTTGGAACGCTGCGTTTTTTGATGCCGTCCATTGTGAGAGGAAGAAAAGGTCACCAACCACGAGGTGAGTCGGGATGGGAATCTAGGCACACCAATAAATATATATTAATATAAATATATCACAAATTTTGCATGGACATCGAAAAAAGTATCTTTTAAAACATAAGTGGGTTGTTTTTCTGTTTGTTCTTGTGTCACTTTGTCTGTCCAGGGAAATTTAATTAAAGGTTGGCATACTGATGGCATCAGAAAAGACAAATGTCACAGTGCTGTTCAGTGGAAAACACTTTTCTTCTCTTCTCTTCTCTTCTCTTCTCTTCTCTTCTCTTCTCTTCTCTTCTCTTCTCTTCTCTTCTCTTCTCTTCTCTTCTCTTCTCTTCTCTTCTCTTCTCTCCTCCTCTCCACAAGCTGTTGTTGCTCTCCCTCTTTCCGCATGTTGACTTTAACCCTTTGTCTTCTTGTGCCTTGCTGCCGGGCAGGGGAGCGCAGGATGAAGAGAAAGACGAGAGGTCTGTCCTTCTATTTGTCCACTGCCCTAAAAGTAAACCGGTCAAACTAAGAGAGAAAAAGCAAAGATTAACTGAGGCGGAGAGGAGAAGAAGGGCAGGGGCTTTGCAGTTGTATCATAAATCTTCTAGACGCAGAATCTGGTACCATCATGGAGGTCCAGCGTAGTGCTTGTTTTTGAAATAACGACTAAATGTGAAGGGGACAGAGATCAAGCAAGAAAGAGTTATTGTGGGATTTTGTTTGGTGGAAAGAAAAGCAGCATTTTCTGACAGGGTAGACATTTGGTTGTGTGATAAATTGGAATATTTTGCATATTTTTTGCACTTTCTTTTTGGTTATTTAGTGCTGTATTCAGACTTTACAGTCAGCCTTTTGACTTGTGGCGTACGAGGTACGAGGCGTAGAAGACAGTGACTGTTTGTCATGTGAATATAAAACATTCTAAACAAGTTATTTGTTTTAATAATAATTATATAATAATTCCACTGTCACTGACAATTCAAGAAATTCAAGAATTCTGAAGCCAACATGCCCAGTTTAAAAATAAAAAATAGGCCTTTTGGACTGAAGCTTGTCACTGGGATAATGACAGGCTGGAAAAATGCTTTAACTATAATCAATTAATACATCTAAAAAGTAATATTTAAAAGGGCAATATTTATGTCATTTATTTAGCAAATGTTTTATGAAGGAAATGCATTTTAAATGTTTATTGGGTAAAAGAATATGCACATTGCATTTAGCTGATAAACACTGAATGTAAACATAACCATTTGTTTTCAATAAAACTAAATTGCACCTTTAAATTTAGGAAAGCCATCTTTACATTAAAGCAACCAGAAAATGTAAACTGTAAATTGAGTTGGAAAATAGAATCAAATAGAATCTTAAAATAAATAAAAATACAATTTAGATAGAATATCACATTAAATAAATAATGAATTCATGAATGAATGAAAATAAATAAATAAATAATAAATTGAATTAGAATGTAAAAATGTAATGTAAATAGGACATAAAAATTAAAATGTATTTTTTATATATATTACAATAAAAATATAAATAGATTATGAATAATTGATGTAAAATAGAATATTTAAATACAATTTTATAAGAAATTCAAAATAGAATTTAAAATAAAATTTAATTAAAATATCAAGATAAAATTTCTTTAGAATGTTAAAACAGATAAATAATAAATAGATATTAATAAAAAATATAAATTTTAAAATTCAAAAATTGGTGTATCAGTGCATTATCGGGAAAATTTGATTGGTTAATTTGAAGTTTTTAATAATTGCTCCATCTTTTAATAAATTAGAGTTGCTATTATGTGGTACTGGTGTAGTAATTATTACAGTGGACAGCTACACATAGACTGAGAATCCCATTAAAACAGAAGGAGCATGTGTAGCGGTTGTGAAACGCATTAAAAGCTGAGGGAGTTATTGAGAGAGTCTGTAGATGACAGAAACACAGTGACGACGGGGCGGCTGATGTGAGAGCAGCTTGGTGTTTCGCCCTTTGGTTGAAGGGTCAGGCTCGAGGTCTGGGAGTCGCCTCGGGTATAATTTGCAGTTTGTCAGATGCGCTCCAGTGAACATGGATAATAAAGTCTCCGATGGTAAACCCCCCAGACTGGATGGCAGGAGTCTAATGTGAGACTGTGTTGCGTGTAAATTAAAAGATATAATCTGCTTAATCACAGCAGGCCAATAATGACCACAGCACTAGAATTACAAATTAGATGTGGTTTGCTTGTAATTATTATTGGATTACTGTGTGTGTGTGTGTGTGTGTGTGTGTGTGTGTGATTACTGTGTTTGAATATTTTTTAATTGCACCCTATTTTGTTGTTTAGCTTTATTTTAGCTCTTCACTGTTTTTTTTATATATATATTTTCTGTGGTTTTTTTTATCTTTCTACATTTGTTGGCACGTGGTGATGTGATTCACCTGGATATCCTGTCATGCTGCTGCTGAAATGATTTTGGTGCCTATCTTTGACAAATAAAAGCATCCCACCCACACAGTTAATATCCTGCATGTGTAAAGAGACCTCGTGTGATGTCTGGGATGGTATTTATATCTGGAGACGGAGGCAGCAGATCACTGCAGTCTAAAGGTGTTCTCTGCCTCTTCGCAGCTCGCTGCACGTTCACACCATTAATCTGCTCGCATGTGATGTTTTCTCTCCATCTGCATGTTCTCTCCGCTGTCGCTTCTTTTACCATCTCTGCACGCTTCTATGTTTCCACTGCGGATTGATTGCAGGGATATGCTGGACATGCCAAAATTAGAAACATCCACTTCAAAGCAATTTAACACAGATATGCTGATGTTGGAGTCGTCAGATGTGTTCATATTCATTCCTGCAGCCAAAACCTAACAAATAAATATATTTCAGGTCAGAGATACTCAACTTGCTTTGCTTGGGGGCCACTTTTGCAACCTGACAGGAGGCCAGGGGCCAGTTGCAGCAGCACCATACATGTTTCTAAGATTTTAGGATATATCATGGATTTCAGGATATTTACGATTTTAAGACATTTATCAGACTTTAGGACAATTTCCAGGATTTTAGGACATTTCTAGGACTTTAAGACATTTTTAGGATTTTAGCATGTTTGTAGGGTTTTTGTAAGATTCTAGGATTTTAGGACATTTCTTGGATTTTAGCACATTTCTGAGGATTTTAGGACAATGGGGTCTTAGCTAGGTCCTCTGTTGGGGGGTGCAGGGGATCCTTCAATGGCACTTTTTTTTAAATATAAAAAAGCTCTATTTTGATGCTGTTATTATGCACTCTGGCACCTTATGTATACTAAAAGTACAAAGAAAATCCTCAGTGTGAATCATATTATTTTATTGTGAATTAGACATTATTTGGGGGCCATTAGGCATCCTAATGGGGGGCCAGATTTGGCCCACGATCAATAGCTGGAGTATCGCTGATATGTGGTGTTATGTTAAGGTATTCACTGAGGATACATAGTCGAGTAAACAGCACTACAGGCAAGAAGAAAAAATTTGCGTAATTGATTTTGGGGTGAACTGTCCCTTTAATATGAAATAAGCCTGGAGGCTGTATGACCAAATTTCACATTCAGAACCCCTTTATGGGGCATTTTAGTTCTGCAAAAAGCAATATTTGATCACAGAGTGACCTCAGGCATGCATCAAACATGATATACTGATTATATACTTCTATAGATGTATTGGTTTGGAGAGTTTTAACTTTGAAGCAGAAAAAGAGTAATAGATATTTATTTTAAAGGTAAAACAAACAAACAGAAATAAGATTTTAAAAAATTAAACAAAATGGCAATAACAAAAATGGATGACAACATAAAAAAGATGCTCAATGAATATATTCCAAGTAGCAACATAAAATTTCAGCTTTCATGTTTGAAAAGGAGTAGGAGGAAGTATAAACTAACACAGGTTATAACTGTCATCTTACTTTATGATTTCATGAATATGTTTTGTAGCATTGTGCTAATGTTCAGGACAGCAGAGGCTCAGTCACATTGTACCTGTCATCAGTGATTCATGGCAAAAATAAAAATAGTAAAGTAGCGTATAGCAGCATACTCTCTTTTTTGGACGAACCTCATGACCTCACTGGTGAGTTCAGGCGTGGAAACATTTTTTAGGTTTTTTTTTTTTACAGTGAAACACAGCTGCTTCTCATCTGTTTGGTAATAATGATGATTCTTTGTGAATTAATCATTTGCTGTTTTATTCTTTTGCTGATGGCTGGATAATGTTTTTTTATGTTATATGTGTATCTCTCTTTTTGCATCCCATTACAAAATGAACAGTTACAGGGATGGATGTCAAGGATTATTTTAGGCGGATAATGGAGTACTAACGGCATTAAAAATCCCATTGTCCATCAGTTTAAGGATTTATGTGAAACCGGTGCTGTCTGTGGTGTTGCTGCAAAATGTCAGCATAACATCGACAGGTGGCATTTTTTGACACCCACCCCTGGCCTGTTTCTGTAGAGACGCTGAAGGTCAAGTGGAGACTTTTAAGCCTGACTCCCTCTGTCTCTGTGCTGCAGGGAGAAGTGGTGTCATATGACCCAGGAGGAAAGGGACGACAGCTCCAAAATCGATGAGAACATCGCCTTCGGCCAGCTCGGGTGAGGAAGCTGCCACAGTGTTTTCTACCAGCCAATAAAAATAAATGAGGCACATAGAGAGCTGAGAAGAGATTCAGCAGGCTGCTTAGAGAGGCCTCCTAGTGGCAAAGCAAGGAATACTATCGAATATTTAATGTACTAATCTTTGAAATCTAAGCAAAAAAAGATGGTGATGAGCTTTTATTCTGTTGTTTTTGTTTGTGCATTTGCTATTAGTGTTTTTTCATTGAATTCTTATACTGCTCTATAAAATAAATACATAGATGTTAAAAGTAAAGCAGAAGACAGTAGGTGTTTAACTCTGAAAAAATGGCAAAAAAAAAGCAAGATGTTAGTTTAAAAAAACAGTTACAAGAAAATTACATGAATATAAGGACAAAGGAATACAGGAAAATGTAAAGAAAAATGACCTGAAGGACTTTTTTTTTTAATTATTGTTTTCTGAACATCATTGTTTTTTGGACATTTTAATAAAAAAAAAAAAAAAAATCAAACAATCTATCTTGGCTAATTTTATGATCATATCCTTGTCAACTCTAACTTTTTTTTTTGCGATTTATGGGATGTTTCATGCCAAGTTGTTCATTGTGTTTTCCCTGTGTTTTTGAGATAAATCAAACCAATTTCTCAGGTTTCAAAGGTCAAAAAGATTGTAAAAGGTTTCTGAGTGCAGCACAAGAAAACTGATCCTGGTATTAAAGCGTTAAGTAACTACATGTCTGTGTGTCTCATGGACTACAGATAATATCAGCTCTAATACAACTATATTAGCTGTCCTTGTGTTGATAAATCATAAACATATAGCTTGACCATGACACAGAATATAAGCCATAAAGTCACTAAGTATCATATTAAATCTCAGAAAAGCACTGAGATTAATTTATTATCTGAGAACACACTGCGTGTCTCTCATGTTTCTTTGTTGATGTAAACACTGAACAGTAATTTCTGTTTGGACTGACATAAGTTTGGTTGTATTTGTTTCTCAGGACATTCACTCATAACATGCTGGCGTTTGGGCTCAGTAAGAAGCTCTGCAACGACTTCCTGAAGAAGCAGGCGGTCATCGGGAACCTGAATGAAGGTAAATTATTAAAGCAAAAATTCATCCTGCAAACACTTGACCAGTCTTTGTTCTCTGTCTATTTACTTAGCATTTTTAGATGAAAAGCTTTGTGTCTTTATGTATAAAGGAGACAAGAAATTCTTAAATTGTTCCAGTATTGAGCAAGCCTCGGCCACAGTGCTGCATTGTCAGTTAAGGTCCATAATAATGCTTGTTTTTGTCACTAGGTGGGTTTCCATTAACACTCATATTGTACAAATTTAAATTGTGAATATAAAATATGCCTAATGGAAACACGTCACTTAAAAAAAACTCCCATTTATTGCAAAAAAAAGTGTTTACACTTGCATGAGATGGTATTTAAGGTGATTCAAAAAACCATATTTCCCAAAACTGCAATAGAAACACTTTTTTGGCTTTTATAGGATGCATGATGCCATGGCTGTGTGCTTGTCAGTAGGAACTGGCTCCTTCATGATGCAGCAGACGCTGCAAGAGGTGTTATTGCATTGCATAACTCTTCAAAAGTTGAGCAAATCATCCGGAAATTTTGAATTCACAATTCCTCTATAAAATCCATCTCCTCCCAGAAGTCCCTCATACGTGGCCACTCCCACATATGAGGGGCTTGCCTTTCCATTAACGCTCGCATAATACGCCTACGTCGCCTTCGATTGGAAATAACGAGTAATAACTAGTGTGGCAGCTGCAACAGAAATAAACCTTGTAATGTTTTGAACATCCATCAACATGCTTCTTAGTGTTATCGCAAGAGAAGTCGCATAAAGCTAATATTAATAATCACTCAATGGAAACGCAGGATTATCGACATTTTGAAAATATCGCTTAAGTGTTGCACAGATTTGTAATGGAAACCCGCCTAGTGTCTCTCCTGTACCTTAAACAACAGGTCTCCCATCACAGCACTGTTATAATGCAGGTCCTCTTTCAGTTTGAAACTCTGAATTCATACTTAGTAATGCTGCCAAAAACTATCCCATGATGCCTCAGCTGTCTTATGTGACCATTACCTTGCACATTACATCTCTGATACTGATACTGAGAGCTGATCACAATGCATCCAGATACAAAATGAATGGGAAAATGGGTCTTAGTTCTGTTACACAAATACAGCCCTTAATGTTTTATCCCTTTTCAGAACAGTACAAGTTGCTGACCGACCACATAGAGAAAATGGCGGCAGAGTGAGTCTGAGGACGACAGGCTGCATTCAAAGTCTCCACACAAAAGAACTCACAGTGCACACAAACACACACACACACGTCAGCGATTTATTTGCAACTCAGTGTCGCAATGAACAACTCCCCGTCTGACTGTTGTTGCGTTTGTGTGCTGCTCCGCTGAAAAACGATATAACTTACCGTCCTGAACTCTGCCATAGTTGTAGCAAAATCCTGTTTATCCAACCTGGTAGTGCTCCTGTGCACGCCGTCCTGTATCAGCAATAATACAACATCATCTGCATACTTAAATATGTATAACGCCTCTGTCTGTGACCTGCTTGACAAAAACTAGAAGCGTAAAGTGAAACCATCCAGTATCAAACCTAAATAGCCTCGGTGTGGTGTCAGACACTCTGGATTAATACATTATACACATGATGTGTGAATTATATACCCTTGATGCTGTTTTATTCTGTGTTTCCTTGGTAACCACATTTATTACATGTTGGCGTAGCACATCTAACAGCATCTGGAGAAGCACTGTACTAAGTATCACCCCGCCTTGTTACTCATTACATAACTGTCTACAGTCAGCTCAAACCACACTGCGGTATAATAGTATATGGCAATAATAACTCATAGTGTTTCAGTATGCTCTCAATCACAGGGCGCTTGAGTTAAAAGGACATTTCACTCTGAAATCAAAACTACATATTTTTACTCTTACCTGTAGTGCTCTTTATCAGTCTAGATTGTTTTGGTGTGAGATGTGTCCCTTCTCCCCAATTTAATGGATCTAGATGCCACTCAGTTTGTGGTGCTCAAAGTGCCAAAAAATAAGAACTGATAATAATAAATAATTAAAATAATCAACAGCAATGTCTCTTCCCAGAAATCACGATACTCAAAAAATCCACTGACCTTATTGTAAGTAGTTTCATGTGGGAACTATTTTCTTTCTGCCAAGCTAAACTGTATCACAGCGCAGAAGGAAACGTGCATCTACTCACAGATGAGAGGCTCGTGCTTCTGGCAGCACAAGATGTAAACATTAATGGCGTCCTCCTAAACTTATCTGCAACGTCAGCTAGCTCAGCCGTGTTAGGTAGCAGCAGTAGCTTCCTTCTGCTCGATGATTCGGCCTATAGCTTTGTCCCGAACCTGATAAGGCCTGACCTGACCCGCTGAGTTTGGCCTGGGCCAGTCTGTAATTTCTCATTATTGCCTCAGGCCTAAATCGGGCAGCGTTCTTGCCAATTTAGCTGTTTTTATTGTTGTTTTAATGAAACTGGAAGTTCTCATGTGTTCATGGCAGGAGTTTTAATGGACTGAATCAAGAGGGAAAGAGAGAGAAGGCGGCTGCAAGGCTGCTTGGATGTATGGCAGTGTTTACCTCGGCCTCTCCAGAAGTGGGAGAGATTAGTGTAACATGCAGCCAAAAGCGGTGATTATCACCTGCACACCACATCGTTTCTGGAAAGAGACATTGCTGTTGAATTTTTTAAATGTATTTTTTGGTGCTTTGAGCGCCACAAGCGGAGTGCCATCTAGTTCCATTATATTGGAAAGAAGACAGACATCTTTACGTCCGATATCTCCGACACTCTGCAACTCAAACCACAACAAGCTAGACTGATAAACAGATCTACATGTACGAGTAAAATATGTATCTGTGATTTTGGGGGTGAACTGCCACTTTCAGATACTCATCTGTGCTTTCTGTAACGCTGTAGTATCCTTTTTGGAAATACAAACACAAGCTACAACTTTGACATGTGTAACATATAATCTTATTAATAGCATTTAAAGAAGTAGAACCAATGCCTTTACTTCAAGAAATAGTTCATAATTTTAAGAAATACGCTTATTTGCTTTTTTGCAGAGATAAACTGGAAGATTTATACCAATCTCATGTCTGTATGCTATGAAGCAATAGAAAATTAGCTTAGCTTAGCATAAAGCCTGGAAACGGGGAAACTGCTTAACTGGCTCAGTCCAAAAAGAAACAAAATCCATCCACCGTTAGCTTTTTTTCAAATGATTTTTTCAAAGATTTATTTGCACAAAAAAAATGCCAGAAAAATAACCAAAGAAGACAAGGTTGTGCAGGTAAGAAAAAGAAATCGCTAGGGCCTTATAAGCTTATCACCTCAATAAGAATAATAAATACAAATGTCATGTAATCAAGAAAAGTAAACAAACAGGTAAACAAAGTCAGTAAGCAAACATGAAGTATGCATGTAACAAAAATAAAATCAAATTAAATTAAATTAAATTAAATTAAATTAAATTAACCTCTGTCTTAATTATTGAGCTTTGGAGGTGCTGATAGGTGGACATTACATCTTTGGACAGGTAAACTGTCTCCCCTGTCTGCAGTCTTTATGCTAAGCTTGTATAAATCTTCTTGTTTTCTCCAAAAAAGCAGCAGAGTCTTCCTTCAGATTACTTCCTCAGAGGAATCATGTATTTCTATCCATTTTTTTTACTCTGCCACACATTTACAATCTAGTGGCATTAATTTAATGTTGGTTTTTTTAATTAAAACCTTGATTGCACCCTTGGGAACATTAGAGACTCCTTATATATCCAAAGTGCCTTCCATGGAAGTCTTTATTTTCTGATGCACCCCTCAATTGCCCGACCAAACACTAATGCAGAGCCTGCAATGATCACTCTATTACTCATTCCCTGCTGGATAAAAACAAAAATCTTCTGCATGCAAACAAAAAAACATTGTATTGCTATGTGTTTTTTCAGTGTAAGTAATAGTTTCTTTTCATATGGCTGAGCTGTAACGCCGGATGCAGCATGTGGCCTGGATCAAAGACGGGCCAGGTATCTATCTGTGTATCTATCTAGCATGTGCAAACAGCGTTGAGTTAATGTGAAACGAGTGAACTGTGAAGTGACTAATTGTATTACTTCATCCTACCACTGCGGGGCAGCATTGTGTCTTCATTTAGAGCTCAATGAGAGATCCCTGAATTCAAGAAATCCTTCCGAGCTCTCGTCTCAAGAATGTACATCAATCAGCCAAATATTAAAAACAACTGACAGGGGAAGTGAATAACATTGATCATCTCATATAAATTTAATGTTCTGCTGGGAAATTTTGGGTCCTGGCATTCATGCGGCTGCTCCACCGTTGCAAATCATGTACCACCCTCAAGGCAATGACTCACCATGATAGCAGCCCCATGATTCACCCAAAAAACTGCTCAGGAATGACCCCAGGAGGGTGACAAAAAGCTCAAGGCGTCAACCTGGCCTTTACCTCACCAAGATCCCAATCTGATCGAGCATTTATGGGGTGTGCCGGTACTTCATCGATGATCCCAATCAGCGGTGGGGCCTCCTTGGATTGGACTTGGCTCTGACATGTTGAAGCATGAATGCAGGGCCTCTGGGGGTCTCCGGTGGTGTCTGGCAGCAGATCCTCTTACTCCAGTTGGTTTTAATTTGGGGCACCAACGCATCCCACAGATGCTCGATCAGATAGTAAATCCATCACTTTCTCATCCCAACACGTCACATGGTGCCACTCTGTCAGTGACCTTCTGCGTCTACTCATGACGTTTTAGGTATCCGTCTGCGTCAGCTGATTATGCACCAGGATGCCGTTATCGTGATGTCAACAAATGCACATCTATTGGGATGAAGCAGTATAGTCCTGGTGAAGCAGTACGCCAGTGGTTCTGTCCGAACACGTTCTCTTCTGATGCTGTCCAGCCGCATTCCAGGTGGACGCAAAAGGTGGTTTTTGGCGGCACGCTCGTGCGTCGAAAGCACTGACAGAGCAGACAGAGCAGGCTGGTATATCTGGGGAATTTGGAGGCTAGGTGGACGCCTTAAGCACTTTTTGCTGTGTGATGTGGTGTGTTGTATTGCTTGGAGGCTGCAGTGTTGTTTAGGTGGTTTGTGCGCATCAGGTGGCATCCACCGTGAACACCAGGGTCCGAGGTTTCCCAGCAGAATATTGTAATGCAACAAGATAATCAATATTTTTCACCTCACCTGTCAGCAGTTTTATTGTTGTGGCTGATCGCTGTATCAATGTGGGCTTTTTAAATAACAGAATATGGTAATCCACATGTGAGTAACAGGATGATTGCACTGTCCGGCAGGTTCAATCCCATTTCAGATTGATAATCTGTTCTAATCTATTGTGTCGATGAAGTAATTTTGTAAATACTGTAGATATTTCTCTATATGTTGTAAGATTTGATCACGTGCTGCTGTTTGTGAATTGTGTCTTTAAATTTAAATGTATAAACAGTAGACGTAATCGTGCATTGTGACCATCGTGTCCATGAGGAACATAAATGTCGAACTGTAGTTATGACCCTGAAGTGCCCCCGTACATCCAACCTCAGTTTGACGTGCCCACTTAAAGTATTTGCATATAGTGTAGTGCAATAATCTCAAATGTAAATCATTCCTTCGCAGCTGAGTGACATGCAGTATAATTATACAAATCATATGGAAAAAGCCTTGCAAAGCTCTTTTAGCTTTACACTGTTTTAAATTAACTCTTTTGATTCTCTCAGGTGTCCCTTTGCATGTGCTCAGAGTCCATTTCTAAACGTTTGAAACATCGTTAGACTGTGTGCGCGATCCTTCTTTCCCTTTTGTGTTTTTCCCGATGTGACCTTTGACTGTGTCGCCGCACTGTTTACCCTTCTGACTTGGTTGGAGTGTTGATATTGTATATTGTTAGCTCAGCATGAGCCATTTGCACTACATTTAGTCTCAACATCTCTTCTCAGTATCTTCTGAATAACGTTACATTGATGCCTTTTCTCTTTGTTCTGCATGAACAGTGCACGCTCTCTCTCTCTCTCTCATATCTGTTGTTAAATGTTGATGGTAGTTTGTCTTTAGTAGCCTGGATGTAAAAACTTTTCTGAATCTCCAGTGTGTAGGATTTATTTAGGCTATATTAAGCCTTTTATATCTACATAGAAAGCAGATCGTCCTTCATGTGGTTTCTTTTTTAGCTCCAGTGTTTCCAACAGAATTAAAATCTAAAGCTGCTTTTACACAAAGATCACGCTGCAGCGAGGTCCCTTCTTTATGCCTTCAAAATAACAAACGACAGCGGCATCACTCCCAACAGCGTGTGATTATAAACCACATTTTGGCATCCTGCAATTAAAAAAATCTGCTTTATCCTCTTGTAAAGTTGTTACAAATTACAGCTAAGTGAAGATCCAAAACATTTTTACAGGTGCCGGATCAAAAAATCAAACTAAGGCAGGAATTAGACAGGAGATCCTCACACTGTATTTAAAGCTCTTAGTAATCTTTTATCGTGCAAAATTATGATCTAACAGAGATCTTCGTCAGGCAGTTTCAAATCATCATCACAAGGCAGAGCAAGCAGTATAAAGACACAAACACATTCGTCTCTCAGGTGATTGTGATCTGCTTGATTGAGCGTAAGTCCTCTCTCAATTTTCGCTCTCTGACTCTCCCACATCGAGGACAGAGCATGTCTCCATGAAACGAAACCAAAAATGAAAAATACAATACTATTCAAGGATGTACTGAATACAACACATAAAAGTAACATCAAATATATATAACATATCGTTAAAAAAATACAATAAAAACACTAATCATAAAAACTATTTAGAAAAAATAAATTTAAAAAATAGAAAACCAAAATAAATTACTCTCTCAAAAAGGCTTTAGAGCAGTCAACTTCGGTCCCTGTGCAGGATCTGGACCCCAGTCAGTATCTGAATGCCCCCACAACAATTTTCCAATTCACAGTAGAAATAAAGAGATTCACACATTTTTGTACTTTTAAGGTGCCCAAAGTGCATCAAACAACATCAAAATAGAGCTTGTTTATCAAAAACGTGCCGCTGAAGGATCCATCACACCCCCTGATAGAGGTCCTAGCTAAGCCCCTAATGTAAATGCCTCACATGTGAGAGTGTCGGAGAGTGATAGTGAACTCTGCTCTGACTGGCTTGCTTAATTGATCCAATCTGAGAGTGAATTGACTTTCACGCATTTGTAATGAGACAGTGACACCAAATGTTGCCATGGTAGCGGCTGAAAGCATTTGGAAATCAAGGGTTAACTGTTACGTCACACGCACACTTGAGCCTATAACGTTAGCTAGCATGGAGACTGAGATCTACTGGGAACACTGGTTAATATTCATATTTATCAATGTCATTACTACAAAGCTGACTGACTAAACTCCTGCTCCTGTGTTACCTGCTGTACGAGTGTCTGAACATGTTTCTGAACACGTGTCGAACACGTGTCGAACACGCGTCGAACACGGATGTTAGCTATTTTATTGTGCTATGCTCACATTTGCCTGGACATGTCATGCTGTTGATTCAAGTCGCTGATAGTATAATAAATGTATTTTTCATGTCACTTTTTGTGAACTCTTCTTGGATCTGTGTGACGTGATTGTTTAAGCGTGTGTCGAGATTAACCCTTTGATGCCTGGATTGACGTCACTTTTCTTGTGCTGCGTTCAGGCTGCCTTTCGCAAGTATTTAAACATTTCCACACAAAAACGTGGGAAAAATGGCAATGGACATAATGTGGCAAGAAATGTCCTGCAAATTGCAAAAAAAAAATTTGATTTAGAAAATACAAAATACATATTAAATTATCATAGCTTATTAATTTTTTTCTTTTTTTATCCTTAATTCTTGCTCATTTCTGTGTTATTTTTATCTTAAGTTGCTCAGTGCCTTCCTTCCCATGTTTTTGAAAGACATCAAGCCAATTTGTTCAAGTTTCAAAGGGTTAAGGCTAATAATATATATGGCTGAAGCACATTTTGTGATTTGTTGCACATTTTTCCCAGTGAAAGACTCAAAAAAGCTAAATAAAAAGCAAGACTGCTATAATACTAATTGTAAAGCAATAAAATGTTATTGACCTTTGGGAAAATATTGTTGCGGTAATAAAAATGATATAAATTCAGACTGAAAAAGAGAATAACCTTTAAAAAAGACTGCACACTCAGGTATTTTTCTTTGTGTATGTATGTGAGAGCTTGTATATGTCTGAGTCGATTCGGGCACGGTGTTGATTGGGACCCTCTGTGGCAGTACAATGTGCTGGCCACACTCTGCCATTTCCAGCTCTGTGTATAAATAAACAGCAGTTACGCTGGCTGTGCTGTGATTGGACGCCACCTATCGCTGTGAAACCAGTCAGCAGTGTCACACCATAAACACCCTCCTCCACCTAATTAATACCAGACCTCAACACACGACAGTTGTGCAACAGTCACCTTTTGTCACTTTATCTGTGCATGCAGCTCTATGTGCACATGTTGAAATCTGTGTGTGCCCTTATGTGAATGTGTAAAATTATATATTTCTTCAAGTTCCTTTGGTCCATATCTAGAACTCTAGATGCTTTCTCTGCAAATGAACTGCATGACCTGCTGTAGTCAATGTGTAAAAGGTGCGTATGTTGCACATCCTGTGTCACTTTTCATGACTTTAATAGTGGTCGGGTTTCCATTTACCCTCAAATTATGCAAATTGAAATTACGAATATAAAAAACACCCAATGGAAGCATGTCAGTTTTGGAAAAAAAAACTGTCATTTATTGTGAAAAAGGTTTCACGCTCATGTGAGGTGATATCTCAGGTGATCTGAAAAAGGCATATTTTGCAAAACTGCAATGGAAACACTTTTTTGGCTTTTATAGGACGTGTTTCCAGTAGGCGTATTTTATATTTGCAGTTTAAATTTGTGCAATTTCAGGGTTAATGGAAACCTGCCCAGCCCAATGTCATCTACTGAGTAACAGCGTGGTGCTGGCCCATGGTACTGTGTCAAATGTTTAGGCCAACATCTGTTTTGTCACAGCCTTTATCCATGATATTCTGTGTATACTAGATACATGTTTTGGTTTTCTGTAATTTTATTATCATCATCTTACAACATATTTCTTTATATTATAAATAATCTCCAATGCAAATATCAATGAGAACCAATAATTTCTACGATAATTACTGGATTTGGCCCAGATTCAGTGTTGGGATTATCAAAGTGGTACATCAGGCAACTTTCTCTGAGTCTTTATTTGTACTGATGAGAGACATTTGTGCAAGCGTGCATGCAGCACACACACACACACACACACACACACACACACACACACACACACACACACACATACACGCTCAGTGATACTTGAGCTACACACACTATATACAAGCATAACTGTGATGCACAGTCACTCTGACAAAAACACATTGGGCTGTCATGTTGGAGTTGGACAAGAGCAGCTGTGCAGCATAAATCTGGAGTGGTTTGTTTTATCTTAAATGCTCAAATTAAGTGTGTTTGCCTTTGTGTGCATGGAAGGGCTCAAACTCTGTTGCAACACAATTCCTGCTTTGCATAGACATTTGGTGTGTGTGTGTGTGTGTGTGTGTGCGTGTGCGTGCGTGTGCATGTGTGTGTGCGTGCAGAGGGGGCGGTGGTCCTAAGTGTACTTGTGACGCAGCTCCACTTCCTCCCGGATTAAGTGTTAAAGTCAGGGTGGTCCCAGTCTGGGGGTGGTAATCCTGCTGCTGTGTACAAGTCCTCCTGCCAGTGTGCGCACACACACACACACACACACACACACACACACACATATATATACACACACACAAGTCTCATGAGACTGCGGGTATTTATTTACAGTTCGTGAAAGCAAAGCTGCAGAAATGTTGAAAAGTTTTGATGAGAGCAGTACTTCAGCGGCCAGCGGCCTCGTTAGTAAAGCCGAGAATGACGCCATCATCTGCAGGATTGGAAATGTTTTGTCTTTAGGATTTTGGTTTTTAGGGAACCCAGCTTTGACTGCAACACACTCATGCTAAACATAAAATAAATACTTATTTTGTGTGTGTTGAACTTCTGCTATGTGCTTGTGTATTGAATATGCAGAGATAATATGATTGTTTGGGTTGAAAGTCCAACGAGAAAAACAACCACAGTTTTACAGAGTAAAGTAAACTAACCAGTAAATAAGAATAACAGAGAAGGGAGAACATAGTGGAAATAGAAATGCTGACGATTTGTTTCTTTTTAGTTCATTCATAAACATTAAAAGGGCAGCTGACAAACTTTTAGGGCAGAAATTCACATAAAAATAGCTTACAAAATAAAAGTAGAGAGGCATGTGTGTGCAAATTGCGTCATAAATCTGTAAGTGATTTGATGAAAAGTTTTGGCTGGAAGGTGACCTGATTCATTTTGAAAGGATTTGACGAACTCAATGATGATGATCAGATAAAATAAACAATAAAAATCAGCTTTGGCAGTTACAGGCATAGATTTATGTTATGGTTTAGAAAGATAATCCATTTATAGCCTAATAAACACTTTGAAACCTGGAAAAATTAGCTTGATTTCTCTCAAAAACATTGAAAGAAGGCAATAAGTGGGTTAGAAAGAAATGACCCAGAGATGAGTAGAAAGTACAAGATGAAAGTTGCCTGAAAATTAGCAAAAAATAAAAAAGGAAAAGAAACCATAACCCCCCACCCCCTACAAAACAAAGCAGTAAATAAATTATTTTAAAAATAAAAAAAAACAAAAAAAACAAGGAAATAACTTAAAAATAGTCCTTAGAAATTATAAAATTTTGTAAAATAATGTAAAAACACAGTTGATAGTTCTCTGGACTTTTTCCTGACTAGTTTCTTGCAGTTTTCAGGTCATTTCTTGCCAAACTGCTGAGAGTTCAAAGGTTTACTTGTATTTACTTGTATGTATTTGTACATACACTTACACATACACTTCTCTACACCACAGCTGTGATGTCTGTGTCCACTTCCCCGTGCTGGTGTACAGGAAATGATGTGTTTTACACATAGACTGTAGTAAATGAATGTAGCCACTGTGGTGTATTTTGTATCCCATTTGAAGCCTCAAGTTTGGCATTTTGGCCTTCACCATCTTGCTTTTCTGGAGCCAGAAATGACCGTATTTGGAAGAGAGAGTGGAGAAATGTTTTTAATCCTTCAGACTGCTGTGAGGACTGGACTAAGTGTCTGTTTGAAGCTCCTTCAAGTTGCCTTCATCAGTTAGTCTGTCTTGTTTTCACTTGTTCAGTTTATTATTAAAATGGTTGTTTTCTTGGTTTTTGGGTCTCAGTTTTCTGTGTTTTTCTCCTCCTGTGTTCCTGTGCTGCCTCTCCCTCGTTTACCATCGACACAGCTGTCCTGCATCAGCTCGTTAGTCCTTCTCTGCTCCTCAGTTTCTCTCTATCAGCTCTCTGCCTGTTTCTCTGCCTCATCACCTTATTCTCCTCACCTGAGCTTCTCTGCTCTTTTTCTCCACCTGCACTTCATCTCCTCATCAGTCGAGTTCGTATTTAAATCCTGGTTTTCACTTCACCGTTTGTTGGATCTTTGCTCTCTTTGTGTGATGTTCAGCTGTTGTTCCCTTGAACTAAAATGTGATCTGTTTAGTTCCTGTCATCCTGAATTTGGGTCCACGTGCTCTGAATCTCTCATGAAAAGAAGTTTTCTTTTTTTTGATTGTCTTTTCAAGAACACAAAGTAAAACATGTAAAAGTGTCAAAGACAGTTCCTCTCATTTCAACTCAGTTTATTGAAATAATGATCACTGAAGTAGAGTGTTAGGCTGAAAACCTCAAAGAAAAAGAAAAACAAATCATGTCAGTTAATTCTGCCAATAAATTAATTTCTTGAATAATATAAATCTTGTCAGGCACATTAACCAAGAAAACAGTGTCTGAAATAAAATCACTTGATTTAAATCAAATAATTAAATGGAAATGTGTCATCATGCCGAATAACATTTTTTAATTTTAGTCAATATGTTGTGCCAAATATTTATTAAACACATTTATTGCAATTTTAAAATATTTATGATTTATCTTTCAGAATAATATTTGCAATATTTTTTTTTAATTATTTTTCAACTAATCTTTAATCTAATGTATAATTCCAAGCAAAATCAGTCAGTGTCAGTGACCCTCTCTGTGCAGGAGCCGGGTGTGCAGAGTCGGGCTGTCGGGGAGATTCAGCTCACCTGTCAGGCTGCAAGACAAAAATAAGCTGGTGGTGCTCGGCCAGTCTTGCTCTCTCTCTCCTGGCTTCCACCCTGTTTGTTTTCAATTCTTCTCTCTTTCAGTGAAGTAAAATAAACATGTGTTTGGTTACAGCTCCATGTGTGGCCTCCTCTCCTTTGTCCAGCCTTGAGCCACAGATACGCAGAGTAACGTGTCAACATTTCAGACGTGATGTTGTGTATGAGCTGACTTTGTCATTGAGAGGTGGAGGCGCCTGGTAAACTGCAGACCACTGCTGAAGACCCACAAACACACTGAAAAATGTTAACTGATGTAAAATAATAACTTCAATCTGTAACACATAAATGAATTAAGTTTTCTCAACTCCATTTCCGAGCTGTTGTGTTGATCGGAATTGACTGATTGAAGCGATTATTTCAAGTTGGTTAACAATTATCTTTTTACAGTGCAACAAACCAGCTTTTTAGTGAATTTTTGCTGTGTTTCCAGCATTTTAGCCACCGAATTTGTTTTTAGCGACCAAGCAATGTTAATCCACTGAAGATAGTGCCACAAAAAAAAATTTCCATCCCTCACTCAGGCATCACTACGTTTCCTGCTGGGTTTATGTCACAAAAGCAGGTATTTTAAGCCAAAACATGATCTTTTTCTAACCATAACCAAGTCAGTGTATCCTCATACAACATATGATGTCCTTCAAACTTGCACCCAACAAATATCATTATATTTTTGACGCACAGTTACGCACTTAACGTAAAGTTACAGAGGCTATAGGCTGAGGACAAGTTAAGTTACTGTGGTTAGGTTTAGGAAATGAAACACGGTGATGACTTACCTTAAAATGACTCAAATTTCACCCAGAATTCACACAGTTCCAAACACTGACCGTGTTTTTTGTGTCTAAACCTAACCACATTATGCACAGCGCAGCTGACTTGTTAAATTTCAGTGTATCTGCTACACAAAAATGTAAAAATGTAATGTATCTGTGGTGTGCACAAATGTACAATATCACATTTTTTCTGGCGATTGAGTTCCACATCATCAATGTACGCTTGTCAAAATACACAGACCAGCTGCCGCATTTTTCCTGATCATGTCATCAGAGTGAGGTTCGGGCTTCTGGACGTGTTTGAAGAACCAAAAATTTGTAAGTTATTTTTCTTAGGAACATATTTTCTGTTACACACATAACACTTAAGATAGTCTGCAGGAAATCTGCAGGTAATCTACCAAAAGTGTCCCACCTTACTTAAATTCACCCTACAGTATATTTAGCTTTGAGAGTGACCAACAAACTAACGTACTGAAATCCGGCTTCAGCTCTGCTTGTCACTGGATGGGTGAACAGGGAAAATATACAATATATCGTGCAATACAATTACAATCCAAGCCTAAAAACCAGACTTTTCTGTGACAAAGTATCAACGTAAACTTAGTATTACAGTTTAGATTTATTGCAGGTGTGTTGTATTTAATTTCGTGAGGTTTTTCAGGTGTTCATGTGGCTGCACTGTTTATCCGTGTGCACACATGAAGTCTCTCTGTATGTATGTGTTTGTGTCCGGGTTGTAAACAGCATCAGTCCTGATCTGGAGGACATTTGAGGCACATAATGATGTATAGAGCTCTGTGCCAGGAAACCTAACTTGATTAGCGGCTAATGTGCCCGAACCGAGGCCATCAATCTTCATCATGGCCCCGCCCTCCCCCGGTGCTGAGTGTGTATTTGGACAAGTGTAGCCGGTTTATGTAGAGAGTGAAAAAATATAATAAACACTTGGATTAGGAGCCCTTTTGAACCGGCGAGCTTTAAACCGTGTGATTTAGCACGGAGCTGGGACTTGATTGCACATGAAACGCAGGCGATGACACTTTCCAGAGTTACGGCTATATTTCCCTCTCTCTGACTGCGCAGGCTTGTCAGCTCTGTCTGAGAATGAGTCATGAAGAAAATATTTAAAGTCGGCTCAAAATGCTCCCAACTAATCTGCAGTTATCCCTCAAAAATACCCACAAAGGCTGTACAGGAGTTCAGTTACGCTGCCTTGAACCCACTGAAAAGTCACAAACATTGCAGTTTCGTCGCAAGTTGAATTGCTAATGAAACAGTCGTCTTTTTTGTTGTGTAAAATCTAATAAATTGATCGTACTTAAAATAATCTGGGAAACCATTTGCCTTCATCAAATTCATCTTAATTTACGTTAAATCAAGTTTACTTAAAATTTAGTTGCATTTACTTAATTTTGTGAAGTTTTTGCAACTTAAAAATGACAACTAATGTTACCTTGTTCTCCTTAAGTGTTTACAACTGCAGTAAACCGAGTCAGTCTGAATTGATCATCACAAAGGGGATTCGTACTGTCAAAATAATTGGTTTAACTAAAAAAAAAGCTAGTACGGTACAGACTGCCTTTAAATTTTAAGTTGACTGAATTTGAGAAAATAAGTTGAGGTAATTTCGTAATAACTGAATTTGTCTTTTCAAATTCAGCCAACTTAAAAATTTAAGGTAGTCTGGAAACTTTTTAAAATCAAAACAAATGTTTGTTTTTACAGTGTGCCAGTGAGGAAGTTTGGAGATCTGCGAGTTCTGTTTTGTAGGAAATATTAATACGACGGACTAGTTTTCAGCCAGCAGAAACAGATATATAGCAAAGTATACTTGGTTTACTGAAGTTGCTAGAACTTAGAAAGATTTATTCAATTAAACTTACAAATTTTAAGTTGGAACAACTTAACCAAATCAAGTAAACAAAACTACATTCTAACAGTTAGATATAAAGTGATTAATTATAGTTATATTAACTTACATTTTTCAAAGCAGTCAGTTTCTTAGGTTTATTTAAGTAAAATCAACATGTCAGAAGAAAAAAATCTCCTTACACCTCTTCTTTTTTTCATGAAATTATTGAAATGTGCTCAGAACAAAAAATGGAGGACTTGGACTTCTTGCTCAGCCGGTCTGGAGACTAAATGTAGTTCCAAGCGATAATCCGCAGCGTTTTTATATAAATACTCGTCCATTTTGGTGCTCTCTATGACTGATTACTACAGCAGTGATTCAAGTCGATGAAAGCTTTTACATTCGATGTTTTAAACACACACACACACACACACACACACACAGACACACACACACTGTCTGGTGGGTCTTTTCCTGGGAAGAATCCTCTGTCAAACAGGAAGTGATGTGTTTTCTGTTTCTGGCTTGTTTGGATTCAATAGAAGAAGAGCTGAGTTTGAGTACTGATGGACACAGACATCACAAGTTTATTCTTAAACTGAAAAATAAATAGTGTGGAAAAAGAACACCAGTAGCATTTTAAAATCAGACACACTTCCTTTTCTTTTTTTTTTACATAAAAAAATAGTTTTATTATTTTCCACAATATCAACATAAATCCCATCAACATACAATAGACTCAACCAGTAAACCCTTTCAAACCTGGAGTGACTTCTCTTTTCTAGTGCTGCTCTCAGATGCCTTTCACAAGTATGTAAACCTTTGGATCCAAAGGCTAATTAGTGTGATTTCTTTAAAAAAAACATGGAAAATAAGCCACTTGGTAAGAAATGTTCCACAAACTGCAATAATTTATTAGCTTTTCTAAAAATATTTTTTTAAAAGCTCGGGGGAACACCTAGGGAAAAACTTATAAGCAGGTTATTTCCATTTTATTTTATTTATTCCTTTATTTTACTATTTTTTTCAGAATATTTCAGAATTTTCTTGTACTGTTTACTTATTTTGCCTACTTTTGGATAGTTTCTTCTTTTCTTGCTTCTTGCCCTCTCCCATATTTTCTCAGGTTTCAAAGGGTTAAATCAAGTTAACGCAGCACAAATACAAAACATCACAAAACAACACTGTGTAAAATCGGACGGGCTTTCTGAAAGGTTAAGTTGTAAGTTATGGTTTTAATAATAGTTATTGTTACTTTTCTCCACTGGTTTCAGGGAACTAATGCATAGTGAGAATAAGTGGAACAAACACCAAAACTGAGTTTCCGTCTCCAGAGTTAAAAATGCATTAAAAGTGGTGGTCAGTGAATTTGCAGTCTTGAAAACAGATCGCAGAAATGTATCAAATCATTCGCCTCCGCTTTAAAGCCCAGAATATCTTTACTTGAGTTAACCTTGGTAGCTTTCACTCTGTGGGGCAACGGTTCTTGCATGAAACGTTAAACTTTAGTTGTGGTTTGTTCTTTTGTTCAAACGGCAACGCCATTTTGGGAGTCTGAGGAACGCAAACTTTTGAAACTGGGTTTCAAAGTGTATTTTTTTATGAATGCCACCCCTTCTGTTGGCGTGTGAACCGACCATGCGTGGATCCTGTGAGAACAGTGACGGCACGGCAGCATTTTGCGCGTGCACATTACTTTTCAGACAAATAACCAACAATAACAATAATGACGGACTACCGAGCTGTGTTTGCTGCTGACTCTGATGAGTTTATTAACACTGTTCTCATGCGTTCGTTCGTCTTCTTATATGTTTATACTCACCGCTCTGTAGAAGAACGCCTTTATGCTCATGCACGTGGCGTGTCATGAGAAAGGTACATCGCCAACTAATGGCCTGGCATGCATACTACAGCGTTATCGGTTGTTTTCGTGGATCTGTGAACACGGGGATCTCACAATGTTATCACATGAACTTGGATTTTTTTTTAAAACTCTACAAGAGAAATTTGCTTAGGGTTCAAAAGTTTAAATACTTGTGAAAGGCACCTGAGAGAAGCACAAGAAAAGTGAAGTCGCTCCAGGTTTGAAAGAGTTAAGTCGTTTAAATACAAAAAAGAAGTGTGTATAAATGAGTATGATCATGTAAACAGGCCTAAAGACTGTTTTATATAAAAGTAAATATATTTTGGACTTTAGCAGCTGAAGAAAATGTCACTTGGATCTGGAGGCTGCCTTAAAACAAACAGGCAAAGATTAGCTGAAACTTCTTTTAAAAGAAACAGATGTTTTTTTCTGAGCTGATTAATAAACTCAGCAGAATCTAGAAATTTCTCCCTCTGTATCCAGCAGGCTGTGTGCCCAGAGTAAAATCACCAAAAATCACCTCCATGTCCCTGCTGCAGAGTTCAGCCTGGTGCTAATGCTCGGTGCACGCTAAAGATCTCTGACCGCAACCGTCAGCGCCGTTTGTTTCCTCAGATAATAAATAAAACTGAGAGGATTTCCCTTTTTGTCTGAGCTGCTTTCTCATGAGGATCTTTTACTGTTCAAACACTCGCAGAGACCATCAGATAATGAGCATTTATTAATTTACGTTTCTTTTAGGAGACTTTGGAGATCACTGGAGGACGACTCGTCAGTGGAGCTAATTACAGTTGTGTTAGTATGAAATGCACCCAAAGTGCCAGGCCAAACTGATGCGTCTTTTCTTTCCTCTCCGGCTCTCTTTCTCCCTTCAGAGGTTTTCATCGTGTTTTATTTACACGTCTGACCAAAAGAATCCTATACACAGGAAATGCTTGTGATTGTGAGTTCCTCTCCTCAAATGTGGGGAAGTTTATTTACTTCAACAAACATTCCTGATTTGCACAGCTCCGGCCTCGCTCGCTCGAGCTTTTTCAGACGCCGTGTGTCTCAGCTATAGGCCTATATTTAGACATGGCCGCTCTCTGTTTGTAATGATGCTGTCAGCAGAGCGCTCTGATTTCATGCAGGTGACATTCTGCAATGAGATGGCGCTCAGAAATTCTCATTGGGACTTTCAGTGGCATCAGATCTATTCAATATGTTTTCGGGATTAAATAGAAGAGCACGTAGTTGGAGAGTTATTAATAGTGACTCTCTCTGAGCTCGGTATGTGGTGTTTTACGGTCCAGAGCGTGCACTCAGGGAACCACAGGACCTCAGACTATCAGCAGTCATTCTTGACCTTGAGTTGCGTGTTTTGACCAAAAAGAGTTGCATCTCAGTGGATGGAGTCAGCAATGCAATGCATGATAACAAACTCTATCTTCTGGGGAAAAGACCACCACGTTAACCCATTGAGTTCTTAAAAACACACATGGTTAGAAGGCAATGAGCAATTTAAAGAAATTACCAAAAAATAACAAGAAATCAGTGAAATGTTACAAGAAAATCAGCCCACAAAAAGAGAGATAAAACTTTTTTAAATAACAACAATTGAAAATGAGCAGAAAATGTGCTAAAATATTAGCACACACACACACACACACACACACACACACACATATATATGATATTTGTCACAGTTATTTGATAATACTCCAATGATTCTCTCCCTTTTTTAAAGATAATTTTCAGGTCATTTTCTTGCCACCTCTTATTAATTTCTTTGCAATTTGCAGGACATTTCATGCCAAGTTGCTGATTGCTTTTTCACCAAGTTTTTTGAAAGAAATCAAAGCAATTCACTTGTGTCTCAAAGGTTTAAATGCTTGTGAAAGACATCTTAAACACTAATGAAAAGCTAATGCGTGAACCTTGAGTAAAGATTTTTTTTTGTCAAATTTACTAACTTTGCTCAGAAAAAACAAAGAATGAACTCAATCTGGTCACCTGTGCTCTTATTTCATATAATGTTGCCAATGTTAACATGCAGTACAGTCAGTACTGCCGGTAGCTTAATTTATTTGTGTAGTCGCTCTCAGAATGATGCGTACAATACAATTTGATTGATCACATTTATTGTTAAATCTACTGACATTAAACCGGTTATTTATGGAAATTCCTGAACTTCATATTGAAAATATTCAAAGATTACTGTTACTGATATAATTACCATCATAACTACACTGTAAATATCACTGAGGCAGTAGTTATAATATATATTTGGAGGGATACATCCCCACTGAATATTGCTCAAAAATTCCTCCCAAACTTGCTGATAAAAAAATCTAAATAAACAAATGCTTTAGCTATCATATCCCAGTAACCTGCAGTTAGTCCCACATTGACCCAGCAACTAATAATTCTGCACAAGAATTTCAGTGGCCTTGTACACATGTACCTGAGCAAATGGCGAATAAAAGTCGTGAATCTCTCAAGTGTATTTAGCTTATGAATAAAGGAAATTAGTCATGCTGTGTAACCTTGAATCTGTGAAAAAATTTTGCCTCCACAGAAAACAGAAAACGTATTGATTGATTGGAGGAACTTTTAACAACTGAAAAAAACTGTATGTAAACACTCCTTTACAAACTCCCACACAACTTGTGCACTAAAATGCACATGTTATTTATCCAGGTATATATGCAGTACTTACTAAACACTTACATGCATTTCCTTGCAGGCAAAACAAAGTTGTCTTTGTGAATTCAAAGTAACACAGCATGACTAATTGATTAACACGTGGTAATTCTGAAAGGTCTTTACCGCGTTATATTTGTCAGATAGTCCGCAGAAAGTCATTTATGTTACTTGTGTAATTAATGTGGACAGTGGTGGCTTTGATTAATTGCATATCTGTATACTATACTGTAAAGATGTACTTGCTTAGAATTAATGATATAAAATAATGTAATAATAAATGTAAATAGTATTTTTTCCAATTAAGATTTTCTTTTTTTTTTTGGAGTTTTCGGAAGCCCCAGAAACCAGAACTACGGCCTTGAGTTTGCTATATGAGGATTTAAACACAGTGACATCTCATTTTCTGAGGGGTCAACAGTGATGACTAAATGCTGTTACAAATCCAAATCTCGAAATCTATCAATGGTTTAAAAAGAGAAAAGATTACAGCTCAGCTCAAGAACTACTGTCTCAGACACAAGAGAATGACAACACTGAAAACTGTAAGTGGGTGAAAGAGAAGACTTTTTTATATTTTGTAAATCATCTTCAGAAGTGGCTGGCATCACAGAGCTGTGCATCCAACAAAGTTTTCAGGATCAAACTTTTCAGACATTTTATGAGACATTTTATACTTGAATGCAGTACAATTCTTCCTTACAGTGGAGTTATAAGACCTTTTTTTCTGTTTAACTGTCATCAGTTTTTAGAGTCCTGTTAACTGAATGTTAGCTGGCACTGACTTTGTGTCTAATCCTTGTCTCTGTTTCCTTGTTGATAACTCCTATTATTAAAGTTGACAGAAAAGAGGGAAGATAATGTTAACATGACGGATTACTCCTGATGTCTTTGTCTAATCACTTGGATAAATAATGTATATTTAATGCAATTAGGATGCAGGCCAGCAAAGCTAAACACTGCTCAGTCATCTACAGGTGATCCAAAACAATCCTCACCAAACATTAGTTTTTTTCAATGTCAGAACTGAAAAGAAAATTCTGAAATATGTCTGTTTTCGGTTTCTTTTACATAAAATCTAACTTTTAACCACAAAAAGGGAGATCAATCTCAAGAGGACTCTCAAACAGTAATTCTAATTAAACTCAAAGTCTTAAATAAATCATGCTTCCACTTTTATTACCAAACTAAACTTTATTTTGCACATAGAACAGAATGGAGCGTGAAATAGCATTTGGTTACACGATTGAGTGCTAAACTTTATTCTCATAATGTGCTATATCTCCAGCAACTGTGACATATCAGTCAAGTCTTTGCTGAATTACTGGAAAACATTTTTACTCCAAAGGTTTTCATCACCATGAATGAATAGAGAAATGCTGTATATGTGAGCTTTCCCATAGGACAATGACACATCCTCAGCCTATATACTTTCATGTTTGTGTTGCATTAAGCGTTAAATTATAGACTTTTAGGAGCAACAGATTGGCGAAAATAACCACTGACAATTACGCATGCGTAAAAATGAATGTAAAAACCTCGCTGCTGCTCTTCGTCATTGTCTGAACATTTCTGTAGATGAAGAGGATGCCAGAGATCCTAAAAAAGAGCAGAACATTGAGCTGTCTCATAGTAACTCATCATGCAAAGCTAAAGTTTACACTTTTACGCATCAAACGTGCGTGAAACGTATTGAAGTCTAAAATCATAGTTGTACTCATTTAAAATGCAGTACTTTGTCGGGGCAGGTGAGTGACAGGTAAGAGCAGAGGGGGAATCCCATCTGGTACAGCTGATGCGGTCGAGCACCAAAGATCACAGACGAACTGAACGCGGGACTCCTGCGCTCTGCGCATGTCTCCGCAGGTAGCCCGAGCATGCTGCTGCGCATTTCGTCCTCACTTTTCGATAAGATGCTCTCGATGCTAAAACCTTTCAATTTGTCCCTGCTCGCTGCATTTCCTTTCGGCCTGTCCTGCGCAAATGCGGCCAAGTTTGTGTTTCCTGTGCAACTGACGGCGCAGAGTGGACCTCTGTCTTTGTCTCTTGCGCTGAACGCTGATCTTCTCTCCTCTGGCTCCCGGCGGAGGGACGCGCCCGGAACACCGTCCATCCACAGCGGAGCGAGTCTCGGAGCGGGACATGTCTCAGGATGGGGTGCGTCAAGCCTCCTGGATGCAAGGGTGTCTTGGTTAGAGGACACTTTAGGTCTCTGTATGGGGGGACTTTGTGGCTGTTCAGCGTGGTTAAACTCGACCAGAACCGCTTTTGTTTCCGGTGGTGTCTCCATCCTCTGCTCATCCGGCCTCGCTGCTGTCCCCGAGTCGGTCTGGTGTTTCAGAGATGCCTGGGCGTCCCTTGATGTTCCCGGGACCTTTGCGCGCTTGTGTCCACCGGTTTTGACGTCCAGAGCCTCCTGCTGGCTCTTAGCCTTCCTCTTCCTCCGGCGGTAGTTGCCGTTCTCAAACATATCCAGGCACTTGGTGTCCAGCGTCCAGTAGCTGCCTTTGCCGGGCCGCCCCTTCTCTCTGGGCACCTTGATGAAGCAGTCATTCAGGGAGAGGTTGTGGCGGATGGAGTTCTGCCAGCCCTGCTTGTTGTCGTGATAAAACGGGAACCGGTCCATGATAAACTGGTAGATGCCGCTGAGCGTTGCGCGCTGCTCCGGTGCGCTCTTGATGGCCATGGCGATGAGCGCGATGTAGCTGTAGGGCGGCTTCTGCGGAGGCTCCTGGCGGGCAGGCACGAAGCTCAGGGCGGCGGGCACGACCCCTCCGCTGTCCCCTCCGTACAAGTAGATGAGCGGGGGGCCGGAGAGGCTGAGAGCCGAAGAGGGCACTCCCAGAGACGGCAGACGGCCGTGGTAGAGAGTCATGACGCCGGCGAAGCTGCGGTGTGTCCCGGGGAAAGTTGAGCCTGCTCCCGGAGCTCCTCTCCACCACTGACTGACTCCCCAGCCTCATGAGGGCCCCAGAAATGTTAATAATTGTTGTACGTTTGCTGTGTTATGTTGACTTTGCACTGGGAAATAAATTGTCCATCATAAACAGTCAGTGGTGTTCTCAGCCCACCCACATTAATTAAAATTTCATTGCGCTGAAACTCCCTCATGTTCCCCCCTCGGCCCAACAACCAATGAGGTGCCGGGTTATTCCCTCATCTGTTTATAGAATTAGTCGCTTGATAAGTCTGCCCACCCAGGTTGAATCAAGCTGTGTTTATTTGGAAAAATTTCCGGGCACCCAATACATAAACGCACTGATGTGCTGTTTGAAATATCACGTCCACCCCTGACGCTGAGAGTTGCTCACACAGAGAGAACAAGCAAACATTGCCGGGTCCTTTCTGGGAGTTGCTGAGGGCTCGCTCAAATCAAAACAAAGTGTATAAAAGGGAAAATAACTCCAACAATTTCTTTTAACTCGTGTCAGGCCCACAGCACAGAGCTTTATTCAGACATCTGAGAACGCAGGAAAAGATGGATGACTGACAAGATATTATCACAGTAACACCAGGAATACTACAGCTGGTTTAAAGGCAGACATGCTCAGCAGACATTATTATTATTATTATTGTTATTGTTATTGTTATATGTATTTTTGTGTAATCTGTTTTCTATCACAAATGTTTGTTCAGGACTTTGTGAAGCAATTTATGCACGAATTGTGCTTGATCAATATTATTATTATTATTATTATTATTATTATTATTATTATTATTATTATTATTATTATTGTTATTGTTATTATTATTATTATTATTATATTTCAGTTGACTGTATAACTATTTCATTCATTAAATAATCAGTCACATTTTAAGGCATAAATGAGATGAATTAGACTAAAAAAGCAATTATTAAATCAATCAATCAATCTCAAAGACATGACCTCAGTGAGCAGAGCTCTGCTAATGAAAGTCATGACTTCTGGGTGAAAGATCGGAAAAATAAGCAAAGTGCCTCCTGATAAAGTTCTTGTTTTGTAATACTAGTGTAATTTTTTTAAAATTTAAATTTAAAATATTTTCTATATAGTTCAAGTACAAAATATAACTACTACTACTACTACTAATAATAATAATAATATTAATAATAGTAATAAGACAAGACACCATCAGTTTTCAAATAAGCACGTCAAGACAAGAGTGGGACCATCACAGTATTTGTCTGAGACTTATTTCATAGAGGTCTTAGGTTACCCCAAATACCCATTTCACCCATCTCTGAGCTTATTGTTTAGTCACTGTTATCAGTTTTTTAGGAAGTTACATTTTTATTTCATTATCACCTCTTGTCCATTTAAAAAAAGTCTTTTCTAAGGGGCCCTCAGAGACCAGGGGCCCTTTAGGCAACTGCTTCTAACTTTTAATGAGTGAGGCTGTCTCTGAGCTAATGTCACTAATCATAACAGCTGTGTAATACCTGTGTGACACTAATACTCAACACCAGCAGTTCAATAACGCACATCACTACTTTTTTTCTGTCTCACATCATTTTAGCAGCCGACAGAAGGACGCAACATTAACAACCGTACAAAGCCAAACTCAGAATCAGAGCTGAAGTTTTTTTTAAAAAACAAACTGGACAAGCTTCTTGAAAGTCAAAATATTTGTTGATTGCAGCTCATCTGTTCTTATTATTTCATCCCACCTTTCTAAATCCAGTATCAGTTATCAGAGAGAATGTGGGCCTGAATCTACAGATTTTAAGATGTGTATACATACCAAATAAATCCCTGACAAGTTATTATAATGTCGAAAAACGCAGTTACATCACACATAAAAAACCCTGATTGATACAAAAACCTTTAAGTCACTCAGAAAGAGCCATATCTAAGCGATGGTGATTCTGCTTCTTATATAATTATATTGCATTTTGTAGATTTTGCTCTGTTTGTAACTAAATGAAACACGCCGTTTTAATTGTCCACAGAGAAGCTGCAGGCAGGCACTTAGGACTGTATTGCCTTACAAGGACAACATGGACAGTGTATTATTTGTAGATGTGAGCATGATGCTTTATATTATGTATTTTCCTGTTTATAGGTCAAAGGAGGATTATAACAACTTTACAAGTGCGCACAGCTGGCTCCTGCTTACATTAGGGGTTCGGGGCTTTCAGTGGATAAACTCAGAAGTTGCTCTTTTCTGTGTTTCTCTCTCAGCAGACGGTGATTCATTAGCAAATAAAACAAAACTAACATGCAAGTATTAGACGTGGACATTTTCAAAGGGCAGCTGCTGGAAAGTTTTGTCCATCTATACTGCAGGAGACACTTTTAAAACTGAAATGAATGTTTTCAACAGGGCTGTTATCCCAGTGTTAATGCTATATAAAGCCTTCGGGGAACTTAAAGTCATTAAAAAACTGTCATCTTTGACATCATACAACTGTCAAAAAGGATTTGTGTTCATTATTATTAACATTACATGATCACTGAGAGAAATTATTCCATTTAATTCACAAAATGGTCAGTTTAGAGGGAACTTGAGTGATGATTCAAATAAGTCATCAACAGATTACCCATTTTTTTTTAAATTTCCAATTGAGTGTCACAGCTCACTGTATCATCTACTGATGTGATAAAGATCATTTTTAAGGTAAAACATCAAGTTTATTATTTTAAAACATTTCATTTAAAGTCAACAGAAACAAAATAAAACTCAGACAAGCCATCGAGGATCATCTTTCCATTATTCCAACAATCACCAACTCTGGTTTTGGTAAAATAAACCCCTAATTCACACAGTTAGATGTAAAAAACTTTTTAAAAAAAAACAAAAAACAACAACAACAAAAAAAAAACAAAACATGCTGGCTCTATTCACTGAAAAAAATATTCATTTTTTAAATTTAGTCTGGTGGGTTTGCCAATAGTGTTTCTGGTTAAACAAAGAGGATTTTAACTAAACATTTGTCTCTGCAGGGATCATTTCCATATTGTTATCAGACACGAACAATCTCAGCCTGTCAGCCGCAGAAACAAGCGCTAAGCGACGGCTGTCCCAACTGGTCACACTGCAGCCTGTTTCGTCTCCGTCTCACTCAATACTGGAGCTTTTTCAAAAACTGCTGCTCCCATCAGTCACTTAAACAAAAACATGAAACATGACATAAAAAATCCAACCTGGAGTGACATCACTTTTCTTGTGCTGCTTTCAAACACCTTTAACAACTATTTAACCCTTTAAATTTGGAGCACATTGATGACATTTCTTTCAGATCATGGAGGGAAAAAAAGGCAAAGAGCAACTTGACAAGAAATGTTTCACAAATTTCATAAAAATTAATAGATTTAGAAAAATATTTTTGAAAGGTTATGGGAAAATACCACATACCTATCATAATTACATATTTAAAATAATTTTAAAAATTGTTTTTCAAGGTCATTTACTTGTTTACTTATTTAGTTGTTTGGTTTTTTTTTTAGTAGTTTTGGGGTATTTTTTCTTGTGCCGCTTTCAAACACCTTTAACAGCTATTTAACCCTTTAAACTTGGAGCACATTGGTGAGATTTCTTTCAAAAACATGGAGGGAAAAAAAAAAGAAATCCATAAATTAAAAAAAAAAAATTTGAGAAGTTAGGGGAAAACACTGTATAATTATCATAATTACATATTTGAAATTATGTGACAGAATTACTATAATTTTTAAAAATTGTTTTTCTGGGTCATTTATTTATTTATCTATTTATTTATTTAGTTTTTTTTTTGTATTTTAAAATAATTTTGGGGATATTTTTTCTTGATTTGTATTGCTATTTCTTGCTTATTTTTGTGTCATGTCTTCTTGCTCGTTGCCCTCCTCCCTTGGTTTTGACAGAAATCAGGACAAACTGCTCCGGTTTCAAAGGGTTAAAGATGTTGTGGGTGTGGTTCCTGCTATGATTCTGCTTTGGTTTTCTTGTATGTTTTGTGTGTTTTTCTCTCTCTCTCTGTGTGTGTGTGTGTGTGTGAGTGGTAGCAGGTGTGTGTGGCTCCTCCTGCAGCAGCAGATGAGGCACACCTGCCTCCGCTCAGCTCATCAGTCTGCCCACATGAGGCTGGTCTTCCCTCCGCTGCTCTGCCAGGTACTTCTGTGTAGTTTGGTCGTGCTCGCCTCTTTTCAGTGATTTTTTTGAGTAGCTTATTTTCTGTCTCGTGGCTTTTATTCTGCCAGTTTTGCAGTATTTTGCTTTTATTTTTATTTTGATTCGATCTGGTTGATTTCTTTTGTATTTATCAGTGTTTCTCTGTGTGCTCAGCCTTCACCAGAGAGTTTTCTGAGTCAGACCCTTTTTTTTTTTTTCATCAATAAACTGTTTGTCTGCACAGCTACCAGGGTCAGTCTCTGGTTTGGGGTCCATCAAAACAAAAACACTAAATTTAGTTAAAGCAATGGATTAAGTCTGAATTTCTGCCCACAATTTACTCTCATTATTGCAGCCATCAGAAAATACTATATTTCTTGAACTTTTGAAATGAAAATATTTTTTTTATTCATATGCTTTGGAGTTATTAATGTTGATGTAGTAGATGCAATTTCAAGAATTCTTTTTAGATCATTTATCCTTTTAGGGTACAAAAAACAACTTTATCAGATGAATTATTAGTCATAATAAGATATTTTCATGGAGGAGATCTTATACTGTTGCATCGCAGAGTGAACAAAACTCTTCCTGATTTCAAGAGTCACTATGAGTATTAGTTCAAGGCTGATTTGGTCTTTATTATATTAATGTTTACATGTTATGGTCGGGCCTTTTAATATTAAATTTTGCAACAAACCTCTTAATCCCAATTTACAATCCAAGTTCACACACGTGGTGTTTGCTGACATCTTCTGGACAAACTCAGAAACTGCTTTTCTCTCGACAGCAATGTTGTTTAGTCCAAATATTTTTCCTTTACTGGAATTTAAATGTTTTCAGGTGTTTTTCTGTGTGTATTTGAAATTATTACAGGTGATGTAAACTGATGATGGATTTTAATATAAAGTATTCTGATATAAAAATACATTTTGATGTGCATTATATATAAAAATAGGTGTTATTTCATCTTTTCAAACACTTGACCTGATGAAGATAAAAGCAAACGTCTTAAATAAACCTGTGGTGCGGAGTGTGTGTGTGCAGGCGTCATCTTTTCTTTCACAGCCTTACACCTACGTCATGTGCGTATTAACTAAATCTAAATCTCACATTTCCGTCCGTATGCTCAGTGCTTCCCAAACAGCCGGAAACTGAAGTTTAAGTAAACTCATCTTTACTCGTTTCAAAGCCAGACTGCATTAACAAAAGCGAACCACCAGTCTGCTTCTGCCTCGACCAGAGTTTGTTTGTGTGGCTTCAGAGTTTAAAGGTTTGGTTTGGGTTCATTAAAGTCTCACATGAGTGAGTAGTTCTTCAGTTCTGTGAGGTAAAAATACTGTTTTTGTCTGGAGTCTGATGTTTGAAGGGAGCTGAGATAGTTTCACTTCCCCCTCAGAAGCAGCCGTCTGTTTGGGAAACACGGAGCACAGAGAAGGACGAATGAGACTTGGATTTACTGCACAAACTGTGCGTTTGGAAACAGATGATTTGATTTAGTTTTGTTGTTGTTAAATGTTTTCGGCTATGACTTCAATTCATCGGTTTTTTTCTCTGTTTTTAGATTATTCGCTCACCGTGGAGGAATGCCAGAAAAATGTTTTCTTCAAGAATTAATCGTAACAGGGCGAGTTACTGATATGCAAAAGGTCATCTGGGGGCTGAAATGTTCCTTTAAGATTATATTAAGTATTCTGTGTGGGTGCAAATCACTGTGTACAGATTAGTGTCGTGTTTCTGCGTCATGCTGTGTGTGCTTTCAGTGTTTTTTCACACTTTCTGCAACACAAATTGCCCTCTGGGATAAATTTGAAAAATGAATTGAATAGTTGATGAAGGAAGTATTATTTTTATTATTTTTTTGCTGGACAAGCTTAAAATGCTTAACAGTGAACATGTAAAAAAGAATATTTTACAACCCGTAGACTTCTTACTTGGTGATGTAGCTTATAAAATATGATAAGAGCTGCCCTGAAACACTCAGTCAAATCTGTGTGAGAAGCTGAAACAATCACAGATCAGACGTCTGTCTTCCCACATTTTGAACCTAAAGTGACGTGACCTCGGTCCTGTCCGTGCAATCAGAGGTCGCGGACGGGTCGTGTGAATTCTCCGTCTGCTTTGGAAGAAGATATTTCACCGCCCAGCGCAGAAACGACTCTGCAACCTTAAATCGACTGAAATCTTGCAGATTCTGTCCAGACACTTGGTAGGAGTAAGAGAACGGCCTGCCATCGCTGTGGACAGTGGGACTCTTCCTCGGGACAGTCCCCGCGCTCTCGCCCCGCGTGTGACTGCTGCCGTCTTCGGCCCCGGATCCCGTCTGAGAGTCAAAGAGCCACGACGGAGGACTCCCGCCGATCTCCTCCTCCACTAAGGTGGCGAGGGCCTCCTGTGTGGGCTCACTTCTCTTTCTTTTTGCTTTTCTATGTTTTCCATCAGCAGTCTCGTCTTCCTGCTTTTCTTGACCTAAAACTGGGAGATTTTGTTGAGGTGTGTCGGTGTGGGACGGTGTTTTCAGGAACTCTGGTGGACTCACAGAAGTTTCGGGGAGGCTGGTTGAGTGTGGAAGAAGGTTCTGATACGGCGGGAGCTCGCTCTGCTCTCCTCTGCTGTTTTCGGACGTCTGCCGGGATTCCTCCCAGCTGCTGACAGGAAGTTGCGTGCTGGTTAAGATGGCAGCATGATCTGATTTGAATTCGGTAGCGGCGGGATCGTTCTCTGACTGGGGTGGCGTTGCTTCTGGAGATGCGTCGGACAACGATATGGTGTCACATGGTGGAAAAATGTCCCACGGGTTGGATAAAGGCCTGATGTCGCTGTCAATCATTAAGGCCTCATGTAGCAAGCTGTCCACAGGAGACGGTGGATTCTCGATGGCGTCTCTCTCTAAAAGTCCTGGCTTTGATATCCGCCACTCTGCATCATCAGCAGAAGGCGGTGTGGTCTCTGGAGATTTGCAGACTTGAAGTAAATCTGTCTTTCTGTCCTCAGAGGCAGCAGAAAATCCAGCATTCAGCAGCTCGGTGTCTTCCTCAGGGATGATGAGACACTTCATGGGGACACTGAAACATTTCGCTCCCTTATACCTGACCCTGTCAGCGTCCCAGCTTGTGGCGGTGAGTGTATCTGCGTGGGACAGCGATGACGCGCCAGTGGAGGTGGAGGGCTGCGGGCTCACGGGACGGCTGCTCAGCCTCTCCCGAACGTCCTCCAGCACGGCCTGAAGACAGTCGTGCTGCCACTCCCCGAGCAGCTCGGACAGATCGAACCCACACTGGCTCCTCTGAGAGTCCTCCTGACCCAGCAGGGCCCTCCACGTCTTACACACCTTCATCCTGATGGCGGGCAGGGTCATGCAGCAGGGCGTGTTGTGTTTCACGGGTCCGGCTGCGGTGGAAGCGAGCTCTCCTACTGATAAAAAGAATCTGCATTTAGTTTGTTCGATGGACATGTGGAAGAGCAGCCGGTAGTCCTGGATGCACACGGTGGTGTTGAGGAGGCTGGTGAAACACTCGCGGTCCTCCTGCTCCTGGAGATGCTCCCAGGCGGATGCGGTGAGGATGGCGGGGATCTGGAGGACCCCGTCGGACAGGAAGAGGAGCCCGGTGGGGCCCTCGGAGCCCTGAGCCTGGGACTGAGACATCTGTCCCACCCCGATGACGTGAGCCTTCAGCCGGCCGCTGCTGCTGCTCTGCTCCTCGCCGCCATAGCTCAGGATCAGACTCTCGACCCACGGAGACACGGTGCTCCGCGCAGGGCGGGACATGCTGGTAGTTTCAGACTGGGAGTCTCCAGTTAGACTCCTTCAGGAAAACATTCACAGCACTCTCTGGTTTCTCCATCACAGCACCAGCATGGGAGCTAGAGACAAAAGACATACCAGCCGATGAGCCCTCATTTCATTTATTTTATTCATAAAGACAAAACACATTTACCCTTTAACACCTGGACCAACATCAGTTTTCTTATGCTGCATTCAGACGCCTTTTACTGACATTTAAACCTCTAAATCTGGAGCAAAATAGTTTGATTTCTTTAAAAAAACATGACAAACAAAAAATAATGAGCAACTTGTAAAGACATATCCCACAAACTGCAAAAACTTTGAAAAAGGATGAAACTGATCTTTAAATTAGCTTGTTCAAACTACACTTGTAACTCTCATCATTATATAAATTATTAATAATTTATGCATACTTTTTTGAACTTATTTTTAGTTTTGCAGGTAAATTTCTACTATTTTTTACTACTTTTTTCCCATGCTTTGGAAAGAAATCAAGCCAATTTCCTGAAGTTTCAAAGAATTAATTAACATTTCTGTTTTAGTCATCTGGCTAATTTCAAGCTGTAGTCCTTTGGCAAGATTTGAAACCTAGAAAATTATTAACCTCGCAGAATAAAGACAGCAGGACACCGTTAGACTGCAAAAGCAATAACAAACAGCAATTCTCAAAGACAGAAGATAAGCGATGCAAAGCAACAAGAAACAGCAGAAAATCTGCACAAAATAAAACAGCATTTTAGCACAAACAGACGTGCAAACAACACGAAGTAACGACACACTGCAACAAGAAACAGCAACATTAGAAAATACTGATGTGCTGGTTTAACAGGGCACTCTGAAGTTACAGATTCAAGCGCGAAAAAGTTGCTCAGGCTGACATTATTGTCGTCTGCACAACCGGCACTTTGACGGCGGTGACGCTCAAATCCCGCTATAATAATAATATTAACATTATTAATAATAATAATAATGAGCAAGTCGATCATAAACACGCAGTTAGTGTTATTACCTTTAAAAAATCCTGCACGAAGCGCAACACTGTTTATGTTTGTCCAAAGTTATGGCGGCCACATCCGGTTCAAATTACCGGGAGATACCAGTGGTTAGACGGAAGTCTCCCTTCAAATTAAAAGCACAAATTAGGGGGATACTCAATTTGTTTTGCTTTGGGCAAAATGACAAGAAGCCACACATTTTCTATGATTAATGCACGTTTCTAAGATTTAGGACGATTCTATCATTTTAGGACATTTGTAGGATTTTAGGATAATTTGTAGCTTTTAGGATGTTTCTAGGATTTGGGGGGCGTTTTGAGGGCGTTTTTAGTATTTAAGGCATTTTTTTTGGATTTATCATGTCTCTACATTCCTCAGATTTTTCGACGTTTCTAGGAATTCAGGACATTTCTAGGATATTGGGACGTTTGTAGGATTTTAGGATATTTCTCAGATTTACTAACTCATCATCGCATTCTAATTTTGTTAATTTAGCTCATTTATAATGCAAACAAATACCATAAAACTAGTTAGCTTAAAGGGTTTTATTCACACCGGAAATTCTGTTTGGTTATAAATGTCGGTAACTTTGTGCTCTTGGTCCCGCGTTCCGCTTCGTTTCTTCTTCTCACTTCGTATAATCTTATCGAAATTTAGACCATTAATTCGCACTATAAAATACATTTTCTTGTGTATTGAGACGTTTTATACTAATTGATTTAAATATTATCACTAATATCTGTTACATAAGTGATTTATCTACATTTTTTTCGGCACAAAGGTTGCCATTCAAGTATTGGAACGGTGTTTATATACACGCTTTCCGCCTAGCTGAGGTGCATTCAATGTCCATATGAACTTTAGCGTACTCTGATCAGACGTGTTGGATGATGGATTTTATACTTTAAATATTTAAAGAAATATTGGTTTAATTTTGCAAATATATGTTTTTTGTGTCAATATCTTTATTTAGTGTTTATTTTTATGTGAATAGGCAGCGCAGATGAATGGGGGTATCATATTTACCACATTTCCATTGACAGTGAATGCAGCACAGTACATGTCTTCACGTACAGTTACAACATTTGTCGCCTGGAGTGATTCATGTTGTCCTAAATGCAGACAGGAACAGCCCGTGCTCTTAAAAACAACAAAAACGCATCTCCAAATCACAAGGTAGGACATTTAATAAAGCGTTAACGTAACCTGTCTAAAGGAAAAAACATGACAATAAGTTTGAACCATTGTAAACATACAATAAAGGTCTCGAGCCGACGTTAACGTGTTTTTAGCTTTCCCCACATTTGTTGTTTGGCTAACCAAGTTAGACTCACGTTTGCTAAATTAACTCTTATCAAAATGTAAAGATTTGGGTCGTGACGTGCCGTCTTGTTTGGCAGGAGAGCTGTCGACGTCGCCAGGTGTCGGTTGTTTTGCTACTTTAGCCTAGCATTCACGCACCATTTTCACCAGCAGCTTCGCCAAACTTCAGTAACCTGTCAGTGTTGAGGTGTCTTAGTGGTTTTTCCAGAATATTCGGCACACAGGTGACTCACTTAACAGGTGTTATTATGTCAGTGACATACGAAGAGTAGGGATACTGCAGCTTGTTTTGTTTGGGGGCCACTTTTGCAAAATGACAGGAGGCCAGGGGCCAGTCAAAGCAGCCCCACTCTCTGATATTTAGGGATGTTTTCTAGAATTTAAGGGCATTTTTAGGATTGTAGGACGTTTATAGGACTTAAGGACATTTATAGGATTTTAGGGCGTTTCCAGGATATCATTGTGTTTGTATAATTTCAGGACATTTATTGGATTTTAGGATGCTTCAAGAATTTTAGGACATTTCTAGGATGTCAGGACATTGCTAGGATTTTAGGACATTTCTGGGATTTTAGGACGTGTTTAGGATTTTTTGCATTTCTCAGATTTAAGGATGTTTCAAAGATTTCAAGACTATCTTGGACTTTAGGACATTTCTCAGATTTTAGGACTTTGCTAGGATAATTGGATTTTTCTGTGATTTTAGGACATTTCTCTAGGATCTTAAAACATTTATTGGATTTTAGGATGTTTCCAGGATTTTAGGACGTTTAGGGGATTTTAGGGCATTTCAAGGATTTAAGACATTTCTGGTATTTAAGATATTTATAAGATTTTAGGACATTTATTTATTGGATTTTAGGATGATTCTACGATTTTAGGTCATTTAAAGGATTTTAGGACATTTCGAAGATTTTAGGACATTTATAGGATTTTAGGACATTTCTAAGAATTTAGAAAGTTTCTAGGATTTTAGGACATTTGGGACTTATTCAGGACCAGTGAGTCATTTTCTTGATAAACAAGCTCTGATTTAATGCTGTTTTATGCACTTCATGTACACAAAAAATGCCAAAACAAATCCCAGCGTAAATCACTTTGTTTTTATTCTGAATAATAAAATAGTCGGGGGGCCATCCAGCACCCTGTGGGGGTCCTAAGTTGAGTATCACTGCACTAGCATTTTGATTCTGCAAACACAGCTTGTCATATACCCCTTGACTTGTGTAAATGATTGTTAAAGCTCATTCTTAGTGAAACAAGTGTTGTTAATTGTCTTCTTTGAAAGCCAAATTGAAGACTTTCCCATGTTCATTTTTGCAGAGTCAAGCCCAGACATGCCCGACTCTGTATCCAGTGAACCCGGTTCCAAGGTTTCGGATCCACAGCACTCCCAGAAGCTCCTCAGGGTCCTTCGCACCTTCTGGCAGGAGCAAAGTTTCCACGATGCGCTGCTGGTGGTTGATGGAGAGGAGCTTCCTGTCCAGAAAAACATCCTGGCTGCTGCCAGCCCGTATATCAGGTTAGAACATCTGGAAGTGAAATCTGGTACACAGAGTCGCTCACACCAGCTCTGATATGATCACGTGTTATTTTTGGCCAGTGTTCACAAGGTTAGAGCGCACATGGGCGTGTCCACTGGCACAAAGGCAATGATACAGCTGTGATTAAGGTTTTTTTATTGTCATGTTTGACAGTTCTATTATTTTTTATATGATGTTGAAGGTCTCAGTTTTTATTAAAAATTATTAAACTTATTATATTCCAAATTTTAAATACTGACAGAAAGATTTTATTTTTTATTATAAATGCATATCGGTGCCAAACATCGGTTATCGTTCTCATTAACTGCTAAAAAAAAAACAATTTTGGGACTGTGTGGATGTAACACGTAAATGACAACAGAGTGAACAAATTGAATTCCCCCTCAGTGATTAATAAAGTGCGTCTTCTTCCTCTTAATGGTGTTAGGACCAAGCTGAACTACAACCCTCCAAAGGAAGACGGGTCCACATACAGAATCGACCTGCAGGGGGTCTCCATGCCCATCATGAAACAGATCCTGGACTACATCTTCAGCGGTGAAGTGAGTGTCGAGGCTTTAAAGGGGAACACCGTCTAAATTAAGAACTCCAGTGTGTTATTTCCAGGAAAGTTCAATCAATATTTGTGAACACGAGCAGCTCTCAATAACCAAAGTATAACCACGCCTCCAGGAAGAGCAGCAGGCTCTAACGCACATTTTAAATAGTGGCCAAAAGTGTGATAACGCCGTCTGGGTCCACCATAAGAAGCCCACAGAGCCAGACATTTCCCCATTGACTGACATCAGTGGATTACATGAAACGACTCATTTTACTACCTAGATTGAAGCCATACAGCTCAATAACATTTGAAAAGTCTAAACGAGCTGTAAGATTACACTTTTTAGGCATTAATTTAAGATAGCGAAGCACTCAACTGGATGTCATCCGCTTGGCCGGGGGAAGTTACCCACTTGGGCACAATCGGACCCGCTAAGCCTCCGTAAGTCTCTAGTGCACATGCCTCATGGTCCCGTAGATCTCGGTATTCTTAACCCGGAAAAAGCTTTTTTTTCTTCATGCCCCAATGAGCATCTGCCTGCATGACTGTATCCAGACCTCCTGTAATACATCCACGGGCAAAACATGTCAATCACAATCATTTACATTCTCTGTCATATGGCCACTAATCTCATCCTCTCAAACGGTAAGGAGCCCTTGAATCTCATTGTTTTCCCAGTTTGTGGACATTTGCTATTCTTCTTCTTTGCTGCTAATTGGTAAAGTTGCTTTTTAAATCTCCTGCAGTGGCTCACCAACCTAAATCAAAACGTCACACGCGTGCCGCCCCTGGTCATGTCTTTCCGGCTCTACATTTTACATAGACCTTGTTCTGTTGCTGCTGCTATATTCATTCCCAGCTTTTCACGATTGTGTGTGAAGAAACAAATAAAAAACACAGAACAATTCACACAGAGGAGAAAAGTGCAGTAGCAGTTGCAGTGTTAACTGTATGGTATAATGGTGCAAAGTGCCTCATTTATATGTAAGGTGCAAAATTCAATACGTTTTTTAGACTGTCTTAGACCAACATGAATGGACTTTGAAAATGGGTGGGGTTCCCCTTTTAAAAAAAGTGATGTGTTAGGGGTTTTAGGCGTGGTGCACATGAGTAATTATTTCCTGATACTTTGCTGTGGATATTAATTTGGCCTGTCCTTAACACACAGATCACTTTGAGTGAAGAGACCATCCAGGACATGGTGCAGGCGTCAGACCTGCTCCTCATGACCGACCTCAAGTCCCTGTGCTGCCAGTTCTTAGAGAGCTGCATCACTGCAGAGAACTGCCTCGGCATCCGGCTCTTCTCCCTGCACTACTGCCTCTACCACGTCCACCACGCTGCCACCGAGTTCCTGCAGACACATTTTGGCGACGTCGCGCGCACCGAGGAGTTCAGAGAGCTTCCCCCGGACCGGCTCTGTGAGGTGCTGGCCATGGAGAAGCTGAATGTGGGCAATGAGAAGCATATCCTGGAGGCCGTGGTGCGATGGTTGGCGCATGACGCAGAGGACCGTAAGGTCGGTGAAAAATATCATTTTACATTTTGGCTCTAAATGCTGCAAATTTGCGTTTGTTCCATAAACCAAAACTGGGTCTTGCATCTGTATTTGCAGGTCCACATGAAAGAAGTGATGTCTGCTGTGTGGGTGCAGGGCCTGGACTTGAGCTACCTGAGAGAGCAGGTAGAGAAAATGCGAAGTGTTCTTCTGATTTCAATGTGTGCTTTTGTCCAGTTAAGTTGTGGCACACTGGGCCTCATGCAGCAACATTCTCTTATTTTTTTTCTTAATTTTCTGATAAGAGAAATTTTAAGAGAAGTCAACTCTAGGTGCACCGGATATTCTTAACCATCCAAATTTGCTGTTACCTGGGTGTGCTCAATGATTAATCCCTCTTGATCATAAGTCACCTGTTGGCACAGGTAACGCCCCCTAAACTCTAAAAAAGGTCAGGTTTTGTGCCGTGTGCAAAGACTCATGAACAGGACTGGAGACATGACACCAAAAAGGTTGTAAGAAGAAGATCTGTTAAATAAACTTAAAAGTAAATGTGATTTCAGGGAAATTAATTGAAGTATTAAAAGTAAAATAACAAATGCAAAAAGGTTTGAATGAATTTCATAAATCAAAATGATAAAATAATTAAAAGGAAAAGCAGCAAGTCCACATACATACAACATACACGAGAAGCTGGAAAAACGACTGTCTCAATAATAAAAATAGTCAATTAATTTTCTAATTTATCGTCTGCTTACTTTAGCTGCACTTTATATTTTCATATAGTTTGTTTCTAAAGTAATCATCTAATAATAGAAGTGTAGTGAAGTAGAAGTGCAAAGTGGCATTAGATTAAAGTACTTAAGTAATCTAAAAGTTCCTCAGATTTGTACTTCAGTACAGTACTTGAGTTAATATACTTAGTTACATTCCAGCTTTGGTCAGCAGAGGCTCGCACAGTGACTGATATCACAAAAACTGGAATCAAAGGACCAAGTATAATATATTTCTTTAGTCCTGAAATTTAATAATCCAGTCACTATAATTACTCTAAAACATCATCTCCATTTGATTAAATTTTCTCAAATGTACAAGTTATTTTTACTTGCACTGGGCAACAATTTGTGGCTGGGAAACAAAATGTTTTTCTCTGATCTTGGTGTTCTCAACCAGTAATAAAATTTTCTTTTATTTTAACAGGTACAAATCCCAGACACAAACAACAATAAAAGGAAATTTGTTTGTAAATTGTTTCTTGCATGAGGCTAGTGTAAATTATGTCTTTTAGGCAAAATTCTTGTAGGCTTACTCTTGTTTTGTGCTGCGTGGTGTCACATCAGGCCATGGGAGAGCCTCTGATGAGGGAGGTGATCAGAGAGTACTGTCAGCAGGTGCTCACGGCCGGTCAGCTGCACGGAGAAGCTCTGCTCGCCGCCTTCAAACCCAGAGGTTACTCAGAGTGCATCGTCATTGCTGGTGGAGAAGATCGCAAGTGAGTCACTGTCCACCCTCTTTATTTTACTAATTATCATCATCTTAAATCTTCAGTGAAGAGCTTTAGTGTCCCATTATGACCTACAAAGAAGCGTTTCCACTTCAATCCACAAATGTTTTGGGGAAAAGAGTAAATAATGGTGTTTAGAGTGAAATTTTATTATAACCAGAGAGGATGAGCTCAGCCGGATCACATGGTCGACTCACATCCTGTCTCATCTGCCGGTTTTGTCCCGTGCAGAACCAAGAAGCCGACTGCTGCGACGCGCTGCATGTGTCCGCTCTACGACACCAACAGACAGTCCTGGATCGATCTGCAGCCAATGAGCGTCGCCCGCCTCGGCCATGGGGTGGTCGCTGCCGGTCAGTGATGGCTAGGCCAAGAAAATACCTCCACCACACCTGAAGTGATGCAGAAAACACATATTTAACTCATGACACGAATGCATAAAATAATCATCTTCTGCTTTTTAGTATGACAGTGAAATCGGCACGTCGAGTATATATGAAGGTAATAACATGTTTCCTGTCTGTCAGAGGGTTTTCTGTTCATCATGGGCGGAGTAGATGAACACAACACAGTTCTCGACAGCGGAGAGAAATATGACCCAGACTCCAACACCTGGAGCCCCATACCCCCGATGCTGCAGGTACGCTCAGCCCTTTCTGCAAACACGTCTCCTCAGGTTTCAGCACTTATGATAATCCACCTGTAATTATAGGCTGAGAATGATCTGTGCAACAGATTTTTTCTCTTCAATTTCCCTTTTTCTTTTAATTTTTTTTTTTGTATTTCACAATTCACTTGCTTTTTATAGACACTGCTAAGGTTTAAAGTTTTAAAGTCATCAATATTGCTATTTGAATTTGCTGCTGTTTATTATTTTTATGAAGGTAAATGATCAGTCGACCATATAATGTGCAAATCTGCAGCCATGTTTGTAAGCTCTCTGGCTTTTTCTTATTTTATTTCATCCGCTAGGTGTCAGCAGAGCTGCAATACAGGTTCAGTTTTAACTCCTCTTGTGCTGCCTTCACATCTATTTATACCTTTGAAGACTGAGCAGATTGGTTTAATTTCCCTCAAAAACATGCAAAAAAAGGCAATGAGCTACTTGGCAAGTGATTCCCTGCAAATAGCTAGAAATTAGTACATTTAGAAAATTATCTTTTAAAAAAGCTAGGGAAAAATTTCCAGAGAGCTATATATTTATTATTTATTATTAATCTTACAGGTTTTAAGCAGATTTTAAGGTAATGTTTTTTTTACTTATTTTATTTTATTTTATTTACTTTCCTATTTATCTTTTATCTTTATCATTTGTATGTTTGTTTGATTGTTGTTTATTTTGGGGATTTTATGTTTTTTGTTTTGTTTTCGTTTGTTTATTTCTGCTAATTTTCAGTTAATTTTCTTGTTTTTTTTTTAAATTTTGGTCATTTCTTGTGAGCACAGTTTCTCATTGCTTACATCTCCTGTTTTTAAAAGAAGCCAATATGCCCAGGTTTCAAAAGATTAAGTGCGATTTGATTTTTTTAAAACGTGTGTAATTGAAAATGTGGTTTGACATTTATGTCTCCAGGCTCGTCAGAGCTTTGGTGTGGTGGAGCTGGACGGTCTGATCTACGTTCTCGGAGGAGAGAACAAAGAAACGGAGCTGATAACTGTTGAAGTGTTTGACCCTCACTTCAATACCTGGAAAATGCAGACCAGTATGACCATGATCCGCAAGGTAGTAATATGTATTTAGATATCAAGTTTACAGGAAATTAGAACATGTACCACAGTCTGTGACTGGGACACAATAATCCATAACACACACTGATGAGCTTTATATCCACACTTTATTCTTAAATGAAATGTTGTGAAAGACATTTCATAATATCAGTAGGATTGGGCAATATCAGAAGTAGTGTGAGTAAAATGTATTTAATATATTTAGTGCCTAAATTTGTTTGCTGAAATAGGAAAATCAAATTAAAATGTGGTATAGTCACATTCCCTCTCAACTGAAATTTATAGAGGACTTTTCATACAAACATGCTTCACATGGTAAAAGAATACAGATGCAATTTAATGGATAACACAAACAACTATACATAAAGTTTTTCAAAACCGGAAAATTACAATAATAAGGCAATAAAATATTAAATAAGCAATAAAAAAGCAAAACAAAACAAACAAAATCAATAATAATAATAAGTAAAAGTCTGTATCAGAAAATAAAACTAAAAAAATATGGAATAAAAATAAGCAGCAGGGATAAAGTAAAGTAAAAAACAATGATCAAAACTTAAAATTAAGACTGTAATGTTACTCCAAATAAAAAAAAAATAAACTGAGAAAGCTTTCCATTCTAATATCCAGAGGCAGTGAGTTTCATAGTTTATGGGCATAAAAACATCTGTTGTGCCTATCATGAAAGTTAATATTAGAAGTGAATCTGAATAACACTTCACTGTTTATGTTACTAATTATTTCCCATTATTTTAACAAACTTTTGATGAAATAATATCAATTAAATGACCTGCTTCACTGACGTTGGTAGCTGAGTTGGGGCCTATCCTCTTTGTTATTATAATCAGATGCTGGTAGACAAATCTCAGAGCTCTGTAACATTTATTTTCTGAACGAAAGTAGCTTAAAATGAACAGTCGTTCTTGTATTACTGCTAACGGGCCTCTGCTCCGACATCCAGCAATCTTCTGAGCACATGACACACCTCATGCAGGAGGCCGCGCCGCTCCTCGACGGTATTTACACGCAGCCTCATTGTGGCATGCATCGTGTCATGTTGACTGAAGATAAAGAGCGTCTGACCGACTGACATCTGTTCTGTGGGCCAGCTGTTTGTCATCTGTAACCACCCCAGCTGCTTTTCTCTAAATACTGACTTATTTTTAACTCACTACTCTATTGTCGGTTCTTACAGGTCCTTGAAATCCTTCAAAGGTTGTGAAAATCGAGGCCCTAAAAGTTTTTGAAAATAGACATTAATAGACTTGGGTCATTTAAAGGGTTTTACTTTATATATTTTGTGCAAGAGTAGAGCTTGAAGTTCTTGTGACATTGTCATCCATCATCGTGACACCGTACAAGTGGAAACACATTCAAGCCTTTTCTCATTATAAATATACCAAGTGTGGTAGAAAAAAATAACCTTGATTAATGTCTCAAACTATGGCACGCTGGGGTTTATTTTGATGCAATCAACACAAATAGATGCGTAATAATTCACCAGAATGCAGGAAATGTCATTTTTATGCTCAAAGTTTCCTGGGGGAAGACCCACCGTTTCACATATGTTCCTCTCAAAGCTGAAACAAAACCTGCTGCGTCCTTGAGTGTTTAAACAAGGAGAAACTATCTTGGGCTGCAATTTAGGATTTGTTTTTTATTATGAACAAATTGTTGATCATTTTTTGCAATTACATGAATGATTGTTTAGTGTAAGAAAAGTAAAAAAAGAAAAGAAATTGGCCATTAGAATTTAAATAATAAAATATTGAGTCCACAGTGGTATCCTTAAACAGCTTTTTGACCAACAGTTCCAAAACACAAAGATATTTGGTTTGTAGTGACATAAAAGAGAGAACAGGGACACTTAGGACACAGAAATGGAAGTGTTGGGCATAAATGACAGATCCAAATTTGTTTATGATCGGGGAGTTTGGTGGTTTAAGAGGGTTAGTGTAAATCAGTAGATCCTGATGACTGAGGACCTTTGTTGCATTACATCCCTCTTCTCTCCCCTTATTACCTCACATCTAAACCCAAATTAAAGGGGACTGGAAGAGCAGAAAAATATTAGATTACCAACGTAAAAACAGACTTTTTGTGCCTCCTTATTTGGTCGTTGCCTATTCTTTTGGTCTCTCGTATCAGTTATCTTTGTCAGCGTACCACACACGAAAACAGAATGAGCTCAGGGACGAGACAATCATCAGACAAGTGATTCATTTTCCACTGTGAACCTCTCCCCGCATGCTGCCACTTGTACAGCCGTGTCTGTCTTCTCCTTCAGGTTGGCTGCTACGCCTCCATGAATAAGAAGATCTACGCCATGGGTGGGGGCTCCTACGGGAAGCTATTTGACTCCGTTGAATGCTATGACCCTAAGACCCTGCAGTGGACGGGCCTCTGTCCTCTGAAAGAGAGGAGGTAAATACGAACTCTGATCGCATCAGACAGGACAAAAGAAAGAGGATCAGTAGTCTAATCAGCTGACATACAAGTCAGTTTCAAGTCAATATTCTTTTTCTTCTTCTCATGTGATTGTCTTGTTGTCTTTTCTGTCCAGTGGAGATATTTTGTCACATGTTAAACACATTTGCTGTGTTATTTCAACATTTATCTTCAGCCCGTGATACTAACTTTTTTCTTGTTTGCGTTGCACAACAGGAAATGAAAGACGGCTTTATGGTCGATGGTCGCTCCCCCAGAGAGTCAATTTTAGTTTCTGTTTAATTTCCCACAAATGACACCACTGTTACACTGAAATCGTGGCTCTCATATCACAATGTTGCTCTGGATGATGAAGTAACTAAAACTGAGGATGTTGAGTCACACAGTCTAAATACATTAGTCACAGCAGAACCTGTGATCTTATCATGTGAAGGAACAGACTTTTGGTTTGTATATATCTTGATTCGTACTACCTTTTATATACAAAGGAGGTAGAAATCAAGCTTATGTATGCACTGAACTCTTAAAAGAGCTGTTTTACATCATGCCTTGTGGACTTGTTACTTTGCTTCTATCAGTTAGAATTGTCGCCAAAATCAGATTTTGTTTTTTCTTTTTTTTCTGGTTTCGGAAGAACTCGTTTAGTTTTTTCTGTTTGCTTATGTTTGCCTCTTTCATATTTGTTGTATTTCCTGAATTAGCCACTGCCCGGTGAAACCTTTGTTTATAAGTAAACTGTAAACTGGCCTGTGGCCTCTCGTCATGGCTGGTTTATAGCTTTTGTTTCAAGATTCTTTGACATATTGGCTTTTTTTGGTTCAAGCTATTATTTTAATAGCCCCCCGTTCTGATGTTAACCTGATGGACTCAACTTTTATATTGAAACAAGGGACGACAACAATATATACAATGTGACAAAATAAATGTGTCACCAGTCAAAGATTTTGCTGTGCAGAATAAAATGAAAAGGTAGGAAAAGGTAAATTGATAGTGGATCGCTATGTTGAGGCAGCTAAAAGTGTTTGCGCGATTTGAAGTAAAACCCAGCGTAAAGTCAGAATGTTGCAGTGTTTTCCTGCTATTTAAAAGGCATATCACCTCTATCAGCAGGCTCACAACATGCATACAATAATTATCTTTCATTTAACCAGGTTAAAGACTCATTGAGATTTAAAATCTATTTGCCAGGAGTGACCTGGCCAGGAGGGCAGCATGCATTTGCGGGTGAAATAATACATCATTAATGAGGAAAATATTAATTACATCCTGTAAAATGTGAACATAGCAGAGAGCAGAGCAGAGCTGCAAAGGTGCTGTCCAACTCTCCATTAAGAGAGACGCTGTGCTCATTTACACAAGAGAAGCAGGGCAACCTCGCTGATTATTTCAGAAGCTCAAATTTTACTTTAAGTTTGAAACTGTAGTTTTTAGTTTTGCTGCTTAAATGACTCAATATTTGCTGCAGTGATATTACTGCTTTGAATGCATTACTCTCAGCAGAAAATAGCTTGCTTCAACAATTTGCTAAATTTTCCATGTAAATAGCAGTGTGCAGGCACAGCTGGCTTTTAAAGGGAAAAGGGTGCCTTCATTTGCACCCAGATTATGCGCCATTTAACCAGCGAAAAGGGGAGTTGGACAGTTGATTTGTCAGGAATTAGCCAATAAGAGATTAACCAGAGAGGAAGTCTGATTATTTTATCTGTTAAAACTTTCTCAGTTGATTTTCCAGAAAACTTAATCCCCGATATTTTCCCGCTCAGGTTTGGGTCGGTGGCGTGTGGGGTCGGCCAGGAGCTCTACGTGTTTGGCGGAGTTAGAAGCAAGGAGAACGACAATCCTGAGCAAAGACAGATGACGACCTGCAAGTCTGAGTTCTACCATGATGAGATGAGGAGGTCAGCGTGGACGTGCTGCTTCTAAATGATTCTTTAAACTACTTTAAAATATTCATTTTTAGTTTTTCTTAGATTATTTGAACTACTACTATTACTGCCCGCTCGGCTCTTATTCTGCCGTTGTCTCCGCCAGTGTCTCAGCCGGTGTCTCTGGATGTCCGTTCTGCTCTCATTGTCCGCCGGTGTCTCCGCTGGTGTCTCTGGATGTCCGTTCCGCTCTCAATCTCCGCCGCTGTCTCCGCCAGTGTCTCCAAATCTCCGCTCTGCCCTCATTCTCCGGCAGTGTCTCAGAGTGTCTGCTCACCCGGTGTCTCCGAATGTCCGCTCACTCTCATTTTCCGCTGGTGTCCGCTCGCTCTCATTTTCCGCTGGTGTCCATTCCGCTCTCATTCCCCACCTGTGTCTCCGCCGGTGTCTCTGGATGTCCGTTCTGCTTTCATTCTCCGCCAGTGTGTCCGCTGCTGTCTCCCCCAGTGTCTCCAAATCTCCGCTCCGCTCTCATTCTCCGGCAGTGTCTCCGAGTGTCTGCTCACCCGGTGTCTCTGAATGTCCGCTCGCTCTCATTCTCCGCCGGTGTCCATTCCGCTCTCATTCTCCGCCGGTGTCTTCGCCAGTGTCTCCAAATGTCCGCTCCACTCTCATTCTCCGCCAGTGTCTCTGAATGTCCGCTCGCTCTCATTCTCCGCCGGCGTCTTTGCTGGTGTCCCCAAATGTCCGCTCCACTCTCATTCTCCGCTGGTGTCTCCTCTGATTTGATAAAAACGATCGCGATAAGACTTTTTCCACATCGCCCAGCCCTAATTGCTGTTAAAATTAATGTGCAAAGAAAGTGTCAGCATGGGAGGCACTTTCACTTTATAAAACCTCAGGAAGATATTTTAATTTATTCATTTTTAATTAAAAGTTTCACTTGACTTTATGAAAAAAAATGTTTCTTGGAACTTAATATATATGATGTTGAACGTTTCAGTTTTGATTAACATTTGCCAAAGGCATTCAAACAAAGTTTTATGTAGGAGTTTGTTATATTCCATTCAATATTGACCAGAAGATTTTAATTTTAATTTTAAGTGCATGTTGGTTCCAAACATTGGTTATCGGTCTCATTAACAAGTATTGATCAGTAACGGCCCTGACCAAAAAAAAAAAAAAACATTGGTCAACCCCTTATTTAGGACATTTTTAGGATTTTAGGACAATTCTCATATTTTTGGACATTTCTCTGATTCCAGGACGTATCTAGGATTTTAGAAAATGGTTTAGGCCACCTGGCACCCCATCAGGGGCCAGATTTGGCCTGCGGGCCATAAAGGCACCACAAAGTGTTTGCTTGTTTTGTAGGTTTTTCTTTTCTTTTTTTTTTTAAATTTCTGTTCTCAATTTCATACTGAGAAATATTTTTTTCATAACTGTTTTTGATACCAATATCTGTTGTATGATGGGTTCAGGTGGATGCTCCTTGACGACCAGACGCTGTGCATCCAGACCAGCTCTTCCTTCATTTACGGAGCTGTTCCCATCGGAGCCAGCATCTATGTCGTGGGCGACCTTGATACAGGTCAGTAAGAGTAAAACATGTTAAAAAAACAACAGATTTCTGATGAGGTTACAGTTAACGTCAGTATTAGAATGTGTAAAGTGTTTCCTGCGTGTACAGGAACAAGCTTTGACTACATTCGGGAGTTTCGCCGCAGCACCGGGACGTGGCATCGCACCAAGCCCATGCTACCCACCGACCTTTCCAAAACAGCCTGCGCCGCACTGCGTATCGCCAACTGTCGACTGTTTCGCCTTCAGCTGAGTCAAGGCATGTTCCGAATCCGAATCTGACTTCAGGACAGCAGCCTTGTGTCGACTTCACTCCACTTTTGCACACTGGTACTCTCTACCTGCTGTAAGTCTGGGTTTAGGGATTTTATGAACACTAAATTATTATAGTCGCTAGATGTTGAGGATTGGAACTCTTTGTTGAGGAGTTTATGCTCGACTGAGACTTGACGGGACAAATGCTCATCTTTTTTTATTACATTTTTTAATATTTTTTTTAACATGGGGTTTGATCAGTTTTGGCTTTTTACGTTACTGGACATTCCTGGTTTGTAATGTTTACTGATGATCTGTTGCTTTGTGAGGGATCTAAACTGTAAGTAACATGTTACATGAGGAATCATGATTAACATTTTAAATGCACTGCTGTGTTGCAATCTGTATTTTAGGAGGGATTATCTTTCTGGCCAATCACAGACAAGGTGATCATTTGTAAAGATTTTTGGAACAGCTGCAGTGGAGGCTGAGTGTTACACATTTTTTGGTTTTATAAGTCTTCAGCGGGAAGTGAGATTTTGGTGTCGGTCAGAGAGCTGCGGGACCTTCTGTGTTATAGCAATGATCTTATGGGTTCAGCTTATGTCACACTGTGCAAGCTGGCTCTAATAAAATCATCACAGCACCAAATTTGAGGCTTATTAGACTTTCAAACTGTAGTGTGCAATATAAAAATAGAAAAAAAAAGCAAGCAGTGAAACGTCATCAAATCATAATATCCGTCTGTACCACTTTGTAGTTGTAAGGAAGCAAAACAAAGAATGTTTTGTGGCCATAGCGCAGGCCCTGTCTTTGTCTTTATTTGTAGTGTTATTTTAAAGCGGACTAAATTGCATCGGTAAGCGTGTTCAGCGTTACTTCACACGCTGATTGGAGGGTTTTTAGATGTGGGTCAGTTACTTGTGAGAAGGTAGTGGTACCCTGGGAACAGACGACCTAAAGCACACCGAGCATCGCCAGCAAAACCATTGCTTCCTTTAGCTGCAGCACATCTGTAAAGCGCTCCTCTCTTGCTCCTGCACGATGTATTTATCTGGCAGTTTTTGGGCGCGTATAAAAGTCCAAATATTTCCAACTTTTCGCACTGTTCATTAGGGTCGCACATAGCCCTGCCTCACAGATGCTCACGGCTGTTTTTCAGATGCACTTCCAACGTGTTTCTGGAGCAGTCGCACCTGGCAAGATCCATCTTATTGGTACCAACTGTAGCCGTTTTTACAGAGTTTGCACTATAGAGCTGCTACAAAGTCTCCTCTTTATGTCTCCTTTGCGTTTTTCACACAGGACCAAACAATGGCGGCATCATCCTGCTCCAGTGTGTGATTATAGTCAGCAGCTTCTGCCTCTAGTGTGACGTATAACGTACATGTCTGCAGTGCTTTATAAATGATAACAATGGAGTAACATGTCAGTAACAGCCATTTATAATCCCTGTTACACAGCAGCTTTAAATGTAGTCCTTCAAAGTAAATTTGTACATTTGTCTTTTTATTTGAAGAACAGTGAATCACCCAACACATGTACATACAAATACACAACTGTAACTGTACCAGTATTAGTCTTAGTATTACATCAATAATTGTGTAAAATAAGAAACCAAAGTATATCAGTATGTGACCCATAACTCCACATATTGGCATGTTGTCAACACGTCTAAATACTTCAACATAATCAAATTCCTGAATTTCAGTTATGGCTTTTGGTTTTGATGAGACATCCTCAGATATTTAGTGGCTTCATCTGGTCACCTTTATTAAAAATTTCTGAGGAGCATACACAAAACCCTCTATTGGCTTTAAGAAATATGTCTGTTGTCCAACAAAAGCAAAGGGGAATGTAACAGGAGGTTTTAATAGAGCCGTAAAGTCCGCAAAGGAGGGAGGACGTTGAGTTGAATTGATTGGTCAATAAATGTTTGACTTTAACATGGAAAGCTTTTTCATTTCTTAGCACCACTCAGCATTAATTTTTAGTGTTTTAACCATTCCACAAAATTAACGAAAAAGTTTGGCAGTTTTTGAAGAAAACAAATTTTTCCTTTTTTTAAAGAAAAAAGCTGCCTTTTTCTTAATTTTTTGTGGCTTTTTTAAAAGACAAATTTTGACGATTTATTTATCTTTAAAACATTTAAGCGATCTTTAAAAAAAGGCAATTTTTTAAAGAAAAAAATGTGTGCTTATTTTTGTTTGATTTTTTTTTTGCCAATATTAAAGAAGAAAAAAATCTAATATTTATTATATATATATTTTTTTTTTGGTCACACAAAAATAAAAATAAAAACCTGTGATTTTTAAAGTGATTTTTAAAGAAACTAAACTAAAAATTTTCTTTAAAAATCACTCAAATTTATCAGAGCTAGAAACTGTAAAAACTTAAATTATTGTTGAATTTTCACATCTCTGTCGATCTTTAAACTCACCATGTGTTATTATACATGTTTTTTAAACAAAATTCCTTGATGTCTAAAAAGCTTCAGGGTATTTTTAGTTTCCAAATTTTTTCCATGACTTTTTTATTTTAGATTAGGAACCCTGTAGTTTTAATGACACTGTCTGCAGCATCTCTCTCACTGAAAACCCTCCTGGACACATGCCTTTCCATATTTTCACCGTGGAAGTGAATTCCACACACTTACTGAATGTTTGCATGCTGGAGCTCAAGCGCTTGACTTGATATTCAGTTTTAATTGTTGACCAAGCTGTCTGGGCCCAGCCTGTTCAGAAATAGACTTTGCTGCGAGCGACACTCCTCAGTTGCTGGATGCGTTGCTGCCTTCGCGACCTCTGACCTGGCTTTCCAGTCAGTACAGTTTTGGCATCCCTTGACCCCATTTGTTCTGTGTGAGTTACAGCTGCTGCTGTCTGTCCTCGGCTCAGCGGCAGCACACACAAACGTAGTAACACTCAGTGGAGCTCACAGAGTGTTTATACAGACACACCTCTCATGATATTAGAGAGGCAGTACACCTCTCTCTCTCACTCACACACACACACACACACACACACACACACACACACACACACACACACACACACACACACACACACACACACCTCCAGGGTTTAAACTGAGCTCTCAGAAATAAAGGCCAACACAAAGTAGTCGATGTAAGAATCTGTGTTCTTATTTGGATGGAAAAGTCATCATAAACATGAGATAATATTATACAGTTAAAGTACTTTTTATTCATGTGTTCTTGTGTGAAAAACAGTTGCATTAGTATCAGTTGGAACGAGTAAACACACAAATTGGGATCCAAATCACAACAAACCCCAGCACAAGATTTCAAAACTCAGGATTTTCAACAGTCAAATTAAAGAGAGAGAAAACGCATCCTGTTGCACCAGCTGAACCGAATTTAAGTCAACATTAAGTGATGCGTTGTAACTACTTCATTTGACTCTAAACTCTCCGCTTTGTTTTGGTGCAACATTTCTTCTCGATCTACAACTTAAACAGTCAACCGTGATCGTAATGTGCCTTTTTGACAAATACCTCTTATTTGCATTGCAGTGCTATTGTGGCGTTGACTTTTGTTTTTTTGGTTGCAGTGTACCGTGTTTTTCTCCTCCTGTGTTCCTGCGCTGTCTTTCCCTCGTTTACCATCGACACAGCCGTCCTGCATCAGCCTTGTCAGTCCTCTGCTCTTCAGCTCGCTGCCTGTCCCTCGTAATCACCTTATTTGCCTTACCTGAGCTTCTCTGCCTTTTTTTTCCCCATCTGCACTTCATCTGCTCATAAGTCTAAATTGTATTTAAGTCCTGCTTGGATGTAGAGTAAACATTTATCTGTTTGAGCTCCAGTTTTCTGCCGTCTTCTGCGTTTGTGTCCACCTGCTCCAAATTACATCAACCTGCCACTCATAAAACTAACTAACTATATATGAAGTCTTTGAGACCTGAACAAATCAACTTGATTTATTTAAAAGCAGGAAATGAAGGCAATGAGCAACGAAAGAGGAACTGACCCAGAAATTAGAAAAAAAAATTAAACGTGCAAGAAAATTACTTAACCACAAAAAAGGAAAAAAAAAAAAAAAACCAAGAAAGAGGAAATAATCTAAAAATGTATTTAGTAATAATAATACAATGATTATTTTAAAATAATTTTAAATATATAATTCTGCTAATTATAAATATATACTTCAGGACTTTTTAAAAAATCTTTCTGTTTCTTGCATTTCTCGCCAAGTTGCTAATTGCCTTATTTCCCACTTTTTCAAAAGAAAACAAACAAATTCTCAGTGTTCAAAGGTTTAAATATTTACGAAGGCTTCTGAACGTAACACATGTAAAGTGATGTCGGCCCAGGTTTCAGAGGGTTAAACCTGAGCTTCAAACTTGCGCACAGGTGGTGCAGGAGCCTGCAGATCTTATGATACACGGAAAAACGTAAGGCAACAACTAATAAATGGTTTACTGGCATCAGCATTGTTGTAAAGACAGCAGGAAAGTTGCTTTCATTATAAATGTTCGGCTAAAAATCTTTTTTGTTAATATCGTGAAATACAGGAAAAGGTCCGTATTGCAACTGTGTCAAACCCCAGATCAAACCTTCGTGTCAGTTAAAGTCCTCAGACAGCACGCTCACACTGATGTGACACACCAGCTGAGGTAGAAGATTTCCTGGAGCTCATCAAAACTTTCACAACACCACAGAGCCGGCAGACCAGTCTGATGTGGCCCGACCCGTCAACATTGTGCTTCCTTATTTTTGCACAGGCAAAAACATTCCATAGTGACAAATCATTTACAGTAAATACTACATCAAATCTCAGAGCTGCTCTGTATCCTAAACTCTTGTTCTCACATGTTAACACAGGTTATGGCTGCATTGTGATACACTGGAGGACACAAAAAATGAAATGGAATGAAAACACTAAACTGAAAAATAGTAACCAGAGTTGTGTAAGATTGGGAGTGAGACTCTTGTTTCAGTTTGTACTTTTGTCACTGATGCATGAGGAAGTTTTGTAAGAGGCTTGGCCGTGAGTGTCACTCATTTACGTCAACAGGATTAAACACCGATGTGGTCACCGATATGTCATATCCCATTTGTTCCTATTTTTGTTTGGATGCAGCCGAGTGATGATAATTATTCTGAGAGCTAGACTTGGTCAATAAATAACAGTATTTCCTGTTAAAGCTTTTTTATTACTGCCCATCCTAAACTGTATGATGTACAAAGGAATACTGATGATAACCTTGTTAAAGTTCTATATTTACTTAAAATACAAAAAAAAAAAGATTTATTTGGTAGTATTTTTTTCAATAGCACATCTAAAAGTAAATTCATTTCAAAAATTTATTCATGACTCAGCTCATAGGGAGGTCTAACGACAATAAAACTGAATGATATTAACAAACTAAAATTTAAAAAAGGGACATAGAACAAAATAAATAAAATAAAATATAGAAAAATATTTTTTTAAAAAATATGTAAAGTGTTAAGCAGTTGCAAATTAGTTATCAATGTGCAGCTCCATTTTTGTTTAGTTGATTTTCCTAGCAGTGAGGCTAAAAACTCAAAAGTTTGAAGTTGTTTCGATAGTGCCTCAGCTGATACAGGATCCTTAAAATCGGGGGGTTGTCAGTTTTGGATCATAGATGTGCTTTCTTTGCACTTTTTATGAAAATGTAAAATTGATACAATATGTATGCAAACACAGAAATGCACAAAACTTAAAAACTACAACAGAATAATGCCAAAACCACAATGAGCACACACTTAATACTTTAATATTCCTTTTAAATAATTTGAAAAAAGTGGTTGAAACAACTTTTATGAGTATATATTACATTATTTAAAATTTTAAAGTGTCAATTAATCACCATAATAATGAGCACACATTTTAAGTTGATTACTCATAAAAATGACATTGGTCCTACAAATTTTTCCACATTAATTAAAACGAATTTGAAAAGTGTTATATAAAAAATATATATAATATATATAAAAATATATAAAATTGTGTTATTGCAACTAACTTTCTCACATTAAGTTTTGATATGACATGATATTTTCACCATTCCTCAAAACAAGTTTATTCATGTCTGTTTGGGGGTTTTTTTCTGCCAGAAATACAAAGTTGGGCAAAACCAAAATGCACCAGCACTATAAATTGTACATGTGTTGGTCAAGAGAAGTCTAGACGGGGATTAACAAACAGAACTACGTAGCATGACCAGGATGGAAGTAATTCGGTTAAAGTAAGCAGCTCTCGTGACCACTTCTGGATTCCAGCTAACCTGAGTCCTGTGACTGATTTGGGGAGGGGTGGCTGACATGGCACCTTGGGATTTGATGCAGATTTATCCCGAGAAACTGTGTTTGGCTGAAAATAAAACTAATCAGTGATTCTCTGTGTGTCAATACAGAAAAGACACCGTTGCTTAAAGTCTATATGCATCATAGTTTCAGATGATTTGCTCATTGTGGTCTAAAATCTGCTCCACTGGCTTTTTTTTATGATCAGCAAGACTATGTAAATCTTGAGCAAGGACAACAAAATCTTTTTATTGTTCTTAAAAAAGATAAATTCAAAATCCATTGGTCATTTTTGCTTAACCCTTTCCAACCAGGAGTGACATCACGTTTCTTTTGCTGCTTTCAGATGCCTTTCACAAATATTAAAACCCTCACACAGAGCAAATTAAAAGACACCAGAGCAACACTCATTAGAAAATTTTAGAGAAATGAATAGATACATTTTAAAAATAGATAAAGAATAATAAAAATTAGAAATCACTAAACATAAATAAAAAAATAATGTGAAAAATTATTATAAATTGACAAAAAAATCAACATTTTTTTTTAAAAAGTGCAATGTTCAGAAATTATTGTTAGTATTACTGACATATTATTGAAAAGGTTTTGTACAAAGTACTGTTAAGACACAAAAAAGTCAATATGAAAGCATCAACAATATGAAGAAAAAGGGAAAAAAATAAAAGTTAATGGTTTGACTAGCAGAGCTCAGGTGTCTCTTCACAGTATGTTTCTTTTCTCTGCAGTCAAATCATTCAACACATAAAAGAGATTAATTAATTTCTATTTTCTACAGAATCCCATTAAAATGTCTCTTTGATTACATTTTAGGGCTTTCTTCCCACAAACAGTCCGTGCTTTATTGATAATCAGTCATTCGTGCTGTACTTCTTTCCCCTTTGGCCTTCACTGACTGTTGACACAACAGCAGATAGTCTGCCAGCGCGCCGGTCAGCGAGTCGTAACTTGTCTCCAGAACAACACTGACTTGGATGACTGGTTGGTGATGCGGCAGGAAGGAGTCAGATGATGAGAGATTGTGGGTGGAACAAAAAAAAAAGGCTTTAGGAGAACTGCAGGAAGTCCCCAGAGGGGGGGCCAGGTGAAAATCTCAGCGCTGACACTGAGGTGGTTGTTGTTGAGACTCGGGGCCCTTGAGGAGGGAAGCTGTGAATCCTCTGTTCCCTGACACTTACATTTAGTACAGGCTGTTGCACCTTGCTGCTTGGCCCCAACACTCACCTGTGTTTTTAAAGCCTCGCTCCCTCTGGCTCATTCCTCCGGGAGTTTCAAACAGTGACGTCGTCAAGCAGTATATTTTCCACCCGCATTTGGAGGATGATATCACTCCCCACCCCCCACATGTGTATTAAATATAAGCCACGTGTGACCTGGAGTGCACTTTTCAGTTTGCATTTGAGGGATAGTTATCTGCCCTAATGTCAAGGTTTTTATACACACATCTGTGTTTGCTGCCACCACCTCAATATAATGAAGATGAATAGAATTTTCTCTTTGGACACGAGCGAGCAAGCAAAACTTTATTTATATAGCACATTTCATTCAAGGTGGAAGGACAAAGTGCAAGGTACAAGTTACAGGCACAAAACAAAGCCGCCACCTTGCAATAACAGTGATTCAAATCCATTAAAACTAAAAACTCTTAAAATAATAATTAAGAATAATGAAGAAGAAACCAATAAAAGGACAGACGTGTCAGAACTGATTAAAGAATGTAAAAAATTTAATTAAATAATAATACTAAAAGAAGACCATTAAAAGAAGATAATACATATGAATGAAATTATTTTTTAAATGAAAATATAATAAAATCAGAAAAACTGACAAATAAAAGATGATAACATATGAGAAAAACTAATAAATAGTATTATTTAGAAAAAGGTCAAATAATAGATAAACCAATAAACCAGTAAAAGTAAAAACCTAAGTTGTAACCAATGAAATGAAATTTAATTTACTTTAATTTAATTTTAAAAAATTGTTACTACCAAACAAATAGTATGTATTAAATAAAATAGAGATATTATTTGGAGGGAAAAAGTTGCTGTTGTTTGTTTAAAATAATTTTCAATAATGTGAATGCCACAAAAAAAAAAACTGTACTTGAGGAGGCACAAATATGAGAGACAATATCTTAAAATCTGGAATAATTAAACCACTGTGCGAAGGTTTACTAAATGAGTGCACTACAAATAGAAACTAAGGCACTGCCAAAATGAAATAAACAATGTAGGAAACAAAATCTATGTGTCGTCATTTTTTCTGTTTGTTGATATGAGTGCTATATGCATGAGGGTAAAAGGTCAACAAAATTAAATGAGGGGACTAAGTTTAAACTATAAAAAACTACCGTGTGCAGGAGGATTACCAACCTATCAGCTGTGCAGCAGCAGGTGCAACCACCACAGGTCAATGTTTTTTTAAAATGTGTCATGTTGGCCTGATATCTTTAAACTGTATTTTGTATAACTGAATATAACTGTCACCTCATGGTTTGTGGACTTCTGTTTTGAAACCTTAGGTTTGCCGTTTTGGCCATCGCCATCTTGGTTTTTTGGACCCTAAAATGTCAATATTTGGGCGAGAGGGTTGAGCTGTGGAGGAACGAGGGGTAGATCTGACTCGTAGGGTGTTTCTCAGAGTCAAGGAAGGATCCTAGAGACCTTTTTTTTTGTACCGGGCTTGAAATGTTCCAAACTGGCTTTTTTGAGCACTTCACAACTTTCTCAGTCTTTTTTTTTGCTCCTGTCCCATTTTTTAAAACACGTTATAGGCATCAAATTGAGAATAAGTGTATATTTACAAAAAAGACAACAGCAAACAAACAATAAAGTTAACACTCATATTTTGTCTTTGTGCAGTATTCAGTTAATGGAGGTCAAGAGAGATTTTCAAATCACTGTATTCTGTTTTTATTTACGTTTTACACAATGTCCCAACTTTTCTGAAATTCAAGGATAGATTATTGTTATTTCAGCCATTGCAGTACATGAAAAGAATGAAATTAAATACTCAGGTCTTGGTGATCATTATATAAAAATATTATAAGATTTTTTTTTAAAAAAAAGGGAGTTATTGAATGAATGAATGAATAAATAAATAAATTAGTTAGCAGTTTAGTATGAAAGTGTAAAAATCCTAAAATCTTAAAAACCGAGAAAAGAACAGAATTAAATACTCAGGTCTCTGTGATCATTAAATAAAAATATTATAATACATTTTAAAAACTCAGTTATCAAATGACTGAATGAATAAATAAATAAATGAGTGAGTAGTACAGTATGTAATCAATAAAAATCCTAAAATCTTAAAATCTGAGAAAAGAATGAAATCAAGCACTCTGGTCTGGGTGATCATTAAATGAAAACATTATAACAAATAAAAACACTGAGTTATTAAATGAGTAATTAAATAAATAGAGTGAGCAGTGCAGTATGTAAACATTAAAAATCCCAAAATCTCAAAAACTGAGAAAAAATGATTAATGTGCCCTGGGTATTATAAAATACATAGTATAATAAAAATATAATTAAAATACTAAACTGGAGTTTAATATAAAGATATGGATGTATTTCATTGACGTTTTTGACGGGAGATTTTAAAACGCGAAGTGGTTAAAATGCCAGCAGGGAAAATGACTGAATAATTGAAAAAGTACTGACGGAATCATGTTAATCAATCTGTGACGCCATTTAAGCAACAGCACAGGAAGCATTAAAAAAAACCTGATAGTCTATTAAAAGAAATCCACTTCCTGTGACCAGGTTTAATTTGTCAGTAACTGGAAACATGAGGAATTTCCCATGAGTGATGGTGCTGAGGCTCTTGAGGTGGAAGGTATGACCTCGGGGCTTTTAATGGCTCAACATCCACCCTGCTGAAGTATCCATGACAAAGGAGATAAATCTCTGCCAGGGTGTGCCGAGGTGTGCGTCTTTCTCTTTGCAGTAACTCGGCCGACCTGAGTCCAAACTTGATCTGGTGAGACTGACTGCCAGCTCACAGCTGCTGGAGGCCGTGAACACTACTGTGACTATGTCGACCAAATGAAGTATGTAAGGCACAATGGTTGTGTTAGACTAAAAGGTAAAAGGAATTGTGTGCTCAGACAACATAAAGTATTTTTTAACACATTGAGATTGCATTAAAAGACTATCAAGGTTCATGTTTTTACCAATAAATTTCCCTGATTTTTCCATGACTTTGAGGTAAATTTTCAAGACCACACACTTTCTGAAATGCATCGGTAAAAAATGATCAGTTCTTTTTCATTATTACCTTTTTAAATTTTTTTTTATTTAATTAAAAACAAACAAACAATGAATTCACAACAAGATTAGGTCTGAATATTTAAACATAACTTGTTTTTTATTTGTGAGAGGGGAGACGGTGGTGCAGGCCTTTTAAATCATTTTTTAAGCATTATTTTTTTTAATTTTGGCTTTGGGGAGGGGAAAACAACTTTAATTGGCTATGGTTTGACTTACAGTCATGCAGACATCCCAGTCTCAATAAATATATGCACCAGTGCTCAATGACTGAGTTTTGACGTGAATTTTAAGTCACCCCTTTAAGCATGGATACTCAGCTGGCTTTGCAGCAGCCCCGTACATGTTTCTGAAATTTTAGGACATTTTTTGAATTTTAGGATGTTTGTAGGATTTTGGACTATTTGTAGGATTTGGGACGTTTCTCCAGTTTTAGGATATTTCAGGACTTCGGCACGTTTCAAGGTTTTTAGCATGTTTTTAGGGTTTAAGGCCATTTAATGGATTTTTGGATGTTTCAGATTTTAGGATATTTCTACAGCTTTAGCAAGTTTCAAGGATTTAAGGACATTTGTAACATTTTAGGAGATTTCTCAGGTTTTAGGGATTTAAAGACATTTCAAGAATTCCTTGACATTTCCTCAGATTTTAAGACGTTCTCAGGATTTAAGGACATTTTTTCAGATTTTCAGATTTTTCTAGATTTTTTGAACATTTCTAAGATTTGTTTTTTGTGTTTTGTGTTTTTTGTTCTTGTTTTTTTATAAACAAGCTTTATTTTGATGCTGTTTTATGCACCTTATGTATACTAAAAATAGAATAGAAATTTATATTTGTAATATATTATTATATTATTCTATTTATATTGTATTTAGAAACTTTATTAATCCTGCGAGGGAAATTGTTTCGTTACAGCAGCAAATAAGAGAAGCAACTGAATATAATATTTGTTAAAAAGGCAAAATAATGCAAATATATATATATATACAAAGGAAAGCACTTAACATAGAATAAAATAGAATACAATAAAATAACAATATTAATAATAAAGATATGTACAGTATGTACAGAGGACAAACAACGACAAAAAAGCCAAAAAGATTAAGAAGAGCAATAACAAAAGTGCAAATAAGTGTGCAAAAAGTGAGCAAAAATAACAAAAAAATTCTTGGGTGAATCATTTTATTTTTTATTATGAATTAGTAAAGGACACCCTATCGGGACACAGATTTGGCCCGCGGGCCAAAAAATCACCACCAAGCCCTACCTGGGTGACATCACCTTCCGGTTCCTCCCTCTTAATTAACACGTTGCATCAACACCTTAACAGTAATCATCTCATCATCTACGCTGCTTCCCTGGAAAATGGTGTGGATTGTGGACTGCATCACTTCCAGCAAAAAAACAGAGCGATTCTCTTGAAGTCCCTGCGCCCTCCTCCATGCTTTTCTTTTTTTTTGTAAGCAAGGGGGGAGGGTGGGAAGAGGGGCGAGGTGAGGAGGAGAAGGAGGGGTAGGGGGGTGGGGTGAGCGTGCGCCCTCGGCAGACAGTCAAGCGCAAAAGACACACGGCTCATCCGCTCGCCTCCCCATTGACGTCAGTCCGGTATCACATGAACGAGCAGGGACCAATCGGCACGGCGCTGCCGGAGAGTGCTGGCTCCTTTACACCAAGATAGGGGGAAAAGACTGAATAAAAGGAAACCGTGCCAGTGAGCCTGTAATGACCACAAAACCCTTCGGAGGAGCCTAGCGCCGCCGCCATTGGATATTTTCCGCCGTTTTCTCGTTATTCCCATGCGCCCCTCGCCGTGGATTACTGTGTTTGGCACCGGGGCGGACGGAATGGATAAGGCCATGGCCCTAACATATTGAATAGCTCGTTGGTGGTGGGGGGGTGGAGGCGAGACGCGCACCGTGGAGACAATTTATGGGGCATTGTGCGGAGAGGAAAATGGTGGATTATTTGCACTGTATCACGAAAACCTTCCTCCGTGTGGATATCCTGCCGTGAGACACTGATCGTGGCATTTCTGCGCCTGTCTCGGCCGTGTCTACAGTCACTCAGGTCGTGTTAAAGCGGTGGGTAGGTAGGTACCCCCCCTCCAGCTCGATCCGAACGACCTTATTTTAAAAAATTTACATGTAGGATTCTTTGACGCCCTCCCTTCTCCGAGAGTCACATTTGGAAACAATAAACTGTTGGATTACTGAACTATGGATTTCACCAGCGGCAGCGGCGGCGGCGGAGCCAACGAGCTGCACAACAACCAGTTTTATCAGTGCGAGGAGAACAAGCCTCTGCTGGGGGAGATGTCGGAGGGGAATAATAACACCAAGCTGAGCGCAGGGCCGTGCAAGAGGTCCCTGCACCACTGCAGTAGCAGCGGGATGCGATACAAGCTGCTGCACGAGGGGGACATCCAGGTATGCGTGGTCAAACACCCCCGCACCTTCCTCAGCAAGATCCTCACCTCCAAGTTCCTGCGGAGATGGGAGCCGCACCACCTCACGCTCACAGACAGCAGCCTGACCTCGGCCACCGTGAGTTGCTTTTCCAGCCTTTGTGTGTGTGTGTGTGTGTGTGTGTGTGTGTGTGTGTGTGTGTGTGTGTGTAAGTAAGTAAAAAAACATGCAAGGATTCACATTCCACAGGCAACTTTGGTGTTTGTCTTTTCTTGTCTGGACGCAGACGCGCACCGAGATTACGCACACTCTGTTGACGCAGTTCAGAGGAAAAAGGCAGCGTGTCACTGCTTTCATGTCTCGTGCTTCTGTTGGTGTGGCCTTCACCCCCACCATACCCCCCCACCCCATCACTTCCGTATGCAACACCTTTCATACCTGTGACCCGCGGCCTTTTGGTTCTCACACACATGTGCAGGGGCCAAGATCCCTTGAAGTGTCTCCAGTGGTGTAAGGTAGTTCCGAGGGGCCCCAGGGCACACTATAATGATGGGCCCTAGTAAGGGGTGTGCCATATCATGTCGTCCATAATAATAATGTTAGAATTTTTAAATAATTTCAAAAGAAAAATTCATATCGTGATAATGGCAATATTTCGACTTGTTGGCATTATGGCGTCAAAAAGCGGGTTTCCATTAACCTTCAAATTGCTCAAATTGGAATTGTTATCAAAATAATGGAAACAAGTCAAAAAATTCCCATTAATCGCAAATAAGTTTTTACACTCGCATGAGGTGATGTTTTAGGCGATTCAAAAACAGCCATATTTCTCAAATTTTCGCTTTTATATATAGGTCACATGATGTACAACAGAGTGATGGTAGGTCATGATGCAGCAGGCGCTTCAACAGGTGTTAATAACATTGCATAACATTAACATGCATGCAATATCTATATGACAAAATAACCATAGAAAATAAGAAAGTATCTGTTTAATTCCATTGTTGTTTTTATTGTGTATGTAGAATAAGCATCATATTTTGTTTCAGATTTCTCCTGAAATTTTACAAAAAACAAAAAGAGAACCATGGTAGAGGTGAGATTATCTTTACTCGGGAATACAAATGGCTAGATATAGTAAGCAATTTAATTTTTTTTGTGCACAGGGGTATTTCTAAGGTGGCACTCTCTGCAAAGCTTTCATCTAACACAGTGTCGCAGGGGCCCCCCTCACCTCATGGGCCCCGGTGCGGCTGCACTGTCATTATCTACACCCCTGTGTCTCTCACTGATCATTATTTGGCCCCTGGAGGCTTTTAGCAGGTTTAAATTCCTAAACTAAATAATTAAACAACAAAGATCTTCTCTTAATAGTCCCTGGAAATGAAACCCATCAGCAGGGGGTCTGTTTGTGTGTGACATGAAACCAGCTGAGAACCCCTACTGCAGCAGCCTGCATCCCCATAACAAACTGGTGTTTATGTGGTGCTACCTGCCTGCAGAGCGGACGATGTGCCATCTTCAATGATACTGTTATTCTCATAATCTGACAGGGCGGTTTAGCTTAAGTTATGTAAATATTTAAAGGATATTTCCACTGTTGATCAGCTGCTGGGCTACTCAGTGTATCAGTCCAATGCCAATAGGCCTGTAAGTCATCATAAATATTACTATGCATGAATATTTTAACTACTGATTGAGTGATAAAAGCAAAGGAAGAGACACTTTGACTCTACTTGGTCATCCTGACAGCAACACAACCAAACAAATATATATAACAGGAAATTAGGATCTATTTTCCCTAAACATACAATTATCCTAATTGTTTTCTATCCTGTATCTTCAACACATAAACCCTTAGAAACCCATAGCCGCGTCACATTTTTTGTGCTGCTTTCAGAAGCCTTTCACAGGTTTTTAAACCTTTGAGCCTGGAGCAAACTGATGCGATGTTTTTAAAAAAAACACAAGGAAAAAAGGTAATGAGCAACTGGTTAAGAAATGTTCCACAAATTGCAAGTAATGAGTAGATTCAGGGAATTATTTTGAAAAAGCCAGAAGAAAATGTCTAGGAAAAAGAGAAAAAATATATTAATAGGTTGTTATCCTTATTTATTTGTTTATTTTATTTTAATCTTTTTTCCTCTTTTCAGGTAATTTTCTTGTACTTTTTACTAATTTCTTGCAATTTTTTTTCAGTTATTACTTCTTTTGTTGTTTATGGCCTTCTTCCAAAGTTTTGAAACAAATCAAGCCAATTGGCTCAAGTTTCTAAGGGTTAACTATACACGCACACACACACACACACACACAAACACAAACACACACAAACACAAACACACACACACACGTATATAAATATGAATATATATATATATAGTTAACTACAAAAGGGAGCCATGTCTGTAACCATTTGTAATATTTTGTAAGTCAGCAGAATAATGACAAAATAATAGAAGCCTTTATTTCCCCTTCTGTTAATATCAACACCGCTGACATTTTCCACAAAGCCAGGCCCATTGTTTTATCAACACACCTTGTTAGAGGCTTTTTGGATGTCTGCCTATCACACCCGAGCTAGAGGTGTGCTTACAACAGTGTGTGATGTCTTGAAGACTGTTATTATTGAGGAAAAGTGGACGTGGTTGAGGGTTGGTGCACCCGACCGTGGTTTACCTGCTTGTCTACAAAAGATTTATGCCAGAAATCTCAATAATTCAGCTCAATTAGTCGTACACACGACCTTAAGAATAATAAAAACAGATATTATTAAACCCTATAGGCCCTTTTTTGATAGCTTGTGCTCGTTCTTATGGGTGTAACAGGATGATATAAGTCAATGATGCACTGAAAGGTTATTTTGTTGTGAATTAATGAATCTGTGAGACATGCTTGGGTAGATAACACCTGATCATGAGGCACAATGTCATGGAAGTTCCCTCATGGCAACCGCATAGCTGTAAACACAGCATGCTGCTTCATGAATCCACTGATCTGATCCATGATCCTGGTAGTTTATTGGCTCTTTTGCTTAATGTTAGCGAGTTGCATTCACTGGTTTGTGGTAAAACCGCACGATGGCTGATTGCTTAAATGTAGCTCCTGTTTGTTAACACATAATACAGGATCAGTATTACTGTTCACTTTCGAGCATCATTATCAAATAGGGGTGGGGATCAACAGAGGCCCTACAGTACAATATTATAATGCTACTAAAGTCACAATACCAACTCAGTGCACCAAACTTGCTTTCTATGCATCCAACTACAGAGACAATTTAACCCTTTGGACCCTCTTTGATATTACACACACTCGTATCGCTCTGTGCACAACATGTGCTTTGAAAAAATATTATACATTAATATTATTTTTTACTTTCACTGAGGTAATTTTTTCAAACCAACATCAGTCCTAATCATAAAAATGAAATATTCTTTTTTTTCTTTTTTTTTGGAATTTTAACCCTTTAAATGCCAGGTTTTTGTCATGATGCCACTATTTTTTTAGACAAAAGAAGGAAAAAAAACCAAAAAATGAATTATTTTCAATATACTAATTGCTAAGTAGATTTTTTTTGGATGATCACAGCCTGAGATATGTCAGTGATTTGCAGCAACATTGATTGTGACTGCACTTAATGGAAACAGCATGCATTTTCTCTATATGCCAAAAAACTGATGTCATCAAGTGGAAAATAGTACAGATTTAAAATTTCGAGGCAAAAGCCCAGAATGACACCCAGAATAATACAATGCATGTTTTCGTGCTTTGATGGCTGTGGGATCAAAAATTGCAGTTTCAATGGCACATATTTTAGTTAAATAGTCTGGATTTCAAATATCTGTTTTTCATGTTGCAGGTACAGACAGTGAAAAAATTTGCAAATGTGCATAGAATGCAGAAAGTGCTATGGTGCTAAAACTGTTACAGTATGCATGTCTCACTCTGCACCGAGGAAAGTCAAACTTGGACTGAAATGTTTGCATTTTTTGCACTCTATGTACATTTTTTCACTGTCTGTACAGCCCTGCGACATCTTAAATAGAGATATTTGAAATCCAGATTTTTTTTGTTCTGTGTGTGAGTCATCTTTCACTACATTGTGATATTTTTTTCTTACTTCAGCCCCAGAAAAGGAGACAAACACGGGGTAGTTTTTTAAGGCGCAGCTCAACCCATGCCTACCATTGTACATTTCTGTACATCACGGATATGTAACATTTGTATGCTTTAATATATATAATTTGAACTTTACATTTTAAAAATGTTGTGGTTAACCCTTTGAAACTTGCGCAAATCAGCATGATTTCTTTCAAAAACATGTAAAGAAGGCTATAAGCAACTTAACCAACTTAACTTTCCTCCCAAATTAGCAAGACATTAAGAAATTTACCTGAAAATAAGCAAAAACTGAGAAGTAAAAAACAAAAAGAGACAAGAAAAAGGTGCAAAAAATTAAAAATATATTTTTAAAATAAATAAATAAAAAAAAAATTCAGGACAATTTTGCTTTTTAAAAAAAAATAATATCTAATAATTTCCCTACATCTAATTTTCACTGTCACTTTCTCGCTACCTTTTAATAATTTTTACTGCATTTTCTGGACATTTATTGCTAAGTTGCTCATTGCCGTTCCCCATACCTTCAAAAGAAATAAAACCAATTTTCTGTGGTTCCATAGGTGTAAATGCTTGAAAAAGGCGTCTGAATGCAGCACAACAAAACTGACGTCAGTCGAGGTTCTAAAGGGTAAACGGGATGAGGATAGGGCACAAAATACACTTTGTTACGATTAGCAGAAGATCATTTTTTGGCTTAAATAAACAGTTCTAGTGGCACAAAAGCTGCTGGAAACAAAGTGATTGCTTGCTAAAAAAACAACCCGATGTCACACCGTCCATCCGTTTGGGTGAGTTTTACTTTGTTTCTGTTGAGTTTGAATGACGTGCGTTTTGTGATGCGTTAACGAAGCAATCAAAACTCGTAAGTCTTCTGCGACCGAGAGAAAGTTGAATTCACAGCTGTATTTCTCTGTTTAATAAGGAAACTAGATGTGAGAATATTATTTTTGTTATTATTTTGTGGGTTTCTATTGATTATGAAACCGCTGATGTTATATGTGCACTTAGTCAGCGTCTGCATTGGTCGGACATAACGTTAGACTTTTGGTTGAGTGATAGCAAACACCGTTTTTGACTTTATGTGCTGGTCTGTTGTGTATATTTGAAAGAATTCACAGTTTTAATTAACATCTGGTGAAATAACTATGTGCTGTTTGGGAGGGTGTGTATTTTTGATCACATTTCCTTGATGTGGTTTAATGTGGCGTGCTGTGAGTTTTTTTTACGAACCAGTGATTCTTTATTGATTGTGGTTGTTCTGGGGAAACAGGCAGCCTTCGAACTTTGGCCAGTCAACAGCAGCCATCAGTGATTGCCAGGAAATCATCTCTATGAGAACAGGAATTAAGCAAAACCAGACCGTGCAGAGACGTTCAGAGGGCCAGGTGCTCCGAGTTAAAAAAGGGGCCAACAAATTAAAACACCACACTCTAAGGTGGGCCAAATTTAAAGCATAACTGGTTGAATTATGCCAACTCATTTTAAAACAGAATGCAAAATGTATGTTTAAACAGTTTGTTTTAACTTAAAAATGTCTGTGTCTCGGCTGCCTTCAATTTTTAAGTTGACTGAATTTGAGAAAACAAGTTTAATCATAAAAAATGACCTCAACTTGTCTTTTCAAATTCAGTCAGCTTAATTTTTTAGGCAGCCAGGACATTTTGTTAACATAAGTTAAAACATTTTTTTTTACAGTGTGTAATAAATAATTATGAGGAAATGATGAATGTTCTGATAACATTTGAGCTGACTCTCAAATACTGTCCAGTAAAATAACATCAAAAGGTCATAATCATAATGAACAGCAATCTTTTGAAAATTTCAAATAACCCAAGCATATCCAATGTCTGGTCAGGGGCCCAATTGTGACCCTTAAACCAATTTTAAATGGCTCTTGGCCTGACTTTCAAAATATACTTTATGTGCCCCCCCACAAAATATTGGTCAAACAAACAATATGGCTTTTCCCCTCCTGGAAACGATTAATCAATATCTTTATCTGCCAGCTATGGCATGTATTTACTAGCTTTTACTAGTGAATCTTGTGGTTCTCAAACTACTGTGTATGCGAGGCGTCTGCACTCAAAGATATACTGTAAACTGGAATTTTGTTGCCTAATGCTATTACACTATTTGTTTTACAGCAAAATCTTTCGAAGGATCTCACAAGCGTACACTCAACATAATTCAATGGACCTATCACCATCGCCGAAATAAATGCATGGTTGGAGGACAAAAAAAAAAAACATTTTAAGTTGCAAACATAATTTTGATGACTAATTGTGTGCAGTTTAAGCTTAAATGTGTGTTAACTGATTTAAAGCAAAATTTAACTTGTGATAAAGTAATGAAATCGGTGTGATAATTTAACTCTTCTCCACCTTCACTTAAGATGCCTGCAGAAATTCAGACAGCTAGGATGTTGTGTTAGAGACCTGCAGGCCAAACAATTATAACGCAAAGGACATTTTCTTAAAAACTTGTGTGTTCACTATCAGTTATTCAGTAAGCGTTACTTAAAAATGCCTGTGATTGCAGAAGAGAAGGTAATTCTCCTAACTCAGTAATAACAATAAAAATAGGAAGAAATGCAGCCCAGCGTGCTTTGCAACAAAGAAATTACATGCACCAAGTGCTTTACATAAAATGACGTAGAAGATGTAAAGACGTTATAAAAACTTGCATGTAAAAAGAAATTAAGATCAGAATATAATACATAGAATGCATCTTCACATGGATAAAACCTACTTAATAATACATGTAAAATAAGATCTAAAAAAGGATAAAAATGGGATGCTCAGAATACATAACATAAGGTGATATGAATAAAAAAATGAGTGTAAAAATAGAGTGTATAAAATGCATAAAATGTAGTGTACTCATTGCATGCATCATTTGTTTTGTTTTGTTTTTGGGGCAAATAATTTGTTTTTAGGGTGTAGGAGATGTTTTATTGGTTTTGCTTCAAGAAAACAAACACAAACAGTCACTGACTGCCGGGGCTGGCTGTCACAAAGGACCCCTGACCCTAAACCCCAAACCCTGAACCCTGAACCCTCAGACTAATGGAAATGTTTTGTAGGATAACTATGCACTTCGATGCTTTTAAGCCATCAGTTAAACGTCACATATGTGCTGCACATTTAGTTAACATAGAAAGTGAGAGCATTACTCAGAATGGTGTCATTTATCATGAGCTGCCCTTTTAGTAAACCATAGTCTGCTGTGTATTTATGACAGGAAGCTGAATGAGACCTCAGTGGAAGATAATGTTAATGCTAATTCTTGTCTTTTGAATCAAGTAAAGTGGGTGAATTATACAGAAATTCTCTCGACTTGCGTGTTTGTTTCGACGATGACACCCTGTGTACAGCGATCATGCGTCCGGCTTTTCGACGATGTCACGTATTCTTTGGTCTGTGACGGCTGGAATATGAGGAAAAGGGTTTTTTTCTTTATTCGGGGTTGAAGGATGAATGTGCATTTCCTCAGTGGAGCTGTTGTGCTCGGTGTCGAGCGGAGCGCTCATGTGGGCTGAGGAACAATGCTGAGCCATTTGCTCTGCTGTCTCACAGAGACGACTTCCAAAAAGGAGGCAAAGAGCGTTGACTCTGCGTCTCCGACAACATCCCCACGCACAGCAAATAATTGAGATTACTGTGAGAAAAAGAGCTTTGTGAAAGTGAGCGTGGCTGCCAAGAGGGTTTCATTAGTTTCAGTAACTAAAACCTCATGAGTCCTGTTTCAGTTAAAGCAATGTTCACTTTTCGGAAACTTAAATTCTGTGAAACGATTTCGCCTTTTTTGAGAGTTGTGTAGAAAATAACACAATCATAACAGAAAAACTAATTTCTTTGATTTACAGTAATTTAAGGAGGATTCGGCATATTGACGGGTGCTTCTCCTGAAGTGTGTTTTTCTACATGTGTGTGTGAGAAAGAGTTGTGACTCACTTCTCCTCCTTTGACAGACCTGCCTGCCAGGATTGTAGTCAGAAACCTAACTTACATCACATTTGCGTAAGAAGGGCGCTAGTGCAAGTAAGCACTTCCTGTGGAGCGCCTTGATCACAAAAGGCCCGAGATGAAAGGAATCTGGTTGTGCTGCGAGCATGAGGGGCTCATTATAGGTAGCAAGCCGTGAGACGGGAGCCTTTTAGAAATCAATCAGGGAGGCTTGAGTGTCTTCTGGTCACGTCTGCAGTGTCTAATGATTATGTAAGAGGCCCCACTGATCTATTTTAGAGATGGTACTTTTTGGAGTTAGGTCAGTGTCTGTTCTGCTTTTACTGGAGATCTTTTTTGGTGTTTAAGTTTGTAAAAGAATAATCTATTTATGAAGGTTATCCACGCCTAACATTTTATCTTTGGGTTCATACAGTCATGAAAATCCTGGAAAAGTCATGGAATTTGAAAATAGCTATTTCCAGGCCTAGAAAGGTTTCTGAAAACTAGATACACATAAATAATTTTGGAAGAGTCAGGGAATTTTATTTTACAAACTTGTATCGGAAAATTAAAAAAAAAATCCAACAATAATAGCTGTTCCTTTTTTTTTTTTTTTATACAGTTTCTGTCAGTGAAATATGGTGAATTTGGGGGATTTTTTTAAGAAAACATGCCTGGCATGATTTTTTTTAAAGAAATCCTCCTAAATTTAAAAAAAGAAAAAAAGAAAAAAACGTTTTTTAAAAAAGATAAAAGCAATTTCTTTCATTAAAATCACCCAAAACTTTCAAAGAAAAACACATTGTCAACGTATTTATTTTATAATAGCCACAATAAAATTTAAAGAAAAGAGATTACCTTTTTTCCTTTAAAGGTAGCCAACAGTTTCAAAGGGAAAAAAAGCTTTTTTTCTTTAAAAATCTCTGATAAAGAACTGATAAAGAGTATTGTTGGCCATTTCAGAGAAACTTTAAAATTTTCCTCAGAGTCATGGAAAAGTCTTGAACATTTATTGGTAAGAATATGTGTGAACCTTGGATGTTCTTACTGTATTCATGTGTTTGAAGAGCATCCTGCTCTTAGCTTGCAAGTCTTTTTTTGTGGCTTGACGTGTGGGAGGTGAGAAGGTTTCACCTTACAATGTATGAAAACAACAACCAAAAACAGCATTTTATAGCCATTGTGTGAAGCAGCGTTGAACTAAATGGAAATAAAACTGATCATAGTGATAAACAACACCAGTTGCAAAGACAGAAGCTGTTCTGTGTGAGTCAAACACCAGCAGGGAATGAATTGCTGGCTGTGTCGTGTGCCAGTATAGTTGCAACGTCCGATTAGCTTAATCTGAGCTGAGTATGTAAATGAAAGTGAGGCTGTGTAATGTTTGCTGAACACTTGGACACAGAGGCCACAAGTGACATTTACTGGGAAATGATAAAAGCTCAAATTAAGTGTAACAGTAGTGAGTTATCACAGGGTTTCCCACACATTCGTTTATTTGTGGCGGGCCGCCACAACTAAAATATCTGCCGCCACAAATAGATTTATGGAGCTGCACTGTTGATTCAGAGAGCTATGGAAATGTAAATATTAGGGCTGCACCTAACAATTATTTTTTTACCGATTAATTTTTCGATTAATCGATTAGTCTTTAGATTAATCTGGTGGGTCTAAGAGTTTGCTTTTACTTACAAACACCTGCAAACAGCTCTTCTCATCCATCGATTGATTGGCACATAAATTATTCACAGTGCGAGTGATAAACTGCTGCTGAGGAAAAAAAAAGAACTCACAGATGGCCTGCTGCGATGCGTTCACACACCCACAAAAACGTCAGATTTTAGAGTGAAGACACAAAAAACAAATTGATTGGTTGCAGGCTGTATGAAGGCAGAGGACACTTAGACCCTTGAGCTGTGAGACAAAATATCAAACTGGAGGTTGGACTGTCCTCAAAAATGAAACTCATGTTTACTATGTAAAGAAGACCGGCGGGTTTTCATTTCAGAGTTTGCACAAAACTGAAGCGATATTTTCGAATTGTCGAATAAACACAAATGTGAGATGACTACGTTTCCATATAATGATGTTCTGCGACTTCTCTGGCAAAAACATTCCAAGAAAAATGCTGATGGATGTTCAAAACATTAGCAGGTTTATTTCTATTGCAGCCACCGCACTAGCTGTCATTATTTCTAATCAAAGGTGACGTAGGCAAGCCCCTTACACATGTTAGGGGTTTCTGGGAGGTGATAGTGCACGATTTCACAGAGGAATTGTGGATTCAAAACTTCCAGATGATCCGCTCAGCTTTTGAAGAGTTATGTGATGCAATAACAGCTCTTGTAGAGACTCTTTGACTCTTTGTTGTACATCAGGTGACCTATTGGAGTTAAAAAAGTGTCTTCATTGCAGTTTGCAAAATATGGCTTTTTTGAATCGCTTGAAATACCACCTCATGGACGTTTCACGTTTCCATTAGACGTATTTTATATTCGCAGTTTTATGGTAGATAATGAAAATCCGCCGAGTGTGTGGACAAAGATGGTAGAACAGGACATGTGTACCAGAAAGCTCCTCAGACTGAAGCGTGTGTGCGCGTGTGTGTGTGTGTGTGTGTGTGTGTGTGTGTGTGTGTGTGTGTGTGTGTGTGTGTGTTTGCTGAAGCAGAACCAGAGAATGTGGCAAAAAAAGTATAAATCCTAAACAGCTGGTCACACAGCACGTCACGCTGCTCCTCAAAGCAGAAGTAGCACAAGAGAACTTATTGGTGTTATTGATTTAATGCAAAATAAAAGGAACAGAAATTACAGTCTATGAGGTCTCACACACACACACACACACACACACACACACACACACACACACACACACACACACACACACACACACACACACACACACCAGGCTATGAAAAGCTCTGGGCAGACCAGGCTCAAGTACATGTTCATATTCAAATACTGGATCCTCCCAGTTTTGTTTGAACAATGCAGCCATTTGGCAAAGATTTGAGTTAAAGTCAGGAGTGACAACGGTCTCGGCCATATTGATTTATGGTATTTAGAAAAGATTGGAATTGGACTCGTTCCCCTTATTTTGCCTTGCTATGTGTGTCTGTGCCTGATGGATAACATGAAGGAAAACAGAGAAACCAAACATGAGCGTATGCAGGGAGCAAACTCTTGACAGGGAATGGAGACTGCAGCGTCATTCTCTATTTGTGACTGTTTTTAAGGCCTCCGAGCCGGCGACAGCCGCGACCGCAGGCATTATGTTTTTGGGTCTGTCCAATTCTCATGTACGCAATATCTCAAGAACGCCTTGAGGGAATTACCTCAAATTTGGCACAAACGTTCACTTGGACTCAACTATAAACTGAGTGAATTTTTGTGGTTAAATGTGAAGATCACTGTGATCTCAAAAACATGTTTTTGGCCATAACTCAAGATTTCATACTAACTATGACAAAATCTTACACAAATGACTAATAGGATAAAATGATGAAGTAACGGCATTTTATTTTATTTCTATTTTTTTCCCACAGCTTTTTCAGGCAAACAAGAACACAAACATACACAAGAGCACAGATGATTGACATTCTACACAGGACATAATGAATAATATTAAATTATCATATTATCAATACATAAATCAATAGAAATCTTAAAAATAAAAAAATGGACATAGAAAGAAACAATTGATTTCAACTCAACACTTTCCTCTCTTGCTCTTACAAATAACAAAAAAAAGCAACACATTTTCAGACTATTACAAAAACTTACCCTGCAAAAACTTTTTTCTGGCAATAATAACAACAATAATGATAATAATAATAATAATAATGATGATGATGATGATGATGATAATATATACAGCACCTTTTAAAAACAGAGCAATAAAAGCAATGAAAACATAAATACAAAGAAATAGAATAAATAAAACATAAATTAAAAAGATAAAATATATAAAAAGGTGACATCCCATAGAAGCAAGTCTATAAAAATGGGTTTTAAGTTGTGATTTTGGGTTTTAAGTTGTGATTCTGCGCGCTTTATCTCTTCAGGGAGGTCGTTCTACAGCCGAGGGGCTCCGAAGGCAAAGACACGGTCACCTTTAGTTTTAAGCCTCGACTTATTCAACATCATTAACTCAGAAACAGAAAGGGAGACATTTGGTCAGATGCTGCATTGGCGACACTGATTTTGGGTGTCCACCTTAAATCTGTGCCGATTGTATAGATCGTCTGTGCTGCCATATTCTGTCACGGCTGCACCTTTGTGTCCTGTCCTGTTCTTGTGGTCGTCCACCACAGGCTCACTGGTTCTGCAGATATTGAGTTTCAGGTGATTGGCATTGCACCGTGTAACAAAGCATTCTTTGATTTCTCTGTAAAAATAGTCTCTAAATGAAGACAGCATATCTTTTTTACTGGAAATGATTCACTGGACTAAATATCAGTATAGTAATACCCTCCATCATGCCAAAACACACTTCATACTTGTTTATTAAATGTCTTTAAAGTTTTCACTGCATATATGAGTCTGGACAGACATGGATGTAAACTGCAACTTGACTGGTTGGTGAACCGTGGCGTGGTTATTCTCGTTAGTCATGACTTTCAGGGAAACTGTGGGTTGTGTTTAACCATGAGGAAAATAAAGAAATTCAGCCAGGGCAGCGAGAAGTCGCACACCAACCTCCTATAGCTGAATGCTATGGCTGCACTACTAGTTTGCATGTTTTGGTGATTTATGCACAGCTGTTTCACAGGCAAATTGGCTTGAGTTCTTTCAAAAACATGGGAAGAAGGCAATGAGTAAGAAAAAAAAGAAACGACCAGGAAATATGCAAAATATTTGTTAAAAAAAAAATCAAGAAAAATAAAAAAAACAGCCAAACAAATAAGAAAGATACATTTTTAAAAAGGAAATGACCTGAAAAAACTGCCTAAAATTTACAGTACTAGCATTAAAATAATTTAAATATATAATTATGATCAAAGGTTTAAATGTTGTGAAAGGTGTTTTAAAGCAGGACAAGAAAAGTGATGTTGCTTCAGGTTTCAAAGGGGAACAGAGGTTATAATTACAGTAATAAGTGAAATAGGCCCTAAGGTACATACAGAGGAAAAAAGTAGTTGAGATTAGCAATGAAATTCAAATGAGAGCCAAAAAAAGGCTTAAAAGTATGTTTTAACAGAGCTGCACAATTAATCAAATATTGATTTCCATCACAGGTTTAGATTTCCACAAATAAATGAACATGATCGACTGCAATATTATTGCACAAAATGCGCGCTGATAGAAAACTCTGCTGCATATCAAATACAGCAATTTCTAAAATAGCAGCCATGCAGCTGTCATGCTTCTGCGCTCACCCTGCAGCAGCGGCCTGAGAAAAACTTTTCTTAACGTTGCGGCTGCAGCCCAAAAATAGAGGAGGAATGACATTATGTGCAAAGTGCATGAAACTTGTATCTGCACCACAAAGCAGCTCAACTGACCTGTTCAACCATCTGAGAAAACAACATAATCTGCAGCACGATGAATGCATGAAGGCGAAGAACAATGTCACTAACGTTACAGCAAGTCACCGTATTCGTCCAGCTCCCAAAGATGGACGAATATCTATATTTTGTTTCTTGGAGACGTACAAAATTTTTTGGAAAAAAACCTTTTTTTTAAGTCTTTTTTTGACGCACAACACAGTAGCATAACATGAAAGTAAAAGTATTGTTCAGTTTATTAACCTCTTTAAAACCTGGATTAACATAAATTTTCTTGTGCTGGGTTTAGATGCCTTTCACAAGTATTGAAATCTAAAAATCTATTGAACCACGAGCCAATTGGTTTGATTTCTTTCATGGGAAAAACTCAATAGCAACTTGGCAAAAAAAAATGTAATTAGTAAATTAGTTAAAAAAAAAAAAAATCAAGCTAGGGGAAAATGTCTTTTAATCCATATTTATAATGATCGTAATTATATATTTAATATAACATTATGGAATCGTTAGTATTATTTCTTAAGCATTTTTTTCAGGTAATATCCGTGTTTGTTTGTTGTGTTTTTTTTTTTTTTTACTTTCCTTTTCTTGATAATTGTTAGGTAATTTTCTTTTTTTAACTTTGCTTTTTTGATAGTTTTCTGGTAACGTTATTGTACCCCCCCCAAATTTATTGCAGTTTTTGGAGCAATTTCAGGTTTGAAAAGGTTAAATTTGAATGTGCCATAAAATATGTTGTCCCTAAAAATCAGTGAATAATCTTGATAAATACTTGTGATGTTAGTGTTAATTAAAATAATTGTGATTGTCATTTTGACCATGATTGCGCTGCCCTAGTTTATAATGTGGAAAAACAAAATGAAATATTGCGTTATTATATTAATGTGTAAAATTTTAGTCCCTTGTTCTTAGCAGCAGCTATAGCTGATGACTCTTGTGCATGAGAGCCAACGACCTTTAATCTGGATGATGAGAAGTCATATAAAGACCAGGAAAACTATTTTCCATTACAAGTCATTCTGCGTCTGTCTGTTGTTTTGGAACACAGTCAACAGAGCAGCGAGACAGTCCTCAAAGACGAGAACGAGCAGTCAAACTGAAACCCACCCCAAAATTAGCAAGAAATTATTAAAAGACGTTACGATAAAAGTACCTAGAAAATTAGCCCCAAAATAAATAAAAGAAAAAAAGAAAGATAGTTTAAAAAAGGCCATGACCTAAACAAAACCTTGGCATAACTGCTTTATTTCTTTCAAATACATGAGAAAATGACCATGAGCAACTTAAGAAGAAATTCCCCAGATATTGGCACGAAATTAGAAAGAAAACACAAGAAAATTACTTGAAAATCAGAGGAAGAAAAAAACAACACATGAAATGAGAAAGTTAATAAATAAATAAATAAATAAATAAATAAAAAAGAAGATGAACTGGAAAACTGCTTTAAAATTTCATTTTTAAAAAAAAATAAATTAATAGTCTGCTAGCATTTTAAGAAATAATTATCTAAATCTACGAATTTCTTTTAGTTTGTGAGAGACTTCATGCCAAGTTCCTTATTGCCTTTTCACATTGTTATCTGAAAGAAATTGCACCAATTTCCTTTGAGTTCAAAGGTTTAAATACCTGTGAAATGCGTCTGAGGGAGCACAAGTGAAGTAATGTCGATCCAGGTTTCAAATGGTTAAAAAGACGTAGAGAAAGCAGGGTGGAGGAAGGTTGAGTTGGTAATAAGAGGCCGATGCGGTGAAAGACAGTCGAGGTGAGGTTAAATGATGCTCAGCCTGCATGTGGGAACCAGAACTAGATCATGGGAACCGAGAGCTCATCTGATGTGACACATTTAAAACATGCAGTCTGGTCTCCTTTGGCTGCATTTTAAAACTATCCTTTCATTACCTTCGATGGGGGCTTCGATATTAGTCATTAGCAGAGACCGCGTTTGCTGTTCAAAGATTCAGCTCTACATACCGGACTAGTCAGCGGTTTGGGAGAATTTACGATAACGATCCCACAGCTTTAGTGCCTATTTAGAATAGTTGCCATATTTTTTACTTTGCTTTTTTCTTTTTTTTCAGATCTGTGGTTAGCTGCTGTCAATGAAACTTCCTAAATCTGTTTTGTTTTTGGTTAATATCTGTGCAGGAGGCATTGAGTTTTGTTGTCAGAAGCCAAAAGCGACACTTTGCCAGTTTTCCAACCAGCTTTGTTTCATAACAATGGGTGTAGTATGTGTGAAAGACCTGAAAACTTCTGTCCATCTTGTCAGCGCCCAGATCTCCCTGCTCATTTGCCAGACAAAATTTACGCAGACTCAAGGGCTGTTGCACGAACCACAGATTGTCCTCATTTTTGTTCGCCCGCAGTCACCACGGACACAAGAGCTGTGCTCAAAACTATTCGCTCACTCACTCACGATTCTCTGTGTAGCGTGTAAGAAACAGTGAAATATGGGGAATAACCTGACGAGATTTCGGACACTGCACTAGAATCTTCTGAACGCCATATTCGTGTGACGCTGCGGGAGCGCCCAGTGTCACGTAAACAAACCGAGCTCTCAGGCGGACAAATGAATGATGTGTACTGTACATTATTCTAAATATTTAGCATTAAGAGCAGAGTGCCGCTTCAATAAATTGAACTGGAGAAAATCAGGAAATACAAAATAAATGTATAAAAATACAAGAAAAATTAGCAATAAAGGCTGTTTTATTTCAGGCTGTTTCAAATAAAGGCCTTGGTAAACATGGCCACTGTTACTAAAGTTAACACTAGCTGCATAAATATGTTCAGAAAGTGTCTTCAGAGCAGTTTGTAGCTCCCGAATGAGTTTCCATGCTGTTTAGAAATCGGAGTGTGTGTTCGGATTAGTTGTTCAGTGGCTCTTATTGAAAAAGAGAACCGTCAGCGACGTAGCCTCCTTGAAATGACGTCCTAAACTCATTCATCTGTGGCCTCGCCAGACCACAATGAGATGTGAAACCGGGGCCTAACTTTGAAAAGCCACCCTTTAAATGTCAGACTGTTCAAATCAGACTCTAATTTAGAAAAAAAGGGTTCTTTTTGTAAGCCGCCCTCTTAGGCTGACAATAAGTTGTGCAAAATAAGAATTACTCTATTGATTTTTTTATATTAAAATATAATGTGTCCCAGAACTCCAGTCAAACTAAGGCTGAATTTTTAAAATGCAGAATTAGTCTACGATAACATGTAAATGCTAAACACCTTAGGACTTACTCCTCAGTATCTTTGCGCGTAACATTTGTGAAACTCCTGTTGCGTATCTTCCCTGCAGAGCAGCTGCAGATTGATGTGTGTCTGTTATAGTTTTTTATATGACTAAAACTAGAGCCCTGTGGTTAGCCGTTTTTATTTAACTAACTGAGCATAGAAAGATATTTAGGCGTGTGCTTCACTTTGTGTTTGTGCATGTCTGCCACGTGTCACAGTAGTGAACGTTGACCTGCTGCTACAGTGTAAAACCACGGCTCGCAGCAGCACAATGTTTCGGCTTATTTCCAAATGTAACCTCCCTTGATAATCAGAGCGGCACATGCAAGGTTCCTCGCAACTTGACTGATTTATAGTTTTGTTTGGACTAACATTATATTTGGATCTAATCGTGCAGCTACTTACATTTTCCAGCTGTTACACTCAGTGTATGAGCAGTGGACTGGGCCTTCAGGAGCTGCTCCTGTTACACCCTCTGTATCAATGTTGTTTTTTTTGTCACTGGTCTTTTTTTCTTCTTGTTGCTGTGGTTTTTGTTTGTCATTGTGATTGTTTTTTTTAGCGATGTTTGGTTGTGTCTGTTTTACAATGGTGCCATTTCTGGGCATGGTTATTTTTTTTGAATTGTTGTTTTTGCTGTTTTGTCGCTGTGGTTTTGCCACCGTCGTCATGTGTTTACATGCTGATCTCATTCGCTACAGTTACAAGTATTGACTCATTTGTCCACATTCCATTAATTCCTTGTTTTAAATCAAAGGCCTTGTAATATTTAACTTATCAAGCTTTAAAGGCATGTATTGACCAAATTCCATTATCTGTCCGATAGAAAGAATAACAAAGACTTTAAACAAAACTTTGGTATCCAAAATCCTAAAGGAGCCATCTTTCCAGGATTTATTTTTATATTTTAAGATTTTTAAAAACTTGTTGTTTGACTGGCTGTATTTATAGCACCGCATTCAGTAGTGTTTACCTGGGTTTGTCTGTTGTATTGAGGAGTGTAGTGAATTATTAATGTAATCATCATTGTTCCATTGTTCATTTTTAATCTTATCAGTGCATGATATGATCAAATGATTATTTAATCCTCAACTACAATGACACATTCCCATCACACGTCATTTGAGCCTAATTAATGTCTTTTGTGACATTTTTTTGTGATGTATACCTTTGACGTTTTTTCTAAACAACAATTTTGTTAACGTTTGTATCTTTGGGGCGTAATGAATGTGTTGCTTTAATTTCCTTCTTCTTTTGATTGATTGACACCATTTTTGGAAGAATTTGAAACATTGTTTACATCTGTGTTTGCTAGCTCCAAGTCTTTCTTATCACTATCTTTTGTTTGCAAAACATAATTTTGGCCATAACTCAAAAATTCATATGACAAAATTTCATTGAATGTCTAATAATATCAACATGCAGTGCTATGATATTTATGAGTGTAACAGCATGAAACCATTTCCTGGGTATATTATGGTTCCTGTCTTGTGCATATGCACAAAATAAAAATAAAACAGGGAGTGACTTTTAAAAACATTGCTCTATAGCACTACAAGAATATTTTTAAAAAATCAATTAAAATGAAAAAAATCCAATATTTGCCTTTAAGTTGGGTCTTGTGTTTTTAGCTGTCTTATAGCATCAAAAAGTAAAATTTTTTTACATTTTAGAAGTAAAAAAATAAGTTTTACTTGAAAAGTTGCTTCAACAATTGAGAAACTGTTTACTAATCATATAACCAAGAAATCATTTCTTAGTAATCGGCTAGTTTTTCACAGTGCTTTACTGCTAAATTGTTTGTCTTGTGTATGATGTGAGCTGCTCTGTAGTGCTACGAGAGATGAAAAATTCCAGCATGTGCCTTTAGGTTGTTTCATGTACTTTATGTGTCTTGTAGAGGAGCCCTTTGTCAAAATTTGCATGGTGCATTTAACAAAAAATGGATGGAGGCCATTCAAGTCTCAGTCTTAGGGCCCTACTGTGTGTTTATCTGGCCATGAAAATAAGACAGAGCTTTAAAAAGCAATACATTCTTACATTTTAGAGGCAAAAAACCCCCAGGAGTGTTAAAAAGTTGCACTCACATTTGTGTAACTGTTGTGTTTGTGTCTCGATAACAGACATGGTCGTAACTTGTAGGAGCTGTAATTAAACGCTTTAATTTTCGACTCGAAAAGTTTCTTGGAAGTGTGTTGTCACAGAAAGTAGCACTGACAAACCACAGAGCTGCATCACCAAACAGCTTACTCAACAGCGCTCGCTCTCCTCTCCTCTGGGACGCCCTGCGTGACCCCGTGACGGCGCTCTGCAGGTCAGCAGTGTGTTTTCGTCCTCCCAAGTTTACGAGCAGCAATTTGGTTGTTCCTAAGCAAATGGAGAAGTAGAGCAGCTTATCGTACAGGGAAGTGACCCTTTAATGTGCGGCGACGTCACACACGAGTCCAGCAGTCCCACATGACTTCCGCGGTGTGTGTGTGTGTGTGTGTGTGTGTGTGTGTGTATCCCTAAGCAGAGTATATGACATGTTTATGTTGGTCAAAGCGAGGGTCTTTGAACAAACACAGCTATCGTATCATCTCGTCACCCTTCAGATCCGAATGTCCTTTTGTTTGGGAACTACTGTTGTGTGATTATTGGTAAATATGAAACCAGCAAACACAGGATGTGAAATGATATTGTTTGATCGATGACGGGAACAGGAAGAAATGTGCACTCAAATGCCCTCTTATCCACTCGCTATCTGTCTTCAACAGGACGCTTGCCGTTGTCACTCTGTGGGACGCGAGCAAACAGAGGCTGCAGGAGACCACGGAGGTTTCATATGAACCAAAGTTGACTCACTGTCCACAATGTCTCTGTCTTGGTTGCTATGGTAACATATGTAACCATAGCAATATGTAACAGTACATATGTAACATCCTGCTTTGTCACATAGTTTGCTCGTGTTCATGGGTGCTTATTGTGTGTTGCGTATCTCTGCTGTTTTATCACCACCATCTTTTTAAAAAAAATGGTTATTTTATTTTATTTTGAAATAATATTTTATTTTATTGGTTTTAACTTGGGTGTGTTTTTACTTTTACTGGTTTATTGGTTTATCTGTAATTTTGTCTTATTGTTTGCTTTTTTTTTTAAAATTGTTTTGGTCACATGCTGTGTTATCCAAATTTTAAGATCTCTGTATCTCAGATTTGTGCCCCCACAAATATCAAGAAAACTATATTTATGATTAGAATTATATTTAAAATTATGATGCAGAAAATATTATTATTATTATTATTATTTTAGCACTTTTCTTTATTTCATATATTATAAATATATTTTAAATTAAATTTATTTTTTTGCTAATTTTCAGATAATTTTTTTGTAACTTTTTATTAATATTTTGCTAATTTTTTGGGTCATTTCTTGTCAAGTGGCTCATTTCTTCCCATGTTTTTGAAAAAAAAAAATCTAGCTAATTTTCTCAGTTTTAAACCATCTCAAAGAGAAGGAAAGGAGGGAGCAGAGATGGTAAAGAAAATGGAAGAGGGAAATCAACATCACTTAAAGAAAGGAGAATAGAAGTAGAGGAAAAGAGAGTGAAAAAAGGAAAGGAAGTTAATTACCTTTCTTCTGTTCTCTGTGTCTGTTGATGTGTTTCCTGCTTTGAGTCACCACAGGCAAAGTTGGTTTACTTTCCTGACCTTCAGTGCACCGTGAACACAACATATCAGGAGCCGATATCGGTTGTTGATCAGTGGCATTTACATGCGTGTCACGCGTTACAATGTCACATCTGTATTTTTTATATTGAAAGTTTGTCTAACTCCCCGATGAGGACACAGATAAACAGTTAAATCTTCACAAACATCACTAACAGTTAACTCTTTTAAAAGGCTCAGTACATTTTTAGCAAAACAGGAGGAAATTGTGCATTTGTTAGGGACTATTCGTAAATGTTTATTTTTCGTATTCATGAGTTACGTTATTTAAGTAAGGAAGCGTTAGTTGATTTATTAGTTAACTGAGCAATGGAGACGGGGTGGGATCAGATAAGTTTAGACTTCTTCCCACTCCTTTTTGAACATTGGATTTGACTGTTTCTTTTTTTGTCTTTATTCTTTTTCTTTTGTATGCACTATTTTTTTTGATGGTTTGCATGTTTATGGTCTTAAAAAGCTCTGTCGTAAGTACTTGTGGTAGCATCATGGCGTATGTGAGATTGAATCACACTGCAGTGTGAATTCATGTTAATGAAGGAACACGTCACCCATTTCAGGAGCAGCTTATATTTTTATTTTTAAGTGTTTTTGGACAACAATGGAGCTCTGAGGAAGAAGAAATATCAGGCTTTGATACACAGACAATAATTACTGTAATAATTGTAGGAAGCATTCATTGTTGGTTTGCTTCTTGTCATGGTAATGGCTAAGATAATAATAAAAAAACATACCATCATCAGTTTTACCCTGTAACTTTTCAACATTGTGTTCAGCACTATTTAAATCACTGCAGTACTGTCAGTGGTTTACTCCACTTCTACTACTGGTTTCATTTCATATCGATACGGTATAAAAGTTAGTTTACAGTCACAGTGGCGGATTGTTTATCAAAAGCAAATTTCAAGCTTTTGAGGTTTATTTTCTCGCTATTCAAAAATTAATAGAAGTTAATGCTTTGAAAAATACAATTAAAACACAATTAAAACACAAATACAATTAAATGCCGTTATTCTTCGTCAAGATGATGTTGGCATGAGATTTTTGGATGAAGTTAGGTTTTTGGCAACTCAACAACACAACCTAAAACCAACAAATTATCAACGTCATCAATATTCTATGTCAAATTGACGCTGGCTTTAGACTGACATTAAATTTCAGGCGTTCACTACGGCCCCGAGGGTCAAAACGCTACACTTCAGAAAACAAAATAACATTTCCCAAAACACAACATTTCATAAAACGAGATAACATTTCCCAAAACAAAACATTTCAGAAAACAAAATAACATTGTAATGTACTGTTTTGACCCTCAGGGCCACGATAGTTTAACTGACATCACAACTAAATTAAATACATCTAAATTTCGCCGTCAGTGAGATGGAGTTTCGTTCCATGTGTTCTTAACCCTTAGGGACTGTTTGGCACGTTTTAGGAGCTCTTCATGCCTTTTTGTTTAATCTTAAAATATTTATTCTTTTTGTATGGACTAATGTTCGTTGAAAAAATTAACTCAGTGAAAGCAGATTCATTCACTCATTCATCATTAATATTAATGTTTAATATTTTAAAGCTTGATTTTGAAAAGCACATTTTTTGTGCAGAGCAATATGAGCGTGTGTAATATTAAAGCGGGCCCTAAGGGTTAATAATGTCCCCTTAGTCTTTCTTTCTTTTTTGTCTTTTTGTCTTTTTGTCTTTCTGTCTTTCTTATTTCCTTGCTCCCTGTCTGCTTCTCCCTGGAAACAAAGAAAACAAACATAACATACATCTCCATCCCCTTGTTTCTATGGTAACGCAGCAGTGAGGAGAGGAGACAAGAGGAGTCGTAGCCTCCTCCAACCCTCCTCCATGATCAAAGGAGAACAGAAAGAGACAGTATGAGAGAAAAGAGAGAAAAAGAAAAGACCGGGAGCAGGAAAACAGAGTCGGGTAGAAAGAAGGAGAGACGGAGTCGGAGGGAAAGAGAGATAGCAGTAGACAGAGGCAGGCAATCACTGCATGCTCTTGTGCAGGATGGAGTATCTATGGTAACCTCGTCTGGTTATCAGAAAATTGAAGTCCCTTCTGTTTGTCTCCATTCTGCTGTGCCTCTGCAAAAACAGCATTTATCTCCTCCCTCAGCACACAATTTCATATTCCGCTCTTTATTTGGCAGTTTGTCTTATTAGTGCGGCATGTGCGTCCAACTCGGGCTCCAAGTTGATGTAAAACGCTATTTGGCAGTGTGCGAGCAGACAGAAAGACAGACAGAGAGCAGGGACGACGTTTACTCTTCCAAGGAAATTAGACATCTCGCCCAGAACCAATATTTGCCATGGACGTCGTCTGTAATGAAAATCCTGTATGCATACTGTTTCTGTCTGTGTGTGTGTGTGTGTGTGTGTGTGTGTGTGTGTGTGTGTGTGTGTGTGTGTGTGTGTGTGTGTGTGTCTGTGTGTGTGTGTGTGTGTGTGTGTGTGTGTGTGTGTGTGTGTGTGTGGGGGGGGTAAGACAGAGGAGCCAGCTTGCTTTATAAGCGGCAGAGGGAGGTGTAAACAAAGGAATAGTGTGTTTGTTCGTCAGTAACGGGAGAGGAGGGGGGGCGCTGCACGAGAGTGAGATGGATGCAAATAAAGAGAACCACCTGTCTGCTCGACTCCACTGCAGAGAGACGCCAGTGCTGAAGCAACCGTTTGTGTTTGTGTTGAGCAGAGCCGGGACTGACTCTGTGTGTGTGTGTGTGTGTGTGTGTGTGTGTATGTGAGAGAGAGAGCATGAGACAGGCTGTTTATCTGTCTGAAAGCAGCAGCAGCAGCAGAAGAAGCAGCGGGGAGGCAGTGGAGGCCTCTTTCACTGAGACACTGACTTCAGCCTGACAGTCCCACTTCATTCATTATCATTATAACAATAGTAATTATTTGGATTTCTACCCCTGATACATTTTTGATCATGTTTTACGGGCGACGCATTTACTGTGGAACTGATAGGTTTCACTGAAACAGCTTATTCATATTGCATGAAACGTTCACAGTCTTTCGTTCACATGATAGCATTTCGGGGGCCTGAAAACGCAAACTTTTGTAATTAAAAAAAAAAAAAAAAATGTAACCCCTTTTGTTGCTGTGTAAACTGGCACTGCACGGACCCAGTAAGAACAGCACCACACGGTTACACTGCACATGTGTGTTCTCGTGTGCTTACTACTGGCCTGGCATGCATACTACAGCGTTTTTGGTTGTTTTTGCGGATCCGTGTAAACAAAGATTGTGATTTTTTTTTTTAAAAAAACGCAAAAGGAAAACTTTTCCGTTTTTAGTCGGGTTGCTCTTGTCTAAACTTGGCGAAGTATAAATTATCAGCACCAGGAAAACATTTTAGCAAGCCATGGAAACGTTACATTTGCACATTATCATGTAGCCATGGTTAAGATGTGGTTAGGCTCAAAAACCAATTGGTTATGGTTTGGAAAAGATCATTAGACATTAATGAGGCATTATGAATTTGTGCAAAACTTTTTGAAATGTCGATAAGCATGTCAATAAAAAACACACACAAAAAAAAACAGGAACTGAGGAAACACTACCATAAGTGAGGAAACACCAGAAGTAAAATAAAATTAGTGAAAAAGATCCAAATAAACAAATAAATAAAATTATAATAGTAATAAAAAAGATAAATAAGTAAAATACTTAAGCTGTAAATAAGAAGTAAGTAAGTTAAATAATAGATCAATATTTTAAAAATCATAAAATGATATAGGAAGTAGTAAAACTGTGAAATAGACTAAAATGTATAAATAAAAAGTCAATAGATAAATAAAGTTCATTAAAAGCCTGACTAAAAAACTCTTAAGGCAGGCAATAGGGATATAAATGGTCAAATGTTAACATTTGGATAAATCCTACATACAGGGAGTGTGTTTTTCTGAGTCTGTTTACTAAAAACTGTTGCTCAGTGTGCTCAGTGTACTCTTGCGTATCTTGTGGTTTTTTTCCTTGTCCTCCCGATACTAAAAATGAAAAGTATAAGGAAAAAAAAATGCTGATAAATGCCAGAAAGCCCAATTAGGGTGCAGCAAAAAGCCCCTGCAGATGACGTCTGCAGGGCCCATTTGTGTGGATATACAGTTAGTCTCCCATCAACAATAATTGGTACTAAGTCATTCAGTGACGCTAATGTCTGGGAAATGAACTGGTGATTCATTTACTGCCATTTCTGCATTACTGACAAACACATGTCTTATTATAGACTCACTGTGGCACTTAACTTTTCTCTTCAGCTCTTCTCCTGAGGGTTTTAAAGACATACAGGCTCAGTTTCCTCGTGGCTTTCGCTCTGTCTCGTTATTTTTATCTGTTTAGATTCTTTTTTTCGGCCCCCCCTTTTTCTCTCTAAAGACTCTTCTGTTCCTGAGTCCGGAAACTTGTGGTAATTTGTCAGTGTTTCTGTAATCATTTTGAGACGAGCAAACAGGTTGTGGCCTGTTACTCAGTTGCATCTGCTTCCAGCTCCCACAATGATGAGACCAGGATCAGAGCTGCGCCATCACGCCGCGCTCGCTTTTTCTCTGTTGACTCAAAGCTACACGGACAATGTCTTTCTGTGGTGTTTGTGTGTTTCCGTGATTAATGGCTTTTGCTAAATTGATTTTCCACTTTGTTTCAGCATTCAATGACTATTCAGTTGGAACTACATCAAATGTAACCACAGCTGATAAAGATTACTCTGTGTACTCTTTAGCAGCGTTTGCCATTCTGCTGCATTTAGAGGTTTTGTTTGGTTTGTGTTTACCCAAGGCAGGTTAGCCCAGGATAGGTTTCTTTTTGTCTTTCCAGCCAACTGCCAGTAAAAATAAATGCCTTTTTCTCCCCCGGCTCTGTTTAAATATACAGTATGTACTGTACAAATGTTTGACGGTGGCAGACTAATATCCTCTCCCTTTCTCTCTTCTCTTCTCCAGCCCACCGGTTACATGGAAACATCATTGTCCTACAGCTCTATAGAGGACCTGCAGCTCCTTTCATGGGACAATGCTCCAAAGTACTGTGTCCAGCTCAGCTTCCCTGGTGGCACCGTCCTGCTGCAGGTAATGCACGAGTCTTCTGCCTTCTTGAAAATAAGCCAGTGGCTGAGTGCAGGTTGGAAAAGCTGAAATAAACTAGTGAAAATGAAGCAAGAATGCAAACTTACTTGACATTTTTGTAGGCTAGCTTCAATCCTTTGCAACCTGGAGTGAAATCAGATGCCTTTCGCATGTATTTTAACCTTTGAACTCTGAGCACATCAGTGCAATTTCTTTCAAAAGCATTTTGGGAAAAAAAGACAATTAGCAACTTGGGAAGAAATGCTCCACAAATGACAAAAATCACTAAAGTTAGGAATAAAGCTAGGGAAAAAAACATGTTAAAAAAAAAACAAAACAATTCCAGATTTGAAATGATTACAGAATTATTTGTTATTATTTTTATTCCTTGATTTCTTTCTTTTCCCTTTTTTGTATTGATTTTTTTTGGGGGGGGGGTTCTTTACAATTTTTCAGGTAATTTACTTGAACCATTTTTACTAATTTCTTGCTAATTTTTGAGTAATTTCTCCTTTTGTTCCACAAATTGCAAGAAATTAGTATATTTAGAGTTAGAAACTTCTTTTTTTTAAGCTAGGGAAAAATGTCCAGGGAAAAAGGAAATAATAAATAATATGATTTTTTTAAAAAACAACAACTAACTATTGTCTATCAAACTATCTAATTTTCACTAATTTCTTGCTAATTTTGTGGTGATTTCTTCTTTGGTTGCTATTCTTTTTTTTTTTTAAGACATCAAGCCATTTGCTCAGGTTTCAAAGGGTTAACAGCTGTTTCCATACAGTAATACCTGTTTGTCATATAAATGGTTAGAAATCATATGTTGATAAGGGTTGTAAGGGTCATTATTTCAATCTAATCGGTTGAATCAGTTTGGTGAAACAATAAAAGGATTCATGTGAGGCAGTTTGATTTCAGGGATGGGCAGGGAACAAAAAATACTTTTGTAGAATCAGCTTAATCATGCTCATAGCTCTGCATGATCAAACATATCGAATACCACAATTTCTTAGTGTTGCTTACTCAACACTTATTTATACTTATCACTTATATTCACTTATCATATACTCATTTTATTTTTTTAATCAAATGATGCTTTATGGCAGGGCTACTCAGCTGCAAATACAGTTGGGCCAGAATTTAAAACCAGGAAATGTAGACTGGCTATTCATTTTTAACATCCTGAATAAAACATTTTTTTTAACTTTTGATAATCACAAATAAAAAAAGAAGTTATTTAATGTGGTGGAAATATAACAATGTTTATTATTTCACTTTTGAAATAAATAAAAAGGTTGCATATTTGACCCAAGCACAGCACAAAGTGCAGAAAAATAATAAAAATGCACAAAACCAGATCAGGTTGCATTAAGTCCCAAAGCCCAGAAATGAGTTAGCATGTTTGCGCTCCTGGTTCCCTCGTCTCAAAGTCAGTGGGTTACTTGAATGGGTTTTTGATAACATCCCTGAAACAATGGCCACGAAAAAGTTGCTATTCGGCCTGCAGGCCGTAAGTTGACTTTCACTGTTCTAAACCCACTTGTCTAAACAGATAAAATATCTGGGGACAAAGTAGAGCGCTGGCTGATAACTGAGCAGATAACTATTTGGTTATTGTCCTGTGATAAATGCTAAGACTGACATCTGGAAGCTATCAGTGCAGTGGGAACTTTGGTCCTGATTGCTCCCCTGATGGGATTTATTTTTACACAAGTATTTGTGGTGAATTTGGTTGATATTAATGTCCCATGATAATAGTACACAGTTAAATCTGCAACCATTTTCTAATTCACAGTAAAAAAAAAAAAAAGATTCCTACTGGGAATTGGTTTTGTACCTTTTTGTATGTAAGGTTGCAGAATACATAAAACTAAAATCCCTAAAACATTCTACGATCCCAGAAATGTACTAAAATCTTACCAATGCTCTAAAATCAGAGAAATGTCTTAAAGTCCTAGAAATGTCCTACAGTCCCAGAAATGTCCTAAAATTTAAGAAATGTCCTAAACTTCTAGAAATGCGTGAAACATCCTAAAATCCCAGAAACGCCCTAAAATCCAAAAAATGTCCAAAAATCCTAGAAGTGTCATAAAATCCGAGAAACATTCTAACATTCGTGAAACATCCTCAAATCATACAATTGTCCTAAATCATAGAAATGTCCTAAAATCATAGAAATGTCCTAAAATCATACAATTGTCCTAAATCATAGAAATGTCCTAAAATCATAGAAATGTCCGAAAATCATACAATTGTCCTAAATCATAGAAATGTCCTAAAATCATAGAAATGTCCTAAAATCTAAGAAACATCCAAAAATCATAGAAATGTCCAAAATCATAGAAATGTCGTAAAATCCCAGAAACGTCCTAAAATCATAGAAATGTCCTAAAATCATAGAAATGTCCTAAAGTCTAAGAAACATCCAAAAATCATAGAAATGTCCAAAATCATAGAAATGTCCTAAAATCCCAGAAACGTACTACAATCCTTGAAACGTCCTAAAATCATAGAATTGTCCAAAATCATAGAAATGTTGTAAAATCCCAGAAACATCCTAAAATCATAGAAATGCCCTAAATTATAGCAATGTCCTAAAATCCTAAAAATGCCCTAAAGTCATAGAAATGTCCTAAAATCCCAGGAATGTCCTGCAAGCCTTGAAATGTCCTCAAATCATCGATATGTCCTAAAGTCCTTGAAACATGCTAAAATCCTAGAAACACGTATGGGGCTGCTGCGACTGGCCCCTGGCCCCCCGTCATTTTGCAAAAGTGGCCCCCAAGCAAAGTAAGCTGAGTGTCCCTGCTGTAACGTTTTAGCCTCAGAGCCTGTACGGGACACTTTATACCCGCTGAACTCTGAGAGACTGGGCTGGATTCCTGGGAAAAAATCATCTCCACATTAACCACAGGCATTCGGTGAGCACATTTGGTACTGTTACCCATTAGCCCAATTACCTCTGATTCACAATTCAACCCATTATGGGTGGTGCAGGTCAACAGTGTATACCCACCTCCTCGGTTGTGTTTGCTTACGCCTGCTGCCAGCTGTTTGGAGCGCTGCCAGATTTGGTTTGTGCTTCGGAGGAAAAGCTCAGCTGGTTTTTGTCCACAAACCAAGATTAGTCAGGGCTTCCTGCACATGTGCACTGTAAATTGTGACAACTTGATTTTACCGATTGCATTGAAAACTTTACTTAAGCACGTTTCCAGGATAAGTAAATATAACTATTAATCTTAATTTACATTATTATAAATTATTAAAAATTACTATTTATAATTTTAGCTTCATTGATAGGAAGTTTTAGTGACTTCACTGAACTAGGTATACTGTGCTATATATCTGTATTTTTCTGGTTGCATACATCATATTTGTATATTATTAAACATGTTTTTAAAAAACAAAACAAAAAAAAAAAAAGAACTCGCAGGTCTCCGAACATCATCACTAGAAAAATCCTTTTTGTGATGATTATTGTGATGATTGTGATGTGATGAGGTTAATTCAGATTAATTTGGTTTACTGAAGTTGCTAAAACTTCGAAAAAACAATGTAATTTCACTTGTCATTTTTAAGTTTCAACAACTTCACAAAATTAAGTAAATATAGCTACATTTCTATTAAACTTAACACTTGTACATTAAGATTTTTGGTGAAGTTTACTTTCTTTTATAGAGACAGTCCAAGATTATTTTCATAAAAGATCAACTTGTGAGATTTTACAGTGTCGTTAACTGGAAAAGCTGATGTAGTTTCCCAGCTTTTGAAAAGAAAACCATGAAAAATAAGAAAAGTATTTAAACGTCACGGAAAACTAAGATCAGTAGAGGATTAGAGATCTAAACAGGAAGAAAACTGCAAACCCCCAGGCACAATTGACACTGTAATTTGGTTATGGCAACTAACTGCTCTTCCACACAAACTATATAGATATATGGGTATGATGAGATGGCAATAAAAAAACACTGATGGATGTGATTAAATTATTAAGGGAACATTATGCTGTTGTTTCCCGTCATTATAAATTTGATGAATGGAGGTCCTCATCATGGATTCCTATCTGAATTGCTGCATCACTTGCAAAAACATATTTTATTCAAAAAGTCACGATTATTTGGAGTTTGCATTTACGCAAGTAATAATGAATTTGACATTTTTACAGCAGAGCATGGTTCCTGAGGATCCTTAAAAAAAAGTCTTAACATCCATTAACTTCATTAATCCAAAAACAAGGCCTTAAATGGTATTAAATTGACTAACATTAATGTGCAGACATAAAAAGTAGAATTTTATGATTTTTTTAATCTTTTTTTTGTTAAATAATTAAATTCATTCCTTTTCTTTAACTCATCATGATGAAAATCTAAGCAGTGAAATGTGACATGCAGATTGAGAAACACAAAATTGCCAAAAAAAAACGGGCAGAAATGCCAAATATATCCCACATCTGTTCCAAATAGAAACCAAATAGATAATTTTGTGATAATATAATATGTTTATTGTCTTCCATCAATCAATTAATCAGACTATATAGCACTTTTCATACAGATGAACTGTAACACAAAGTGCTTTGGACAATAAAACCAAAACTACACCCACCCCCCAAAACATGCACATACACATCCACACACACGCACACGCATGTCAATAAAAAACACAAAAAATAGTACGCATAAAAACCGGGAACTGAGGAAACGCTACAATAAGAGAGGAAACACCAGATGCAGGATAAAACCAACAGATAAAAGATGAAAACGTAAATAAATAAGGAAGCAGATAAAAGGATGAATAAATAACAAAATAATAGCAATAAAAATAAATAAAAAACTAGATGACGGGCTGGGAAAATATGCAAACTGTAAAAAAAGAGGTAAATTAAGGATAAAAACAGAGAGTAAAATAAATAAATATATAAAAAATAAAATGATAAAAAAAAGTACTAAAACTGTAAACCAGACTAAAATATATAAATAGTCAACAAACAAATAATGTTCAAATTAAAAAGTTAGGTCTTGAGGTTGAGTTTAAAAATATCGACTGCCTCTGCTGCCCTCAGGATGTTTTTCACTGAAAAAATCATGTCACAAAAGGCATATTTTATGTCACAATAACCATTTGGGACACATAAAAAAGTGCATCTTCAATTTTGACGATTAGTGCTTTGGTCTTAAACTAAATTCTGAAGTGCATTAAAAAAAAGTGTTAAAAAGTCTTAAATCTGCCTCTCCTTAAGCTGCAGGAACCTTCAGCAGAGTCAGCGGGAGCTTTTTACTCATTTTTTAAGGGTGAGTTATTGAGGTCAGTTAGTTTTCACCATTTAGGGACAAAAGTGACTCCGCAGATCCTCAGTTAGTCCCTCATTAGTGGTAAGACTAGTTTCAGTATATTCTCACACAATTTTAGTCTCCTGTAAGAGTATCATCCCAAAACAGTTAAACTCTCTCTGAATCTTTATCCACTATCTCGCTGGAAACTCCTCACTGTGCTGAACACAGTGTTCCTCCATATCAGTCTAACATGTTCCATTCCCACTCCAATACAAACCGCACCTACGCGGGTCCCACCTCAGAGTCATTACGCTTTGTTTTGCTGGCGATCAATTATTTTACTGTTAACAAACACTGGGACAGGTAGTAAAAAAAGTGCAAACACACTGGAAGCAGACGGGAAGAGTGGGAGTGTAATTGCTTTGAAGACAAAGATCATTTTTAAAGTCTCCCTGCAGTTGTTGTCATTTTTGTTACAATGTGCGCTATCTGGTGATGTCAGAGAAGTTAGAAGTTTATTTTAAAAAGACGTCAGTCCATTATTTTGACCTTTTTTTAAAAAAAAAATCTTGCTTCTCCTCCTCTGTGTGAATCTCATCTTATTTAAGCAAAACATCGTCAAATGACGTAAATTGCGGGTGCTGCTTGTGGACAAGTTGTTACCGTGGTGTAACATAAATTAGCATTTTCACAGTCAGCGGCATGTTCAGACTTTTTTTTTTTTTTTTTTACCGGTATGGCCCAAGTGGGTCACTGACTTTTGCAGTGTTTGCATTAAGTATGAATGGTGCTGCAGGCACATGCATCGGCACAACTTTAATTTACCATTTTTATCTCCACTACAAATTAGTTAATTACTATCGTCACAGTGTCTTATATTTTGTTTATAGTTTAGATTAAAAGATTGATAGATTGACCAATCACAACACAACAGAGTGGCACCACACAAATGTAAAATAAAGCTTCCATAATTTATTTAACAGATTGTTTCTTTCAAAAGTTAATAGTACAATAGTCAGTATAAAGACAAATTATCTAAATAAATAGCCTGTGTTAACAAACTTTTTAACAACTGTATCAATATATTTGTATGTAAAATTAGTCAGGCTGGACACATTATTGCCTCTCAGGTTTAAGACTGATTTGCACCTGTAAACAAAAATTCAGTTTACTTGTATACATTTCAAACAGACTACGCAGAAAGCCAATCATAATGTAGTGGCACCTGGGGCAGCCAATGATATTTCAGCAGTAGCCCGTGTCACACCAGGCTTCTCCTTAATCACGCCTCTGATCACAGTTAACCAGAGCTGTACGCCAGATGCACAGTGCTAACCCAGCCAGAAGCTGGTGCAAGGGTTAACTCCAACTGCTCATCCAAATATGGTCACTTCTGACTCCAAAAATCCAAGATGGCAACAGCTGAAATGGGAATCCACAAACAAAGGGTGATGTCACGGTGGCTATGTTCATTATTTTTTAATGTCTATGGTGTAACCCCCCAAAACAAAGGGCTAAAAGACAAAAAAATGCTGCATGGAGCTGGGGGGGAGTGGATAGTCAGGTGGTAGTCTCTAATTCTTGATTCATTCATGACTTTGTGCAGCCACTTTCATATTACACATGGAGTCATTGTTTGTTTTTTAAAGAGATTTTATTGATTTTTTTTAACTTAACAGCACAGTGAACTCCACATTCTCAAAGACACCTCAGATAAAATAAATAAACAAATAAAATAATGTCTGATTGTTAATAAAAAATATTATTAGTACAATTTATAATAATACATTGTTAATGTGAATGATATTCTCCTGTACAATGTCTGTTGACTTTATTTATTTCTATGGCAAAAACTCCAAAAAACTCTTATTTTTTTCATGACTAACAAGTCACAGCAGATAAAGTAACATTAGTGTGTGAGTAGCCAAACCTAACTAGAGGTGGAGGCTACCGAAAATGCTGATTGAATGATGACTTACAAAAAGTGAACATTTTACCTTTTGCACACAGTTGCAAAAATCTTTGTTTCCTCTTTCAGGATGTTATCGACTGAGTGGCCCCGAGCAAATGACACAAAATTGTTATCTGTGCGCTTGTTGTCTCTGGGATCACATTTAACAAATCATTTGTGTGTGCGTGTGTGTGTGTGTGTGTGTGTGTGTGTGTGTGTGTGTGTGTGTGTGTGTGTGTGTGTGCGTGTGTGCGTGTTGCTACAGGCTGCAAACAGCTACTTAAGGGACCAGTGGTTTCACTCCCTGCAGTGGAAGGTAAGGTTTCTGTTTGTCGTTAACTATTAATTAATGTTTCATCACGCGCATTAAAGCAGCACCCCCCCCACACACACACACACACACACACACCTGTAGGTTAGCTTTATCATTCCTTATTTTTCAAAACTCTTTAAAGATTACCACACATATTGCAGTTCACTGTAGACTGATGATGTTAAACATCAGAGAAGGCTTTTTGTTGTGTTACGAATCTTCAGTCTCGCGTCATTTTAAAGCACTTTACAGACTTTATGAGGATCCGACCTCTAAACCTGTCAGTGCCACAGTCATGCTGTGCTCGCTGAGCTAAATAAAGCTATACAAGGAAGTATGCCTGAAGCAGTTCAGAGCGGCAGAGCTCACAGTTACTTCCTATGGTTTACTTTTTTTTCTGTGTTTAATTTCCTTCTCACTCAACACAGTTTCTTGAGCAACGATCTCAAGCTGTTACTTAGAAAGCACTGCCCGTGTAAACAAAAGCATCACGACTGGTAGACTTTACACCGCCCTGATTCTTCACAAACACTTCCTGTTTATGAGCTTTCACTCCACCATTTTGAAGATAAATGTTTCATATTAACACAGCAAGCATTTGAGAAGCGGTGACATGAAACGAGCCAAGAACAAACACACACTTTTGAAAAGTATTTCTTAATGATATCAGAGGAGTGACTGCTTTCACAACACAATGCGGGAGCAGAACATTATTTCTAATGTTTTGGTCGTCACTTTGGGGTGTGTCGCGTTGTGTTTCTGACAGAAAAAGATTTACAAGTACCGTAAGGTCCTGAACAACCCGAGTCGCTGGGACGTGGTGCTGAAGGAGATCAGGGCGCTCGTGGACATGGCTCTGACCTCACCGCTGCAGGACGAGTCCATCCACCAGGCTCCTCTGCACATCATCTCCACCCTGCTGGCTGAGGTAGACAAACACACACACACACACACACACACACACACACACACACAGACACACACACACATTAATGCATATGTTACCTTTGAGGACCTTCCCCTAGATTACTGCCAAATTTGGTCCCCGGTATGGTACTGCTTGCCCCCCCTAAACTTTCTAATTCACAATAAAAATCAGGTGATTTGCACTGTGAATCCTTCATGCACTTTTAGTATACATAAGGTGCCAGAGTGCAAAAAACATAATATTAGAGCTAGTTTATCAAAAAAAGTGCCAGTGGAGGATCCACCACATCCCCCTAACACAGGTCCTCACTGAGCCCCTAACATCCTAAAATAAAAGAAACGTCTTAAAAACCTAGAATTATCACAAAAGCCAAGAAAAGTCCTTAAATCTTTCCTTTTCTATTGTCACTTTCATCCTTATTTATTTATTTATCTATTACAAACCCAATCCAAATCATAAAAAACAACATACAAACTATATATATCTATATCTATATCTATATTGATCTATCTATATATACTGTACATATATATACACACACAATTGTATAGAACAGAGAGACGCAAAAAGCAGCAAATGTTAAACATTTTTTAATGACTTATTAGGATGCACAATATTGGAATTTTTTTTCTTAGGGTATCCGATATATAACAACTCATTTGGCCGATAACAGATACCGATATAGATAGATAGATAGATAGATAGATGTACTTTATTGATCTCAAAACTGAGAAATTGGGATGTAGCAGCGCCATACAGTAAGAACAGAGAATAAAGAGCACACATTATTAATAGAATATAAAGGAATATGCTTAAAAAAACCTAAAAAAAACTAAGAGACTGTACATATATACATATATACATGTGTAAAGTGCGGAACAGTATCTGAATAAATATAAATATAAATAAAGTCAGCAGTGCAGAGTGACATGGAGCTAAGACCGGAGTTTAAAGCACAGACAGAGGTGAGTTATTGTACAGGTCGATATATCCACATTTTTTCCTCACCTAATTTTAGTGATCATCGAGTATCGTCTGTAGTGGAATTAACATTATATTATGCATACTCTTTTTGTGATGTTGCACCAGCAGATGTATGTAATATTCATTCGTTCATTGTGCAAAATAAGAAGAAGCATTTCTAGCAATTATGACTGTGCATTTTAAATCAGATATTGACCAGTAACAATGATTTGCAGATTTTGTTGTGCATCCTAAGTATAAAGCAGGAACCTCCCTGTCAACTATAAATGATTGTAACTCTTATTCTGACCTAAACAAAAGACTAATCCTAATATTGACCATAAACTAAAATTCCACTTTTTAATGTTCCTCCACGCTCACCATTAATCATTTTTCTCCTCTTTATCTTCCTGCAGAACTCTAATCTCAGCACTCAGGATCATGAGAACATTATTGTGGTGAGTATGATAAATTGATATTCGATGTCAGACTGAAGTTAATCATTGACTTGCTGGAGTGAAGCCTCCTGTTGTTTTGATCTTTAAACTGAAGAAAAATACAGATTCTGGTGAATTTGTTCATGTTGAACTTGTGTATTTGCGTGTTTGTGGTTGTTTCTGTTGACGTCCACATGGCTGTATCTGGGCAGAACAGAAGAGTTTAATGTTGAGAGATGTCTGTCGCTCTCCTTTGAGCTTATATTTAAAAGTCTCCTGCACCTGACAGCCCAGATCTACTGCTGGCTTCCAGCCAGGATAAATAAAAGAGAGGATATGAAAATGTTCATCCGTCTTTCTGTGTGTGTGTGTGTGTGTGTGTGTGTGTGTGTGTGTGTGTGTGTGTGTGTGTTCAGGCCATCGCTCCTCTTCTGGAAAACAACCACCCACCACCTGACCTGTGTGAGTTCTTCTGTAAGGTGAGGTGAAGCCTTTGGTTTCTGTAGTAAAGAATAATGGTTGTAAGCATTTAAAAGCGCTTCCTGTTGACGGGCGCTCCTGTGTGTTGCAGCACTGTCGGGAGCGGCCGCGGTCGATGGTCGTGATTGAAGTGTTCACTCCTGTGGTCCAGAGAATCCTCAAACATAACATGGTGAGAGCTGCTCTGTCAGGAGCTGCACGGAGCCTCCAGTGGTATGAATGAGGATCAGATATCAGTTCCCATTCAGTGGAGGCTCCAAACTGCTCGATTCCTCTTTTGATGCCTGTTAATTACATACAATCTCAAGCGTTTGGCTGTAGTTTTACCTTTTGTAGTTATGTCTTGTAAGGTTTAGAACAGAATAGAATAGAAATACTTCATTAATCCTGTGAGGGAAATTGTTTTGTTGCAGCAGCAAATAAGAGAGCAGCAACTGAATGAAGTATTGTTAAAAAGGGCAAAAAATGCAAATTTATATATGTATATATACATTGTAACTCTAATTATATATATATATATATATATATATATACACAAAGGAAGCCACTTAACATAGAATTAAATTAAATAACAATAATTATAATAATAATAAAGATAAGTGCAAATAAGTGTGCAGATTTTCCTTTTAAGCTCATTAGAATTTGAACAGTAAAACTAAACTAACAATGTAAAACATACATATGCTTTATTTCCAGTAAGCAATTAACCATAAAGTGATAGATAAGGAGACTAATAAGCCCATTCACTATTAGGTGTGAACTAGTCATTGTTTAGCAAATCACAAGTAAGTCTCAAGTCTTTGCACTCAAAACCCAAGTCTAGCCGAGTCCTAAAGTTTGAGTTTCGAGTCCTAAACAAGTCGTATTGCTTATCACAAAATGTAATGCCATTTTAACAACAGACTAAAATTACATACATTTAAAAAATCATAAATGCTTTTAAAAATAAATTACTTTGCTGTTTATAATTTTAATGAAACATTAGTTTGCTAATTATGTCAATATTAGCCACAAAATCAAAAGTTAAAGTTATGAATTATCTCCGAAGCGCCTAGTCGTTGAGGGGCCAAGGCACCAACCATGAAGGCAACATTTCACTCATTCTCAATTTCATTTAAAAAAAAAAAAAAATCTTAAGATGCCTGAAAAAATTATGTTAAAAAATCTTTTCCCCGTACAGCAACAAAAACAAAGTAGACAGCTTTTACATTTCTGGATATGGTCCCTAAGTTCTGTCTTTTCTCTTTTGCACTTCGGTTTGGTGTTTATCTCTGTGCCTGTTTACGTGTTTGCAGGATTTTGGAAAGTGCCCTCGACTGCGTCTCTTTACTCAGGAGTACATCCTGGCTCTCAACGAGCTGAATGCAGGGATGGAAGTTGTCAAGAAGTTCGTCCACAGGTGAGAAACTGTCATGCATAAAATCACATGTCCGTGTCAACACGTCATACATTGTTAATACTCTGGCGGGTTACATTTAGTATGTAAATCGGTTTGCTTTCTTACAATTTTAGCCCATAAACAATGTGAACATTTTAAACTATACAATTATTTTTCTCAATTATTATTATTATTATTATTATTATTATTATCATTATCATTATCATTATCATTATCATTATTATTATTATTATTATTATTATTATTATTATTATTATAAAGCACCTTTTTTAGGACATTTTCTTTTTTCTTTATTTTTATAAGTGATTTTTTTTTCTTTGATTTTCCCCTCCTAACCTTTGTGTAATATTCTGCGGGTATAATTGCACAATAAAGAATCAATAAAGTATCAGTAGTGGAAGGTTTGGATTTATGTTAAGACTGCGTGTAAATGACATCTGTACACACATTGGGTCAGTTTCATACCCAAACTTTATTCCTATTGAAAAGCCTCTTAACAAGACGTAAACTCTCCATTAAAATGCACTGCATCAAACACTCAAAGCAGCATGAAGCTGGACCTTCAGTAAATATTTCGGACTTTGGTATCTAACCTGCAGCCATGTGTGTTGCAGCATGCACGGGCCAACGGGGCAGTGCCCTCACCCACGTGTCCTGCCAAACCTGGTGGCAGTGTGTCTCGCCGCCATCTATTCCTGTTATGAGGAGTTCATCAACAGGTCAGTCACACACACACACACACACACACACGGTAGCTTCTCGTATTTTTGTTTTGTTTTTTGTAAACTCTCAGCTTGTCTCACCACTTTCTCTTGATTGATTGATTTTTCGCGGCTCCCTCGGTTTACCCACTTGCCTTTCCACTCGTGTTCGGACATCTTGTTTATCTGACCGCTGCAGTTCGAGCAGCTTGGCGTTGTCAGGCCTGAAGGTCAGCAGCGTGGAGGGTTGGACGAGCCGTACAGCTCCCCTGGGACTTAGTGCTGCCATACTGCTTGTAAACAAAATGGTTACCTGAGTGCATTCTCGACCATTTAACGGCAGCGTATGCTCATATCTGACAATAATACTGAAACATGAGTAAAGCTTTTTGCATGTTCTCCTATTGTAGACACCTCACTTTAACCTGAGCTGTATGTTTTAGAAGTATGTTGTAATTTAGGGACATTAGACTAATGCAGTAATTATCTTTAAGGCAAACATCTTGTGAATTTAAAATGTAGCAAATACTCTCAAGTGGAAGTTTGATTGTGTGGACAATATTTATAAGAAATTACTATGACAACTTGAAACCATAATCCACTAGCCTTTTTCATTTATGTATTAATTTATTTATCTACTTAATCTTTATTAAACCATGTTGGGATTAAGAATCTCTTTTTCAAGGGCGACCGGCCAAGAAAGTCAGCAGTGAAAACACAAAGTTGCAGACGGCGACAAAATGCAATTCACAAGCACTAAACTTTGCATGAAAAGAAAACTAAGAATGAGTCAAAAGGGAACTTTCTGGGAATCAGTTGTAAAACCAAGCAGGCTAAAAACATCGACATCCTGTAAAATCTGCTTCTAAGTCTTTCATTTTAGATTTAGAAACATTTAACTACACCAGGCTGAGGGCGCACAATATCCAAAAGTCCTTTTTCCCACCAGCAACAACACCTGAAACCTCCTTTGCAAAGCAGATTTGCACAGTTTTTGAGGACCAAAAAGTAGCTGTAGCCTCTTTTCAGAGTTTGTTTTAACTTTTTCTGTGTGAAAACCATGTTAAAAATCTATATAAATCACAGCAGAGTATTTTAAATATTTCAGAATTTTCCGTAATATGTTTATTCAGCTGTCTTGGTACGGTAGAAGGGTTATCTTTTTCCATTTTTTCATCGATTAGACAAACGCATGATGTTAATTTCCCACATCTTGTAGGATTAATACGGAGGAAACAGTGTAAACAGTCATTTGCAGATGTTGCCGGGAAAGCAGATCAGATTACGGTCATCAGACCACATTATGCCATTTATAGCCTAAACTAATTAGCAGTGTTGACATGAGTTTTTATTCAAACAAAAAAGCAAACAGTATCTCTACAGCGCAGTTAAATTGCATTTAAGAAATTATATGAAATACAAATAATAGAAAAGTATTAAATGATTATGTTGATTAAGAATAATACCTTGAAGTTGCATAATATGAGGCGTGGTGTAGTTGGCTTTTCTTGGCAACTGGATGTTTCTCTTCTACAAAACGAGCTCTTGTTGATTTAATTTGGACTATTTTCAGCAGCAAAGGTGACAATTCAGACCTGAACCTTCGAAATGTGTTTTCAAAAGATAAAATCTTTACATTCAGTCTTGGTTTAACCCTTTGAAACCTGGACTGTCCTGACACAGTTTTCTTGTGCTGCATTCAGATGCCAATAACAAGCATTTAAAACTTTAAAACCTGAGCAACTTGAGAAACATAGGAAAAGAAGGAAAAAAAGGTGACAAGAAAATAACCTATGAATTAGTCAGAAATCAATTTTTAAAAAGAGAGAGAATCATTAGAAAATTATTTTAAAATAATAGAGAAAAATATCTAGAAAACTGCATTATGATTATATATTTTTAATTATGTTGCAGGAATATATATAGATATACATATATGTATAGTGAGAGAGCGTTTCTTTTTCTTTTTTTCTTGTAATTTTGGTCATTTCTTATTGAGTTGTTTTTAAGTGTTAATTATTAAATATAGTTTTAAATGTCCATATTGTTTATGGACTAAATGGCCATTAATCATCTAAGAATTCAAAAATGTTAAAAAGCTGAATTTCTTATGCACTGTTTATACATCTGGAATTTCATTTTTGTCAGCAGAGTTACATGCTTATTACAAGAACAAAACAATTCAGAGAAATAAAGCTGTTTTGTAGCAGTTGAAGAAAGTCAAAGCATATTTACTTCCTCACTTACTTACTAATTGACCTCATTGCAGTGATATATATGCTTAAACGGTCTCGTTTCTTTCTCAGGCGTTCCATAGGGGCTTTTTGTTGACTACAGATGTATGGCCCGGGCTATCTTAACTCATTAACGTCATCTCCTTAGCTTCCTTTGCCCGAGAGAGGATCATTCTTAGTTAATTTTTCCAAAACTCCAGCACACGAAGGAAGCATCTCTCCGGCAGCCATCTCTCCGGCAGCCATCTCTCCGGCAGCCATCTCTCTAGGCGCTCACTACATCTCACCCCTTTTTTCATTCCCTTCATCATTACACTTTATAACACTTTATTTTTAGGCGTGCTGCTTATATATTCATTGACATTACTGCTGTACTTTGACACTGAACATTGAGATTTGGCATGCGGTTCAGTCACCCTAAACCCCCTTTTCTCGTCTCCCTCACAGTCGGGACAACTCCCCGAGCCTGAAGGAGATCCGAAACGGCTGCCAGCAGCAGAACGAGCGCAAACCCCCAATGCCGCTCCGCCTGCTGCGCCCCGAGCCTCCTACGCCACCTCCTACCACCCTCTTACCCCTGTCCTCCAACCCCAGTCCTCCTCAGCCTCCTCCGCCTGCCCCTTCAAACCCCGTCCCGTCCATCCCCATCTCCTCCCCGACGCCCTCCCTGCCCCTCTCCCCTCCGCCCTCCGTCGTCAACTCCAGCGAGATCCTGGTGGAGCTGGAGCGAAACAACAACTCGGCCAACGCCAGGCGGAAGGGCGGGCCGTCCGGGGGCGACAGTGAACCCAACCTCATCGACTGTCTGCTGGTCAGCCCGGCCGTCAACACTCTGTCCATCCAGCTGCCAGCGCAGGCGGACCGAGTGCTGGGCTGCTTCGCTCTCATCCTCAAGATGCTGTGAGTTCAAAACTGTCACTGCTGTTGAGTATTAATCAAAGCGTCCAACGTTTTGGATACACTTGTTTTCCCAGATTTAACATTAGTTTAAACCTTTGAAACCTGGAGCGACGTCACATAACTTTTGCTGCTTTCGAACACCTTTGGCAACTATTTAAACCTTTGAGCCCAGAGCAAATTGGTGTGATTTCTTTCAAAAACAAAAAAAGGCAATTAGCAACTTGGTCAGAAATTTTCCACAAATTGCAAGAAATAAGTAGATTAAGAATTTTCATTAATTTTCTGCTAATTTTAGTTTATAAGAAAATTGCCTTAAAATTAGTTTAATAAAATATGAGAAAAATATTAGAAAATGTTAGAATAGAAAATTAGAAAATTTACTGAAAACCATCTTTATGTAAGAATTTTATATTTTAAATTGTGTTACAGGAAAAAGAAAAAAAGAATAGATAAAATAAAAATATTTCTCAGCACTTTTTTCTAGGTCTTTTTTTAGGTGATTTTCTTGAACTATATTTCATTTTTTCTAATTTTTGGGCCATGTCTTGTTAAGTTGCTTATTGCCTCCCCCTTTTTGAAAAAAATCCAACCAATTTGCTCAAGCTTCAAAGGGTTAAGGCTTACACCTGGCGACTTCAGTTTTGACCAATCTGCTTCAGTCTCATGACTTCAGTTGTCCATGTTCCCAGTGACAATATTTAAAGATGCACATTAAATGATGCAGAAACAGACCGAACCAGTTTGGCCAGTCCTCCGTATTAATATGAACAGTAGGACAAATCAACCAAAGTATGATGTCGTCATTCATGCATGTAAGTCAGACACAGTCTTACTTCATTATGACACATGATCAGATGTCAGACTGAAAGAGTCATTGAGCTCTAGCACTGTTTGTGATTTTAACATTTTTTTTAAAGAGGTTTTGTAAAGCCTTTCAGCAAACATGTGATTTGATGAAGCCACTTTAGACTTACATAATACAAGCCAATTTCATATGAAGGAAACGACACGTCAACAACCCAGGAAGTGTCCCAGTTTGTAAAGGTGGCATTATGTGAATGTGTGTGTGTCCAAAGAACCGATCAGTGTAAATGGGTTTAACAGCCCTGAATGAATGAATGTATGAGTCCAGTACTGATTACACGCTGTGAAAGTGGAGCAGCAGTTACATCAGTGTGTGTGTGTGTGTGTGTGTGTGTGTGTGTGTATGTGTGTGTGTGTGTGTGTGTGTGTGTGTGTGTGTGTGTGTGTGTGTGTGTGTGTGTGTGTGTTTTTTTTTTTCTGCTGGGACGGAGGTGCGGTAACCAAACAGGATGGCCTAAAAAAGCGACGCCGTGTGTGTGCGTTTGTAGCATTGTAACAAAGCCAGTGTTACTTAACACACAGTAATGTGATGCTGCTATAGCTCCTGAACCGCCGCCGCAGGTCTGCGTCATCTCAGCGCCCCTCATGTTTCAACGACTCCTCTGTCTTTTTGTCCTCCAGCCAAACTTATCCTGGGTGCACCCTCCTCTTTACATTGTCACGCTGACTCTCTTCATCTCTCTTTTCTCTCCTTTTCTTCTACAACCATCTGGTCTCCGTCAGGTCGGACTACGATGACTGGAGACCTGCTCTCGCCAGCCTGCTGCAGCCCATCCCCTTCCCTAAAGAGTGAGTTTTCACACATTACACAGCTCAGCTCACACTCAGGTAACAGTTTATTAACCTTTTGAAACCTGAGAAAGTTGATTTCTTTCAAATACACCAGAAGGCAATGAGCAACGGAAGAATAAATGACCCAAATCTGTTTAGAAATTAGTAAAATGCGCAAGAAAATTATCAGAAAACTAGTAAAACAACAACAAAAGCGGAACAAAAAAAGGAAAAAAACACACACAAGGCAAACAAGACCTAAAAAAAGTGCTTAAAACATTTTTTGCTAGCTTTTTTTAAATATATTTTTTAAACTACGAATTTCCTTTTACCAAGTTACTCAATGCCTTTTTTTCAATGTCGTTGAAAGAAAATATCAGCAAGCATCAAGTGCTCAGGGTTCAAATGGTTAATTTATCTCATACGAGGGACACTAAATGACCCAAACAAAGTTTGAAATGCAGAATTTCATTTGCCATGTACATTTTTTGTCCCCTGAATGTCCGGCAGTTGCAGATCACATAATGTGGTCTCAATTAATATAAATGTTTTAAACGCTTGAAGATCCACTCGTCAGTGAGCGTGTCATCCACGAAAGAAAATAAAAACAGATGGAGCGGTCAAAGTTGTCGTATTGAAATTTAAGATGCATAAATGGATTCACGTCAACTCATGCAGTGAGTAGCATTGCAAGTAAACGTTCCACCTTAAAAGTTGCCGGCAGGCGAATTAAAATTTTTTCTCAGTCTACAGCAGCTGCTGGAGTCTGCGAAACACCCTTTCATTTTTTGGTTACAGTTCATTAATGTATAAAAAACTTGCTGGACCAATTGTAGAAATTATTGTCTCCATTTGTCACATTGACACAAAAACATGAGAAAATATGGTCCAAGTTAAAAAAGTTTCCCCTTAATTGAAAGTGGAAAGTTGTGTTTGCGTATCATTAATAATGTTTTATGAGCTCATATCTTAGAAAGTTTCCCTTTTCAATGGAGTGGATGAAATGAATGTACAATTACCTTAAAACTGTACTTGAGTATAGCACTTTACCACATATACTGTACTTACTGTACTTTTCACCAAATTGAAAAAGCAGAGCAGCGTTCCTTTCTTTTCTTTCTGTGTTTAAACGCCTCTGACTTCGTCTTGGCAGCCTCACAGTGCCAGTGTCGAGGCCTCAGCCGGCCAATTCATTTTCCTGTGAACACGCAACAGTTTCATGGAGTTACACAATGTCTGCTCAGCCTGCGCAGTGACAGTGGCAGCAGATTCAGTCCTCCATCTGTGTTGACAAAGGATGCGTTCAGGCCCAGTACTGAGTTTAGGTCACGCTCAGAACCCAGGGTTCGTACAGTCATGGAAAAAGCTGGAAAAGTCATTGCTTTTGCAAATGACAAAAGTTTGGAAGACTAAATAGACCCCTGAAATTTTTGGGAAAGTCATGTAAATCTGTCTCATTAACCTGTATAATAACACATGATGTGACTGTCAGAAATTTGAAAATCTAATAATGACTTTTGAAGAAAACATCTGTGGGTTTGGAGGGCATGTCTTCAAGAAAAGAAATTGCCAAAAATATTTTCTCCAAAAATTGCCAAAAATTGAAAAACAAATGTTTTCTTTAAATAGCGCCAAAAATTTAAAAAAAATAAATAAAAAAAAAGCCAAAAAAGCAATAAATCCCGAAAATTTCTCCTTGAAAACTTCAAGTCTTCTTTAAAAAAAATGAGGAGTAAGATATACACAAAATACAGAACATACTTAAAATACATTTAAAGCTGTGTTCCCCGTATCCTAAGCCAAAAATAAAAACATAAGTCCCTCCCTAGTGCTAAAAAATTTGACATGCCTTCCCCTTTTTGCACCACCCCTCCCCTCTCATAAGTAATTAAGTTATATTTAAATGATATATAATTAAAAAGCTTATATAGTAATGAAAAAGAACCAAGAAGGAGTACTGATGGTCGTTTCAGAGTATGCATGGTGTTTAATATTTGCCTTGAAGTCATGGAAATGTACCAAATACAAACTACGTGTGTAATACAGATGCAGACAGACCAAAAAAGAAGCAGAATTACAGTAAGATTTCACAGGATCTCTTTCCATCGCTAGAGGAAAATGCAAAGTTATGTCACTGACTCTGCTGCACGAGGTAAAGTAGTGTTAGCAGCAGTAATACTTGTGTAAACTGTGTTTCAGAGGAGCGTTTTAGTGACTCATGACAGTCTAAATACTGTTTCAGAGAAAAGCGGAATCTGGTACTTTTAGTTCCAGTCCAAAAACACCAGTGCAGCCAGAACCCATAATCATATACTGTAACCATCGACCCAGCGCTGCACGCCACCCTTCGCACTTCCTTTCCCTCCATCTCCCTCCTTCCTCATTTACTGCCAGTCCTTCTCAAAACCGTCTCCTGGGACATATACATGTTTCAAGGAGGTCCTGCTGGGGCCCGGCCTCTGACGTGGATGAGGTACCTCAGCTCGCCTCTGAGGGTCATGAACTGGAGGCGGACGGCTGCTCTCTCTCCCCAGAGAGCCCACTTTAATTGGCTAAAAGCAGCCTCGAGTCTTATTCGTAATTGGCTGTCTGATCCAGAGCTTCATTAGCGCTGACTGGCAGACAACTTGTTGTTTCTCCAACACTGGGACACACCTGTTGCTCACCTGCGCCACTGTTGCCTGGTCGATGGCTTCAGGCGTCATTAGGAAAGGCAACAATACTCCCCAGCACCCTGTAGCTGAGGAGATAATGAGTCACATCAGCGCACGCACCAATTCACTGACACACACACACACACACACACACACACACACACACACACAGACACACACACACGAAAGGAAAAGTTAAAAAAATATTTTACATGCCTTCCCCCTTATTTTTAAAGAGTATCAATGGCCATTTCAGAGGATGTATGGTCTTTAAAATTGCCTCAAAGTCAAAGAAAAGTCATCAAAATTTATTGATGAAAATGTGTGTGTGAACACTGACAACCAAAATACACAACTACGCGTGTAAGATGGATGAAAAAAAAGCTATTATAAATAAATGAATGTTTCCTGACAGAAACATGTTTTGTTTTATCTTTTTTTAATTATATAAGTGTTTTGGGCTGTGAAATCTCATGTCTCCCTCTTTGTCCTGTCTCTCCAGGGCCCTTGCACATGCCAAATTCACAAAGTAAGTAAGACATCATAAAGTGTTCAGTGTCACAGATTCAGTTAGATTCCAGTTTGAAAACAACTTGACATTTGTGTCATAATGTCTCTCTGTCCAAATAGGGAACTGAAATATGTTATTCAGAGATTTGCGGAGGATCCGAGGCAGGAGGTGAGTGTGTGTGCTCATTTATATTTGCACAGCAACTTCAACTTCTGCACAACTGCACAATTCCTGCATTGCACCTTTTGTACACATATTATCTTCGGTCTTATTCTATTTAAATTTACTATTTTTCTTCTTCATTTATGCACCAAAACACCAAGTCAAATTCTTGTATATGTAAATGCACTTGGCAATAAAACCAGATTCTGATTCTGATTTACCAGTTTTAACCTGGTAGCAGCTGTACAGCTTTAAGAAGTGCTGATTTTGGCTGAACGAAAATCTGTGTGTGTGATATTCCCTTCAGGTCCATTCCTGCCTGCTCAGCGTGCGTTCAGGTAAAGACGGCTGGTTCCAGCTCTACAGTCCAGGAGGTGTGGCCTGTGATGACGATGGCGAGCTGTTTGCCAGTATGGTGAGTGTTTGGACACACAGTCAACCTCAAATATTAAAGCTGTTGTCGGTAACTTTTATAAAAAATAAGTACCTTTTTGTCAGATTTGTTGAGTCTGTCACTATATTCTTATGTTAACAAATTTAGTGTATTAAAGCTGTAAAATGAGAAGCTTTTGCCCATGATGTGTCCAAAACTTTAAGGTTGTATTTAGCTATCCAAAATGTTCTCCCAGGTCTGGAAATTGCCATTTGAAAATGCCATGACTGTCTGGTGTTCTTATGTGTGCATATAGTGAGAGAGTCTTTCATAAAAGCTACCAACTGCAGCTGTAATGTGTGCGTATTAATGACCCTTCCCTCCTCTTCACCTCCTCCAGGTTCATATCTTGATGGGCTCCTGCTATAAGACCAAGAAGTTCCTGCTCTCGCTGGCTGAAAACAAGCTGGGTCCCTGCATGCTGCTGGCCTTACGTGGAAACCAGACCATGGTGGAGGTACAATGCATTCAGAGTGCTCACACTACTTACTTTTTTGTTGTAGTCTTATGCTGAAATTATTTAAAGCAGTTCTAGTTTCAGTGATTGAGCAGATTCAAGTGAGGTTCAGTTGAATAAAGTGAAGGAGAAATTGAGCATTTCATTGTTGCAAAGTGAGTTTGATTTTAATAACGGGTAAAAATCAAAGCAGCAGAGGCCATAGTACTTGTCCCTAGTTTAGGTCAAACTTCAAAAGTGCTAGATGTCTTAAGATCTTGGAGACATCCTAAAACTTTAGAAATGTCTTAAACTCTTATAAGCAACCCAGTTTTAAGATGCTTCCTGTTAAAAATCTTATTTTATCTTTATTTTATTTTATTTAATTTTTTAAATGCTATTTATTTTCTATTGATAAACATATACAGAACATGAGGTGAAAGGTAAAGTGCAGGTAAAAAACAAACAATATATCTGAATTTCTGTTTGGGAATGAAAAAGTAAATCTGTGGTCTTCAAGATCAAGCCAAAATAACCCTGATTACATCACTATGACATCATCAGGGTTATTTTGTCAGACTGGACAGACCTTCTCCAGAGCAACAGAGGACAGTGACATGTTTTCTCAGGCTTAGAGTTAGGAGTTAACTGATCGACACGCATGAAATCAGTGGCCCTTTACAGTGTGTGTGTGTGTGTGTGTGTGTGTGTTTCTGTGTGTGTCCAGATCCTGTGTCTGATGCTGGAGTACAACATCATCGAGAACAAAGACACCCAGCTGCAGATCATCTCCACTCTGGAGAGCACCCAGGTGGGCCTGCGCATGTACGAGCAACTCTGCGACCGACAGAGAGAACTCAAAGAACTGGTGAGTTTTTTCTCCAACACACACACACACACACACACACACACACACACACACACACACACACACACACACACACACACATGCACACACTGTGGGTGCTTTATGAGGTACACTGAGGCCTGGCGTGAACACGGTGCTGCACTCTTGGTGTCCGGCTGTTCCTGTAGCTCTGAACTAAGAACATCTTGTTCCAGTTCATCCCACATTTCTGTCTGGTTCAGCTCGTAGGAGAGGAGGCCTCTGCAGGAAAATCAGATCACCAGTTTCTCATTACGTACAAATTCTTGTGTCCTCAGTGACGCATGTGGCCTACTTGTCAATCCGCAGTTCCAACACAGCAACTGTTCAAGGCCCCAGAAGTTACGAACCAAGCATGCACTGGCTGCGAACAATCATGGATCACACAGAGCTCGTCCGCATGTTCTAACATGAAGGAGAAGCTGCAGGCATTTGATGTTCTCTTTGAGATATCAAAGGGAGAGTCCTTTGTACAAATATGGACTTGAAGTGGTAGTTACAGAGCTCCCATGGATCCTCAAAAAGTCTCAAAAGGCGTTGAAGTCGTTAATCTAAAAATAAGTCCTTAACTGGTATGAAATCAACTTAAAATTAACTTTTAAAAGTCTTAAAAAGGCGCACGCATGGGAAGTAGGATTTAATTAATTTTCTTTTTCTGACGTTGGACTGTAAAATCTCAAAAATAATTGATAATATTTTTTTTCTTTGATAATTTAATAAATTCCTTTTCTTGAACTTTTCATGACAAGAAATGCAAAACGTTCAGAAAACAGGCCAGAAATGCCCCAATATTACCTACTTCAGTTGGTAAACCAAATATATACCATTGTGATAATCAAATATATTTGCTGTCTTTCATGCGTTCCACTCTAAAAAGTAATACTAAAATATTTCTTATCATTTTGTCATATTGTTAAGAATATCGTTATCGCAAAAATACGCCAAAATATTGTGATATTATTTTTGAGTCATATTGCCCACCTCTAGTGCCTACTCAGCTTCATCTGTTGCTGTAGTCCATCAAATCCTACTTCATTCAACGTTCGTCCAATCTCTTGCTCTTAACTAGAAAATTGTTGCACGTTTCTCAGAAAACTCCTAAATCTGCAGTGTGAAAATTCCTGGAGCTCGTCTGGACTTGAATTGCTGGAGTAAAGTTCAGAGCAGTGACGGTGACTTAGCCTCTCAGCTCAGTCTGCGTGCTTCACACGCTGAGTCACAGCCACTTGACTCGTCTGCAGAACTGAGCTGCACATTTATATGTAGAGGAAGTCATATGTTCCTTATGCACTCTTAAACATTAAGAAAACACAATTTAAACACTTAATGCATACCACCCGAAGAAATGTTAAGCAGCTTGTGTGCATGCATTTGTATATGATGTATTGTATTTACTCCACCAGTATATTCAATACAATATGATTCAACAGAGGCCCCAAATTTGTCTGCTATAAAAAAAAAAAAAAACATGCTTTGGTGTCCATTATAATCATATTATTCTGTGTATTATTTGGCAATTTCAATAATAACATTAATTAAAATATTAAATCACTCACAAATTAGAATTTATGACTTAGTATCTTTAATAAGTGTGTAATTAGCGGTTAACCCTCTGAAACATGGAGCGACGTCACTTTTTCTTGTGCTGCTTTCAGACACCTTTCCCAGTATTTAAACCTTTGAACCCTGAGCAAATTGGTGTTTTTTTTATTTTCTTTTTCAAAAACTTGAAAAAAGGGCAATGAGCAATTTGGCAAGAAATGTTCAGTAAATTGTAGAAAAATAGGAGATTTGGAGAATTATTTTAAAATAGGCTAGGTAAAAAAATTCTAATTATCAAATTACATATTTATAATTGTGTCACAAAATTATTAGAATTTTTAAAGCATTTTTCCATGTCTTGGTTGCCTTGTTTGTTTTTTTTTACTTTCTTTTTTGTTTGCTTGTTTTTTAATTTTCAAGAATTCTTCTCACACTTTGTGCTGATATCTTTTTAAAATCAAGACAGTTTTCTCAGGTTTCAAAGGGGTGAATAAATGATTCATTTTGTCAGGTGGATTAAAATATTCTGTGGAAAAAAATGTATTTCTAAAAAAAAAAAAAAAACATAAGAAAATCACTTATCAAGAAACAACTATTTGGAAGTTCAGTTTTTTTGTTTGATTTTTCTCTCTTAAAATCATATTTCAAACTTTGTACTATTATATTTTAAATATAACAATATCATTTCTCAATGTGAGATGAATGCAGCATGCATGCAGCTGCTCACGCACACCATCTACTGTCTGAAAAGGTTCCTGCAGGGTTGAGAGTTAAGACGCCATCTTTTTTTTCTGTCTGTCTTCTCCTCAGCAAAGGAAAGGAGGCCCCACCCGGCTGACTCTGCCCTCAAAGTCCACGGTGAGATTACGCCGAAGCCTTCACTGCTGCACACAAAAACACTTTAACCTCTTCTGTCCCGGCCAACATATTTTATAAGATTATGAGTTTATTGTGTTTACTATTTCAGTATTGAATGTTTTTCCCTCCACATTTAGGATGCAGACCTGGCCCGCCTGTTGAGTTCAGGTTCCTTTGGGAACTTGGAGAACTTGAGCCTGGCCTTCACAAACGTCACCAGTGCCTGTGCCGAGCAGCTCATCAAGCTGCCTTCACTAAAACAGCTCAACCTCTGGTCCACACAGGTACACACACACACACACACACACACACACACACACACACACACACTGGAACACAACACAAACACAAGTACAAACACACACCACTAATGATACAATCACTGTCTAATGCAGAGATACTCAACCTGCTTTGCTTGGGGGCGCAGCAACACCAAACATGTTTGTAGGATTTTAGGACTTTTGTCAGATTTTAGCACTTTTTCTGGAATTTTAGGACATTTGTAGGATTTTAGGACATTTTTAGGATTTAAGGATGTTTCTCGGATTGGATGGCATTCGTAGGATTTTAGGATGTTTCTTGGATTTTAGGACATTTCTATGATTTTAGGATGTTTCTAAGATAATAGGGAATATCTTGTATTTAAGGATTTTTCTTGGATTGGATGGCATTTCTAGGATTTTAGAACATTTATAGGATTTTAGGACATTTCTGTGATTTTAGGATGTTTCTAGAATTTTAGGACTTTAGGTGTATAGCTAGGACCTCTTTTGGGGATGCAGGGGATCCTCCACTGGCATTTTTTTATAATCAAGCTCTATTTTGATGCTGTTTTATGTACTCTGGCACCTTATGTTTACTAAAAGTACAAAAAAAATTTCCCAGTGTGAATCACTTTATTTTTATTGTGAATTAAAAAACAGTTTCGGGGCCAGATTTAGCCCCTGGGCCATAAGTTGAGCATCATTGGTCTAATGCGTGTCCTTTTTTCCTGTTTTTCTCCCTTCAGTTTGGGGATGCAGGGTTAAGGTTGTTATCTGAGCATCTGGCCTGCCTTCAGGTTCTGAACCTGTGTGAGACTCCCGTCACTGATGCTGGTCTGCTGGCTCTCAGCTGTAAGAAAACACACACAATGACTCATATTGTTCAAAATAATATTATTATTCAAATTATTATGGCAGTGTTGTCAACATATTCACTTTGTTGAGGGAAGAAGTGAGTTTTTTTGTGATTGTAATTTTATTGTAACTAATCGTAAGTGTTTGCCTCCTTCAGCCATGAAGAGTCTGTGCAGTCTGAATATGAACAGCACCAAGCTCACAGCCGACACATACGAGGACCTCAAGGTTTGTTTGTTTGTTTGTTTATTAAGATCCCCATTAGCTTCTGTTTTTTGACAGTAGCTGCTCTTCCTGGGGTCTCTGTTATTCATTGTACGATTACACAAATACACATAACATAACACACATACAGTTTGACAAAACACAGAACCAAAACAATCGGCACAGACTCAACGATCGTCTAATACATACAGCAACTCTACAAAATAATCTCGCTCCTCAATAGCTGATGAAAATAGAATACCTAGAAACCATCGACTTAATCACACAAAAATAATGATAATTATAATTTTTAAAAAATGATTGGCTCAAAATCGATTTCATAGTGTCACGTACAGTGATCAACGCTGTTCCTTGAGTGAATAAATACAATCTTAACTTTTTGTGAGACTTTATTGTATTTCTTTCAGAAATCAAAAAACTTGGTAATGAATTCCATGCCACCATTGCACGATAACGCACTGTCCTCTGTATTAAGCGCAATTGTAAAATGCACTTTACATTTGAAACAAATCTCAAAGTGCTACAAGATAAGCACAAAAAACATATAAAAACAACCAAAATAAAAGCAGATTAAAAAGTCTCTTTAAGTTTTCTACCATCTGCACTCACTTATCTCTCTTAAGGAGACAAAATTGACATAAATGACAATGTGAGGAAAAAAACATCCAAAATGTGAGCCGGCCTTGAAGCCGATAGAGAGTTTATCGAGGTTTCAAGCTGTTTCCTTGTGTGTGTCTTTCTCTGCAGGCCAAACTGCCCAACCTGAAAGATGTCGATGTTCGGTACACGGAGGCCTGGTGATCCACCTCACGCTCACATGACCCTCATACACACCCAGACACACACATAAAACATGCACACACTGCACACAGGCTCAGACACATGACACGAAAATTGTGTAGTGATGTCATCTCCATCGTCGCCCATCATTAGACCAGGAACTATGACATCATCCCAGCGTGATGATGTAACCGGAGCGTACGGACTCCTGTAGTGACGCCATCACCAGGAGGGAACTGTCCAGTCACTTGTTTTCTAAACGAGAAATCTTTATGGACCTCGCCGCTCCCCGTACTTCTGTCAACTGATGTTTCAAGGACCTTGTGATCAGAGGACATGCAAGGAGCCGCTATATCGTGACATAAGGACACTTATCTCTCTCTGTCTTTATCTTTTGGCCCGTCTTTCATATGCGGTTTTTCATATTCAGTCCAGCTGTCCAGCCGTTGCCCCTCCCACCTCCGTGTGTCCGTGTCGCGAGGAAAACCTGAGCCTTCCTCTCTTTTTCTCTCTCTCGATTCAGCAGCTCACATTCCAGTTCCTCTCCGATCGGATCCACGATGTAGCTCTCCAAACAGACAACTTGTTAATCACTTTCGGCCCTCGCTCTTTGGCTTCAGTTTTCCGGATCTTTTGAGTCTTTCATTTGGGAAAATGAGGTGCTACCTCAGAGAAAAGAAGAGTTGCAAGACTGTGCCTATTCCTCCAACACGACACACAGGAAAAAAAAAAAAAAAGGTTTTTATCAACTTGAATGAACATATTTTTCCAGACATCTGTGCTTTCATATATTGTGTGTTTCTATATATATGAAGAAAACCCCCGGTGATGACATTTCAGACACATTTCGGGAACTCTGCAGGAAACGGTGATGGCAACGTTTGTTCCTTTTTTTTGTTTTCAGTGTACATACTGATGATCTCCCATTACTATTTAATAGGACAGTTGTGTAGCAGTAGCTGGGTGGTCTGGGACTGCCTGATATTTATAATTTGTGTCTTTAAAAGCCTCCTTTACTCTGTCTCTCTTTGATTTTTGTCCTCACAATAATGAAGTACAGGCGTCCTGTTGTCTTCTTTTTTTTCTTTTTTTTTTTTTTGCAACATTTAAAACAAGAAGCCAACAAAGCGGGCACATGGATCTCTCTGTCCCCCGATGCCATGGTGGTAACCTGTAAAGTGGACCTGTAAACAAGCCCCATCACCAGCTGAGAGTTGTATATTTTCATATCCTCTGCTATTTTTTTGGCTCTTTTTGAGACGAAGAGAAGAACTTGCCAAACATCGTCATCGAGTTTAGTTTTGTGCACTTGTTTCTTCAGGCCAACACGAGTGTGGTTTGATTTGTGTATCAAGTGGAATTATAAACCGCCTGTGGAGAGACGCTGTTTGGGTCTCTGACCCTCCCTGCTGACGGCAGGGCGAAGAGTCGCAGTGCCTCTAGTGTTGTGGATGCGTTGCCTATTGTTATCTTTCTGTCACACCACCTGTTTTGAATTGTTCTGCTGTATTTATATCTACGCCATAATACATGGGTGACATTTTTAGGCTGTTGGGATGAATAATTCTCATCAAAGGATGGGACAGAAATTATTGTACATATTCTTTCGATGTGGTCTATAAGGGACAAAAGATTGGGGGGAGAGAAAAAAAAAAAGCACCTTTCGGCCATATTTGCCTGTCTACATTCCCTCAAAATGTTGCCTGTTTATTGTGGCAACATTTCATATGATGTGGTAACTGCCCTGGCACACTTTGTCAGAGTCTCTTTTTTTCCTCACTGTCTGGATGTCGTTGATTTCTCTTTTTTTAACCTTAGAAATACGCAGATTTTTTTTTTCCCAGTCGCTCTGCCTGCATCCATCCATTTTATTTATTCGTGTCGACCTCCAGAACGCTCGGGGTGTTTGTCGAGGCAGAAAAACTGCAGCAGAGGACAGGATGCCGTCCGCTATGACATGCTTTGTTTCCTATTTATTGGGTGCCATGACAGTTCTGTTTGGCCTGTAGACGGCCATCTTTGGGGTCCGTCTTTGGGACCTTGTGCTCTCTTTCATATCCTGTATGATGTATATACGAGTGTATATAGTCGTCTCCTCCTTTCCTCTCTTTGAACCATTTTTGAATCCTCCTCCCTTTCGTTTTGTCTCCTTCATCCTTTTCTGTGTTTCTCTCGGCCTCCCTTCATCGGCAGGCTGGTGTTGCCTTCATCTTATGTGTGTGGTTGTTTTTTTTTCACACAAAGTGCACTGTAATCTAACAAATTATGTTTTCATATTATCTTTTAAGTTTCTTTGATTTGATCACTTTAATCAAACTTTTTTTTTCTGTGTTTAATTTTTTTTTTTTGCATGTACATGTCGCTGCGTCATCTGGTATTTTTATTTTGTAATTTTTTGTTTTATAAAAGGTTTGAAATATGATAAAGGGTCTGATCACTATCTCACAGAGGTTAGGGGCTGAAATGGAGAGATCCCATCGAATTGTTCCCTCATTGGTTGTTGCCAGGATCTACCCAGTCTTGACAGATCCTATTGGTCGAGGCAGTTAGGGTTTGATAGGGATTGATTTTCTAAAAAGCCAATGCCAGTACTGGTGCTGTTGGACTGAAGCTGCCCCTAGACCGGATTTGATCATTTAAGTTTGTCAATTTTTATTTAAAAAAAAAAAAAAAAAAAAGTTTCTTGTTTCCCTAAGAATTACTGTCCGAATCCTGCCAGATAATCATATCAGAGGTGGACCACACTGGCTGGCCAACCGATATCATTTTTTAAAATACAGTTGTTTTTTCTTCTGCACATTAGCAAACTGATGATTCAGTGTACCTTTACTGTAGTTTTGTTTTATCGCAATGTTTTTCTACATCTGAATGTTTCAAAGGAATAATTTGAATTTTGGGGAAACAGACTTCACTGCTTTCTTGACCAAAGTTACATGAGAAGGTTGATAATGTCATGTCTGTGCATTTAATATGAAACTACAGTCAGCATCCATTTCGTTTGGTGTAGTTTCGCCAAGTTCAGTACAAAGACCGAAAACAGCAACGCTATCAGCATCTCTAAAGCCTCATTCTCACTGAACAAAAAACCCTCTTAAATCTGGCTTTTTAAATGCAATGGGAAAGTGTACAATCAGCATTCATATGCGGGTCAAAAGACTGCAGTAGTCACAGGTATTTATCGCCTCCGGCTCCGATCGGCATCGATGTGAACACAGCACCCGTGTGAACGCACTAATTTCAGCTTCTTGCACCGCCGTTAGGAGTACACAGACATCTGTCCACGTCGCTTTCTAATGTTTAGCTGTTCTCTGGCCTGTCCATGACATTGAGCAATGTACACACACACACACACACACACACACACACTAAAAGACATACTCGTCTGTTGCAGATCCGTGAACACAGCTCTGCTCTACTTGCAATGGGAAAGCGGGTTTTAAGCGGGGTTTACCTGTGTTTAAAAATCCTGCGTGCACGCACCAATTTTGGTGGAAAATGGGGATAAAACTACCGTATTACTGTATAGCTTACTTATCTTATGGTTTAATAAGCGACAAAGTGGAACAAGTCTTTGCTGGTTGCCTGGCAACCTGCACAAAGTTCATGCATCCACCCAAGGCCCCCAAGTAAACTTAGATTTTTAGTTTCATGCAGGCCCCCAGGGTGTGCTTTGAAGATATTTTCGCAGTGGCCAAACAGCCCAAAAGACATTTTACCGTTGACTGACATGCCGAAAGAGACGTTTGTCACATTTTCTTGAGCATCACAACTGCCACTACATGGCTCGTTTCTCAATCATGATTGATCCATTCAGTGCCATAACATTTCAACAGTCGAGAGTAGCATGATTAAATAATTTTATCCCCATCTAAGTTAGCGAAGCACCAAACCAGAAGTTAGCGGTCTGTCTACGCCATAAGTCTGTTGTTCATAAAATGTAAGTGGTGCCTATAATCGCCAGATCATCTGGGTAATTTTATACATTGAAGTTGGGCTTTGTGCGCCACTGAGCAACTCTCATAGGATTGCACTTTCAATGCTGTATCCACTTCTCTTTATACATCAGTATAGCCAAGTTATATTCCGGCACACAAACCCCCTAAAACCACAATGTGTCCTTTGTTTACAGTTTGTTCATGAGCTTTAACGGTGCTGGTAGGAAGACGGGATCACCTTCTGACAAAGCGAGGCTAACTGTTTCGAGTCTTTATGCTAAGCTAACTCGATGCTAGCTTCATACGTGCAGACACGAGAACGGCATCGATCTTCTCATCGAACTCTGCATGAAAGCGAACTCTCCTTTTTTAAAATCCTGCCATTGAACTCAGTTTTTAGGCCATGATGAGCTGCCACATGTCCAGCCTGTGAGCCTGGGGGCAGCACGTCGAGGTTATAACGGAAGATTTTATTACTGTAGACGATGTAATGGTTGAATAGAGACGCGTCTTCTGTTCTGTCATGTCTCCGTATCCTGTGGAGCTCACTGTGCTTTGCTTTCCATCCTGACTCCCCCTCTCTCATCTGTTTTCTCTCTGCTGTTTTTTATTCTTCACAGACTGTAAAGAGTTTCTACCATGTCCAACGTGTACAGCTGTGCTCCAGTCTTAACAGTTGTTATGGAAGGAACAGGGTCAGATGCGGCAAATCTGACAGACTGAAAAAAAAACCCAACAACTCTCTTTCCCATAATTCCTTGTAGTAAAAATATTTTTTGGCAGCTGGAAAAGGGGCGCCCATGATGTTTCTCTCTCTTTTTCAGTCTTTTTCCGCATTGATCTGCTTCTCCTGCTGGGTTATTATTATTATTATAATTATTATTATTATTATTATTATTATTGCTGCTGCTGCTCTGTGGCTGTTGTAATAAAAATACAAAAGATCTTCAACAGGAAAAATAACAACTATGATGTGAAATAATTTCAATCAGAAATAAATTGTCTGTGAATATGTTTCAGCTGTGCGTGCCATGTGTTCTTTTTTATGTTTTTACCAGACAAATGTGTAAAACATAGTAATATTCCAGTACTCTTTCATGGACACCAGGAAGACTCTACAGTACTACCACAGGAATTTAACTATTTTGTTTGAAATACGCTTGGAAAGGTGAGGAAATGAGAAAAAAGGCAATGAGCAACTTGGAAAGAAAAATTACACAAATTGCAACAAATTTCTAGATTTTGGAAGATGTTTTTAACTCTTTGAAAAGTACAAGAAAAATTACAAAAAATTATATATACATGAAATAAACAAAAAAACACCGGAAAGTAAATATAAATATTTAAATCTTTGAACTCTGAGCAAATTAGCTTAATTTCTTTTAAAATGAAAAATAATGGAAATGTGAAAAAAGGGATTAATTGTGATAAACTATTCAAATTCAGTGATAAACCATGATTTTAAAAAATTATCTGTTTGACAACCTTATAAAATACATGCTGTATGTTGCACAGTGCACAGTGGGCCATTCTCTGACAAAATATATGTGTAAATCAGTGCTTAGAACCACATTTCTGTAGTCCTTCCTCTTGAAATGTCCGACTGAAAAGTCTGTCAAAGTAAAACTCAAATCCAAACCTCCAGAGGAGGAAGCAGATAGGTCACACAACGTTGGACCTGGAAAGATGATTGGTTGCACAATGTTGGAACTGCAACTCCTATCAGCTAACATCCTCCAACATTTCTGAATGTTGTATTCTGGAAATATTTCCCTTGCTTGTTTTAAATGTCTATAAATTTCTAAATCTCTGATTTTCTTGCAATTTGCAGGACTCTTCTTGACAAGTTGCTGACTGCCTTTCCCCCCACATTTCGGGAGAAAAATTGGGTTCAAAGGTTTAAATACTTGTGAAACGCACCAAAAAAAAAAGTGATGTTTCAAAGGGTTAAACATAGTATATTAGAATCATCTCGGTCTACATTGACAGTGATTAATGGCACCATACCAATTCTGAAAAGTTCATAATCATTTGAAATTAGGTCCTTTAAAGGTTTTGTACATTGAAATTACTATTATCACCCTACACTGGCTGCACTTCATATCTTTAAAGTATTTTTAAGTAGAATAGCATTGAAAGTTTTTTTTTCTATAAAAACAAACCAAAACTAATCAAAATTACACTTGGCTTATTAATTATAGCGATGAATTGTGACAGAGATTATCGTTTGATTTTGATTTGATGTTTTTTCTTAAATTAGCAAAGTAAAAGGTTCTTGTCAGAAGTGGGATTCGAACCCACGCCTCCAGGGGAGACTGCGACCTGAACGCAGCGCCTTAGACCGCTCGGCCATCCTGACATGGAATACCTACTGTGGAAATATGCCGTTATATACCTTGTGTTACGGTACTTTTGCCCTGTGTTTTTTGTTGTTATTTGTTTAGTTATTCTCAAATCTATCTTTTCCCTTACCACTACATTATTTGTTCACTATAAGGCAGGGTTATTCTGTCGCTCAGTGTGCGACTCAACCGTATGCACGGCTCCATTACGCCCCCTGCTGGCGTTTCAGCTGTAGTGGCACAAACAGCAGTTTACAGTAACAGTACAGATGCTGTTATTAGCAAAAGCTTGATCTCTGAATTAAACATCTCACTCATAAACGGAGTGGAAGCAGTTTTCTAGATCTTCTTATTTATTGCAATTTCTGGACAATTTCTAACCAAGTTGATTATTGCAATTCCCTCAAATGTTTTTTAAGGAAATCATCCAATTTGTCCTGGTTTCAAAGGTTTGAAAGACATCTGAAGTATCTGCTGTATAGGTCTTTGCCAGAACTAGATATAATAATAATAACAATAATAATAATAATAATAATAATAAGGCTATTATTATCATTATCAATATCATAAAGACTCCACACCCTTTTTTTTCGATTGAAATCTAAAACAAACTGCAACTTTTCTACATGTGTTAATATTTTATAGAAACTGATGAAACAGGCAAAAATTACTAAATGTGATAAAAAATGCCATGATATAGTGTGTGATGAAAAAAATTCATGTACTCTGTTTAAATGTCATAGTGTAGTAAGTCATAAAAAAGTCATAGTATATTATGTCGTAAAAATGTGATAGTATAGTATGTCATTAAAAGAATGTCATTATAGTATGTGGTTTAAATGTCATATATTAGTTAATATCATGGCATTATATGTCCGTCAAGTTGCCTTCATGAGTTAGTCTGTGTTTGTTTTTACTTGATCAGTTTATTATTTAGATGATTGTGTTTTTGTGTTTTTTCTTGATTTTTTGGGGTTTCAGTTTACTGTTTTTTCTCCTGTGTTCCTGTGCTGCCTTTCCCTCGTTTACCATCCACACAGCTGTCCTGCATCAGTCTCGTTAGTCCTTCTCTGCTCCTCAGTTTCTCTCAATCAGCTCTCTGCCTGTTTCTCTGCCTCATCACTTTATTTCCCACACCTGAGCTTTTCTGCGTTTTCTCCACCTGCACTTCATCCCCTCATCAGTCGAGTTGGTATTTAAGTCCTGGTTTTCACTTTAGTCTCTGTTTGATCTTTGTTTTGGTCGTGTGATTCTCTGTTTGCTGTTTCCATGCACTGACCTGATATAAAGAGTTATCTGTTTGAGTTCTTGTTGTCAGCCGTCTCTTGCGTTTGAGTCCACCTGCACTGAATCTCATGACGAGGCCCTTGTTAGTAAAAGCAGACACTGACTGTGTTAGCAGTGTCCCAGAAACAACTGGATATTTGAGCAGAATTCAGTTTGAGTTTCTCCTCCAGCCTGTAGAGAAAAGATAGAAATATTTTTTGGTCTATGTCCAATCCACCATAATGTGAGAGATTTCTCTTATGGCTCTCACCTCTGTGTTATGCTAATTTCTTTTAACCACAAAATATCTATAAGCTCATTATAACTGGGAATTGTTTTTGTACTTTTTGTATGCATAAAGTGCCAGAGTGCATAAAACAGCATCAAAATAGTGTCAATGGAGGATGTCCTGCACCCTCCAACAGAACTACTAGCTAAGCCTCTAATCTCCTAAATTCCTACAGAAACGTCCTAAAATCTGAGAAATTTCTTTAAATCCCAGAAATGTCCTAAAATTTTAGAAATATCCTAATATCCTAGAAAACTTCAAATCTGACAAACATTCAGAAATCCTGGAAGCATCCTAAAATCATAGAAAATTCCTTAAATCCTAGAAATGTCCTAAAATAAAAAATGTGTTAAAATCCCTAGAAGCAATCTTAAATAAGAGAAATGCACTAAAATAAAAATGTTTGTAAACAAAAAACAAAAAACATGCTAAAATAAAATTAAAAAATGTCCTAAAATCCTGGAAATGTCCTGAAATCCCCCCAAAAAATTTAAAAAATGTGTAAAATTCCAGAAAAGTGTACAAGGGTTGCCGTGACTGGCCCCTCGTCCCCTGTCATTTTGCAAAAGTGTGTGTTTGTGAGAGAGAGAGAGAGACAGGAGTGTATTGTGAAGTGAATGTGTGTGTCTGTCAGGCCAGTAGGGGACATGTGTGAATTGTCACAGCAGTGTGACAGCAGAGACTCGGAGGCTTCGGCTGGATCAGGAAATCTGTTCGTTGGACGGAGGAAACTTCTGGACATGTGGTGTCAAAATGTAACCAAATCACACAAACAAGGACTTGTTCCTGCACAGCTTGCTGAGAGGACAGAGAGGGAGACAAACAGACAGATGGCAGATAGACAGACAGGAGGTGGTGTAAGAGATACACACATAAACAGAGTGTCCAATGAGAGACAAATGTGATTTGAAATCTGTTTGAAAAAGTGGTTGAGAGGCCTGTGAGACTATGTGATGGACGTCCTGGTCAACTCCAGTGATGCCCAGAAAAGCTCAAAAATGGACCTGAAGCTCAGAGCTGAACGTGTTTATGTCATTTTCCCCTGGCCTTCTTTTTTGGCACCTTTTAGCATTTTTATTTTATTTTATTTCTTAATTTCATTTTTGTAATTTGCGGGACATTTCTCGCCAAGTTGCTCATGATGTTTTTTCCCATGTTTTCGAAATTAAACCATTTTTCTCAGGTGTCAGAGGTCTGTGAAAGGCATCATAACAAAGCTGATGGTGATCCAGTTGTTTGAGGCTTTAAAATAATGTTGCAGATGCAACATTGTCTACCTCAGATATCAATAACACGTCAGATCAAATTAATAGTGGTGAGAAAAATCTTTATTAAAAGCATGCTGCGCAAATTTTGTCATTTCACTTTGAACACACAGAATGATTATAATAATGCACAAAAAAAGGAATTAATATGATTCTTCCGATCATACTGACTAAAATAGGATTGGAAACAGTGCAAAGACATAATCAAGTAACAAAACAGATTTTTTTGATCATTCAACAAGTAGAGCATATTTTGAGGGTATTCTGAGGGTCCTGATGGTTTTCATTTCATTTCATAATTTCATGTGCAAAAAGCAAAAAATCAACTTTTTTTAAATATCTAAATACATTTGCCATATAGAGGCTTTCACCTGTTGTTGTCTAATGTTTCCTACAAGTTGCAATAATACTTAAAAGAAAACATGTGAATGTAATGTTCAAAGAACGTTTGTGGAAGGAAGAACATTTTCAAAGCAACATTCAAGACATGTTATTGAGGAGTTTTAGCATTTAAAACAAAAAAAATGTTTATAGACAATGATAAGCTAACTTTAAGAAGAACGCTTTAAAGGAAAACTTGCCGCTGAAAACATTACTAAAACATTGCACTGGTTGCATTTTACCATTCTCAGAACATTGTTAGAACCAAAAATTGTTTGCTGGGAGGTATTAATGCGGTCAGAGATGTTAACAATCTGACACATAGTGGCTTTAAGGTACCTAAATGAACACTGTGTCTGGTGCTTCTTTCTGGGATATGGTCACAGTTACAGACATCATTTAAATAGAATACATGTGCACATTGTGCGCAGTGCAGTGTTATAATACTGGAAATGCTTTTACATTCAAACAGGGTTTGAACAAGGTAAAGGAAGTTCAGGGTGGCGAATATGTGCAGGGAAGGGGGTATCCCCTGGGGCGGCTTTCTTGCGGACAACCACAGTGGCGTCTCCCTTCATGTCCTTCAGTCTGTCGGAGTCAAAGTCCACCAGGAGCTTCCTGACCCCGGTGCGCGTGGGTGTGAACGAGAGCTTGACAGACACCTTCTGGCCAGGAGATATATCACCACTGAAAAAGAAAAGAGAGTGATGAATGTCCGAGTTGTATTTTGTTTCATTTTTTTGAGGTCCTGTCATAAACTGACCAGTTGAGACCTCATTTTTATAGTTCATGTCAGATGTCTGAATTTGTAAGTTGCTTGTTAATTCTGTGCTCTTGCCTCATACAAAAGGTGCCTCACTAGTTACTTACTTAACACGGATCTCAGTAGCAGTCAGAAGGCCGGCCCCTTCCACAGTGAACATGCCACCCCTCAGACGAACTGGGAGAGGATTGGTGAAGGAGATTAAGGCTGTCACTGGTTCCCACACAACAGCCTTTCCAGGCACCTGGAGAGAGAGGAGACAGCTCTGTGGTCAGGATACAAATGGCACTGTGGGAGATCACAGGTCACGATCTGGAAACGTTAAAAACATCAACATCCATGCTCGTGCTGTGGCAGCACCTCCGGCTCGCCTTGATCGTGGTCTCAGTTGTGCTGTTGCTGTGGTCCTGTCTGAGGCTGCGCCTGTGTCATGGGCCTTGGTTGCGCAGATGCCGCGATCCTGCTCGATGCGACCTTCTACTGCCGTTTTTATGCGTCATGCCTCCACTATTAATATAAGCATGGGACTCTTTTCAACACCTACGATATTTGCACGCAACATCACATGCTATCATAGAGTGCATTTAGTAATGTTACATCTGTCACTGTTGTTATATGATATGCTATTGTTATTGTTGCTGTGCTTCTCTCCCCCTCTGTCTTTCTCTCTTTCTCTTTCCTTCATGTCATTACTCTAATTTAATTGTTATATACGACATCTATTGCACGCCTGGAAGAGGGATCCTTCTTCAGTCGCTCTTCCTGAGGCCTCTTTTCAACCATATAATTGCAGGTACTACAGGGCCACAAGAGCTAAGTTCAGGAACTAAATCAGCAACTAAATTTGTATTTGAATCAAACAGTTCTGAGAACTCCCTGAGAGGAACTCCCCCAAGACCTATATACCTAAAAGTGTGGTTGTTGTTGGTTTTTGTTTTTAAGTTTGCATTCACACTGCCAATAGGAATGCTGAAATGATATAAGCCTATACCGGGCTTACACGTGTTGCTGCTTTCTTCTTTACTCCCGTCAGTGCATTGGTAGCATGATTTCAGCCACACAAATTACTGCCTCATGATTATGTGGGATATGCAAAAATCGGTATATGTACAAACAGTGCATGAGAACATCCTCCCCAACTATAACCTCTGAGCATGCTCAGTGTGTACCCACCTGGACAAGGAGCTCAGGCATGCTCAGTGGGATGGTGGCCATGGTCATGAGGGGTTCGCGCTCCCCTGCCTCCAAGAGGGCACTCACTTTGAACATCTGATGTGCAGAGACACACTTGACATAGTCTTCATATCGCAGACGCAGCACTTCCTTGTGGACTAAACACACACACAAACACACAGTATTAAAAAGGAAAAAGGTGCATCATGCTGTTGCAATATAAGAACATGATCGTGCAGACATCTGCTCACTGTTGTTTTACAGCACATCTGAGCCAGAGACCGTTGTGCCTTTATTTGAGCTACTAACCGTTGTGGGCGGGCACAGTCACATCCTCTGTTTGTCGGTGACACTCCCCTCGGTGGAGAGAATTGTAAGTTACAGTCGTGACCAGCATGGTCAGCCGAGCATGAGCGTCTCTGTCTCCGTCATTCTTCACCTGCAGACAGAATGAGAGAGAGAAAGTTTACAGTGTGAAAGAATTTACCCATTTTACTATGTTATTCATCCATCCTGCTACATTTCTAACACTCCATACCTCAACAATCACATCAAAGTCCGTCCCAAACACAGGGTTGGCATGCTTGATTGACATTTTCAGTTTTTCTGGTGTTGCAATCATATTGGCTGGCTCTGGGACTCGGCGTCCAGCCTTCTCATACACCTCTCTCTCCTTCTTGGAGCCTGTGGAGAAGATTTTGTTCGGTGACAACTGACCCTAATCATGAGTCTAAACTAATGACTATAAGCAGATACAAGCACAATTACAACAAAGTCCAAACAAAGTCTTATAACTAGGCCTGTCATGATAACTGCTTTTGTTGAACAATATATCTTGTCTCAGATATAATTGCAATAAATGATATCATTGTCATTTTGAGAGCATTTTATGCCATTAATACAATATTAAAGATATCACAACATAATAATGCAAGTGCACCCTTTCAACGAGCAAAGACCTTTCAATTATTAAGATTATTCTGAAACTGATATCTTAATAGGTGTATCCCAAAATGATGCCACTTTTCCAATCAAAATAAGCACATGCATGTGGGTTTTTCAAACATTAAAAATAGGCTACAGACTGCTGTCCCATTGCCAGTAGACTATAGCTGTGTACATGGCTCTGCAGCAGACGAATATGCTGTGTCATTTTTGAAATGTTGTTTTAATTTTTTTTCGGACGTGCATAAGTAAATATATAGTATTATATATAGTATTATAAGTTTTGGGGAAACCCTGCTGTTTATTCTGGCATCATTTCGGCTAAAATGTTGTTGACATTCTTATGTGAACAAACACATATGTAAGCATAACTGACAATGTTGAGGTTAACAAACTGTTGTATACTGAACTAGATAAACGTGTCTATAGTAAGTTTTTTCAGCACGATGGCAGTAAATTTGTGCAATCACTGTGTTCAAGTTTCCCACTAACCTTCAGGATATTTGTACTGCAGAGTGAGATCCTCTCTGTTGTCGCCATAAACACTCTTGGTGCTGATGTTCCTCCCCACATCTGCATGGTCCACTTTGAGCTGTAACAATAAAAATCATCATCATTAAATAAATTTGTTTATTTGCTCCCGGAACATGTAGATACATTTCAAATTGAGCAAAGACAAATCACCTTCTGATGTCTGCCATCTCCTTTGACAACCCAGTAAGTGACGTCAGCGTTTACCTCCGCGAATATAAACCGAGCGTCATACTTCACCCCCAGATTTCCCTCCTTGATGGCCATCACTGGGCACGGACCGCAGCAGTACACACCTGAAGATGAAAATTTCATTTTGTCACAGATTTCCTCAAAGCAATTCTTGCATTAATAGATAGTTGACACAGTGACAGGAAACAATGCTGATTTTTTAACAAAGATATATGACACCAAAGAAAGACACAATATAATGATGAAAGACAACAGTCAACAGGTAGGGCGTGCATTTTTGGGTAGGTGAGAAATGTCTTGTAAAACACAGTCAAGTTGAAGAAAGAGGTGAATAACAGAGATTAGGTCAAAAGAGTTAGGACTGTACCTTCACTCAGCTCTTGAGGGGTGGGGTCCAAAACCTGCCAGCCGTCATTTCCTTTGGGGAGATCATCTCTCCTCATCCAGGACTCGACCCAACAGTGGAAGTTCCTAATTGTAAGAGGTGACAAGATCATTCATTATATTTGATTGTTATGCCTTCTGCTGCGTGTGTGTGTTTGTTTGTCGGTTCCTACCAGCTACTCTCTCTCTGGTCTTTCAGTAAGCGCAGGCTTTCGTTCAGCAGAGTGTCTATGTTGAGGTCTCCATCCACGTCGTGGGCTGAAGAGAAGTTGGTGATGAGGCGTGTCGGGATTCCCAGACAGCGCAGCACTGTGAAGAAACAAACATCAGACAGGTACAATGCATTCATTGTCCCTAACTCCTTTCTTTTCCTCACTGCCTTTCAAATTTTGGTTCCCCAAACTGACATTACCTTGAATTCATGAAGAACACTTTATTTCTCTCACATGGCTCTACGGAGAATCCAAAAAAGGCGAACATTTTTCACGTATCGAAGTGAACGGGGGTCGTCTTGAAAGGTCGCAAATTTACAGTATTTCAAAAACATTCGTTTACAAACTCTCACAAAACTCATGCAGCATAATCTCATTTATCTGGTCATATGTTTGGTAGTTCTCAAACACATGCATTTCACCAAAACCTTGTAGGTGAGCAATTTACATTAACGTTAACGTTTTAGCAAAAATTAATCTGTTATAGAAGTACTGACGTACAACTGGATAAATGTGACTTAATTAAATTGCCTACGTTGTGTGAGAGTTTGTCACTAGATGTAAAGTTTTGCTATAGTTACATGCAGTCCCCACTGACTTCTCATGAAGAATGATTACCTTTTTGGATTCTTCATTCATCATATTAGAGAAAAGCAACGTTTTCATCATGAATTCAGTCATGAGTAATATGACATCCTTTATGCTAAGCTAAGTTACCTGGCTGCTGGTAGAAATCTGTGTTTTCATCTAACTCTCCTCAATAAAGCTTCAAGCAATATTAAGCATATTTCCTTTACAAATTGAATTACTGATGAATTAGTCCTTTACAAACAACAATCAGCAGCATGTATTTCTGAAAACACTTTCCTTCATCTTTATTACTTTGACTCTTTCGGATCGTTCAATTGTGCAGCGGTGAAATCTCTGAAAGCCTAACCTGTGCAGGCGACGGCAGCAAACACCCAGCACTGGCCATATTTGACCGCCCTCGCCCCGTTCTTGCTCCACTGTTGGAGGATCGGCACGCTGCCAGTCCATCTGTACGGTGGGACGCCGTCAGAGTACGGCTCATACCACTTACCGGTCAACACACCCCTGTCCCCTGCAGAGTTAACCTGGGTGGGTGAAGACAACACGTAATTAAAGGTGAAAAAATGCATGAAGCACATAAGAAATGAATCTCGTTGACAATATATATGTAAAGGATAGAGATCATTTGTCAGTCAAGCAGTAAAGAAAATATCCTGAACTCCTTTCATTTTTAAGGACTCAGCTTCTGTTTTGAGGGTATTTCTGGGAAGGAGCTCCATGTGAATGTAAAAGCTTTCAGAAGTGCATATTTGTGGATCATTCGAGTATCATATGGGCTACCACTTTGAAAAAGACAACAAAATGCAGATGTTTTTTTTCTTGTTTTGTTGTTAAACTGTCACTGTTGTTTTTAAGAAGAAGAGATCGTCACCATTGCACTGATTATCCGGCTGACATAGACAGGGTCAGCTCTGTGCTCCAGGTCCATTTTTGAGTTTCTCAGGGCATCATTGGAGTTGTCCAGGACTTGAAGACAGATGTCCATCACATAGTCCTCAAACTGAGAGAGACACAGAGAAAGAGGTAGAAAAGCAAAGATAAGATTGGTTGTTGAACTGGAGATGCTTCTCAACCATTTTTTTCAAACAGATTTCAAATCATGTTTGTCTCCTGTTGCTTGATCTGTTTATGTGTGTATCTCTTACACCACCTCCTGTCTGTCTATCTGCCATCTGTCTGTTTGTCTCCCTCTCTGTCCTCTCAGCAAGCTGTGCAGGAACAAGTCCTTGTTTGTGTGGTTTGGTTACATTCTGACACCTCCCGTCCAGAAGTTTCCTCCGTCCAACTAACAGATTTCCTGATCCAGCCGAAGCCTCCGAGTCTCTGCTGTCACACTGCTGTGACAATTCACACGTGTCACCTACTGGCCCGACAGACACACACATTCACAGAAGTGTGTGTGGATGTGTGTGTATGCCAGTGGTTCTCAACCAAGGATCCCCCATAGGTTTCCTCGAGGTAGTTAAATGGGGTCCACAGAAAAATAGGGAATGATTTATTTTCACTTTTTAATACACTATGAGTCATAAGCTGCGTTTCTATCAAAAACGAAAATGTACCTAAACCCTAGATCTGTGCTCCACCGCAGACAGCACTCTTCCATGTGGGCGGGGTTGTTGTTACTCGCTGCTCACACTCGGGTTTAGTGCTGTCGGAGCACTATTATATTTTGCATATATTTTAATCCTCAAGTGAGGATTAAAATATATGCAGCTCACATAATTTAGTTAGTGTTTAGTTTTAGTATAGCCTTCATTTTTAAAACACTCAAAGATCCACTCATGACAAATATTGTATGTCACTGAAGAGTTGGGATTAGGGTTAGTTTGGGTTAAGCTAATATTAGGTTTTAGGTTTTGGGTAAGGGGGTTAGGGGGTTGCAGTTAAACTGCAGGAAATGAATGCAAGACTACGTATTTTTCTCATGTGTGTCCTGTGTGTGTGTGTGTGTGTGTGTGTGTGTGTGTGTGTGTGTGTGTGTGTGTGAGAGAGAGAGAGAGAGAGTGTGTTACCTGTCCATAACTCCAGGGAACTCTTTTGATACTATCTGAGGACCCCATGAAAATGACTCCGTCTTCATTTAATATGTACTCCCGCAGCAAACTCTCATCGGGGAGGTACACCACATCATCTGGTAAGTAAACACACACACACACACACACACGTTAACAAACATTAAATTTAATTTCAACAGAAACATAAGCATCAATTGTATGTTTTTCGAACATTCAAGGACCTCAATTAAAAACACGACAAGGTGAGAATTATCATTATTCATCATGCTAAACTTTAAATGCTGCAGCATGTCATTGCAGTTTGATCTCTCACAGAAAATACAGAATGCGTTCACTTTGTATGTGTGGATGAATGTTTTACCTTTGCACCATGGGTTGTAGAGCAGGTGGAAACTAAACTTGTCGTTTTTCTCTAAAATTCGTCCGTCAGATGACACCAGCAGCACAGCCAGGCGGTAGTGGCCGATGATAGCGTCCGCTGGACTGTGCACAGTCAGCAGCATTTCATCCTGTGCTCCCTGCTGACTAAACCACCACTTGTCTCCAGCCCCATGGTCCCTCTGAGTCTTGATCACCACCTCGTCTCTCTTACCTGAAGAATCATAAAAAAGTTAGTGTAATTTATAAAACAGATTGTTGTAATGTCAGCTCATCATCTACATAAGTTTTGTCACTATATTACATTAATTATACCTGAGAAAATCAGCTCCATTTCTTTCAAAAACATGGGGAGATTAAATTTAAGAAGAATTTGCCAAAAAACTACAAAGAAATTAGAAAAAGTTGCAAGCAAATTTCCTGAAAATAAGCAATGACAAAAAAGACTGAAAAAAAATTAGAAAATGACCTCAGAAAAGTGCCACACACGCTCACGCTCTCTCACACACACACACACACACACACACACACTCACACACACACACACACACACACACACACACACACACACCAGGGGCTCTTACACCCGTCAAACATTAAGTACTGGGCTGGTGGTAGATTGACCCAGATTTGGACACCACAACTGACCCGAATTGGATTATTTTTGATCCAGTGTTTTTTTGTGTTTGTGTCAGTGTGTATTTACATAGCAGATAAGTAGTTTGATTTAACTGAATTTCTCTTTGCTTTGGCACAGCATCTCCTCTGTAAACAGTGAACAGTTTACACTAGATGAGCGTCAGAAACCTCAGTGAGGCTGCACTCACCGAGGTGCAGGACCAGTTCCACGTGGTGTTGGCGGGGCAGAGACTCGGAGCACTGCAGAGTGATGGAGAAAGGCTGACCCCTGCGGACAATCAGGCGCTGCCTGTCGATCTCCCGGGTGCGGTGAGCCAAGTTGTTTTCATTACTTCTCAGATCCACATCAACAATGTAACCTAACAGAGACAAAGTTAAGCAATTGTCTGAGGGTGTTTTGTTGCTTCATCAAATATTGGTAGTGATGAAAGACTTTAACCCAGTGATACTGCCGAATCTGGCCCCTGATAAGGTGCGAGGTGCCCCCCTGACCATTTTACAATTCACAATAAAAATGAAATAATTCACAGTGGGAATTGTTTTTGTACTTTTGGTATATATAAGGAGCCAGAGTGCACAAACAGCATCATAATAGAGCTTGTTTATCAAGAAAGTGCCAGATGAGGATCCCCTGCACCCTCCAAAAGAGGTCCTATCTAAGCACCTAATGTGCTAAAATCCTCCAAATGTCCTTAAATCTTAAAAAGGTCCTTCAGTCCTAGCAACATCCTCAAGTCCTAGAAATGTACTCAAATCCTAAAAAAATCCTAAAATCCCAGAAACATCCTAAAATCCCAGAAACATCCTTGAATCCTCAACATGTCCTAAAATCCTAGAAACATCCTCAAGTCCTAGAAAGAAGTCCTAAAATCTGAGAAATGTCCTAAAAAGGGCAGGGAAGGGAGAAAGGCTTGTCATGAGGGATTTGTCAACATGTAACTTTGAAATTTTTTGCACAATCTATCATGAGTATACCAACAAAAAAAAGCAAAGACGAAATATTTACTTGCTGTTTTTTAAAATGTTGCTTCGTTTGACCAGTCTGGTCCCTGTCCTAGCTAGACTTGTGCTTGTTGCAGGAATTAGGATGGGTCATATCGCACCCAAGTGTTGAGTCATAAATCAGCACATTTTTCACACGCTTCATAATCTCCCATAAAGTTTGTGATATGAACTGCAGAGAGAGGGGTTTAAGAACGAAATATACAGAGATAGATAGATAACTTACCGTTGCGATTGGCCATTGTAGATTTTCTTTTTATTCAAGTCAGCTAAACTGTTGCTCTAAATGTCCTTGAGTGTCTTTACACTCGTCTTTTCATGCTCCTTGTCCATCACAGTCCTGTATTTATACACACAAGACTGTCCCTCCCACCACTCTGACACACACTCACCCCAAAACACTCACTCACTCACTCACTCCACCTCACCTCAGTGACCTCTGACATCACTTACCAAAAACCTTCAGTTCGTTCTGGGTGTGTGCATGTGCGTGTGTGTTTGCAGTGTTTGAGTGATAGTTTAAAGTGAGTTCCTCATCCCCCCTGAGACACTGGGGTCTTTGTTTTTAGATGTTGCTGGTGCACATATCTGTGGGTTTGTGTGTACATGTACGTGTTTAAGAGCGCAGGACGTGCAGTGCACTGAGAATCAAAACCAAAAGCTAACTGAATTATAAGCGTGTAATCTTCTTATATTACTTCTTATATTATTGTTATCATTTTTTATTGCTTTTATTCTTACATTTTCTAAAATTGATTAATTCAGTACTTTAACTATTATTCGCGATCTGCCTGCTTGATCACTTTTATACATTTTATTGGCTTTAATCTTGTTGACCTTTTGTATGGTTTAACTGTTTTAACACTTTCTCTATTTGGCATATTTGTTGATTTTTATCTTATTATTCCCTGAGTCCCTGCCTAAGCACTTTGTTAACTATTGTTTTTAAATGTGCTATATAAATAAAGTTATTATTATTATTATTATTATTATTATTATTATTATTATTATTATTATTATTATTGAAGTTTTTGATAACTGTTAAAATATTATGCAAGTAAAGATACAGATAGACGAGGTTGAGCTTGAAAGAGTTAATGCTAATAAATTTCTTGGGGTGACAATAGATGAAAGAATCAGCCGAAAATCACACATTAAACATGTACAAAATAGACAATCAAGATGCATTTTAGTTCTAAACAAAGCAAAGCAAGTTGTGAAACAGAAAACACTTCATATTCTCTACTGTTGAATAGTTTTACCAAATCTAAATTACTGCACGGAGGCTTGAGGCAACAACTACAGAAGTTCATTACATTCACTTTCTATTCTCCAAAAAAAGAACAATACAAGTCATTCACAATGTCAGTTATCTGGATCACACCAGCTCATAATTCTTACAGTCAAAACTATTAAAATTCACAGATCTTGTGGAATTTCAAACAGAGCAAATAAAAATAAAAATAAGCTGTTACCAGGAAATATATATAAAAAAAACAACTGTTCAGTGATTGAGAGCGGGTTATAATTTAAGGGGGGAAATTCAGTTTCAAAACTTACAGTGTTCCCACCACCAGGGCAAGTTTTTGTATATTAATCTGTGGCGTGAAGCTTCAAAACAGTTTTAACATGCAGCTTAAACAATGTCCAACCATCAACCAGTTCAAAATAATGAATAAAAACATGATTTTCATGAGGAACTGGGATGAAGAGGAGATTGGACAATCTCTAGGTGTTTAGTATTTATTTATTTAGTTAATTAAATAGCTGATATACTTGAACAGCATAATCTGATTTCTGCAATTTGATTTGATTTTTCAGTTTTTTGATTTGATTTGATTTAAACATGTAAACATGTAAAACATGTAAAAAAGACATAAAGCAAAAGAAATGGTCAAACACATGATGACTTGGTTTAATATTTGAAAAAGGAGTGAGAAGAAGTATAAGCTTATTTAAACCCACCTCTTCTCAATAAGTAACTGAATTTTAATTCACCACCTTCTTTATTAATTTAAACCCATACTCTTAAGTATTAAACACATATGCATGCACTCACATACCCAAGAATCAACTATCTGCAACTTTTTTCAGTATTATTTTCAGAGAAAAAAGAGGAGGATAAACTAGGGAAAATAATAATATTAAAAAACTTTTTTTTTAATATGAAGAGTTAAAGAATTGCACTCTGATATTTGTTTTATACTTAATGGTAATAAATATAACTTGCTTTCCACTGGAATTGTGACACTGAAGGTAGCCTTAGCTCTATTCCAGCACAGAGGAGGAGTAACTTCCAGTCACCTTTTCTCTTTATCAAATTCTTACTAAAGTGGCTCAGCACTTATTTCTAGTGAATTGACATCATAAATGTCCAAGACTCATTTCATCAGTTTCACCCCACCCACCTATTCATTTCCAGACTGCAAATATTGCCTCATAATGTGACAACAACCTGCTTTTACACAAGAAAAAAAAAACTTACTTACTAAATACTTGCTAAGTAAAATATAATAGTAAAATATGTACTTAATGTTTTTATTTATTCAGCCTATCATTTTCTGGGGCATCATTACAGAAAGAAATCCTAACTGCTTGTACTTTCTTATGTAATGTTTAAAAGAAAACTCATAGCTGTAAAAACTCATAGCTGTGTCCTCTCCTCCCTCAAACCTCCTATTTTGTCTTGACTTAAAGAATCCTAACTATAATTGTAAATTGAATTGTTCAGTCGACACTCATTCTGTCATGCCCGTATCTATGTACAGGTTGGCTAAGGAAAAGCCATAATATCAACAGGCTTCACTTGTCATTGGCTGACTAGCTTGCTATTATGAACAAAAAAAAAGATGGGCGTTCAGTTTAAACTACAAAAAGTCCCTTCAAAAGCATACTCGGCACACCGATCAAATTCAACATTCATTGTCTTGGCAGTCCATATATCCGTTAAAATATGTTCTGAAATTTTTAAAGCCATCATATGGATTGACAAGCCTGCTCAAGCATTATTTTTTGGTGTCATTGTCATTGTCTGTATGGTATTGGCAACAGGGCTGCCATTTTTGGCAGTTATTTTGAATATGCCACACTAACTTAAGCATAATTTCAGTTCATGCTTCTGCAAAAGGTTTCTGTCGTACCCACGGTAAGCAGAGGGGTTTTTTGCGGTCCGAGTTTTTTTCTGTCGCGTTTAATGGAGCGGAATCTGCACTGACAGCGGTTTAAACCACACATGCATCTAACTCCGTATGTGTTTAACCTAATTGGCTTTTTTTTTTTCTAAATATGGGTTGAGGGCATTGACACATGCCCCCAGAATTACCAAGGAATTAGTAAGACATTACAAGAAAAATACCTTAAAATAAAATTTTTTAAAAAGTAGGGTAAAGTAAAAATGAAAAAAAGACCTTCGGAAAAATTATATTTTTTTCTTTTTTCTGTCGCATACTTTAAAAAAAAAAGTCAAATTATATTTTCAGATACTCGTCATCTTTTACTCATTTGTTGGAGGCTTTGGGACATTTCTTACCAGTTTACCACTTGCATAAAATTTTTCAGTGCATTTGAAAGAAATCAAACCTGTTTTTTTTTAGGTTTGAATACTTGTGAGAGGAGTCCAAATGCAGCATATGAAAACTGATGTCGACCCCGGTGTTAATGGGTTTGCTTGTCAGCAGTACATTTATTAATTTATCCGCTCCCAGTGTCTGTCTGTCAGTGGCAGATTCCCTTAATTTGCAAGTGAGCTGGAAAATAAAATCAGCGTCAACACTCTGTTTTTGGCTGCCTTGCGTGGCTGTCAGGTTAGGTGGGTTGGGTTTACCTGGGGCTGGAAGTAATTAAGAGAGGTGATTTCGACCAGGTGTGCAGCCCCAGTAGAAGAGGAGATGTTTTGAGTGCAACGAGGAAGACAGACAGTGGAGTTTCCTCTCGTCCCCATAAAGTTTTGTCTCGTAATTTTGTGCATGCTTTATTGTCAACAAATGAACTGTAAATGGAGCCAAAGTGAAGCAGAGTTGGATCACAAGAGAGCAAGCTGACCCGGTGACAGCCCGGAGCCAGAACAATGACAGGTAGGCCCACATCCTTCACCTTTAGCCTGGCAGCCGAATGCTCACTCTCTGATGATAAATGCTGAGAAGGTTAAGCACTGACGAGTGTTCATAGAGAGTCATAGTATCAAGTGCCCGCGGTTGCATTTGCTGCGACATCTGTAAATTCAAACACTGGATTTTCTGACATAAAAAGTATTTTGGTTGTGCTGTCAGTCAGGTTGGTGATGGCGAGCTGGCAGGTCGATGTCGTCTCAGCTCTGCAGGAGCTGGTGCTGAAAGACGGCTGCTTTAGTGGACAGAAACACTGAATGCAGATCAGAGTGGACTTAAAACTACTTTCTTTATGGGGAACTTTTCCTCTGATACCATCAGGAAAAAATCCCATGCTTTTTTTAAATGACAAAATACCAGCAAAATTACATTTCCATTAGCATCAGCTGGAATTTGTGTTTTGTGCTTGTTGGCAAATGTTAGCATGGTACCCTGCTAAGCTACATGGTAAACATTCCTGCTAAACATCAACATTTTAGCATTGTCATTATGAGTATGATTGCATGTTAATAATTCATGTTTGCTCTAAGCAGAGATCTGCTACGGTGGCTGTTGAAATAATTCACATCGTTTTATCATAAAGCAGAAGTCTAACGAGCAAGACGTCTCACTTCCACTTTAACTTGAAGATGACCTGATGACCTCTGAGTCAAGTGGGAAAATACTCTGCAGCCCTTTGAAGCATGCCTTATGATTGGCCTGCAATGAACTTTGACTTGACTGATATATATATATATATATATATATATATATATATCTACATTTGCTTTTGTTTTATTGCTGCAACGTTGAATGACGTTGTGGCGGCTGGTTCAGCATATTAGTCTTTGGTCTGTAATGCCTCTCTTGAAGAACAAAACGTAAACTGGACTGCGTGACTGCAGACTGAGAGACACAGAATCTGTTGGTGTGACTCGAGAGCTTACTGCATCGTGTTACATATCTCAGCGTCCGCAGATAGCTGGTGATGGAAGCTGTATTGTCTGGCTCAGAGGAGCCAAACAGGAAGATAACGAGGTCTGTGACGGACTGACAGAACTAAGAATAAACACACACACAAACAATTAGCACAGAACCAAAAATAGCACAGACAACAAATGCAAGCACCCAGTCCACACATAAACAGACGCTGAATAACCTGGAGGACTGTCGCTACAGCGAAATAATGGTGACTACTCTGACACATTAGGCGTTTCATTATAGGCAATGCACACTCACAATTTCACTGATACAGTGAAGCACCGCATACGTACATGCCTCAGTTAGTGAATGACTCAGCTAAAAAAACAGAACCACATGACCTCAGTGTGACCGCTCAGTGTAAACTCATTCCTAATTTAAACAGGCTGAGATGAATCTGCTCAGATGACCCCCACACACACACACACACACACACACATACAAAACAATTAAACATATTAGGGATTCTTTAAATGCCACATTTGAAAACATGACGTCACTGTTGTCTTTTGTATGAAAAAGTAGTTATACTACAAATAATAAATGATAGGGGAGTGGGGATTTTTTTTAAACACAGTCTTGGATATGTCAAAGATTAGCAACAACGTTGATTTTGATGCATTTATAGTTTTTTGTGCAGAGTCAGATTTATAAATAAAACCTGTTAAAGCCATTAAGGCCAAAAATGTCCTATAATTACAGAATAATATTTTTTCCTCCTGACACGACATCTGCATCAACATGTATCCACATTTTATTTTATCTCTATGGTCCCCCTACACGCACATATTTTTATACTTTATACTGTGAACATTTAGACATCCATGGGTACATTTTTTGCACATTCCTGCACAATACTGTACAGTTCTTCTGTTAAAAAAACAAACATATTTTTCATATTTTCTTTAGTATTTTTTTTTTAAATTTAATATCATGTCTTTTGACTTTGGTGCTTTATTTTTTGTTACACACCAAAACCACCAAGTAAAATTTCCTGGTTGTGCAAAGCTGCTTGGCAACAAAACTATTTCTGATTATGAAACACTTCCTGTTACGTATCTGTGACTGATCAGACCGTGACATTGAGCAGATATTTTGCGAGTAAATATGTGCCTTGGTGAGAGGGCATCTGCCTGACTGGAAAACAGCGTTTGTATCAGTGTGATGTTGAGCTGTGGAATGCTGGGATGGTCATGTTTCGGGAAAACGAGGTCTTTAACCGACCTCAGCCTCTCGATCACACCAAAGTGTCAACGGAGTGATGCACTGATGGGCAGGGACTAAAAGTGCACTGCACTCCACAGTCTTTCATCATCTTTCTCGCCTCACACGCAAACACAAATGGGCCCAAATATATGTAAACTACTGTATATGACACAAGAGGAAATGCTTCAGTGTTGGCAGCTCCAGACTTTCTACCCTATGACATCACAAGTTTTCGACTTTCTTCTCTGGTGTCTCTGGTGGGTTTGAGAGAGTAGCTTGGTTTGTGAACTTTCTTTGACCACAGTAATTACTTAATAGTTATTACTTAATTATTATTATGTGTACATACCCTATTTCCTCTATGTACATACTTATTTTATTACTTATTTATTGTTATTTGTTATTGTTATTTTCTTTGTTACATTTCACTTTTCTTTTTTCATGCTGCTGTAACATTTGGAATTTCCCCCAATGGGGGATCAATAAAGGAATATTCTATTCTATTCTATTCTAATAACATACTGTAATTCTTAATTTAGACGGTGTTCCTCTTCAAAATATATTTTAAAAATCGCGTAATTGTTGATGTGACATTTTTCTGCAGGGTGTGTGGTCGTGTAAGAACATTTGTCACTTACTACACACCCACAGTGGATTTCATCAACCCACTGTCAAGAATAAAACGTCAGTATTGGATATTTCTGCAAACACAGGATTTGGCCCTATGCCAACATTTTTAATGTGCTATTTCAGCAAATGCAATCCAGAGAGAGCTCACTGGACTACAAAAACAGAGACACTGAGCAGAGATGTTATAGACAGTAGACAGCTGATGAGGAGAGAGGGGGGAGGGCACCAGGACGCCAGAATTTAGACTATTTTTTGATTGGATCCTTTTTAATGCCGCTTGGAGAAGCCTTGTGAGCACCAAATTTGCTAAGGAGACTGAGTAGTACAGGCCCATAGAGGTGCATTGGTGGTTGCTGTACCACGCACAGGCACAGGGGCCCAAAGTGTCAGGGGGCACCTTCATCTTCACTTAATGTCACTCAAATTATATTATTAATATTTACGGACCAAGAAGAACGACCACAAAGGTACACAAAGGAGCTGCAAAGGAAGTGCAAAGAGGCACAAAATAATGACAAAAACAGGCAAAGCAACTATATAGAGACATTAAATAACTGCAAAGGAACATAAAACAACCACAAGAGGACAAAAAATAACAACTTAGAGTCACAAATAGGCTAAACAGGGACAGAAAAAAAACACAAGGAGACACAAAACTACAAAAAACAACATAAAAATACCTTAAAGAGACAAAAGCTAACCTCAAAACTATGCAACGTTACCTCAAAGACCACAAAAAGACACAAAATATGCACAAATAAATACAAAATAACAACAAAGAGACACAAAACAACCACAAGGAGAGGAAAATCATCTCAGAAAGGGAGGACCAGGAATAGATTCAAAATGACCACAAAGAGATACAAAGGAACTGCAAAGAGACACAAAATAGCCACAAAAACAGGTAAACCAACAAAAAAGAGACACAAAATGACTAAAAATGAGACACTAAACAACCAAAAATTACACTGAAATATTTCAAAGAGACACAAAATTTCCCCAATAAGACACATTATTAGTGAAAAGAGACCCAAACGACTACAAAAACATGCTTTAAACACTAAGGTGACTGCTTTAGTCGTCCATTACCTTTGATCATGATGATGACGATAAGGATGATGATGATAATGTCTATGATAACGATGACAGTAACAGTACATATTGTACTGGTAATATGATGATGTCGATGATGATGATTGGATGACAGTAGCTTTACGTGTTGTGACTGTAGTATTGATGTTAATGACGATGTTGATGTGAGACTGACAGTAACAGTACATATTGTAGTACTTGTGTGCTATGTTGCAGCATTGGCCTTTGTAGTACTGGTCCTGATGGTGCAGTATTGTGACTTTCATGACCTGCTGATGGTGATGCATTCTATACCACAAAATGTTCATGTTAGGGGGAGATGTTGTCATTTTTAATGCTTACCGAATTATTACAGATCCTATGGAGTTATGGTGGACATTTATTACGATACGATACGATACGATACGATACGATACGATACGATACGATATACTTTATTGTCCCCATGGGGAAATTTGTTTTGGACTTGTATGCTGCGCACAACATGCCTCCACAGTGTGATAAAACAAACATAATGAATTGCACATAGTCAACATTGTACGTCACAGGATATTGCACATACAAATACATAACACATATTGCACATTGCACATATTGCACATACCCTGTGGTAAAAACCCATGGAAATATTGCACAATCCCTGCAGCCTCAAACAGCACTATTTAAAAGTTTAATGGAGGTCGGAACGAATGAATTTTTAAATCGGTTAAGTTAACAGTGGGGAACTCTGTATCGTCTGCCAGAGGGCAAGAGCTCATATTCTTGATGGGTCAGTCAATATCCTCTGAGCCTGCTGAAGAGCAGACTGCTCGTACGTTGACTGGAGGGACTGGTACTCGTTTCTCCCCATCACCTTCATAGCTGTGTGAACCAGACGGGCCAGCTTAGTTTTTAACTGTACAGTGAGGTTTCAAAACCACGCTGATATCTGATCACACTTTCCAATACAGCCTGATAAAATAAAAACATAATCCTCTGGTCCACACCATACACTCTGAGTCTGTGCAAGAAGTAAAGTCTCTGCTGTAGACGAGAACACACAGTTTCAACATGATCTTTAAAGCTGAAAGTGTTGTCCAAGTGCACACCGAGATACTTGTAAGAGCACACCTGTTCGATATGTGTGTCATGTATGACCACAGGACTGTGATCACCCACTGATCTGGGGTCCAGAACCATCTCCTTCGTTTTGGTAACGTTAAAAATGAGGTGGTTTGCATCACACCACTGTACAAAATTTTGTATTTCGCAGAAATAGGCTGATGGGCTTGTGTCTTTGTACAATAAGGTGAGGATAGCTGTGTCGTCTGAAAATTTAAAAACAAAGTTCCCAGGGTGGCTGTTTGTGCATTCGTTTGTGTACGGTGTAAAAAGGACTGGGGAGCTGACACAGCCCTGCGGGGCACCTGTGCTGATGGGTCTGGGATCAGAAAGGACGTTGTTGACTCTGACCTGCTGACTTTGATTGTTTAATAAAGAGAAATACCACTTAATTAAAAAAGGGCTGACACTCATCTGCTTCAGTTTTTGAATAAGAAGATGAGGCTGCAGTGTATTAAAAGCTGAACTAAAATCAACAAATAAAATACGTGCATAGGCCTTGGGGTCTTCTAAGTGCTTAACAGTGAGGTGGGTGATGCTGTTAATGGCATCATCAGTACCCCTGCCCTGCCTGTCAGCAAATTGGAGTGGGTCAAGTGCCGAGTTGACCTCTGCCCTGAGCAGAGACACCATATATTTTTCAAAGCATTTTGAAGTCAGGGCCACGGGTCTAAAATCATTATTCTCAGATGGACAGGGTTTCTTAGCAATTAGGATTATAACAGAGTTTTTCCAGAGAGCAGGTACAGTGTGTAAATCCACGGACTGCTGGAAGATGGGACACCACGCTGGGGTGAGTTCTTCTGCACATGCCTTTAAGAGCCTTTATTCATCTGCTCCTGTGGAGCTTGAATGTACATTGGTGCCAGTCACGCTGTGTACAGCTTAATATCAACTGTTGTATGTTTCTGTGTCATATTGTTTTTGCTTTATGTGCATATTTGTACACTTGCTGCACAAATTGCCCTCTGGAACAAATAATAAATTTCACTGATTTTTTTTTTTTTTTTTTTAAAAAGACACTATAAGAAGTAATTACAAAAACAGGCAAAACAACCAAAGAGGGACACAAAGTGACCACAAAGAGAGTTAAAACCATAAAAGTGGTGATGGGGCCCACTGTCCTATAACTGACCCACATGCAGGCTTTCTCTTAACCCACTGCTTTAAAATATAAACCTTATATTGGGAGCCCTCTAGTGGCATTAGATTATTTCTACAGGGCACTGCAACTGGGTTCAGGCTGATCACAGGTGCCACTGACACTGCACTTTCAAGGCACAGCAGCATGCTTTATGTAAATTTGTTCCAGACGGTGCAGATTTAAAATCATCTTAAACTTTAACCTCCAGCAGAGCTCATCACAGAGCAACTGGAGACATTTTGTCGACCATATTCATCTGAGATGTTTGTGCAAGATTTGCACATTTGCAAGAGTTATTTGAACTGAGAAGTTGGCATCACTAAAACATTAGTGGTCAACAGATATTGGTTAATTGATACTGTTTATTAGAAGTTAATGAGACCGATAACCAATATTTTCAATATTCAGCATTTGGATTATAATAAACTTCAACACAAAACTTTGTTTCAATGCCTTTGGCAAATGTTGAATCAAAACCTAAATGTACAGCATCATATACAGCAAGTTCCCAACTTTTTTTGGATAAAGTCAAGTGAAAATTTAAACAAAAAAATAATTAATAAAAAAAAAGCCCCCCTAAAGTTTTACAACCTAAAAGTTCCTCACATGCTGACACTTTCTTTGCAATTTTTAGTTAATTATAATAGGCAAAATGCCAAATATCAGCCACAATAATCAGCCAGGCTGATAATCTGTTGACCCCTACAAAATACATTCAGGAGTTAGACTATATGAGCTATCTAAATTCTAATACACAGAGGAATATTGAACTTTTCTGTAAAAAGACTGTGAAGTCTATTTGTATCTTAAGTGATGTACATTCATTGGCATTTTTGTATTTTAACTTATTACAGCTTAATTTATCCTGATATTATGTGTTGTAATACTGCTTGGGCTGCCACGCCCCACTTATCTAAATAAGATTTTCCTATTTTAAAAAAATAAAAAAATTGGCAGTGATTAGCTTTGCTGAAAGATGCATCTCATCTGCTCCTCTCTTTAGGAAATTTCAGTTTCTATCAATTTTTAATGACTGAATGACTGATTAATGACTTGCAGAGTGTTTTCCAGAACTTCTTTTAGTGTTCCTCAGACATGCACTCACATCTCATCAGACACTTTAAGGACTTTAATCTTATGTATTGTTGGACTTTGCCTAATCAATATTCACTGAAATGGAGTGGACCATCTCTTTAGAACAACGCCAATATCAAAATTTTCATTATTCAAAACTGGTTCATAATTATATAAATATCAAAATCACAGTTAGATAAAATATTTGAATTCTGCTAAATCTTGAAATTTCTAGCAATTATGCAATCATCTTTTTTCTTTTTATTAATGACTATACTTATTCAAAAGGGGAGGTATCTCCATTAACCATTTGTGGCTTCTAACCTCTCCAGCACCATGTTTAAACTTTTTAATTTTATTTTTCTGTTTCTGAACTAAACTAGGTGCACTCTTGCTTGTATTTCCCAAAGTTTCAAATGCAGAATAAAACACATAAATGCATGGGTATATCATTTAATAAGAAAATACAGTTAAATCCGTCTTATTTGTGTTTATGTAAACAACATAATAGCAATTATAGAGACATATTGTCAAAAAAGTCAGGGCTGGAAATTATAAAGTAGAAAAACAATGAACCCGAGCAGTTATTGAGTCTCTCAGCTCTCTGATGGTGGGGGCGCGGCCCTGCGCACAGCTTTGGCCAGGGCCTGCTGGATGACCGGGTACAGTTTATAACATCCCTCAATGCAGGTCCGAACCCCCGCCGTCAGCGTCTCCTCAGTCATTTCTCCATCCGACTGCAGCCCAGATATCTGGTTCAGGCTGGGGAGGAACGCAACAGTCAGGCGGCCCTGGTTCTCACCGCTGACCGAGCTGCAGCTGTTCTCCTCCATGTAAGAGGGGTCGACCACATAAGAGGCGCCATCCTGCCGTATGGAGCAACCGAGCACCAGATCGTACATTTCGATCCCTGCATCCGCGAGAGCTAGAGAAGCGCACGTGACTGCGTGGGCCAGAACCGAGCCGCTGTTCTCAAGGATCATCACGTTGACCTCGATCTGAGAGCGGGGGTATTTGTGGAGGCACACGGCGGGCTGTAGACTCTCGTGCAGCATCAGGGAAAAGTCCTTGTCCTGGCTCCCCTGAATCCAGGAGCCCCTCTCCGGGCAGGAAAATGGAGCAAAACGCATGTCAGTAGTCAACCTGCACACACAGAGAAATAAATTCAGTTATTCAAAATTGTATTAAACATTAGAAGTACCTAGTGTGTGTGTGTGTGTGTGTGTGTGTGTGTGTGTGTATGTATATATTTCAAAAATAAGGATAGAAAATAGTTGGAAAATACAATGGTAATATAATATTAATAATAATCATAAAAAATGAATTAAAGAAAAAAAAAAAAAATTTTAGAGAATAAAAAAAAACACCAAGAAATGTTGTTGTTTTTTAGATTAAAAACTCGCCATAAGATTTTAAAGAAAGAAAATATAACAAAAGTCTAAAAAAAAAAGTACAAAACAAAAACAAAACATTTTAAAGGAAAAAAATAAATAAAGGGAAAAAAAATCACAAAAAATCAAGAAAAAAACTATCTAAAAAAACAAATAAATAATCACCTTTTTTTTTTTTTTTAAAAAAAAAGAAAAATATCTCCAAATAAATTAAAGGAAAAAAATCTCCAAAAAGTTTAAAAGAAAGAAAATGGAAAAAGGTGCTTTTAACGAATGTTGCCTATTATAGCTTAAATGCCATAACGCCTCTGAAGTTAATCCTTTCAGTCAGTTAACATAAACTAGTCATGAAAGAACAAGTAGATAAGTAAAATAAAACATATAAATACATGTATGAAATCACTTCACACCTTCCACATTTCATGTCGGTCTCGTCTTTCCGCTCCGTCTCTCTGGGGCCGTAAACGCAGCACATCAGCTTGGTGTCTCCAGCCTCGATGTACGCGGAGCCTTTGGCCTGGCTCACGAGCCCGCAGCGGACAAACACCGGCCGGACGTCCACCTGATCCCGCTGCCGACCGTCCGCTCTGGGGCCGTGCGCCGGGAGGACAGCCGCCGGCTTGCACGCAAACAGAGACGGACTTTGGGACACCTCAGGGCCGCGGACACGTTTGTTGTCAGTCGGCATGTTGGTGCAGCAGGAAGAGGGCGCGTGCGTAAACAAGTCCAGCACGAGACCTGTCCCTCCAGAAACACAGCAAGCGGAGAATGATTCCGCTGTAGCGTAACAGTGAAGGGAATTACATGAGTGATAATAACGTCTCAAGTGTATGCGGTTGTAATAATAAACAATAATTTTTCATCATTATTATTATGTCACAAAATTGGTGATACGTCTGGCCACAACCAAACCGACTTACTGACAAAATATTTTTAGTGAACTTGTTACTCACAAGTATATGCACTACCAACTTTCTTAAAAAAAAATACAAAAGTGCATACAGATACATAGGACAAAACAAACAACAGTACAAATAAATAAAAAATACATAAAATGAAAAGACAAATGAAAAAGCAAACAGACAAAAAAATGATTACATTCACATTATATAATGCCAGGATTTGCCTTAAATGCATCATTTTATTTGTTTTGTCATTTAATAACTTAAATGTCTTCATTGCTTTTTTTGTTCTTAACCTTAGCCAATGGGGTGCTATATTGCTGGAAGTCAGTTATAAAGTTCAGGCAAGTTGGTTTAGTGTCTGACAATTTTTTTCTTTTTAATATGAAATAAAACATTGTATATGCAATTTGCTTTTTTCAGTCTTATCTTGCCTAAAGTATAACATTACATCAAATATATTGATTTCAATATTTATCTTAAGTTTCTTTCTTTCATTTTATTTATTTTATTTTAGGTTATTTTATTTTTATTTCTAGAAAGTTAGCAACATCGGTCCAAATACATTCTGTTGTAGACACATTTAAAAACTTTGTGACAAATACTTTCTTTTTCTAGCCCACAAAAATCACTTTTATAATCAATATCTTGATTGTGTCCAACACAAGCTTTACTGAATAATTTCTATATAATATTTTGAAGGAGGCCCACTCCTTAAGCTAGTTATTTAACAGTATTTTTGACTTTTTCCCCCATGCTTTTCCTCTCTGTATTGTATTTAATAAGGATGACCAGACACATTTAGAAGGGACGGTTAGGGTTACTTAGGGGCATTTTTTTTTTAAGAAATCAAACCAATTTGCTGGTGACAAATGGTTAATATAGTGGTAGTATAATGGTTAATTAGTTCCACCAATATAAATATTTTCCCACAATCTTAAAGATTAGGTAGATTAAAGCCCCAGACTTTACGTTTTTGTATAAGGAGATTTTCTGGAACAGCATTAAAAACAATAGTGTCCTCCTCTCGTTTTACAGGTGTTTTAAATTTATCTACGCATTTTTTGTATGTTATCAAACCTTTCTTTATCAGACGATCTAAAAATTTAAAACAAACTCTGTCACCGGTGTCATTTACATTGCATCAGCCAAACCAGGGAAGTTCGCACCATTGATGTGGCGGGCTGGGCTAAGATTGACAGGAGGCTCGTCCAATAGGAATCGAGGATTTTTGAGTACCGGTGCCGTTTGGCCAATGAGCTGCCGCCGTAGGCGTGTCTTATGTGCTCTGAGCTTTCCTTTTGGTCGAGCAGCGTGGGCTAAAGCAGTGTGTCTGGGTGCAGTAACCGATTCATTCTGCGAGAATAGCGACTTCTGTGAGTATTATCTCTTTCTCAGACGCTTTTTAAGCAAATAACGTTTGCCGTACCATTCAGCAAAGTAGGGTTTCTGATAGAGTTGTGCGCTAAATTGTCTTTCTCACGCTGAGGTAGCAGCGTCTAGCTAACGTTTAGCTTGCTAACGTCAGCTTGTCAAGCTAGTGCCCAACACAGCAGAGTTTGAGGTCAGCTGGAGATCTGAAAATGCTGCAATCCGGCTTTTTTTAAATCAATTTAAAGATGAAATATATGTGACATGACTGGCACTAATTCGCGACAGCGCTTTCTGTGCGCTTGTTTACAACAGAGGTGTAAAGGTGACAAGGGGGAACTGGTGTTAGTCAGCAGGTGAAAAGGAAAATAAGCCCACTGAGATTTAAAGTCAAACCTGCGGATATAACTAATTGTAGTCTCTATTTGTGGGCCTCCCCAATGGTAGAGGTAAGCTATGATTTGGAGACTAAACAGAGCTGCTCCACTTTGACATAAAGATTGTACCACCCACCTAAGCTATTGATCTGTGAAGTAATTACAAAGAAATATACATATTTGCACTTTATACTGGACTTTATATCCTTTAATTAGCTTTTTTTCTTTTCATGTGTACTTATACATATATTTATATGTATTTGCATATGCTATATCTCGTGCTGCATTTTGCAATTTTAATTCATGTTTTTTCTTGTATTTTTTCTTAGCTCTCTGTTGCTCTACAGGGGGGTTGAAAGTATAGTAGAAAAAAATATCAAATAGCAGGCAGAATTTTAATAATGTATATAATATTTCCCTATGATTTCAAAATTATGATAAAACTTAAAAGATTTAAATATGTGCTGTACCTACTGTCATTTTCTATCATTATTTATCATTTTATAAATTGATTAGTTGTTATGCTGATGTATCTCACATGTTCACATCATTTTTCATTTATAAAAAGAATGCATTAATGTCATTAATGCATGAACTGCAAATTGAGTAAGATACATGAAATGATATGATGCCAATAAAAAGTAAAACCAACAAAAAAGTGCACACACACACAAATACGTATATTTCTATACAGTAGTATATTTTACTTCTTGTATTTTGTAATTTTTATCTATTTATGTACTTTTTTAGCACGCATAATTTTAATTAGAAAATGGGATCAGAGATGTTTTTTATATGATTTCAAAATTACAATAATACTTAAAAGATTTAAACCTGAACTGTAAACTGTAAACGAAAAATCCAAATGACATCCTCACAAATATCGCTGATCCTTATTTGCATCCTTAAAAGTGCACACTTTTCCCTGTTGTTCATGTATTCTTGTTATCGTATCCTGTTTTCTGTCACAAACGTGTCATTTACAAAGTCTCATCTTCCTCACAATAAGCCCCATTTGCACCACTCAGTCTCTTGTTCGCAGAGGCGAAACTTTCCATCTCATCGCCCAAATGTCTCCACTTTCTCTGGTTGCCAACAGAGTGGTTTGGTAGTCAGGATGGGGATGTTGGGTGTTTACCGTCCGCTCGCTCGCCCCAGAGAGCTGAAGGCAGCAGCTGTGTGGTTTCCTTTGCCATGTAGTTTACGAATGAGTCCACTGATGGGAATTCTGATGTGTTTCTTTTAATTAGAGACGTACTGTATTTGTGTTGCTTGGATATAAAACTAGAGATGTATTTTAATTGAATTCAAATCCTTCGGACGGCTTTAATCCAGCTCGCTGCAATTGAGTTTTTTCTAGTTTGGTTGCTTATTTGTATAACACAAGTCTTGATCGTTTTTTACTTATGAGCAAAGTTTTGGCTGTCTCTATCTCCAACTTAAGTTGAAATGACTAGACTGCAATATGACTTTAATTGGCATCAGATGAGGTTTGAATAATAAGGTTTTTATGTGCCGGCTAGTATCACACACACAATGTTTCAATGAGTTTTTCAGGCCTACGTCAGCAGTAGTGTCTGATCCAGACTTAGCTCTTAGAGCAGAGGAGGAAATCATAAGACAGAGAGTTCATAAGGAAAATGGAAGAAATTCAGTAGATGCAATTTACTTTGTAACAAAAAACCCAAAAAACTTTTGCTTGGTGTTAAAACATAACAAAAGAAATAGCTTGGGGTCAAAAAAAACAAAGAAATTTGTGGTCAGTGGAGTCACAGAAAAACAGTTTTTTGTTGTAAAACAAAATAACATAATGTCTTTCAAAATTGTTATGGAAATGTTATTATGGGTGTGGTTTCTATTTGTTGTTGCTTACACAACACAGTATGTACTGAATAAATAGTAGGAAAATTAAAAAAACACATCCCAATTTTCCTGAATTTCCCTAGATTTCCCTAAATTGCTTTTTGAGCAGTCCCTGCAGCATGAAAAGCTTCACCCGCCTTACAGGATTCCTGAGTTGCTGTTGGTTTATGGAAATAGCCAAAGGCCAATTTGTTGGAGGAAATGACAGAGGAGAACATTTTGTTAAAACAGCTTGTAAGGACACACAGGAGCGAATGGGGGTGAAGGAGTTAAGATACAAGTACAGAAGCATCACAGGGTTTCCCACACGTTCATTTATTTGTGGTGGACCACAACAGTTAAAACATCCCCCACCACAAAGATCTTTTTAGCACATAATTAAACTTAATCGTTTGTTGTTCTGGGTCCAGAAAGTTTGTGTTCACTCACTCTACAGTCTGCACGTCTGTCCTGGACGAGGGATCCCTCCTCAGTCGTTCCTCATAAAGTTTAATAATGTAAAAATCTAGTATTGCTTTAAAGCAGTTCTGCTCCTTTATTTGCAGCTTTGCCCACAACGACCAAATATAACTAGAGATATTGAACGTATAGCTATAATGGTGTAACAGTGTGGAAAAATCTACAAAAGCATTTCATGTGCTGTGGTTTGTTTCTGTGTTTGTTCATTTACGAGTGTGTTGAAGCAAAGCCTAGCTTGGAGCAAATGGCTAACTTGCATAAAAGGCAAAGCTGGTTTAACTGGTTGTAACTGGTGTAATTTCCATGTTGTGCCTTACAGCCAAAGGGCTTTTATAGCAGTCTAACTCTCTTTGAAAATGGAAAAATTGTTTGGAAACTCGCAATTTTATAGTGTCGCTGTCAGTCTTGTTAGAAAGCTGGGGAGAAGGATCACAGATAGTGCAAAAAATAAATGTACCCTCTATGATGACATTTTACCAGTTGAGCCTTGTAATGGAGCCGTGGAGCGCTTTGTCAGAGGAACACCAGCCTCTGTTCACCACATGTTTTAGGGTGCAGCTTAATTAGCTGCTTTCAGCATCAAACCAAAAGAGATCAACCAGGTTTGTCCACATGTGATAAGAAAAATTCGACTGGTTGGACAAGTAAGCTGAGTGTTTAACCTGTCTAGTCTGTGCTCTGCAGACAACACATAGTTACCATGTTAGCGCAGTCCAATCATGATTTTAGAATAAGACTCAAATTCTGCTCTGCTTGTTTTATTTAGGCTGGAAGGACATTGCATTAGCTGGTTTTTATAAGGTAAAAATGGACAAGACACATTTGTAGCATTTAGTTAAAGGAGTTCAAACTTGTTCACTCTTTAATCAATAAGTAGAAGAGTTGCTTTTGATCAGAATAAAATATATTTTGTCATCCTTTGTGTCCCTATAACCTGGCTCAGCTGCTTTGTTACAACTCAGTTGTGCATGGAGCTGAATTCCCCTGTGAGGTGCTTGTTTAAACATGTTTGATATTCAAAGTATTAATTATCTTTCATGTGTGTTTTTTGTCCAGACAGCTGATTCAGGATGGACTCCTCTTTGAGTGCAGCTCAAATCCGCGAGAAGTTCATTGACTTCTTCCGTCGCTATGAGCACAAGTACGTCCACTCGTCAGCCACCATCCCGCTTGACGACCCTACGCTGCTCTTCGCCAATGCTGGCATGAACCAGGTACAGTACATGGTTTATCCTAGATTTAAAACAATGCAACATTTAAGAAAATAAATAAGGTAATTTCAAGAAATACAAAGAAACAGCAACCCCACTCATAAAATAAATACCATCAATGAAGCAAATAAGCAAATTTGGTAATGAGGTATATATATATATATATATATATATATATATATATATATATATATATATATAAATTTTTAAAAATATATTTATATATATATTTTGTTTGTTTCCGTTGTCTGTATGGATGTAAATTGGCAGCCCTGCAAACTCTGTCATAAAAATGCTGTGACCCTTTTAAATAAACACTAAATAAGATAATTACAACAATGATAATAAAAGGATAGGAGCTGATAAAAGGATTGTGTTTAAACCTAAATTTTAATAAGTGTTTTAAAAGACGTCACTGATTCTTCAAACTCTCCATCCATGCAACGTCATGACATTTCTGTCTTTCAAACGTACCCACTGATGTACAAAGCTTAGACTCTATAATAATGAAACTATAATATTCTTGTGTCGCTCTTTCAGTAGAGCACAACTCAGGATTTTGCTTTTATTTTCCCTCGTAGTTCAAGCCCATCTTCCTCAACACCATCGACCCGTCCCACCCTATGGCCAGGCTGCGTCGTGCCGCCAACACGCAGAAGTGTATCCGTGCAGGAGGCAAACACAACGACCTGGACGATGTGGGGAAAGATGTGTACCATCACACCTTCTTCGAGATGCTGGGGTCCTGGTCCTTTGGGGACTACTTCAAGGTGTTATATTTTTATTTTTATTGTTACTGTCTTGTCACCTTACAGTTATAACCCGACTGATATTTGATTTTTTGAAGCAGATACAGATATATCCATATTTGATAAAAATAAATTGAAAGACAGTTTTTTATTTTTTCAATAATCTTGTAAGAACTATGCTTAACAGGACACTTTTAAAGTAGAAAAATCTACTTGTCACTGCTCTCATTTTGAAATGACCTCAGACCTAGTTAGCCTTTTCTGTGCTGCAGTTTTTTTGCTACGTATTGGCCAACGTGTACACCTACACTTATTTATCTGCAGTAAGTTAATATTGACCCATATATCAGCCCAGTGGAGTTATTCGCTTAGTTACAACTTTATCTGCTGCAGTGCCCTTTATTTTGACACAAAGATAAAGTGGTAAGCGAAAGAAGAAGCTATACAGAATGATTTAATGCAGAAAGCACAGTAATCTCGTGTTTTTACTGCACTGTGTGTGGTTTTATGAGCACAAACATGGTCTAATGTAACAAAAAGTTTCTTCCTACTGACCTGACACAGAATTTTACCCGTGTTAGGAAATTTTACAGTTCACATACGACATCTGTTGATTCAATACTGGCGTTCGGAGCAGAACTCACAGGTGCGTTGCTTGATATCAGACAAAATTGTCCATCTTCAGTCAAATCAAACCCAGCCGAGTGGGCGGATTCAAAGGTCTGGACCCAGGCAAACAGTTGTGAAACTCATGGTCAGAATATTCACTCTCGTGTTGTCTTATTCACATTTTTTCACTTCCTTACTGAACTTATTACTGAAAAAAACGATTCCCCATTTTTCTGGAGTTTGATTGCACAACCGTGACAACGGTGCAATGTAGGAGCGCTGTTTTAGAGATACGACCAAAGACATCGCCACGTTTCTTTCATGATGGTCATCTTGCAGCCCAAAGTCACACAGTTTACACCAGGCTTAAGCAGTGCTGATCAGTATAAACCAAGGTTACTGTAACAAATGTTTTCAGAAACATGTCATAGCTTACCGTTTAATACGAGATCCGGCTGGTCATCATTGTTTCGGACCCTTCCGCATTACGTCGCTCATTAAAGGGAGCGTATATTGGTTTTATCAGGTGTAAAGCATTCTGGCGGTTGTAGGTTTTCTACCTGTTGCAAAAGCACTCTTTCTGTTGTCCTGTAGCCTCAGTTTCAAAAGTAATGTGTCCAAATGTGTGCTTTCTGTAGTTCTGTGGAGTTACTTTTTATCTGCCGCCCTTGTTGTCTTGTCCTCTGTGTCTTTTTCTTCACTCCACTCACTCTGTATCTCCTCTCCTCCCTCTACAGCAACTGGCCTGTAACATGGCCCTGGAGCTGCTGACCCAGGAATTTGGTATTTCCATAGACCGCCTGTATGTCACCTACTTCGGGGGTAACGCTGACGCGGGCCTGGAGCCCGACCTGGAGTGCAAGCAGATCTGGATCGACCTCGGGTGAGTGCAGTTTGGGATTGAGGTGTATTGATGAACACATCAGATGAAGGGTTTAGAGCAGCTTTTAATTATCACCAGCCACTGAGAATAATTTTTTAAATCCTGAATTATCTGGAGGGAGTTCCTTGAAGCTCCTCTACAACTCTTATACGGCTCTTTTTATAGATGTTGCAGTGTATCGCTTCACGAGCGTTGCAAAACACTCTATCCACCTCTGTAATTGCACAACGTTGTTTGGTTATTCCCTGAGGAAAAGCCCTTCTTCTCCTCCCCCAGTCCCACAGAGCCACCACTGCCTACAGCAACAGCCCACAACAGTCTCACCCTCTCTATTTTCCACCTCCCTGTCTCATCTCATATCTCACCATCTTTTCATGTCCCAATAAATGAAATAAAAGTCCAGTTTTCTACCATTTATTTAAATATTCAAAGCTTTCATTCAGTTTTTTCTCCACTAAACATTAAACCTTTTCCCATTTTCTCTTTTATTTCTGTTTGTTTTTATTTGCTTTGCTTGTTTCACTTTTCACTCACCGTCTCTGCCAACATAAAAACACGCTGCCGGCCCTGCTGAAGCAGCTCCATAAAAGAGGGGGAAAGTCCACAAAATATAAACATGCAGAGTTTTTCAGATTTCTAATCGGCTGATTTCTTTCTGTTGGTTTTGTCAGGATACAGTGTGAATATATTAGCCCTGACACAAGTTATTCAAATCACGTATCTTACACACACACACACACACACACACACACACACACACACACAGGTATATTTACCTCACAATAATTTGTGCACACCTACATTATCTTTATTTTACAGTATATGTATATTAAGATCTTGATACATTTCTCATTGTCATGTAGTTGTTTTTCGAATAATCGGGCAGTTTATGACAGTAAATTTTGACATCATGTCTTACTGATGTAAACATTGATAACATTGATAATTGATAAAATAATTCTTTTGCTCACTGAGGGATGGCTTTCACACTTTGCGTTTTTTGTCCTAATTGTCTCACCATTTAATTTTTATCTGTTAATTTTTTCTGTTAATGTTAATTTAATGAAATAATCTCTCTCTGCTTGCTTTGTTTCTTTCAGGGTGGAGGAGGCTCGCATCCTGCCAGGCAGCATGAAGGACAACTTCTGGGAGATGGGAGACACCGGTCCCTGCGGCCCCTGCAGTGAGATCCACTACGACCGCATCGGAGGGAGGGACGCCGCTCACCTGGTGAACATGGACGACCCCAACGTGCTGGAGATCTGGAATCTTGTGTTCATTCAGTTTAACAGGTAACGGACGCTGACTCAGAGTTTGTTTTTTTATTTCTAAAATGCTAAATTATTGCTATGTTTGCGACTATCTTCCACACTACTCCAGCATCTTGGAACCCCTAAAATAGACCAAAAAAAGAAATACCCAGTGTTGATGAATGGATTTTTGTAATATACAGTATTTATTTAATTGAGAGAATTACTTAATTCGAGAAACCAGAAGGAAACCTTTAGTAAAAACTGGACAAAGTGGAGAGTGTATGTTTCAAATGTCAGACCTGACTTTATGTGAACAAGTTTCAGAAACACGTTGTAGTGTCACAATTAGCCACCCATTGTCTATGTGTGTGTTTTGATAATAACCCTCCCCCCCTTTTTTTTTTTTTTTTATTTATTTTTTTTTTTTTTATACAATTTCTCTGTTTATTTATTTATTTTTCCTTTTTATATTATTGAAAGGTTTTCATGTTCATTTGGTTGTGTATTTTATTTTTGTACTTTCACATAACCAGTTCAAAGAGTATTACAAAAACAGGGCTGTGTTTTAGTCTGGACAGGCAGATAAGATGACTTTTGGATCTTATCAGTCACAACGTGCGTACTGACGAAATGGAAGACGCAGGACAGAAATGGTGTTGAGATAAAAAGGACAACATTTTTTTTTTTAAGTTGGACTTGAGCTGTATGATCCTCCTTAAATGCAGTAAGAAAAACCTGTATGCTCTCCCACTTTGAGACTGCTTGTTAAAAAGTACACACTCATTTTTTGATGATTGTAACTGTTGTTTGTGGCTCCAGAGAGTCAGAGACGGAGCTGAAGCCGCTGCCTAAGAAGAGCATCGACACAGGGATGGGACTGGAGCGCCTGGTGTCCGTCCTGCAGAACAAGATGTCCAACTACGACACTGACCTCTTTGTCCCGTACTTTGAAGCCATTCAGAAGGTACTGAAATGACCCATATCTATGTAACCAAGTATAAGAGTAAAAAAAAAAAATTACCTGTCAAAGTTATTATAGTTTTGTATTTTTCATTAGTTTTTGTTTTTGATTTAGTTAATTTTTATTTTCGGTTCAGTTTATTTCAGTTAGTGTCTTTTTTTTTTATTGATGAAATTTTCTCGTTTTAGTTTAGGTTTGTATTAGTTCAGTTTGAGTTTTAGTTTTTATGCCTCTGCAGTGGTGATAGTCGTGGTCAGAGGCAATATCTTTTCAGTTGTCCATACCCAAGTACATTACTCTTATTGTTATGGGTGCAATATCTTTTTTGTGTGATCAAATTTTTATTTAGTGTTGTAATAATAGATCATATATGCATAGCCACATTTCATCCACGTGCCCATATATTTTTTCAAATTTTGCATGTCTAGATGCTCCAGAAAGAAAGTTAGCCTTTTTCTATCCCTTCAATGAGATTAAAGAAGTATAGAGTAGGTCAGTGATTCCCAACTGGTCCAGCCACAAGGTCCAGATTTTGTCTTTTGTCATAAGTTCAACAAAACAACAGAGTTCATAATATTGCTTTAAGATCAGTGACATAAAAATGCTGCCAACACACATTGTGTTAATAAACCAAATAATACCAAGAGCAAGGCAATAAAAAAATATCTAACAGCAGGAACTAGAATTTCAAAATAAAAAACTCTATGCCAGAAATTCAAAATAAAGTGTGTTTTTTACAAACTTGACATGTTAGTGAGTCACTTGCGGTACATTCATAATGCACCTGCAACCTGCTTTGTGACCCACCAGTTTGGAACCACTGAAATTCGTACTGCAATACAAACAACACTGTGGCAAATGACTCACAGTCGTGCAGACATCCCAGTTCCCTCACGCTTGTTATGTTGACAAATGTGACCATTTTGGCACGATTGGTGCTGTTGATGAGGAGCTCTTGGTGTAGAAGAAAGTTATCAACCACTGATGTAATACACACTTTAAACATAATGTGTGTTTGTTTCAGGGTACAGGTGCTCGACCTTACACCGGGAAAGTAGGCGCTGAGGATACTGATGGTATTGACATGGCCTACCGCGTGCTGGCTGACCACGCCCGCACCATCACCATCGCCCTGTCAGATGGCGGTCGGCCTGACAACACAGGAAGAGGGTGAGACATGAACATTACAGAGCAAAAATGACAAATACAAACATGCAAAGACGCCATGTGAAGCGCAGTGTCTGCAAAATGTGATATTCTCATCCACATGTAATGTACGTTTTAACCAGCACTTCCGAAATATATCATTGCAAAGTCTTGGGGGAGAAGGTCAGCTTTTTAAGCTATTTATCCTGGGGATTAAGTTCAGTTGATATAATGCCTAAATATAAAGTGTCAAAATCATCATAGACATCACAGGTCAGATTATTGTAATGTTTTGTTGTTTTCTTCACGTTTAGCTACGTGTTGAGGAGGATCCTTCGTCGTGCTGTCCGTTACTCACACGAGAAGCTGAAAGCTCAGAAAGGTTTCTTTGCCTCTTTGGTGGACGTGGTGGTCGATTCGCTGGTGAGATTTTCTTTTTATTCTAAACTCGGTGGTCTGAGTGTAACACATAAAACTTGAGAGGAGGCCTTTTTAAACTGGGGACAGCCTCAGCAGGTTTTTTTTCTACAAATGTGATGAACTGTTAAAATGGAGAGCAGGTTAGCGCAGATATACTGTAAATACTTTGTGCTGTAAGGCTTACGGCTAAACTCCACTGGCTCTTAAAGGGTCTCTTAAAAACCTTTTCGCTGCATAAATTATGGCATAAATTAAAAATGATGCACAACTGTTCTATTTCTTTCAAGCGACACATGGGTATTTTTTTTTTTAACTTTTTTTAAACAGAAAATAGACATGAGACATACTAGATAAGATCATTTTTTTATGCGTTACATTAACACACACTGCACTGGATTTCTTTACATGCATACTATCAGTGAACTTATTTATTTAAATTATAGATATTTGCACTGTAAAACCAATTGCACATCTGTACTTCCTCCAGTGCACCTTTCACACATATATTTTGTTCTTTACATTCTGTTTTGTTTCATTTTATATTTGTAAATTGCTTGTATATTTATATCTTCGATATTTTTATTCTTCCTTTATGTTATTTGTTTTGCATTGAAACACAGAGTCAAATTGTATGTGTAAATGTACTTGGCAATAAAACCGGATTCTGATTCTGATTCTGATTCTGATTGCCACAAAGTAATTGGCTTTAGTTATGTACTCCTCTCTACATCACTACCTTTTTTTTCATCCCTCTCTCACCCGATCTTTGATCCTCATCTTCTTTTTCTCTCACTCTCCAGGGCGAAGCCTTCCCGGAGCTGAAGAAAGACCCAGAAATGGTGAAGGACATTATTAATGAGGAGGAGACGCAGTTCCTCAAAACCCTCAGCAGGGGACGCTGCATCCTCGATAGGAAGATCAGCAGTCTGGGAGACAGCAAGACCCTTCCAGGTGAGACACATCAGCAGTAACATGAGCACACGCTACGCATCACGTGTTAATGATTGCACTGGAAATAACTTATTTTAAGATATCAAGTAAAGAGTTGAAACCGCTTTAAGATGTCATTTTAACAGGTTCAGTGCACCATTTCAGTTTGTTTTTGTGTGTGCGTCCAGGTGACACAGCATGGCTGCTGTACGACACATACGGCTTCCCTCTGGACCTGACCTCCCTCATCGCAGAGGAGAAGGGCATGGAGGTGGACATCGCCGCCTTCGAAGAGGAGAAGAAGGCAGCACAGGTGAGGAGGTGGGAGGAGGGAAGCAAAGAGAACGAGACCTTCTGATATTTACCGATTGTTTGAATTTGGCATTGGCTGCTCTTTGAGTGAAACTCCACCGAGCAGTGCTCTGTGTCCACTCCTGTGGGTAAAAGATTTATCCTTGCGTCAGCGTTCTCCAGTATTGCACTGTAAGTCAGAATCAAGAGCTGTGCACCTGCTGTTTAAATAAACCCTCATTTACTTTACAGCCCCTGCGCTAATCCCTTGTTGTTTGATTTTGCAAAAAAAGATTGATCTCTTTTCTAGTTTGCTGCAGCCTCAGACTGCTGTCTCACTGCTGTCCAACACATCAGTCTGTGTACATACTGGCACTGCGGTTCAGCTCCCTGCCAAACAGGGAGTTTGAAACACTAAGTCTTTTATATTTCCTATTTTTCCTGCCATGTAACACTGAGTTTATGAGGTAGAGCTGTACAATCTGAGGCGACACAGCACAATAGCCCTGCAGTAAAACTTTGTGAAGCTTATAAAGTTTGTTTTTATTGACATTGTCATGGAGTCAACTCTAAGGTCAGTTCTGCGTATGAGCATGTGAGAATATTTACACAGACTGAACATTATAAGGCTTTTACAAAGATGGGGTGTATCCCTGGCTTGTGTTGAATTACATTAGATTTTGCAAGTTCACCTAATAAAATGAACGACTGACTCCACAGCGAGAATGTTCTCAGAGAATCATTAAACAAGTGAAAGCGCACACATTTTTATCATAATGCACGTAGGTTGGAGAAATGTTGCCTCGTATGCACTTTATGAAACAGAGCTGATTAATGGACGGAAAAATATTTTAACCAAACCAGCAAATTTGGATTTTTTGTCGACTTGATAGTGAAGTTTAGACTTGCAATTAAAATGATAAATTACCTTTGTTTTTCCAGGTAAAAATGTCGCCTTTTGACAGTCACAAAACTAAATTGCAGATAAGGAAAACAAAACTGTGTGCTTTTTTTTTTTTACACATGATATTAAGTGTTTCAGAGACACATCCACTGCTGTGCCTGTCATGCTGGCTACTTAGATTTCAATAGTGCCTACGTCACTGACGTTAAAAGGTCAGAGGGCCCCGTGCACAGTTGTTATGTTTGCACACTTCCTAAATGTTCACTAGTTATGGTTCAACCTTCATTTTTACATGAATTCTCATGTAAATCAGCATCAAATCAGTTTGCTGCTGTATATAAATCCGCTGAGCGCACCTGTCACCCTCAAACTACATAAATAAGTTAAAAACATCAGCTGAATATTTAAACAACAGCTCTCAGTGCAGATGAGTCCGACGGTTTATACTCAGGGCTTCACATCTGTGCAGATGTTATTTTAAGAATCTTCATAATCCCACTCAGGCTGCTTACCATAAGTCTTTGTATTGTAAAATAATACTACTTATAGTCATTTAAACAGTCCAGTGTTAATATATAATAAACTCTGTATACTTCTTGATGAATGTATTCAGTCTCTGTGACTGCGTAACGTCTCCATCAGCCACAACACATATTCTGTTAATAGAAAAAAACCTTTAAAAAGACAACTAGATGCGCCTTGATGTTGAAGGATTTTCGCTGTCCACTTTTGCATGACGTCAGAGCAGGTCGGGATGAGCTCGGACACAAATCTGACCAGCGTGCATTGCTCATATTGCCAGTGATCAATTCTGTGCAGGACTGGCTAAGCTCTTACCAAGTCTTACTGTTACCGGGTTATAAATGGGCTTCATGATTTGCTTTGGTTATCAGCTACGCTTTAAATACCACGTTTCTTAATAATTATTTCATTCATTTCTGTTTTTTAAAGTTTTTAAAGTGTGTAATTCTGGAGAAAGAGTTAATTGAATCTCATTCCCAGGTTGTGAAATACTCATGTTTAGGGTTGGTGGGTTATAATCTCCAGAATGGCATACTGCACCTTCAAATTAAAAGAACTCATATTGTGTATATAAATGTCAAGTTAAGTGTTATAGATTTTATGTTTATAACTGAATAACAATACAAGTGTGTGTGTGTGTGTGTGTGTGTGTGTGTGTGTGTGTGTGTGTGTGTGTGTGTGTGTATAGTTAAGGTCCCAGGGTAAGGGCGCAGGAGACGTAGACCACATCATGTTGGACATCTATGCCATCGAAGAGCTGAGGAACAAGAAGATCCCCGCCACAGATGACTCGTGCAAATACAGATACACCTCCGAAGAAGACGGCACCTACAGTCAGTGAATTAACGTTCTCGCCAACAGACCTCAGGTTCAGACGGACGGCTGAATTATCAGGACATTCTCGCTCTGATCCTCGCTCTGTCTGTGTGTCTAGACTTTGAGCAGGCCTCAGCCACGGTGCTCGCCCTGCGCCGCGACCGCGCCTTCTGCGATGAAGTGACCACGGGGCAGGAGTGCGGTGTGCTGCTGGACCAGACGTCCTTCTACGCCGAGCAGGGCGGACAGACATTCGACGAGGGCTACATGGTCCGAGAGGACGACAGCACAGAGGACGTAAGTGCAACAATAAAGTAAATTGGATGCAAAAAATGTATGCATGAGCTTCTCCGTGGTTCAAACTCCACTGATGCAGCTTGAGAGTGTTTGAAAAAGCACGATGACATCTGAGGTTTTAAAAAGCCTTCATTTTTAGAGTTGGTGTGTTGAGTATCGCAATGCGGGTAAAAACAGAAATCCAGGTTTCAGCCCAAACTGAAATGAATTCACCCTTTGTTGACCTTTAAGTTATATAAGAAATGATGACGAAACTATCACATAGTTGATGTGTAACATTTGGGTCTAATGCAGAAGACTGTTATCGTGGTATACAGTTATCGCCTACAAATGTCGAAGAGGAACATTGTTTGCTAACTATCTATGATTATTATCCATATGTGATTGCTGCAACTGACAATGCTCAATTTCTTTAAATTTTCATATTTATAAAATGGGTCTCCCAACTGAAAAACTTCTTGAAGCTTAAATTGACAACAAATGAGACATAAGCACAACCTGCTAACATGTTTTTGTTTTTTTTTTTCCCAACATAGAAAATAGACATCAGACATCCTAGATTACCACCGAATAATTGGTTACAGTTATGTGCTGTTGATATGTAGAATGTAGAATTTTAAAAAAAAAGTTTAAACAATGGAATTAATTGGCAAGTTTAAATTTGTTTATGTGAAATTTGCCAAGCTGGATGATTAAATTTTACATAAAAGTTTAGAAATAGGTTTGTTACATTCTGACTAAAGGACATTAAACCGACATCAACGTTTTGATGACAGAGTACATAGATCGACTCATAGTAATGCAGTAATAGTTTGCCGGCAGTAATACTCACTGTAATACTGATTCATTGTCAACATCTGTGTTGACACTGACTTTCGTTGTGACTTTAAGATTTGTGTTTTTCGTTAAGGTCCTTGTATTTTTTTTAAATGAGCAAGTGTTTTGAGCATGCAGTTTGTTTGAAACATCTCTTAGAAGGCTGTAAATATTGTGAATTTTGATAGGTGGATAAATGAAACATAATACGTTGCTGTCATCTGTCTCATGAGTGAGAACCTGAATGACATGAAACATGTTCATATCAGTTTGCAGAGGACCATCTTTTAAAAATTTAAAAGTCAGTACTTTGCTTCTTTTGTATGACTTCATGTATTCTTTAAAAAAAATTCTCATTTGTGCTGATGATATTAATGCTTGAGTCTTATGTTCTCTTCCATATCTAACACCACTCCCTCAAACACTTTAAAAACTTTGAAGCATGAGTTTACAAAAATGAATGTTTAATCTTTAAATGCTAGGGAAAAACACACAAACCACCAGAGAACTTTCTAACGAAACTATTGAGATTTTAACTTTTTTTTAACCTGTTTTTCAGTCTTTTCTGCTGAATAAAAACACGTCTAAAAAGTCTTACTTTCTTTGCAGCGGATGGAGTTCACAGTGAAGAACACGCAGGTCAGAGGAGGTTACGTCCTCCATATTGGGACGGTCTATGGCGTTCTGAAGGTTGGAGACCGCGTTACCTTACGTGTGGATGAGGTGAGAACATTTAATAATAATGTTTATTGTCGGGCAGTTAAAAAGCATAAAAATAATATGATGACACATTTTCAAGGTTTGTTTCTGAGCTCTGTTTGTTTTGTTTGTGTCAAGTTCACACGTGTTTATCTGTTCATCTTCTTTTTCCAGGCTCGTCGCAGGCCCATCATGAGCAACCACACCGCCACACATATCTTGAACTTTGCCCTGCGGGGGGTCCTGGGGGAGGCTGACCAGAGGGGCTCCCTGGTGGCCCCTGACCGTCTGCGCTTTGACTTTACTGCTAAAGGTGCCCTGAGCACCGGGGAGGTCCGCAGGACTGAGGAGATCGCCTGTGCCATGATAAAAGAAGCTAAGGTCAGTGGGGAGATACGCATGGAATAATCACACACCTGACAGTAGTTTATTTTGACTTTTGACCTTTTACATACTCAGAATGATTCTGATGTAGATGATGATGATCTTAGATGAACTGTTGAACCCTTTAAAACTTGAGCAAATGGGCTTGATTTTTTTTTTTTTTTCAAAAACATGGGAAGATGACAATAAGCGACTGAGAAAGAAATGGCTGAAAAATTTGCAAGAAATTTGTTAAAACTTGCAAGAAAATAACCTAAAAAAAACATCAACAAGAAATTAGTAAAAAACAACAAACAAGAAAATTACTATAAAAATAGATTAAGTTGAACTTTAAAAAAAAAAACAAACAAACAAACAAACAAGAAAATGGCCATAAGAAGATGCTAAAAACAATAATGTAAGATCTTATTATAATAAATATAAATATAAATATAGTTTTCTGTACATTTTCTCTAGTTTTTTAATAAAATCCAATAATAATTTAAGGTACTTTTTTGGTCAGCTTTTACTAATTTTTAGCATTTTGTGGGACATTGGTTGCTCATTATGTTTTTCACCTATGTTTTCAAATGAAATCAAACCAGTTTTCCGAGGTTACAGAGGTTTAAATGCTTGTGAAAGGTATCTAAATGCAGCACAGGTGTTAAAGGGTTAACTTTAGCTAACATCCTCCCTGAACCTTAAACAGAAGATATACTATATATAAGGAAATGCTTAATGTCTCTTGCTGAAGAGAAGACAGAGGCTTTGTAACAATATTTGATCCTGATGGAAGTTTAATGTCGGTTTGCTTTTGCTGTAATAATTCTGAAAATTAACCCTTTTATTTTCCTCTCCCACACTTTGCTCTCTCCAGCCGGTGTACGCTCTGGAAGCCCCACTAGCAAAGGCTAAGGCCATTCAGGGCCTGCGTGCCGTGTTTGATGAGACCTACCCTGACCCCGTCCGCGTCGTCTCTATCGGTATCCCAGTTGAGACCCTGCTGGAAAACCCCGACAGCACTGCTGGGTCTCTCACCTCGATCGAGTTTTGTGGTGGAACGTGAGTATGATGCTTTATTTCATTGCTGGTGCATTTCTGCTGACGTGTGATGCAAACTAACCCGTCATGGTTCAAATACAGCAGAGGCAGCAAAGTCCACTGAAACCTCTCAAACCTAAACTAAGAGGTTTAACTCTCTTCAAAAACACGGGAACAGGCAACAAGCTGCAAGTTAGTTGCAAGAAATTAGTAAAAGGTGACAAGAAAACACATGAAAGTTAATTTTCAAAAAAAGGAGAGATGAGAAAATATTTTATTTAAAATAGGTGAAAATGTCTAGAAACTGTATGATTATCAGAATTATATAGGCTATGAAAAATATTTTTAGTATTTTTCCATTTTTAGCACCTTTTTCAGGTCATTTTTTTAATGTATTTCTGTTTTTTTCTTTCAGGTTTTTGCTAATTTTTATGTAACATTTTACTTTTTTTTTGCCAATTTTTGGGTTACTCTTTGCCTTACTGTGTTTTTGAAATAAATCAAGCAGATTTGCTCAGGTTTCAAAGGGTTAAAGTTGGAATCTTTTTCAAGTCTTTGGCAGCAAACAGTGCAGTATAGATGTGCATAGATGAAGTGCAGGAAAAGCTTATCCCTCAGCAGTGGTTTGAGTCTCTTTTTGCTTCAAACTTGCACTCACCTGTTGGCAAAATGTAGATTAAACTTGCTCTAATAAGCATATTCGTGCATAAATTCTACCTCTGCACAGGACCACAAACATAAATACTACTTACTTTTATACTCATCGGTGGTGCTTGAATAAGAAAAATATGATTTGTGAGTTAAATTTGGTTAAAAATGACTTTAAAAGCTTTAATTAAGTGTCTGATACCTGTAGACACCTGCAGGCACGTGAGCTCCTGCTCCTGTTGTGTGTTCAGCGTCACATCTGAGGCGCTGCTGGTGATGACAGTGCATGTTCTGAGGAGAAGATACACAGCCCTCACATCAACTCAGAGAAGATTTGACTCTGAATAAATGTCTGCATCTGCATGGAGCCAACAATTTTCCCAAGTGTCAGACCTGCCCGGTGGCGGTGTGTAAAGTGGAAACCATTAATTGGATTTGTGGGTCTTTATGACGAGGCGGCCGTGTCCCCGCGCAGACGAGCCCTGGAACATTTCGCAGAGCTCAATCCAGCGATTAGACTTGCTGCACTGACTTTTACAGTGTCTGCTCCCGGCTGTAAAATTCACCTGAATGCCAAAGACGTCTCCGCTCTTACAAAGATTATAGCAAGACTTTACATTTCATTTGATTACAGTCAGAGTCCAAATGGTTTCTGAGCTATATTTATGTGCAGAGCTGTTGAAACCACCCTGCACATGCACAGAGTCCGATTTAAGCACTGCAGGAGACATTTGCATGGCACTTGTTTTTTAATTGCGTGTCCCGCCGTCTCCACGCAGCTGCAGGTTTTAAAATATTCTACTTTCGTAAACTGTTGTTGTGCTTCCTGATGTTGTCTTTGATGTTCTAATCTGCAGCCCACTTCAAAGAATCCCTTGTTCCCGCCGCTGTGGTTTTGTAATGTAGTATCTCCCGCTCTGTGTTGCTCCTTCTCCTCGCCGCTCTCATCTGCCTCCCACAGTTGTATAACGATGTTGGTTTCTGTTATCTGCAGCCATCTGCAGAACGCAGGTCACGCCGCGCCGTTTGTCATCGTCTCAGAGGAGGCCATCGCTAAGGGCATCCGCCGCATTGTTGCTGTGACAGGAACAGAGGCCCAGAAGGTCAGGACACACACACACACACACACACACACACACACTCGCTTCCAGCATTATGCTCATGTAACACATCCACCCACACTCATATAGGAGAGAGTTTAGCCAACATTTTATAGATTTAATATTGCTGCAGTGTGTGTCTCCGTCCAAAATGATCGCTTCTGTGTTGACGGTCAAATGGTCACACTGATTTTCTTACTGCTCACAGAAAAAATTAACAAAATGAAATTGTGTCTCAGACTGTGGGACTACGTGTCTTTTTTGGGTCCCCTGTGAAAAAAATCACCCCAGTGATGAAACTTTAATGAAGCTTGTTTTTGACTTGTGCTGAACTTGGAGCTACAAAAGAGCATTTTGCATTTTTTCCCCCTCTCTCCAGGCCCCGAGGACGAATTAATCTTCACTATTTTTAGACTATTGTTTGATCCTCCTCTTTATCTTTTTCCTTTTTTTTATTGCGTTCACTGCTCTGCTTCTTCTTCTTTCTCCCTCATCTCTCACTTCACTTTTTGCTCTTTGCCCTTGTCTCGCTCACCCGTCTGTGTCTCACATCCATCAGGCCGAGAAGAAAGCCGATTCCCTTCAACAGTCTTTGTCCAAACTGGGAGACAAGGTGAAGCAGCAGACTGCCCCGAACAAGGACATCCAGAAAGAGATTGGTGACATGACGGAGGTAAATGGGGTTTTTTTGTGCTCCAAAGACTTCAGAATATCTGCGGCGTGGTGTAAACATGTCCGTCGTCTCTGCAGTCGATAGGCACAGCAATGATCTCCCAGTGGAGGAAAGACGAGATGAGGGAATCCCTAAAGGGCCTGAAGAAGACCATGGACGACTTGGACCGCAACTACAAGGCTGACATCCAGAAGAGAGTCCTGGAGAAAACCAAGGATGTGATTGAAAGCAACCCCAACCAACCACTGCTCATCATGGAGATGGAGACCGGAGCCTCGGCAAAGGTGCGAGTCCATACAGGACTTTTAACAGCCAACAAAATAAAGTGTATTCAGGGTTTGTACACTCATGAAAACCTGGAAAAAGGTCATGGAACATGCCAATAGCAATTTCCAGGCCTAGAAATGTCATGTAATATACCCTGAAGGTCAGGGAATTTTGTTTCACAAACCTGTATAATAACAAATGATGTGTTCAAGGACTGTCAGAAATTTAAAAGTTCAACGATAATTTCTGTTTCTTCAATTTCTGGCTGTTATTTCTTTGTAAGAAAACACGGAAAGGCTTTTCTTTACCGAGAAAAAAAATGTTAAAAGAGAAAAAAATGCAAAAAAAAAATGCAAAAAAATGAAAGAAAAATATTACACTTTCTTTCTTTAATAATCACTAAACATTTTTACAGAAAAAAAGTAATAAAAAATGCCAAAACTTTTTAAAGAAAAAAAAGAAACTGCCCATTTTTTTAATTTAAAATCATTAGTAGAATTAATGCAAAATACAACCATTTAGCTTTATGCTCTCCAGTGCTTAAACAATTATTTAAGTCTCTCAGTTGTATTTACATATTCAGTTGTAGTCCTGTTGTGAATTCATTATTTTGTAAATAATATATATTTAAAAAGCTGTGATATAGTACAGTACTTTTTTGTACTGATAGAAGTATCGATGGTCGTTTTAGAGAAGGCATGGTCTTCAAAGTTTACCTCAAAGTCATAAAATATGTCGTCATGGAAATGTTTTTGTAAAAAGGTGTATGAGCAGACTGAAATTATGTAACTGGATGTCCTTTCTACCCATTTAAATTTTTCTTAGTGTTCTCTGAACTGACATATCAGCCAAAATGTCCTTGTAAAAGAAGACCCAACATACACATACAGGAGGAAATGTATAAAATCCGTAAGACTTCATCAGCATCCCCTACCAAAATAAATGAAAAGCACAAACAGTATTAAAATCCAGTCTATCTCTGCAGTATTGCTCATTTTCGCAGGCAGTCTCATAGCTTATCTCATTGTGTTATTGCCATGGGACCCAAATCAGCTCTGTGGCCCATTAGTTCTGACCTTGAGACATCAATAGTGCTGATTACCAGACTTTTTTTTTCTTTTTCTTCACTGTTTCTACTCTTCCCTTCTTTCTCTCCCGCTGTTTTTTCTGCTCAAATTTGTCCTTATTCTCTCTCAGGCTCTGAACGAGTCACTGAAGCTGCTGAAGACTCAGTCTCCTCAGACCGCTGCGATGCTCTTCACCGTAGACCCCGACGCCGGCAAGATCACCTGCCTGTGTCAAGTCCCGCAGGTAACACACCTGTTCAGTCAGACGAACCGTGAGCAGGATAGGCCCGTTACGATCACTACGTTTGTTGGACCATATATTGTCCCAGTGGTAATCACGATAAAAAATGTGAGTGTTTTGACACATCACAAATACAGGGTTGGTACAGTCATGGAAAAACCTGGAAAAATCATGGAATTTTCAGATAGTAATTTCCAAGCCTGGAAATGTTTTGGAAAACTAAATATACCTATTATATATTATATTATTATTATTATTATTATTATATTATTATTATATATTGTATAATAGCTCTTGGTGCGTTCGAGGACTGTCAAAAATTGAAAAATCGACCAATAATTTTGTTTTTTTACAGTTTGTGGCTGTGATAAAATGTGTAATTCTGGTGAAAACACATGAAGGCAAAATTCCTTCTGTTGTTTTAAAAAAAAACATAAAAATTGTCAAATTTTGAAAGAAATATGAATATCCCAAAACTTTTTAAGGAAAAACAAATTCAATGAAGCCTTTTAAAGGAAAAAAAGCCAACATTTTTTCTTTAAAAATCACCCCAAATTGCTTTTTGCTTTCCAAGCCATGCTTTCTTTGAAAATGACAAAATACTTTTAAGAGAAAAAATATTTCCGGTATTTTTTTTAAATGAAAAACTTCAATCATTTTGTATTTTATTAGTTAGCATTAGTTCAGAGGATATTTTAAAATATCGAGATATATATTGTGTATTAAGATTAGACTTAAAATATCGGAATATTATTTTAAAGCCACATAGCAGGAAGTGATAAACCGGAACCGTAATTGTAAATAGAGGAAAGTGATTAAATAAAATGGTTGTAAGACGTTGCAAGCAGCAGGTTTATTTGGAAAATTGAAATCATGTTGGATTTTATCGTAATTTGTAACTCTGATCACCTCTCCTCCCTTCAGGATGTGGCCAACCGCGGACTGAAGGCCAGCGAGTGGGTTCAGGAGGTGTGTCCCCTGCTGGACGGCAAAGGCGGCGGCAAGGACATGTCTGCTCAGGCCACCGGCAAGAACACACACTGCCTGCAGGAGGCGCTACAGATGGCCAACGAGTTTGCACAGCTGAAACTGGGAGAGAACTAAGAGGAGAGGGGGGTGTGTGTGGGGAGGTGGAGGGAGGTGCAGGGAGGAGGAGGAGGAGGAGGAGGAAGAGGAGTAAAGTAAAGTAATGGAGTCCTGAGTCTTAACCCTCTGAACCCTGGATCAACATTTGGACGTGTTTAAACCTTTGAAACGTGAGCAAATTGGTTTCATATCTTTCGAAAACACATAAAAATGAAACGGACAACTTGGCAAGAGATGTGCCACAAATTATGAGAAATTAGGAAAAGCTGACAAGAAAATGATCCAAAATGATTGTCGAAAAAAGACAGAAAAAACACGGACAGAAAATTATAAGAAAATTATTATTTAACTATAATTTAACTAAATTTAACTATAATTATAAATTTGAAGTTAATTCTATTCACATTTCTTTCATTTTTAAATATTCGTTTCTTCCTTTTTGTGTGCTAAATTTCAGATAATTTTCTTGTTACGTTTCGCTAATTACTTATTAATTTGGGGTAATTTCTTGCGAAGTTTTTCATCTCCTTGAGTGTTTTTGAAAGGGATCGAGCGAATTTGCTCAGTTTTCTGGGGCGTTAGCCGAGTTAGAAATCCCCAAACTCCTTTCCTCTCCTCTTTTCTTTTCTCTTCAGATGACAAAAGATTAGAAAACAAACACAACTGTCGGGCGTCTCGCTCGCCATGTTGACCGATGACCACTGACACTCAGCCAGCAGAGACTGAGCCCCGTGTATATTTATTAAGAGTACGATTGCTGACTTGCCCCAGTAAAAAATCATCTCTGTGGAAATTGCCTAAACTCATAGGAAGATCCTCTCGTGCAGTGAAGTGAAAGAGGACTGCAGATGATTATTGCATTATTGCATGCGGATGAGAAGGAAAGAGATTGATCGATTTAGCCTCCAACAAACTGCAAAGCTCGGAAGAAGCGACTAAAACTGCGCGAACTCTTAAAAGTCAGCTCTTGACCGTCCATCCTGCCTCCGTGTTTCATCTCACTGTAGCCCTGTTTATTTAAATACACAGAGCACTTTGTTTTTCGTGCTCGTTCAGTGCTGCTTTAAACTTCTTGTGCCACTAAAGCACAGCCTCTGAAAGAAAAAAACAAGTCAGCCGAGCTCTTAAATGATTTAGATTAACGTCTGATCTGATGTCTGAACAGTGGCTCCGTCCATCTGAGCGCTCTCCTGTGATATGCTGGACTTGAGTTGTTCATACGGTAATTGTATCATAGTCTAGCTTATCAAATAACAAGCCATTTATCCGACGGGTTTAATTTAGTCGAGTGATAAATCATTAACTGTATAAAATGATCAGGAACGAGTCCAATAACTAATCTGTGTAACTTCATTTCACTGACATTTAATTGTCTTTTATCATTGTAGCTGTTCCATGTCGGAGAAATGTCACGTTATAAGAATGGAATAAATACGACTAGTAAATGCCACGCTGTCTACGCTGTTTTTTTCAAATGTGTGATATAATGTGTATGAGTTATTAATTTACAAGAAGAAAATGCAAACTCGATTTGCTTAAAGTATTGGCTTCAGATATGATTGATTAAACCGCATTATTGGAACAAAAATGATTGATGTATGAATTAATTAGCAAGCCTTAAAATGATCTATTATTAACACTGCACAGTTTATAGGAAAATTATGCAAAGCAGGATAAAAATATCCAGAAAACTATATTTAGTTATCAAAAGTATAAATGTAAAATAATGGTACAGAAAAAAATGCATACATCTTTATTTTTATTATCTTTTTTAGGTTCATTTTCTTATTTGTTTTTGTTTTTTTACTTTTTTTTTTAAAGTTATTTTCAGGTAGATTTCCTGTATTTTTTTTAACTTATTCATCAAAAAAGGGAAAAATGTTCAGAAAACTATATTTAGATTTATTAAAATGATATATTTAAAAGGATGGAAGTGAACAAAAATGTGTTTGTGTGTATATATGTATATCACTTTTAAGGGTCATTTTCTTATTTGCTTTTGGTTTTTACTTTTTTTTGTGCTTATTTTCAGATAAATTTCCTGTATTTTGTTTTTAAATGTATTTATCCAAAAAATGAAAAATCAGAAAACCATATTAAGGGTCCCTAAAATTATACACAAATAATATTACAGAAAAAAAGGTATACATGTTTTTTTTTTTATCATTATTTCACTTTTTTTATGTTAATTTCTTATTTGTTTTTTCCCTTTTCCTTTTTTCTGATTATCAGATAATTTTCCTGTGATTTTTTTTTTTTATTATTATTTTTTATTTCCAATTTCTCACTAATTGTTGGGCTGTATCTTGTTAAATTTCTCATTTCCTTCCTTTTCCTTTTCCTGTGATTTTAATAGAAATCGAAGCAAGTTGCTCAGGTTCAAAGGGGTTAAACATCAGTCAGTTCTCCTGAAGTGTATGATTGACAGCAGAGCAAAAGTGTGTGTCTGTGTGTGTGTGTGTGTGTGTGTGTGTGTGTGTGTGTGTCTGTCTGTCTGTCTGTCTGTCTGTCTGTCTCTGTCTGCTTGCAGCAGCAGCTTTTTGTTTTCCCCGTCCTGATTGTCAGGTGTCCCAAAGGCTCAGAGTGGTGTGGTATTCACAGTGGTGCAAAACCACAGCTGACAATGATGTCTGGAAAAAAGCACAGTCACTGTGCATGCTCTCCCTCTCTCCCTCTCTCTCTTCTTTTTTTCCCCAATTCAATAGGCTTTATTGGCAGGATGTACAGTAATACTCTACATATTGCCAAAGCATATTTAAATGTAGAAAACACACACACACACACACACATAAAAGAGAGCATTAGTAGTCAGGTGGACTGCTGAAACACTTGTTTGGGTTTTTACTGCGGTGCTGGCCTCACTTATGTTTGGATTGGATGCTCTCTAAAAACACTACCAGTCTCTGACAATACATAATATCAGCCCTGATGGACTCTCAGCTCCACGGTCCATTTAATGTGCTGAGTGAACCAGAAAATGAAGTTATTTTGGCAACCTGGTGAGCGGTGAAAAATCACCTCTGCAGCAGTGCCATGTTCAACTTAGTTTTTTATTTAGGAACTAATTTTAAAGCCAGTGTATAATTATTTGATTATAGGAAAGTGGTTGGCCTTGTATAACACAAAGAAAGAAAAGCCTCTCTTATTCCTCACTCGTTCTGGTTATTAATTTCTCCTCTGTGTGATATTTGGAGGGAAACATGTTTATTTTTCCACTCTTTCTTCAGTGCAGATTGTGATTGAATTTTGTCTTTTAACTTTTCTACGAGTCTCTGAAAATGCAGTAACCTCCATTGTTTGTAAAAACTACTTATTCCAAGATGCTTTGCATGCATCAGGGGTGCAGAGAAGGAGAGGCATTATGCCACAACATGACCCAGAGATGGGGAACTTTCTCCTGAAAATACAAAGAGGATGAAGTGAGTGTAAGTGGGTTCACATCCTCATGACTGATGTGGATCAGGGAGGCAAATGTGAATGATTTATAATCAATTTTCAAATATTTAAAGGTGAGTTTTCAGCCTATTCCAGAGTCAGGACTGTCTTTTGTGTGGTGGCTTTGCTCCTCTGAATATCTTTTTGAGGGATTCATTCAGTTGTTTCCATAAAGTTGGAGAGTTCACCTGATTAGGACGCATCCTGTGAGTTTCTTTTCAAAGTAAAAGCAGCAATAGGTACTGGCAACATGTCAACAACAAATTGTATTTACAAAAAGTAGCATCTAAACTCTCTATTTATTCTGGAATTGTGTGTTTCCTACTCTTGAACATATTTATATTATTCAGGACTGGTTTCAATAAATCGACCAACATGCTGATTTCTGCTGATATCACAAACAGATATATGTTTTATATATTTCTCTTTCGATGAAGTAAACATGTAGCTGTCCGCTCTGCTCTCATTGTCCGACAGGTGACTCCAATCTCTTCTAGGGCACCAAAATGTCTCGATCTGGTCCTGATACGGTCATTTATTAGCGTGCTCGCTGCCTGCAGTAACCGCTGAACACCGGTGTAAGCGGCCGCCGTCTCCCTCCTTCTGCTCTGTGTGTGTGATGGGGTCATGATGAGAGGACATGATGAGAGGACACCCTGGACATGGTTTGAGTTCAGGTGTTGTGAGTTTCCAGCTCAGTTATGCTGAAAGAATAAACTCATATCTGATGTTTGATTCCTTCCAACAACAAGTACAACAACATGTAAATATGCAGAGATCACAACAAAGCTGTTACTTAGGGACTGTTCTGTAGCTGTGCTGCTTCCTGACAGTTTGGGGAATGTTCCACTATAACTAAAAGAGAATATCATTTTTGACATTGTCTTCTTTTGCAATATATATATATATATATATATATATATATATATATATATATATATATATATATATATATATATATATATATATATATATATATATATATGTTGTTTAACGATTTGTATTGATAAATCATACACTGCATGTAAGATTTAAAAGTCTTTTATTTCCCAATTTACATGATGTTATAGGTTAAAAGAAAACCAAATTTTATTTGAGATTATATATATATATATATATATATATAAAAATATAAAATATATATTTAATCTGTATGTTGTTTTTAGGATTTTGTGTTGGTTCATACAGCAAAATTTGACAAACACAAATCATAAAAATAAGGATCGTAAATACTAAAGCAAAAAAAAAAAAAAATCATTCTCTGCATTTTTGTCTGTATAACATTATCAGTTTAATTTAAAAGTCATTGATTTCCTCTAGTTACATGATGTTATAGGTCAAAGGAAACCAAATTTTAATTGAGTATATATATATATATATATATATATATATATATATATATATATATATATATATATAATCTGTATGTTGTTTTTAGGATTTTGTGTTGGTTCATACAGCAAAATTTGACAAAAACAAATCATAAAAATAAGGATACTAAATACTAAAGCAAAAAATCATCATCATCATTCTCTGCATTTTTGTCTGTATAACATTATCAGTTTAATTTAAAAGTCATTGATTTCCTCTAGTTACATGATGTTATAGGTTTAAAACACACGCGCTATATTTTGATGTGAAAAGGTGTAACAGGAAGTTGTAGATTTATGCTAGTTAGCATGACAGCGGTGGCCACGGGGTTCACGAGGACCGTCCCTCCCAGGAAGACACCAACCGACACCGCCTCCTACTCCTCCTGCTCCCCCTGCTCCTCCTGCCTGGTCTCTGAGGGCCGTCCTGGACAGCAGTCCCCGGTCTCCTCCTTGTGTCGGACGCTGCTCGGCGCTCATTACTATTCAGCGAGCGGGTTAGCAGGTTTGTAGCGTCTCAAACATCTGGTCCTTTGCACAGCTACACCGCTAGCATCTTGTTTTTTTCGGTCCGTTTAATTTCCGTCGCTCGCTTGACTTTGCATCCAGAAAGAGTGGAGGAAACACATATTTATGTGGAGACAACGTGACTGCACGACGAGAGCTGCTGGGTGCCTGAAATGAGCAGCGGCGGCTGAAAAGGACCCAGAAACACCGCCGGCACAGCAAGGTGAGAGCATGTTTTTTCACGCAGCCAAATGGTCTCTGCACGGGGTGCTTTCCTCTGTGCTCGGTGAAACGCTGCTTTGTGGTGTAGTGATGAAGAGGAGGCATGATGGTCCTCCTCCTCCAGTGTCTCCAGTCTGCTGGTGTCGGAGGCCATCGGCTCTTTGCATGTCCCTCTGCCCATTGTAGTCCTTGACCTGCCTCACGATGATGGAAATCCTCCACAAAGTCCGAGCACTCAGACAAACTGTGCACTTATTTCAGTCCCACATTTAATTTTGCAGGTTTTTAAATTATCAGTGGTGAAATTCATTCATGCATTCATACATTTACTCAAATGCTGTACTTAACCCTATCAAACATGTTCAGATTGGTTTATTTCAAAAACTGGTAAAAAGTTTCTAGAAAATTAAAGTTAAACAAATAAATGATCAGAAAACATATGGAAAAAGGCATTTGGCAACTTGGCAAATGTACCTCAAATTAAGAGAAATTACGTGTTTTTTAAAAAAAGAGGAAAAAAGGTGACAACAAATGACCTGGAGATTTGTTTTTAAAGACTTAATTTCTATATTGTATAATTAATGTTATTAGATATAATAATAATAATGATAATAATGATAATACATTTCATATATAGAGCGTTTTTCAAGAAACTCCAAGACACTTTACAGTTGTCAAAAAAGATCATATATATACTAGAAAAAATGCAGAGAATTAAAAAAATACGTATACATATTTCCCATGCAACATCATTTTTGAAATTTTTGAAAAATGTGTAAATCAAGTTGATGTCTTTCAAAACTGGGAAGAAGGAACTGAGCAACTCATAGAAAAATTCCATAATACATCCATGGAAAATACCCCCAAAACAGCAAGAAATTAATGAAAAGTACAAGAAAATAGTGTGAAAATTAGCACAAAAAAATTTAAAAAGCAAAAACAAACAAGAATATGACCTAAAAAGTGATTAAAAATAACAATTCTGTAAAATAACTGTAAAAAGAAATATAATTATGATTATTTTTAATATAGTAGTGATTTACGATAATATTGGCACGTCATCAGTATCGGCAGATTTTGTCTTTAAAATGAAATATCAGATCGGCCAACATGCTGTTTCTGCTGATATGACAAGCAGATATTGTTTTATTGACAAAGTGAACATGTACAAAACATCAGCCCTAAGCTGAAGTATTTTTCCTATTTTGTACAATGAATGAATATTGCATACATTTAAAAGCATTGCATTTTATGTCTCCATCTGCTGGAGGGGTGTCATGATTAGAGTATGCATAATACGATGTTAATTCCACTACAGAAGAGACTCGATCGTCACTAAAACAAGACGGAGGAAAAATGTGGATACATTGATATCGGTATTGGTTATCTCCCAATTGAGCTGTTTTATTTTGGCATATTGGATATTGGCAAAAAATCCAATATCGTGCATCCCTTGCTCAGTGAAAAAATACCTGCAAAAAGCACCGTAATGCAGCACAAGAAAATCGTTGTTGATCCAGGTTTTGAAGGGTTAATTAGAAATGAAAGTTGAAAGGCAAATATTGTTTCTTGTTGATGTAATGTAGCTCTGAAATACATCGATGTGTGATGACATTTTTTGGACATTTTTTATTGTATTACAATGCCGGACAAGAGGGACACGGAAAAAAAACCCAATTACTATCAAGGGTTCCTTGAAAAGTCATGGAAAAGTTTTGAAATTTTGTCCATGAATTTGTGTGGGAACCCTGGTTGTAGTAACAGGGAAAAAAGTTACAGTAAAAATGTCCAACATGTACTTTTAAAGTATTTTTCAGAGAGTTCTCAGTATATTTTCAGTAATTTCCAGTGAATGCAGTCAACACGCTCTGTCCCTTTAAATGTGGTCTACTTTATTGCGTTGACATTTTGCTCCCAAATGACATTAAATGCAGTGACGTGGTTAGAGCTTGACATTAAAAAAATCATAGAAGTTTTCAAAAATTATGTAATTATGAACAGTTTAAAAAAAAAAAAAAAGCAAATTGGATTGATTTCTTTTGAAAATGGGAAGAAGGAACTGAGCAACTTATAAGAAAATACCCTCAAGACATTAGTAAAAAGTGCAAGAAAATTACCTGAAAATTAGCATTAAAAAAGTAATGTAAAAAACTAACAAGGAAATGAACTGAAACAGTGCCTAAAAATACAAATGTATGTATTGTAATTTGAAATATATATAATTATGATAATAATAGATATTATCACAGAAAAAAGTTACAGTAAAAAAAAATTTGACACGTACTTTGAAGTCCTTTCCAGGAAGTTTTCAGGGCATTTTAGACTCTTAGTAAAGTATTTTCCTAGAAACGTAGTCAACACGCACTCTCCCTCAAACTGTAGTCTACTTTATCGTTTTGACATTTTGCTCCTAAATGACATTAAATGCAGTGACTTGGTTAGAGCTTGACATTTAAGCATCCCTCCTTCTTTACTGTTTCCTCCTCTTTTTCTTTTCTCGCTCCCTTCTCCCTCTAGTCACCTTTCCTCCCCTCTGTGTGCTTTTTGCTCCCTCTCCGCTCTCCTCCGCTCTCCTCCCTCCCCACATCCCCTCTCTGCTCCCTCTTTCTGCACACTTGACACCCATTTGCCCTTCTCCTCACTTCTTTTTCGCCTTTTGTCCTCTCGCCTGCCCCCCCCCCCCTTCATTCATCTCTCCATCGCTCTCTTTTCCCCTCCATCGATTTGCCTGGCGGTGTTGCTAAGAGACAACAGCAGTCTGAGTGCCGTGAAGGATAGAGTAGATGGAGGGGCAGCGTCGTCTGCTCGATCTTCTCTTCTCTTCTCTTCTCTTCTCTTCTCTTCTCTTCTCTTCTCTTCTCTTCTCTTCTCTTCTCTTCCGAATAAATGCAGTTAAGGACATTTGCTAAGCTTCCGTCTTTCTATCTGATTTGGTGGAGAAGTCAGAAATTATCTATACCAGGGATGCTTAACTTGCTTTGCTTGGGGGCCACTTTTGCAAAAAGACAGAGGCCAGGGGCCAGTTGCAGCAACCCCATTCTTGTTTTTAGGATTTTAGGCCATTTCCAGGATTTTAGGATGTTTCCAGGGTTACAGGGTGTTTCTTGGATGTAACAATGTTTCTTTGATTTAGGATGTTTCTTGGATTATAGGACGGTTGTAGGATTTTCGGATGTTTCTAGGATTTAAAGATTTTTCAAGGACTTTTAACATTTTCAGGATTTTAGGACATTTCTTGTTTTTTGGGACATTTCTAGGATTTTAGGACATTTCAAGAAGGACATTTCATTTCTTGGGTTCTGGGACGTATCAAGGATTTTAGGATGTATCTCAGATTTTAGGATTTTAGGATGATTTGAGGACATTTCTAGGATTTCAGGTCATTTTTTGTATTTTAGATATTTTTTGTTTCTAGAATTTTAGGTAAGAATGCACAATGATATGGGCACGCCATTGATATTGGCTTTAAAATGATTTCTGCCCATATCACAAATATATATATTTTTTTGTTTTATTGAAAAAATGAGCACGTACAAAACATCAAGTTTTTGTCTTAATGAATATTACAGATATCATCTTTTCATGCCATCATGATAAGAGTATGCATAGATAATATGATGTTACTTCCACCACAGAAGAGACTTGATGATCACTAAAATTAGCTGGTGGAAAAAAATCGGTTATATCAGTATCTGTATTGGTTGTCGACCAAATTAGTTGTTTTTTTATCGGCATATTGGATATTGACAAAAAATTCAATATTGTGCATCCCTATTTTTAGGACACTGGGAGCTCAGACTTCTGTTGGGGGATGTGGTGGATCCTCCACTGGCACTTTTTTTTTTTAAACAAACAAGCTCTATTTTAATGCTGTTTTATGCACTCTGGCACCTTTTGTAGACTAAAAGTACAAAAACAGCTGAGTTGAGTATCACTGGTTTATACTATAGGAAAGGGGAAGGTGGAGAGATTATGCTGAAACAGGTTTTTGGAAAGTACACATAGGCGCCTTTGCATAGGTATACAGAGAGGGGGTTTCTGGGTAACAGTAACTCACAAAGAAGTTGTTGCACACACACCCAGAATCACACGATGTGCCCATGCCTGCTCCTCCTGTACTTTAAACAGTTAGTGCATGTACATGCACATAATAGTCCCCTTTTCCAAAAAAGACAGTATTCCTACTGAGGTGTTTACATGCAGCCATGCATACTCCGACTAACGTTTAACATGTTTATCATGTTAAAACATGAAAAAGTGGAACAGCTGGAGCTGCTTGTCATTTTGCTTCTTTGCATCAAAATAGGATTTTTTTCACACTTTCCTGCCAACCGCAGACTTTTTTGCCTCTTTCCTCCCGTCACCTTCTTGAGAAGGTACGATAATTGCGCATATCCAAAAATCTGTGGATATCCAAGTCTGACATAAAGTTTAAAAGCAGGTGTGTTTCTCCTTTCGTTCAGAAATGTGGGATTTTCATGACATTCATTTCTGCCCCACAGTTTCTGCAACTGTTGGCAAGTTGGTTTGTCTATAACGTAACCATGACAACGCACAGAGCTGAACCTGAACAGGTGAGAGGCCCTGTGTCGCAAACTGCAGGAAAACCCCAGTTGTATGTACATGCCCAAAGAATGTTCCCAAAACCTCGAATAATACCGCCATATCCCACGTCTTTATCAGAAAACGCTTTATTTGGAAAATAGCCTAATTGTGAGTATTTAAACTAAATGTGCTCTTTATATGACCCACATTACATTCAGAAAATTGCCATATTAGGAATATTAAGGTACTTTTAGTGTGCATGTAACTGTTTCCATCGTGTGTATAGAAAGAAGATGATTGAGAAAATAATTTTTCAGGCCATTAAAGGAAAAATATTTCTCTTTCAACCCAAAACTCACTGTATGATCGTGATGACAGTTTATTAACGTGTGTGTTAAATGTGTCCTTACTGGTTTTAAATAGAAACCCTTAACTTCTTCATCTTTCTCTCTTCTCATCCCACGTGGACATATTTTTAAAGGAGCACTATGACACTTCATCCTCTAAGAAAACCCGGGGGCTTAGATGTAAGCAGGGATGTTCTCACGGTAGCTTATAATCCTTTGAATGTCACAACCTTCAACCCGGCCTTCTGCTTTAATCATCTAACTGTTAAAATCAGCAGAAACGTCAGCAGACTGTCACCCAGGGAAGTAAAATCACAAGCAGCAACAACCCCCAGCATCTCAGCAGTGACTGTACAAATGGCAGAGAGAGAGAGGCTGTTTTCCAGGCCTTGAAATGGTTTGGAATGAAAAGAATGTTTTGGAAAAGTCTGAAGTATCCAGTATTTTGGCAATTTTATAAAAAAAATGTAAAAAAACCCCTTTAAAACATCACTTGTGTCATACACAGACGAGAATCGCATCGTGACCAAGCCCGCCAAATCTGAGAAGCAGGTAAAGTTAACAAGTGTGAGCAGTTTGCACGAGAAATGTGTTTAATTAATGCAGAGTTTATACAAATGCTTGATGTGCTTGAAGTACTTGAATTTGGCACTCAGAAATTACTGGAATATCTTCGAAATTGGGCATTTTTTTAACCTCGTCTTTGAAAAAAAGTACTTGAATAAACTGGAAGATTTATTATTTAATGAAATGATTAAAAATCATGACCTGTGGCCTGTGTTTGCTCCCATTTATGGGAGAATTTGCACAATTCTCTTGCAGCAGATGGTTGTTGGGAAAACAGTTTCATCCTTGAAAATAAAAAATAAGTGCTTGAAAAAGTACTTGAAAACTAATTGGATTTGACTTGTCCCTGTGTTACCCATTGTAAACTACTTAATTAAAGTCATGGAAATGGGGTAAAATAATATGAAAAAGTTATTGGAATTGGTAAAACTGCGTGGTTCCCCTGTGGGATGGCTTGGCTTGGTTTGGCTTGGCTTGGCTTGGTTTGGTTTGGTTTGGTTTGGTTTGGTTTGATTTAGCATGTCAGCCCAGCGTGGCAGAGATCTGCATCTTCATTACAAGAGGGATACCTGCTTGAAGGAGAGTCTTAAACTGATGAGGGCTTGTCTTACGTGATGACGATTAAAAGTAACGGGCTGATCCGCGGCTTAAGTCCTCTTTCATTTTTGCTGCAAGTGTTTTTCCATCACACAGCAGGCAGGTGAAAGAAGCGTCTTTGAGATTAGCTGATTGCAGAGCAGCAGTAAGAGCCTGTTGTCTGCAGCTCTTTATCTAACATCTCACTGAGCATGTTTACGTGCACAGAATAGTCATATTTATGCCATTTTTTCCGAAAAAGACAAAAGTCCTACTGAGCTGTTTACATGACTAGTGAAAATGTATATTCCAGTAACTCCCATTTATATGCAGCCATGCGTACTCCCATTAACATGCCCAAAAACATTGTTTATCACGCCAGAATATGAAAAAGTAGAACATCTGGAGCCGCTTGTAATTATGCATCTTTGCATTAAAATAGGATTTTTTCAAAGTTTCCTGGCTGTGGTGAAATTCATCCTCCCTCTTTTACTCCTTCAACCTCCGTCTTTAAAAAAAGTCAGTGCTGCGATTTTTGTGCGTATCCAAAAACCTGTTGATATAAGTATGTCAAGTCTGTCCTAATCTTTAAAAGCATGTATTTTTCTTCTTCTGACCGAAAATGTGGGCTTCTCTGCATGCATCTTTACCCCAGCTTTCTAAACTGTTGCTGAGCTGGTTTGTTTACAATGTATCCATGACAACGTATCGCGCTGGCTGTAAAGAGACAACAGGCCATGTATCCTAAACTGCAGTGAAAACCCCAATGGGGACACATATTCCATATTGGCCTACGTCCCCAATGATGCTCCTAAAACCCGAATAATACCCCACATGTCTTAATCAGAAAATGCTAAAATCAGAAAACAGTCTAATTTGGAATATTTAAACGAAATATGGTGTTTATATGACCCGCATCAAATTCAGAATATTGTCATATTGGGAATAATAGAGGAAAATCAGCGTGCATTTGTGGCTGTTTCTGCTTTTAATTTCCTCCCTGCATGGGGTATTATCAGTTTTGCTTTTACTGAAGAAAAAGATAACAAAGGTCTGCTAATTCTGTGATAAACACATTTTATTTCCTATAGATTCTTCTTGATAAAAGTCCCACATTATTTTGTTGTGTAAAAGATTTGATTGTGAAGCGGCAAAATAAGGGAAATTAACTTAACTGCCTGACTCCTTCCTGTATACGGCTGAAAGCCAGCGCTTGTTTCGGGGGAGAAGGTGGTCGTGGGGGTTGGTTGCAGATGGCGAAACATCAGCGCTACCCTCTTGGAGGTGGTTGGGCGCCCTTTGGCCCTACTCCAGAGAGGGTGCGTGCATCACATCAAACCTGACAAAGGAAACGCAAATCGCTGCCGATGGAAAGGGCCCATATGTGTATTCATGGCATTGAACACAATGCTTTAATTTTTATTCTGGATTTTTCCTGGCTTTAAAAGAGGCTTAGATGCCACAGAAACAAAGCAGGCCTGACTTTGTAATCATGGCCAATATAACACCCAAACCCCTTCTTTTCTAATTTTACGCTTGTATAGACACAGTGTTTTGGCACTGGCTAACATGAAACTGCAGACCCATCATTTGTCAGAATCCATTGCTTTAAATCGACCATCTCGAAATTTTCATTTTGGTGTTAAACCCAAAATGTGAAGAGAATCCTTTAATCAGAGGGAGCGCTGTCTTCAGCTCGGAGCACTTCGTCGACCTCTGACTTCTCGTCTTGTTTGTCTTCTTTCACATATTTTCAACATTAAAGCTGGAAAGCAAAGCTAAACTTGTTTCATCACACTACTGACATATTGCTTGTAGCAAAGTGACCACTGAGAAAAATCTTCTGTCTGTCAGTTCGACTCAGATTCCTCATAAGCTGATACAGTAATAAATGATGTGATCTTTTGTTCTGCAGTTAAGACATACATAATCTTGAAGAACCATAAATCAGCAGAAATATCTGCACACAGATCGAAAAAACTACATGTAAACAACGGATGTGCCAAGTAGACTCATTTATAATTCTTTATGTTTAATATTTAACATTTTAGAGATTTTTTTCCCCATGCACACAGGCAAAAAACAAACACAGCAAAAGTTTGTGCCCATACACACTGTATGTGGAAAGTTTCTGTTTGAACATAAAAACACAGAAAAATAATTAATCAAAAATGTATATACTTCCACAGTCTCATTTATATACCAAAAGGCATATCAAGATAACATTTACTGCATTAAAAATACGCTTTTCTTCCATGTATTTAAATGATTCATCACAAAGTAATTGTGTGAAAAAAAAGATTTTTTTAATTAGTGTGAGTGTTTCCTCAGTGGTTTCAAACATAAAATCAAATGCTCGCACTTTGGAGGGACCGATGAATCACACCACATGATTTCTCTTCAGACCAGAGTACTTTCCATGCTGTTAAAACAATCTGTTACAAGCTCACATCCAAGTAGGACAGCCACTGTTACAAGGCAAGAGTGCTTTTAATGTTTCGATGGCAGTAAAATTTAACGATGTCTGTATATAAATGTGTCACACTGTAAAACACCGAGACGAGACAGTGACCTTGGAGGTCCGAGAAAGGCTCGTTTAATGGAAACACTCTGATTGCTTCAGACGTGTTTTCTTTTCTAGATCTATTTACCAAAACCTGTCAAAATAAAACATTCAATTCAGTGTTTCACAACAAAACCTGTCCAATTAGAGTATTGTAGATGGACTTCAGGGCATTGAATTTGGAACTAGGGTGTGACAGAATCTCAACTCCATTCATCTCCTGGCTTTTTCTGAGTTTTAAGGAGGATCGGACAGTTTTTATTGGTGTATGATATTGAAATTAGGAATATTAGCCCTTATGTGTCTCTCAGTCTGTCTGAATTTTTATGTAACTCACCCCTTTAAAATTTTATTAAAGCTTAAAGTTTTACATAATTAAGGGTAGGGCCACTTTGAGAGACAGGTGGTTGCTGTCGTTGACAAGTCGCTACCACGGCAACAACAGAGGTTAGGCAATGTAACCATCGCCTAACCCCAGATTCAGTATAGCCATAGCCATAGCTTTTGCTTTTCAGTTGTGTTTTCAGTTCATAAGAGTATTTTGATCACCTAGAAAAAGGTTTGTTATGGTCACGAGAAGCCTAGAAAATCATGGAATTTTCAAATAGCAATGTCCAAGTTTTGGGAAACTAAATATAACCTGAAAGTTTTGGGAAAAGTCATGGAATTTGGCTTCACAAACCTGTATGATAACACATGATGTGTTCAAGGGCCGTCAGAAATGTGAAAATCCAACGATAATGTCTGTTTTTTACAGTCTGTGGCTGTGATAGATTTTGAATTTTTTAAATTTGCTTTTCTCAGCTCTGGGACAGTTTTACAAATATAAAACCTCCATTGCTCAAGAGTTAATGATAGAAAGATTATTAATTTACCTTGTTTGCAGTCAGATGTTTTACAGATGTGTCTTTTACAATAGTGGTCTGGGCAAAATGCTTTTTTGGCGGCAGGAGATTTTTCACTGCAATACCTTACGTAGCCACTCAACACTTGCTGCAAGGCTGAGCAGTTTTGCTGGGGGCCTGAATACAAGCTAAACTCTGCATTGTCATATTTGCATTTAAGAGCAGCTTTAAAGCTGTGAGGCTGGCATGTATTACATTTAATTTTTTACATGAATTGACCACTGCAGACGATCTAATCAACAACACAAACATATACTTTTTGTTGGATTAAAAATCAAATAGAACTGCAAAGCTGTGACACACACACACACACACACACACACACACACACACACACACACACACAGAGAGAGAGAGAGGGGCCAGACTCTAGTATTCACAACAGAACATCAGCTGACAGACTAAGCATAAAGCCAAGAGGTTGCTAATAGGATTTTACCTTTTAAACCATGTGCGTTCACACACACACACACACACACACACACACACACTCTCATTATACTGCTAAATTCTGAGGATACTGAGAACAGATTTGAAATGTAAATCCCCTCAGTTGAGCAGTCGAATGCCTTTAGTCTTCTCAGGGTCTGTGACCGACCGACCACAGCAGCGCCCGCAGAGTCAGTACACAGCAACCTCACTGTTAATGTGTTCACAACAAAAGTGTTTCACATCTGAACAAAAATCCAAACTAACCAACTTCTGCCAAAAATGTGCAGAGTTCAGTTGCTGGTGGCTGCTGTTAATTGCCTGCCTTTAGTCTGATTGTGTGTGTGTGTGTGTGTGTGTGTGTGTGTGTGTGTGTGTGTACTCACAGCAAACCACAAATAAGAACCAGTAACAAATGCAAAAACTTTAAAAAGTCCAAAATCTTTGGCTGCGTTGAAATTTGGTTCCCTGGCGAAATTGTGTGGGCGGTCTTCCAAAAAAGAAAGGAATTAAGTTCACTACTCTGCACAACAAATTTATAGTGAAGGTTAGGGGTTGAAAAATCAGAAACTGATTTTAAACTTCCAAACTTCTCCATGAAAGCTTTTCTTGGGGCACTGTGTGTGTGTGTGTGTGTGTGTGTGTGTGTGTGTGTGTGTGTGTGTGTGTGTGTGTGTGTGTGTGTGTGTGCGCACGCAAATTTGGCTGCGGCAGCAAATTGAGTGCTTAATGAGCTGAAGAAACTGTATGATGTGCATCCAGTTTAAACACTGCCTTGAGGTAAAAGGCCTCCAGAGAAGTTAAGTTTATGGGCTTTCATGAAAGACTTGTGATAGCAAAAGGCAGCTGGCAGATTTCACATTGTGGCGTTGGGTATTAAACCACAGTGTACAGTAGCACGGGGGGGAAAACTGAACAGGCCAGGGCACGGTGCAGAGCACATGGTGGGAAAAGTCATTTTCTGCGTGCATGCACGCTCAAACACGCACACGGACGGACACACTTAATCCTATCATTTTAAACTAGTTACACTAACTGTATTTTATCGGCTCCCTCACACAGATAAACGTGCACTCTCTATCCTATCACCGTAAACTACTTAACTTTCTCACACTCATCTAGCGCTTTTATTCACACGGGTATCTGAATCAGCGCCGAAAACCACTCAGTGTAAAACCAAAGGAAGCCTTGTACTTTGTATTGTTATTTAGATGAATTACTGGAAATCAATTCAGTCTGACTTTTGGTTGTGTTAATTTTAATTTGTCTGCCACGTCATTGACAGTTATCTGGTATTGTTGTTTATCTCTAATTATTCCTCCAATAGAAATCAAATAGCCAGTCAAACCTTCAGATTAGATAACGCCGGCAATGTCAGTCCATTTATTTCCACCCTGTTTACCAATCAATGGCCTCTGCTTGAGCTGATAACGGCACACACAAAATCACAGATGGGTGGCGGGGAAATTTGGTGCCACTTTGTGCTCAGGGAGCGGAAAGAGGAAAACACCATTTACATCAAATCAACGTCAAAACTGAACTGAAGAGGCAAGTCGACTGAATAAATAATGTTTCGTGTTGATTCCGACTCCTCGTGTCATACAGATACTGTTTTGAGTGCCCTCTTCACCACAGCTCTTAAATGGAATCATCTAGAAAATAAAACCCTCCAGACGCCCTTAAAGGGGGATGTGAGTGAGTTAGGGGGATTTGGTGGCGTCGAGCAGTGAGGATTTAAGATGACACAACTTGCCGAAACTTCTCCAGGTTAGAATTCCTTCAGTGTTCATTTTCATCGGGAGCAGAATTTTCTGCAGAGGTCTCTTCCTGTCAGAAAAAAACAGAACACACATTTAAACTGGTAAACACACTGAAAAAAGCAGTTTTCACGTCACAAATGAGCCTTTTTCCAATGCTGTTTGGCTTGGTGGTGCGGGCGGGCGGCTTGTTTACAGCCTGCTATCGTGTGCTCACTTAAGATCGAGCGCAGGGATACTCAACTTGCTTTGCTGGGGACCACATTTACAAAATGACAGCAGGCCAGTCGCAGCAGTCCATACATGTTTCTAGTATTTTAGGATGTTTCTAGGACTTGGGGACATTTAAAGGATTTCATGACGCTTCCAGGATTTTAACAGGTTTTTAGAATTGTAGGACATTTACATGATTTTAGGATATTTACATGATTTTAGGACATTTCTCTGCTTTTAGGACATGTCTTGCTTTTTGGGATATTTATAGGATTTTACGGTGCCTCTTGGATTTTAGGACATTTCCAGGCCAGCCATTGTGACAAACATTACCAAGACGAGCTCAGCGTCACTTCTCTCAGTTCTCGAGGACTGTAGTTACATCGTGCTGAAACAGGCGACCGGGGCGCTCTGTTGGAGTGGGATAGACACCATTCTTCTTATAGAAAGTTAGTGCATACTATCAGATCAGCTCCAAAACTGCTATTTAAAGGCAGACAAGCTGCATAAAGTTGCTTTAAATGCTGGTGTGAACAGGTTTTGCTGGTTCTGTGGAGAGTTGTGTAACTGAAGAGTAGAAGTGAAGTAGTTCTTTGATTGTCCTCTCCGGCCCTCAGTCTCTCTCTCTGTGCTTTTTAAAAGCAGACTGGAGGCAGCTAAAATGTTTGCCCTTTGATGTATTTCATGAAGGTGTCAAGGAAAACAAGTGGACCAAAAGCACCAGTAAATACAATTAAAATTCAGCCAGTTTCGAGCTGCCCCTCAAGACCAAACACTCAGCAAAACACAATAAGCATTGCAGCGTTTTACCGCTTGATGAAATCAATGCCCAAATACCAGATTAGATATCCAGGCAGCCATGTGCTTTGCACTGCAGAGGGTACTGTGTAACTCGAACTCAGACGAATAATATAATTATAGATCACTGTCCTGCTCGCAAGCCCGATTCTGAGTCCAGAGCCGTTGATGTTCATCACATCATTAGAAATCTGCAGTGGCGGGGCTCAGAAGCCCTCTCCAATCTTGTCTAATTAACTCAGCAGGAAAAGCTTCAACTAGGTTAATCTGATACCTAGGGAGCAGAGGTTTAATCGAGCCACACAAACCTAACTGGGTTAGCTTTTTCTCCTCTCCTCTCCTCTCCTCTCCTCTCCTCTCCTCTCCTCTCCTCAGCTGAAGGGTCTCTGACTGATGTTTCGAGTCTCGGACTTTCAGGGGTCGTTCCAAGTTAACGCACACAGATAATCCTGTTCATAAAGCAAAACCTCACAAAGGTGACTTTCTCTCTCTCTGTCTCTCCCTTACTGCTTGCCGCTCCTCACATGCATTACTCATGACAGGAGATGCCTCAATTGCACAAGACACTCACAAGTATCGTCCACAGCATAAATGAGTAGACTCACAGCATCGAGGTGTCAGTCTGATGTTCCCTTTGGTGAAAGGAGCGCTCTGGTGACAGACATGCTGGGTGTGAGACAGATGGGCTGTGTGACAGATGCACAGGGCATTCATAAATGCATACGGCAAGCCAAACATTGAATATGCTGATTCATAAACAGGTGTGGTATAATATATAATACATATAATATATAATAGGTGCATGTTGCCCTCGGTGAGCAGAAACACCTGAACAGATGGGTCGAAAACTACAGGGTCACCGGTGACCAAAAACCCATTACATACCTGAAAAGGTGAAATGTCTGTTTTTAACCAGTTGAAACAAGAGCAAATTAGTTTGAATTCTTTTGAAAAACATAGAGAGAAGACAACGATCAACTTACCTGACAATAAGAAAAAAAAAAATTAAAGAAACAAAACAAACAAAAAATGACCTAAAATGTGCTAAAAAATAATTTTACATATTGGTCCTTTTTCTAGGTTTTAATATAATAATAAATAATAATAAAACATTTTATTTATTATAAGAATTTATAAATAATAATAATACATTTTATTTATAAACGCTTTTCACACACTCAAAGACCCTGTACAAAAGAGAATTTAAAAAAAAGTAAACAATATAAAATATAATATAAAATATAATATAAAAATATTATCATTATAGACATAGTTTTCAGGACATTTTTTCTTATTTTAGCCTGTGCAAAACAAATGTGGAAATACATGCCACTGCCTTTGATGAATGTCATCTTATTTGCTGTTCGGCTGTTGAAAGTCAAAAAGGCAAATATCGGCCAATACCGATGTTTGGCCGATAGATCTGAGCATTTCTAGTGATCATAAAGAAGAAATACTGATACAGCTATTAAAAGGAGAATTTTGAGCATTACAGCATTAAATTGAATTTATATAATTACTAAGATTTCTTGTTAGGAATATTTTTGCAGATTATTAAGGTGATGAAGAGAGTTAAGAAAGTGCTATTGGTTCAGCACGGAGAGGGAAGCCAAGTATGCGCGTTTGTTAATCAGTGACTTGTTGCCAAAAGTGATTACTAAGTTAACAGTGCCAGTTGGCATGCAGTTAAGCATCTACTTTGTTTTGTAAGCAATGTGTGCACGTCTGATTCCTTAATCCCATTGTTTTTTGTTCCGTGTGAGTGAGGCGCCATTCAGAAGTCTGTATTGGTTTTAATAACGAGCTATTGTTCCCATTTAGAGATGGGAATGGGTATTCTTCTGTTTTTGCAAAGGATTATTTCGACAAAAATGTGAGTTCTGTCTTTATGTTTTGAAAACAGCAGTGTTTCTTAATGGCTGAACTAATCAATGGAAAATCTGAAATCCTAGAATAGGCACCCTCTGGTGTTTGTCCATAATTGGTTGGGTTTGATCCATTTAACTAGAAATTTTAATTGATTGAAGTCATATTAATGTATATTTTCTGCTTCTGGCCCTTCTTGAACTTTAGACTTCAGTAGTGTTGTTAAAGCACCATTACTCTGCTGTTGTTTGTTTGTGGTGTTTTATTTTTCCAATAAAGTGTGAGAGCCGAGCTGAGAAAAGTGAATCAGGTAGCTGGAGGGGAATCATGGGGTGGGCTAAACATTGGAAACACCTCAATATAATGCATTTTAGTTTAATATAAATGTAAACTGCAAACTCTATAACAAATCACCATGTCTCTGACAGTGTTAGTCAAAACATTACATGCATTATGTTGTACAGGTGTACCTAATAAAATGGTCTTGTAACGACAACCAATGTAATAACAGCCAGCAATAAACCACAAACATAATAGAAATCTGCAGCTAATGTAATAAATTTGACCTTGACCATGACCTTTGTGGTCATTGGCTTTTGTTTGTTTACTCAAACACCTGCAAGTGGGTTCGAGTCAGCTCATTAGAAAATATCATGGGTTTGGGCAGAGCGGGTCAAAACGTTTCAAAGCAGTGCTCTGAGTTTTAAATTATTTGTAGAAACACTGCGTGCAATACAGGCCGTGCATTAACAAGTCCACCTTCAACCTCCTCTTCGCTTTCTCTGTCATTCTCCCTCTATCTCCATTTTTATTTTTTTTGCATATTTAAAACACCTCTTGTAATGAGAATTTCTCTGCGGCAGGGTCATCTGTGTTTCAGTAGCGTACCTGTTCAGCACCATGGACAGTGCACTTACAGGATCTCCTGGTGTTTTTCCGTAGGGATGTCATGGGTGTAAGAAAATGGTTGACTTTTCAGTGCTGTCACAAACTGGTAATGGCCTTTGTTACTGATGTGTGGTGTGATTTTCTCTGATACTTTCTGTGTGTAGTTGTATGTGCTGGTGAGCCATAATAACAAAATGAAAATGCCCCTTGACAGCATGATTAGGACGGTCCCCAGGTCGCTGTTTGAGTCAGTTGTGGTAACAGAACTTAATGCAAAACTCTCCTAAACATGGACACAAACACTCTGGTTACATTCTACTCCATGTGCTTGTGATGCTGGTAAATACAGATATCTCTACCTCAAAGCAGGAATACTCATCATGCTTTGCTCTGGGGTCACTTTTGCAAACTGACAGGAAGACAGGGGGGCAGTTAATAAACAAACATTAATGATATTTTTTTTTAAAAAAAAGGATTTTAACTTTTTCATGTTTGCCACCCTCGCTCATCTTTGCCGAGAGGAAAATCCTGTCACAGCAGCCCCAAACAGGTCAGGTGTATGCAGGGATGTTTCTAGGATTTGATGGTATTTGGGACTTAGCCTAGATGTCTGTCGGGGGTCCGGGGGATCTTCCCCTGGCACTTTTTTTGATAAACAAGCTCTACTTTGATGCTTTTTATGAGCTCACACACTTTATTTAGATTCAAAGCACAAAAACTGTATCATGTGAATCTGTTTATTTCCATTGTAGAAAATGGTTGGTGAGCCAAACGTTACCCTTTGCCTTTAACGTATAGTTCCACATGTTGGGAAATTTGCTTATCCACTTTTTTTCAGAGACTCGAGGCTCATTTATACTCCCTTTAGCTACGACGTCTGTTTTAAACGTTGTAAACGTCTCTGCCCTCATATTGTCCATTCTGATGGCAGAGATACAACCAACAGATGGCACTAGAATGCAGAGTCATAAGTTTAACACAACAAATGATGCAAAGGTGAAGGAGATCGTAATAATGTACCTTTGGCGATGGTCTGTGAGGCCATTAAAAATATCGCAACATATTAACGAAGAATTCTTCTCACTGTATTACCATAGATCTATAATGTTTATCAACAAATCGTGCTGTTAAACAACTTTACGTTTCCTACTTTTGTGTTTCGCTTGAACTTTTTGACACTGCCTCCATCTGTAAGCTCAAAGAAAACACAAAAACGGACAAAATAAGTCCAGAGTCCAGTTCGTAATAATGTGCCTACAAAAGGATGCAGTGTTGTAGATGGTGGCGGTCTGTGATCCAGTTAAATGAGGAATAACAGTAGCTCGACTTAACTGCTCATGTAAACATAATGACGGTAGCAGCATCTTTTTTTCTCCAGTGTGTATGTGTGTGCCAGCTCAGGTCAGTCAGTTCATGCCTGACCTGTATGTCGCACCTATTAGAGCCTCTATTTTGTTCCAGATGGGTGGAAGCCAGGAAGGTATAGACAGCTGTCCATCACATCAGCTTACTGGTGATCTGAGGGCTTTGTTCTCTCAGGATTAAGGTGCCTTCTTTCAGTGTCCTGCCATCACCTGGGAGCGCATGTACAGACAGCCATCATAACATTTTCACTCCACTGATAATCAGATTTGGAGTTTTGAAAACGCCCCATCCCAGAGCTCCAGCAAACACAAAAACGCAGTTGACGTTGCTCTTGCTATATTGGTAACAGCTCTACAGTCGCAATCATTACTGGCACCATGGCACAGATCTGAGACCAGATCACTTAGAAACATATTGTCACCAGAAATGCTCATGTCACAGATTTTTCATGCCTTCCTCTACAGTATTTTTCAGTTAATCCGACACGTAAAGAATAAGCTGCGGGCTCCGTTCCCCAAGTTTAGAAAGAGCGAGCTTCTTTTCTGTCTCTCTGTTGTACGGCAACACAGACAGGAGCGGTTTCCAGGGCTGCTGTCTGTCAAGTGTTCACTTCATCTCATCTGTCTCCCAGAAACCTTCTCATCTCTGTCTCTCCTCACCCTCACATCCCTCTGCGGAGCAAGAAAGAGCACCCAAGGGAGAGAATGAGGAAGAGCAAAGGGATCCCTCCTGTTCTCTTTTCAAGAAACGTGCAGGGCCGAGGCCTAGTTAATCGACTTCCCCCTAAAACCAGAGAGACTCTGCACGCTCTGAGCCACCACCTGACTTGAATTCAAGATGTACTCATTAGCTTTCTGTGAGGGAGCGTGCGTGACATGAAAGCTGCAGCAATCTCAACCAGGTTTTGAGTAAATGGAGACAGGTTGAATTTTATACCCCGTCTACTTCACCTAACTGGGTGTGACTCACCCTAACTCTCTGTGACCAGCGCAACTGTTTTGAATTCTTGCAACACTGCTTCACCCAGGCTCTCTCCCTCTTCTAAAGGAATTGTTTAAAACTAGAACCGTTGACACATGATCTAAGACTGTGTCCAAAATTTCACAGACATGCTATCTAATGCCCAAGGGATGACGTTTTTGTGCAGGCCGACACAGAGGTTAGCACCACCCTGGTTCCCCTGACAAAAAGCCTATTAGATTTCTGCAGAAAATAAGCTCTGTGGCGTACAAATGTCTATGAGACTTACACGTTTTGTTCAGCAAGATAATCTTCACAAATAAACACCACTTTTGGGATTTTAAAAGCCTAAATGCAATCACAATGAGTAAAAAGCTAATGTAGGCTGTAAACTAACTAATCCACGGTTGCATGAATCAACATGATGACTTTCTGTAGACTCATTCAGCCTCTTCTTAGCCACTGCCTTTTTTAAGACACATAAAAGCTTCAAAATTCACGATTAGGTTATTAACTTGTGTATTTTTGTTAGGGGTCGACACATATTTGGCATTATCCTGATTATCTGTTTCGGCATTTTATTTCATTGATCCCAATAAAAGCAATTAATTAGAAAGTGCAAAGAAAGTGTCAGCATGGGAGGACCTTTTACCGTTTAAAACCTCAGAGAGCTTTTTTTATTTATTCATTTTTATTTACATTTTCAATTAACTTTATAAAAAAAACAGTGCTGGAAACTTTCTGTATATTATGTTTCAGTTTTGGTGAAACATTTGCTTAAGACATTTACACAAAGTTTTGTGTTGGAGTTTGTTTTATCTTTCAAACTTAATATTGACAGAAAAATGTTTTTTTATTGTAAATGAATATTTTTAACTACTACTAATAACAATATTGATATTGGCCCTGAAAAAACAATATCGGCTGACCCCTAATTTTTGTTGTACAATAAAATGCAAAATTCTCTTGATCTTGAGGAAACCACATACCTTATGTAAGACACGTAACCAAAAACCAAAACAAAGAACTGCTGATATGCTAGCAAATTTCTGGGTTTTAGGATTCATTGCTTGGGCAGTCTATTTAGTGCACATAAAACACTTTTTTAGGTCATGTGAAACCTTTGTATGACACCCATAGTTTATGATTTGCATGCCATTTCTGGTGCCGGTTGGAGACGTGTAACTAGGGTTACATGTATGGGGCTGCTGCGACGGGTCTCTGGCCTCTTTTCATTTTGCCGAAGTGGCCCTCAAGCAAAGCAAGTCGAGTATCCCTTGTGTAAGGATTACTTATTGTCATGGCAACGGTGAATTCCGACAGGAAAATATGAGTACATCCGAGCGTCACACATTCAGCATCCGAAATGCAGCTTTTTGCTGTTCATGAAAGATTTGAGGCAAATTAAATCAGCACTTTATTATACAGTAATAGCCTATGCTGATTTTATTATAGCAATTATGTCGTATGGCTTTCACATATTAAACCCCTATTGTGCAATAAATGTGACATCTCATATTTATTCCTAATTGTTAGTCTGAACAGAATTGTTAATAGAGATGATATGCCTGTTGGGACATAATGTTTTTTTTTCTTTGATTAAGCTGTTACAAAATAATGCCAGGCATGCCTCAACGTATATTACTGTAATTTCCATGAAGTGCAAAAGTTGCCTCGTAAACTGTCCATTTTTCAGCGTCCACGACCCAAAATGTTGACTATACTCCTTCATTTTACGGTGAAATATATTCTCTCAGTTGCTGACACAGCTCCTGGCTCACAGAGCTCATTCGTGGTAATTACAGCGGTTAATCTAAAGCTGCTTTTCTCTTGCTGCATCTATTTACTTCAGATTGAACTGATACAGCAGTTTTGTGTTAACAAGTGCAGCTTTTATGTTGTGGCTGGCTGATAAAAAAGCTGATTAATGATCGACAAGTCTTTGAAGTTCCTACTTGGACGTCTTTTGGCTTGTTTGAAATGGAAGAATGTCGGATATGCTCTGTTTCCTTTGTGTTTGGACAAGATTTGCCATGCTGTCTCCTCAATAGACACATTTATGCACAGTTTTTCTCGTGAGCAGTGGGCGTGCATTGTGATAGATGTGACACAAACAACAGATGTGCTGCTGACTCAAGTTTATCTCGCTGTTGTAGCAGAGAGACAAGAATTACCGAGGCCTCCCAACATAGTGCTAAAAACCAGTTTATTGCCCGTTTGTACTGCACAGAGGAATCTTACACAGAGATCTGATTACACTAACTGAATCCTCCATGCATACAAGCATTTCGTTATGTGTCAGCACTGGTGATAGTGATGGCTTCAGGCATTACGTTTTCAGGTTGTTCATCTGTCCACGATATCTCAAAATTGCCTTGAGGGAATTTCTTCAAATTAAGCACAAACATCCACTTGGAGTCAGTTAGTTTTGGTGGTTGAGGTTAAAAAGTCAAGGACTGAGATATCATCTGTCTTATTTTTGTGAACGCGATATCTCATGAACGCCTTCTCTTTATATGTATAGCTGTATAGCACACAATCAATTTCCACGTGTTCACTTGGACTAAGTGATGAACTGATTAGAATTTGGCGGTCAAAGGTCAAGGTCACCATGACCTCATAAGACACTTTTTTGGCTATAACACAAGAATTAATTTGCTGAAATTTCCCATATATGTCAAATAGGATACAATGATGAAGCACCAAGATTTAATATCCGGGTGGTCAAAGGTCAGCTTCACTAAAGGTGGGTTTCCATAACAGATTTGCACAAAACTTAAGTGATGTTAAGCAACTTCTCCTCTGACCATATCATTCCAAGAAGCATGGCGAGGATGTTGGAACATAAATGTATTAACTGTCGTCATTTCCAATTAAACGTGACATAGGCGTGTTATACAAGCGTTACTGGAAAGGCAAGCCCCTTACACGTGAGAGCGGCCACGTATGAGGGATTTCTGGGAGGTGATAGTTCACGATTTCACAGAAGAATCGTTGATTCAAAACTTTCGGATGAAAGCTCTGCTCAATTTTTGATAAATTATGTGATGCAGTAACACCTCATGTAGCTCCTGCTGCATCATGCCCGAGGGAGCCAATTCCTACCGACAAGCACATAGCCATAGCATGTGACCTGTTTCGACTGCAGTTTTGCAAAATACAGCTTTTTCCAAGTTTTGTTAAACTGATGTGTTTCTATTAGGCGTATTTTATATTTGCAATTTCAATTTGTGCAATTTTAGGGTAAATGACCTTGTGACATCATAATGTTCTGCAAAAAAACGCTTTTCTGGCCTTTACTCAACGTCATAACTCAGAAACAGAAGGGAGGACATTTGGTCAGATACTGAACCGATGACACTAATGTAAAAACTGTGCTGGCTGCAGAGAGCTTCTGTGCTGCCTGCAAGTTGACAACCATGTGGCAGTAATTCTAGGTATTTATACTGTACACAACAACGTGGGTCTATGAAGGAAAGATAAAAAGACTTTTTGTACAAGACAGAAAAGGGACGAACATGCTTGTAATGTTAACATTGTCCATAGAGAGTAGACCGGAGTGTCTTCTGTTATCACGATTAGAGCAGAGCGTCACACAGCGACCAGAGTTTGCATCAAGGGCTGAATTCCAAAGCAGTGTCATCCCTGCGTGCCTGCCTTTGGATGGATAGTCTCTGCAGCAGTAGCAGCTGGCACTGGGCCTCAGGACGGAGGACTCTCCTCCTCGTCTTCCCTTTTGTATTCCTCTCGCCTCTCTCTTTAGGGCTGAAGACTAATGGGAAGAAAAGGGAAGGGAGGGGAGTGAAGGAAAAGCCCAGAGACACTAGCGAGGCTGGCAGGGAGGCGAGAGGGAACAGAGACAAGTGGTTGGTTCATTCTTTCTGTGCAGCTAAAAATGACAGAGCACCATACGAATGCAGACATGCCATCTGTGTGCTGTGGCAGTCTTCTTTTTCTCAACTCCAAATATGACAGAGTACCTGTCACATGCTGTGGAAGTGCTGCTGTTAGTATATCAAGTGTTGCACAGAAAATACTAAATCTCCCACAACTGACCACCGCCTTATCTTCATCCCTCTGAATGACAGTTAATATGGCTGTCAAACTCCTCATTCTCGACAGTTAAGTGAAACAAAAGCAGGCTTTACACTTCTTGCTGACGACTGGCAACAACTGGCAGCTAAAATGACAACTGTCGCTCGATGATTTTAACAGCTCTTGCTAGCAAGCCAATTAAGCTAGTGTTAGCTCCATGAATTAGTCTAAAACGCTGTCGGCAGCTTTGTAATGTTTCCAGCTGACGCCTTTTAAAATGAGAATCCTGTCTAATGGGTCTTAAATATGCATTTGATGACTAATTGTACTAAAAGACTTGAGGCTAAAGTTACATGTCTCAGGAAAAAAAAAATCCTTACTAGATAATGATCCATTTAGAGTACATGGAGCATTATTCTTGCATTGCACCTTAAAGGTATTGTTTCTTGTGTTTCATGACTGTTTTGTTTTTCTTTTTTTTTCCATTTTAACCCCTTAAAACATGAACAACTTGATTTCTCCCAAAAACATGGGTAGATGTTACAAGTTACAAGAAAATTACCTGAAATTTAAAAAATAAAAAATAATAATGATGAATAATTAAAAAGCAAAAAAGGGTAAAAGCACATAAATAAAGATAAATTGAATACAAAACTAATAAATAAATAAATAAATACATAGAATAGTTTAGAATTATAATAAAAATTATAAATCTAATTTTCTAGACATTTTTCTTTATTTTTTTATATTATTATATATTATGTGGTGGCTGCAATAGAAATAAACCTACTAATGTTTTGAACATTCATCGCCATGGTTACTGCTGTTATCGCCAGAAGAGAAGTCGCATAACATCACTCAATGGAAATGCAGTTGTGTTTTATCGACATTTTGAAAATATCATTTAAATTTTAAACATTTAAATTTTAAACCTATTGTTGTTTGCAAACTATAGAAATTAGAGACAATGTTATTTTAGTTTTTATTGATTACTTAAAGGCAAACTGTTTCTGCTGACATATACAACTATAACACCTATTTTGTTGCAATTTAATGTTCTTGAAATTAATTCAAAATTTTTCCGTATTTCTTCCTATTATCAAGAATGACGTTATTGAAAAATTGTTTTAGGGCCATATTGCTCATCCCTAGTTGCTAAGCTCTGATTGGACTGCTGCTGTTTTAGGGCCTTTTCTGCAACCTTTAAATCTTCAGATAGTACAGTCTTTCACACACAACACAGCAAGTATAAATGCCTTTCCCTTTTTTTTCTAATAGACCCAAACTGTTTTTCATCTCAATTCTGTTAACAGCAATTTCTGTTGGGCATCAGGGATGTTAAGCACTAAATGTCCCAGTTGCTTAACAGTCATATAATATCACCAACTGGGATTTCACGCTCACAGTGAATAACAGTTTCTGCCAGTGTAGCAGAACTCGTCCATGACAGCACGAAAGCCGCGAACAGGCCACTTTAAAAGGAGCGGAAATGATCAGTCTTGTTGTAAGTTGCATATAGGTCACGCAGCACTCACCTAAATGCAAATTATAGGCAAAAATTACAGCACGGAGCAAAGATTAAAAAGCGAGCAGGGAGGGCGTGTGAGAGAAATCTGCGTGTGACAGCAGGGGTTTGAATGATAAGAAGCCCAAAGAGAAAGTGAGGGAGAGAGAAGAGGAGGTGTCGAGATGCAGCGAGCAATCGAGACTTAAATGTGAGGCTGTGTGGCAGATATGACAAGGAAGCGTTTGACTGTGTGTGAACGTGTTGAGATATAATTTGTGTGTGAATATAAGCAGCGTTAAAAACAAATAATTGAGACCCAGAGAAACATGTGACAGACGTGAAAATGAGGGAGAGAATTGTCAGCATGAATCCAAACTAAGCATCAACTTGCAGGAAGGGATGAAAAGCATATTTTTTGAGGATTTTATGTAAAAAGCCTGTCCGTATTGATTGTCTGTTGAATAAAAGACAATATAAAGAGTGTTTATGAGAAGACAGAAAGGCTGAAAGTGAGCAAGATGATAAAGGGTGGACGAGGAGAAAAAGAGGGAGGAATAATCGAGCTGGGATATGAAAGCAGTAGAAAGAGGTGATTGTTTTTGGCGATAGGCCGCCGCCACGTTTTATTCAGCTGTCGGGGAAGAAATATTATAACTGCTCTTTAAGTGCAGCCATTTTTTCCAGTGATTGGACAAATGCAATGCTATCTAATTCAGATACAGGACGTAACGAGTCATAAATCCAGAGGAAGAAAGGTGAGTGAGCAACTGAGGAGAGGAAGCCGCGTCCTTTTGCTTCAAAGTAATGACTCGCTGGTCAAGTATATATCTGTGCTGCCAGATTTAAGACAGTAAAGAAGTGCTGAGAGGGAGGAGGGACGGATGAAAATGAATCAAAGGACAAATACTAAAGGAGGGACCAGAATGAGAAAAAAAGAGGAGAGGCAGTCACACAAATTACAGCTAGCTGGAAACTTTGAGAAGAATTATTGATCGTGGTGACGATGGCGGACTTAAGCTGTGATGCAAACATCACTGAAGTGCTCAAACGACATGAAAGCACAACCTTGAGTGTAATGTGATTATACAGCTATTATCAACAAAATCAAACTGTTTAATCAAAATGTATTCATGTTTTGGGACAATTAGTTCTCAAAATATGATTTTTTTTATGGAGTGTGATCCCTGTTTCCATGGAAATACACGGGGTCTGACTAATAACTGGAGAACAATCAGTTATGTTAGTAGAATCGTATAGTTTACTACTCCAGAAAGTAGGGCGAACCTTAGTAGTCCTGTAGAGTTTGCTGGCCAACTTGTGCTTATGCTTTGTAGAGATCGTGGGGTTTCCAGACTAAATATGTAAACCACATATAATCACAAAAATGCTCCGTTTGCTCAGTCTTGCTTTTTGCAGATTTAACTATTACATCTGCAAACTTTGCCTGTATTTGCATGCTTGTAGCTGCTGTGGCACAGCTGATTGTGGACACCAAACACTTCCAATAACTCAAGAGCGAGGTGAAGTCCAAAAGTCAAAATTAATGAAAAAAAGAGAGATCATTTCCAGAATACAACATGTTGTTATCTAACTAAATATACTGGCTCAATCGGCTTCTTGATGCTGTTTAGCCTTTCCAAAACAACGTTTTCACTGCGGTCCTGATCACCTTTATTACCCGTCATGCCCGCATCTGGATGGAGTAGTTTTGTTTTTTTTGCTGTTTTGTGTTTTGTGCTCCCTCTGATGCACCTGTCCCACATTCAGGTACGCAGAAATTGTTCTAAAACCTAAATGTCACTTTTTGTCAGCGTCTATAATGTGTCTGCTCAGAACATGGTGGTTTATGCTGGTTTTTGTCATATTTGTGAAAGTTTATACTTCACGCCATTATTGAGTTGGCTGTTACTTTTCATAATTTGAGCTGTAATTCACTCATGTTGTGGAGATTTTTTTTGACATCGTGTTGTTGATACACTAATACTGCCCTGAAATGCTCCATGTCACCCAACTAATGAACGTTTCCCCAATTTTTGAATTTTTGAAAGTGCAGTGCTAAAGAGGTGGTGGAGTAATATTTTCAGTCATGAGGAAGGTGTGCTGTCATGGAGATTTGAGCACATTAATGTCTTGTTGACCAATCAGATTACTTGGTCTGTTTTGTTGTATTATGTGGAGTAGTAGTAGGCGGGTAGGGTGCAGGTGTGGTGCAGTAAAAAAGATGGACAGAGAGTTTTTGGAAGACAAGAATATGCAGCATTTACTTTATTAAGTACACAGTGTCTGCAAATCACATGTTTTTACTCAGTCGGTTTTGAAGGACTTGCTACATGAATATTGTTCCTTAATTAATTCTAATATATAACTGTTATCCCGTGAAAAGTAATTAACAAGTAACAGGATTTTCATTCATTTGGCTGTGGCTGAACTCTGCCACATTTCTCTGCTTCTCTTCATTATGTTTCATTACCGGCTCTGCCTTACACTCTCACTATTCAGGGGAAGGGGCTGCTTTACAATGAGAGCACACAGGCTGGCATAACCCAGTTAGCGGGTGAACTCTATTTAATACCAGAAGTTGAAGTTAGGTCGCAGAGCAGAGTGCTTCTGTCAGAAAATGGACAACCTTGTAACCACTGTCTGTGCAGCATGAAACCTCAGCAAACTGGCTTCATTTCCTTCAAAAAACATGGAAAGATGGCAAAGAGCAACCTCAGAAGAAACAGCCCAAAAAAAAGAAATTGAGAAAAAAATACAGGTCATTAACTGATTAACCCTGTAAAACCTGAGCAAATCGGTTTGACCTCTTTAAAAAAAAAATGTCCCGAAAACTATATTCATGATTGTTGTAATTATTTTTTGTTGTGATTTTCATGTAATCTTCTTGTGACTTTTTTACAAGTTACAAGTGTGACTTTTCCTTCTTTTCTGGCAAATTATGGGCCATGTCTTCATAAGTTGCTAATTGCCTTCACTCCATGTTTTTTTCTAAGGGTTAATGATGCATAATTCAATCACACATTTAAATTAAACTTTGCCCGCCTACATATCTTGATCCTGCAGCTTGTGTACTTCCTTGTCTTACTGTGTTTAGTGTTCGGTTTTCTATTTTCCTGCACACAAGTTAAGTAATTACCTCACCGTCTCCTCTGCTGCTTCCCTGTGTTATGTGAAGTGAGCATTGTTTCAAAGTGGAAGTCTAAATTCACTTGGACTAGTCAAATTGAACAAATTTATGAAAGAGTAGTCCTAAGCAGTCCTGCTAAACATCTTGCAAACTTCTTCAACGAAGGTAGTTGTTTTAGCCTAAATATGTAAAAGGATTTTCACAAGTGAATCACCATAAAAATGCTCGCTGGGTTCTGGCAAAATGACAGTACAAAAATGCTTATGGAGTAAATATATATGTCTCAGTTAAACCTGTGTACGCCTGCTAATCCTCCCAGCTCTTCCCTTTGATTTATACTCTAAAAGCAATGTGTCAAGCTTAAAATAATAATGATGAGAAAAGGAAATGCAAGTAAAATTGCTGTAATTTCATTGGGTCAACAACTGCATCAAATGCATATGACTATGTGGTCATGTCATATGTTGGAGTTATGTGTTGTGGGATTTATTTATTTATTTATTACAATTTTTGATAATAAATGAACAGATACGTTAATTTATGTTATTTATATGGTAGTATTGTGCACTTTTATTGGCCTTTGTGATGTTTGACCTGCTTTACATAAAGTTGAATTTAGCTTTATGCAAAGCAGGCTGGGGGTGTCACAGCTATATTTCCAGGAGATGTTCTCATGCAACGTGCACTTGAAATAGACAAACAGAAAAGAGAGGGAGATGATGAAAGCGAGGTGTCTTTTCTGTGTAGAGATGCCCCATTAGCGCTGCTGCTTTTAGCACCTCTCTCATTATTATTTTAATAATAGTGTTGACTGTATAATATTGCCTGAGTAATAAAAACTGATGAACTGCCAAATAAAGACCATTAGTGGCTGGTTGGGTTCTCATTAGGTTAATTTGTTGTACGTTGTGCTACCTTTATCGAGGCAAACAGAATGAGTCACTATGCAACCTTTTATAACTCTCCAACAACAAGACATGTTAATGCAATACCTCAACTTCTAAAGGATGAATATTTTACCATATTACGGCTTTTTAACTAGCAGTTAATAATTAAACCTAACTAAATTGCATTAAAGTTGCAAACGGCACACAGATGCTGTGGGATGCAGCACAAATTTGCTTAAATGCTTTCAAAAACATTGGAGGAAGGCGATGAGCAACTTCAGAAGAAGTTACCCCAAATAAAAAAGTAAGAAATTAGTGAAAAGTACAAGATAATACATTGAAAAGGAGCAAACAAACAAACAACAAACAAAACAAACAATGGGAAAGTGAGAAAATGAGCTGGAAAAAGTGCTTAAAAGTTATAATAATTCTTTAGAATAATTTTAAAGATATGTTAATAATACTATAATAATAATAATAAACGCAATGTGCTTTACAAAAAAGACAGAAGACAAAAAGACATAATAAAACCTGCATGGAAAAATAAAAAAAAATATATAATATATAGTAATTCTGATCATAAGATTTCAGGAAATTTCTTGCCAAGTTGTTCCTTTTTTTCAATAGAAAATCAAAACAATTAGCTCAAGGTACAAAGTTTTGGAAAACCTATCTGGGGCCAGGTTTGAGAGTATCACAGACATAATGCCGCCAGCCATGGCTATCACTGGCGCAGAGGCATTAAATTCAAACCACCATCACCGCTTCTGGGGCCAGGGCTTGGGTTTTAGGTGACCAGGTTCAGACCTCATCACATCTGTGGTTTGAAAAGGTCAGGCATATGGCGTATGTATGATGGAGGTACTGCAAAATGAGAGTGAGAGCAGGAGTAAAGAAAATAACGTTTTTGAATGAACATCTGCACCTGCAAGCAAAGTGCGTCTCGTAATGTTCCCTCCTGTGATGATAACTCATCTTACAGCGTGCCCACTGTTCCTGTATCAAGGTGTAAATTATGTTTGGTAAATGGGACGCATCCCCCAGTCAGCATGAGGCATTATTGTGGCCTAAAGTGAAGCTTACTGAGTTAATGGCTTCTGTTTTTCAGCCTTTTTTGACTAGGTGTGTGTTGTTTGTGTGTGTGTGTGTGTGTGTGTTGGTTTCAGGCAGGCAGCCACGAGCTAGTCTCTGCTCAACACATTTCCTGGCTGATAACATTGTTGCGAGCGACGAACTAAAGCACATAAGTTTGGTAATTTGGTTCGTGGTTCCACATTTGACTTGTGAGGAAAGGTGCCGTCAGCAGTACGAGATATTTTGACCCACCCAGGACCACAGAACAAGCTGCAAACAAACATACGCTGTGTTTGAAATCTTTCTCTAATTACTGGTGCACTACATATCCTCAGCTGTTTGATTTGTGTGTCCAAATTCTGATTCTGAACCCATCTGTGATGATGCAAAATGACAATGACTCAAAACTGTCCAAAATCTCAGTCTATTATGATTATAGATATAATCTGCTGTAATTGAGTGACCATAATGTAATGCAGGAGTGAATGTTGGACACATTTATTGGCTTATTAACATCTGATAAAGTTTATGTGCTAACAAGCAGTTTCATTTTCACACATCCAGCAGAAATGTTGCAGCATTAGCCTGTCAGGCTTCCAGCCATTTGACTTCTGAACATAAATACAATATTTATTGTTCTTATAAGCACGATTTTATCACTGCTTTAAGGGTATGGCTACAATAACATGTAGGAAATCCTTAGCAAAAATCACCATTACTTTTAACTTCTTTTTTTTTGTTTTTAGTTTGTATTTAATTTATTGAATGAGTTTGTTGAAATCTGGTAGACCAGTCACCAGAAGAAACCACGATTACGTACCGTTATTTATTTATTATGTATCATAATAATCTATGTGACAGTGAGCTGACTTTGTCATCTTGAGGTGGAGGGGATGGTGGACTGTGTATCACATAGGAGAGATGCACAACAAAACAGAACAAAAAAACAAAACGGTTGCTTTTAAGTGAGTCATCACTGTGTTTTTTGTGATTTTAGTGACTACTTAGGCACTAAAGCAGTTGTTTTATTACTGTGACATCACTGTGTTTCCTGCCAGATAGTGCAATAAAAAGCAGTTGTTTTTCATTGAGACATTGCTACGTTTCTGGCTAGCACAGGGCAATGAAGGCAGTTGTTTTGTACTAAGACATTGCTTCATTTCCTGCCAAATCTTGCCACAAAAGCAGTTGCTTTTCACCAAGACATTGCTGCTTTCCTTCCAGATAGTGCCATGAAAAGCAGTTTTTTTTTACTGTGACACTGCTGCCTTTGTCCTGCTAGATAGTGCCACAAAGTGGTTGTTTTTCACCAAAACACTGCTGTATTTCCCACCAGATAGTACCACAAAAAGCAGTGTTTTAATCATCGAGACATTGCTGCGTTTCCGGCTTGGATAGTGCCGCGAAAAGCAGTTTTTTTCTTTTCACAGAGACATCTTTTTTAAAGGCTTTTGTGAAGCACAAACATGATCTTTGCCTATTTATAATCCAGTGGGTTTTGTGCCGAAACCTTACCAGACTCTGCACCACAGCCTCGTTGAAACTTAAAAATACGTGATTTACACCTGCTACAAATAAGGTACAGACGAAGAGTGTCTGCGGTTTGCAGAAACATACAAAGCCAATATTTATTTTTGGCGTTTAGTACAAGTTCACGTGTTTAATAAAAGAATAGCAGGGGGAATGGAGCCACTGTTGTCGACAGAAAGTTGAGTGTTGTCATATAAAAGCTGCAGAAAAATTCATGGTTTGGTTCAGGAAACTGGTCTCTGGCCAGTAGCAAAGCCGGATCTGTGGCCTCCCAGCAGCAGAGTTTGGGACTCTCAGTTTCTTCAGTATTTGGATCACACATTCACTCTCACTCGCTGTTCTTTCCCTGTCTGTCTCACGCTGGCAACATTACAGATAAAGCATGCTTACATGACACACAGTATTAGAGACTCGTTCACACAAACAGTCACGCATTACTCATTTGAATTCCTCCAGCGGAAATATGTCTGATGTGTTTAATTGGCCACTGGGGAGCTTTTGGACAGACTTTTCTTTCTCTCTCTCTCTCTCTCTCTGTCTTTTCTTTCTCTCACTATCTTTGTTTCATAACCTACCCCGCATCCAGCATCCTGTCCCCCTCCTTCCCTCCATTTGACTGCTGATTAAAGCCCACAACTCGCTGAAAACAAAGATTTTTAATTCAGACTCACCACTGACAATACTCTAGTGTACAGCTCGGCAGAATACAATGAATTTCAGTCACTTAATTCAAAATAGCTTGACATCTCAAATTAATTTCCTTTGGGAATTTCTCTTTGACTCCCCCATTTAAATGTGTCACTTGCTATATTAAGGGAATATTTTATCAGCAAAATGATTTTTGCAGTCCTAGACCTGACATCCGTCGACACATGGACAGATTAAACCGTTATTGTTTAATGCAAGATGATGTAAATTGTATTTGTATCTCCAGTATACATATTTCAATAGAGGTCACAGCAGCTGTTGGGAATTTTAATGAGTTTCACAGCTTTGCACATTGACGCCGGGTCACAAACATTAAAAATTAAGCCTGCCCAATGGGTGTCATGCCCTTTCTGTGATGCTAAGGATGGTTCCAGAAACCGTATGGATAATAAAAAGCAAATAATACCTCTCAGGCAAATAATGGCAGTAATTAATTAATGTCAGCAGTTCATAGGGCAGCACTGTTTTCGCTGTTGATTTAAATGTTAGGAAACAAAATTTTATCTAATGAACCACAGTGAATGTCCCCTTGACCCTCGTTTGAAAGCGTCGCTGACAATGTCGTTACTGTATGTCCACGCCGGTTTTTAATTTCTTATGCTTGGAACACGCTGCTCTTGTGAAAGCTTTTGCGTTGTTCCTCAGTATGCAAATTCCCATCTGGCCTGATTATCTCAGTGACTCTTCGTCAGTTTGCGAGACCTCTGGGAAAACAAGTCATCTGTGCTTTCATCTCCCATCCCAAAAAAGTTTTTCTTTGTTAACCTCAGTTAAATGACCCCCACCAAACTGTATAATAAATTCTAATTATAAAGTATCCACAAAAAGTTTCTGCAGATTCAGAATGTGTCAGGATGCATGTCAGGGAATGTGCTTAAAATGATGCAGAGGACCCGTCCTAATATTTGTCTAAACCATTAAACCTAATGTAATGGTGTAGCCATAAAAACTGTGCCTCTTGTTTCAATATTTCACTTGGTTTAAGCATTACATAGAGCAGCCGTGTTAAAGTGCATCTATATTTGATATTGTCTTACATTAGGAAAAAAAATCTAAAAGCGCTTTAAAATATTGGAGGTTTCTGGACAGTTTAGCATTACTTATAGTTGAATTGACCCCTCTCGGTAAAAGTTTAATCCTCAGAAACTTGGATCGACATAATTTTTCTTGTGTATTCAGATGCCTTCCACAAGTCTTTAAACCTTTGAAATGTGTTTTGGAAAAGTCATGCATATCTGTTTCACAAACCTGTATAATAAAATATGTGTCCAAGGGCCATTGGGAATTTAAAATCCTACAATGATGTTTTTTTTCACAGTTTCTGGCTGTGATAAATGGTGTAATTTTTGGTGATTTTTAAAGAAACATGCCTTCCAAAACCTGCGGGCCCTGGAAGGCATGATTTCTTTGAAAACCACAAAAACTTTCAAAGAAACATTTTTTTTTTCAGTTTCTTTAAAGAAAAAAAAATCAGCTATCTTTTTTCTTTAGAAATAAAAACAAAGAAAAAAAGAAAAAAAACAGTTTTTTTAAAAATTTTTTTAAATAAATATATTAAGTATATATATTTTCAAAAGCTATTTTATAGTTAAATGTCCCTAAAAAACTGTCAATGTGACAAATACAATAAGTGACATTTTCAAACATCTTATTGTTCCCTGGACTGTTCATCCAGACTTGCAGTGTTAATGAATTCAGACCAGGAGACTTTATTCTGAAGGGATCTTTTGCCATAGGGCCCAGGCTCCTCTAATTATAGCCTTGCTGACAGCACTAAAGTAGGAAATTGCACTCAGCAATTGCAGAGCTTCAAATTATTCAAAATGCTGCTGGGATCTTGGCAAAGACAAAAATGAGAGACCACATAATAACAGCCCTCCCCTTTGTCACTTGTCATATCAGATAGAATCGATTTGAAAGCTCTTTGAATTACCAGATTTTTAATTATTATCTGATTTTAAAGATTTTAATGGATGAGCCCCTTCAGAGGTTTCCGAGTGCCTGTGATTTAACAATTAAACGCTCCCGCTGACTGTATCACACATTCAAGAAAGACAGAGGCTGGGAGCCATAGAAGGGCCGACGCAGTTTACATTTTAAATCAAAAGTCAAAGGCCTAAAGTACCTCCCTTCTCATCTTACTTGCCATTTTAAATTATGTATTTATTTCCTCTTTTATGAAGTTTAAAGCTTTTTTTTACATGTACTTTTTTTGTATTAATTGGTGCCATTTGAGAAATTGTGTTAGAAATTATGTTCTGTTAAGAAAAGTGTCAGGAAGATGTAAAAAGCTCATCATTAGGGTTCGGTTTTAAGAGATGGTTTGATTTTTTTTTCTTACCACAAGTATGTTTTACAATAGAAATAAAAGCTTTATGTCTTATATTTTTACATTAGAATTATATCCATTCCATAAAATAAATGCATGACTATATCTTTCACATAACAAGGAAACTGTCTCTGCTACAAAACAAACTACCAAAACAGATAGAGAAGTAGTAAGTAAGAGAGAAGTAATTATACAATGGTTGGTTCCATTTTCTCCAATGGCAGGATCTCTTGCCTTTCTTAGTTTTATATAATCGTTAACTTAAAATTGTTGCGTTTTCCGTAATAATCTCCATAATAAGCTATCAAATCCCAAACCATATTTTATGTGATATGTAGGTGTTCCACACAGACTTTCCGTTTCTCAAGAGAGGTTAAATTTCACGACAAAAATTAAAAAAAAAAATTAACTTGCAAACTTGCAGCTACATTTAAAAAAACAACATTTACGTCTTCCTTCATTCTAAAAACCAATGTTTCCCAAGTATTATGGTAAAGTATAGCTTCCTGGTGATTTTTAAAAATCGATAAGATTTAAGATAGTGATCAGTCAGTTGCTGGAAAATCAAAGAACTGTAGATATTTTAATACATTGTTAAGTTGAAACCACCCAAATGTGACTATTCTGGCTTGGAAACATTGTGATTAAATCATAATAAATTATTGCTATTTAATGATTAAATAAATGCAAGACGCCTCATTAGGTGTCAGGAGTTTTGAAAAGCAGGAATATGAATAGTGAAATTGTATAATGACGCTGTTTTGCCAATTATATTTCAAGGACTAGATTTTTACAGTAATTTTGTATAATCAGAGTGGCTGTATGGCACAATTAACTGGAGGCCGGAGTGAAAGAATCATCTCTTTCCATAGGAAACAGATAGTGGGTTTCCATGGCTACAGCCCAGTTGCAGAGCGAGGCTTTTTGCTTGCAGTTCATAAAAATGAACACTTGAATTCAGTGATAAATAACCCATTATCTTCCCTTCAAATTGGCTGCTCTTTGACTGTGTCTGGGATTATTTTCTCATCTTGCTATATTTCATTTCATGCTTTCATTTTCTCTCTTCTCTGTGTTGCTCGAAGCTGGTCATGACTTTCTCTTCATTTCCAGATGGCGAGTAGCTTCAAAGTCAGGGGCGTTTGTCTCAGATACTGTCGAAGCACAGACATAAGATCCAGGTTGTTGCTGAAGGTCTTTCTTTAAGTGGCTTGATGTAACACAAATCCAGAAAGGTCTTCTGTTGAAGGCTCAGAAGTAGTGATGTTTTCAGACAGGAGGCTTTGCAAACTTTTTGGGTATTAAAGGCGGTGTTTGTGATTTAGAGAAAAGCTCAAAGGTTGAAATATCCCTGCAACACCTTCATTTTTTTTTTTTTTTTTTAAAAAGGATGAATTCAATTCCATTTTATTTACAAAGCCCAATATCACACATCACAGTTTACCTCAGAGGGCTTTACAGCATACTTCGCTGGGCCCTCAAAGAAGATGAGGAAAAACTCCTGCCGAAAAAAACCCTTAAGCAGGGAAAAAATGGTACAAACGTCAGGAAGAGCAACTGAGGAAGGATCCCTCTCACAGGATGGACAGATGTGCAATAGATGTGGTGTGTACAGAACATTTTGAAATGTCTATATAACATAATTGCAAGATGATAATGCGTTTCCATTCAGTGATATTAAGTGACTTCTCCTTTCATGCTAACACTCCAAGCATGGCGATGGATGTTTGAAACATTAGTGGGTTTATTTCTATTGCAGCCATTGCACTGGCCGTCATCATTTCCAATCGATGGCGACGTAGGCGTGTTATGCAAGCGATAATGGAAAGGCCAGCCCCTTTTATATGGGATTGGCCATGTAATAGGGATTTCTGGGAGGTTATAGTCAACGATTTCACAGAGAAATTGTGGATTCAAAACTTCTGGATGATCCACTCAACTTCTTGAAAAGTTATGCGATGCAGTAACACCTCTTGTAGCGCCCGCTGCATTATGTCTGAGGGAGTCAGTTCCGACCGACAAGCACATCGCCATAGCTCTTTATAAACTGGCCACTGCAGTGACGCTTTGCTGCACATCATGTGACCTATTAAACCAAAAATGTGTTTCCATCGCAGTTTTGTGAAATAAATACCACCTCATGCAAGTGTAAAAACTTTTTTGCAATAAATGGGAGGTTTTTTTTCCCGAAATTGACATGTTTCCAGTAGGCGTATTTTATATTTGCAATTTCAATTTGCACAATTTGAGGGTTAATGGAAACCCGTCTAATGATGTAAATCTCCGCTCCCATCATAAAACTCACCATCCTACGTATACGCAGAGCTTAATTTCTGCAATGATCCAAAATCCAATGGAAAAATCCCTCAAGCTTTTTGATGAGGGAACCAGGGCGACGTTAGCCTCTGAGTTTGCCATCACAAAAACGTCATCTCTGGGGCTCTCTATAATGTATTTGTGGCGGCAGATGATTTAGCTGTGGCGGCCTGCCACAAATAAATAAATGTGCGAATGAATGTGAAACCCTGGATAGAGTCAGTATTAATATGTTTCAATGATTGCTTTTCCCTAAGCCAGCAAACAAACCAAAGACCAAATGTATCTATTCATACACGACAAAGGTCAAGTATTTTTATTCAGACTCACTTTGTTGAGGCTGCAGGGCGCACTGTAATAGGAAAAGAGAATGGAAGACATTATTACATTACAAAAAAGATAGAAGCAGCTGTGGTATCATCCTTACACTGTTACTGATTTTAGCTTCAGTGAGGAAGGACAGGGAGAGTTTAGAAGGACAAAATGTGTAGATATAAATAAAACAGTGAAGTCTCATTATGCCTCCAGCTTTTTTTTATGTGCAGGCAGGGTGGAGAAGATAAGATTGCATGACAAAAACATAGATCATGTTTTACTATGACTGTTTGTTGAAGCCTACATCTATAATTTATGTTGATGGTGAAGGTGGCTGCTGGTTTGTGAAATTACAGTAAACGCCTCACCCAGCAGGGATACTTATAAAGACAGACAAAATAGGAGGAGGATGGATGAAAGGGGCACCTGTAACAACCAAAATGGCTGAATTTCATTGTGTATGACTCGCGCCATCTGCAGCCGTGATTGAAATGGAAAGAGAGAAAGAGAGAGAGAGAAGGGTGATGGAGGGGAACGGTGAAAAACAATGACAAATGAGACAGCGAGGTCAAGAGAAAAAAAATGTAGGAAAGCAAGGAGAGAGAAGAGATGGAAAATTATTAGAACCTGTTTGAACCTTTAAAGAAAATCAATAAGATCAATTGCTATAGACAGATGCTTCTACTGTGAGGATGGATGGTGGAGAGTTAGCAAGGTGGGAGGGATGACGACATTGTGTGTGGTGGGGGATGTGTCACACTGGGCGCCGCGCACCTGTAATGTCGGCATCATTCTTTCATCGTCATAAACACACTCTAGTTATAGTGATGACTGGAGGAGATGGGGATGAATGAGGGCACAAGGAAATAGTCAGAAACAAATGGTAACCTCAGCAGATAGCGGAAGCAGTGGCTGTTGGGGGAGTAGATTATAGGAGGATGATTGGGAAAAGTAATTGAAAATGGTCCGTGCCACGATAACAGCTGCTAATGACAGATGCTTCCTCTGCAGAATTTTGCTGATGCTTTATTTTAAACTTGTGATGATGAGAGAGAGCCAGACAGGAGATGGAGAAAAATAAGACGCGGAGCGACCGAGAACAAGATTCGACTCTCCCACGTAGGCTAATGGCAGGCTGGCGACAACGTGCTTAGTGACAGCAACAGTTAAGGCGACTAATTAAAGCAATTAAAGCTGGTAATTAAACCTGGAAGATATATGCATGAATATATGCACTCGGACATGCAGGCTGGCTGAAGCAGCTAATTGCTTTGTTGGTAACTGAGTGTTTTCAGATGAATGAGAACAGGAAGCAATGATTCAAGGCCCTCATTGAAAGATTTTTCAAATCTTATCTGATGGCAAACATATGACAGGTCAATTAGACACAATAAAATGTGCATTTAAAGTAAACAGACATGGTGGACGACAGGCAAAAAGAATTAGCTGAATTTTTATGCTTGCAACACTATCACCAACCCCCATTCCCACCCTCCATCCCTGGATGGCAAATGTGCTACTTACTTCCAGCTTTTAAGAGAAATAAGGTGACAAATAAACTCACAAAATTTTAGGAAAAGTAATATTCTCACACCTGTTTTCACAACACAGAAATACAACTGTACACATTTTGAGTTCAACTTTCTTTTGTCAGTGAAAACTGCAAGGCTTGATTGCCTCCTTAACTCATCATAAAACACAGGTGTTAATACATTTATACCTTGGGAGCAGGTGAACTTGACATATGTGTTTTGTATTTTGCCCACTTTTTGTGCACTGCTCGGCCTTCAGAATGTTAACATTTCTCTTGCATTGATTTCAGTCCAACTTTAACTTCATTCAAATGTGACAGAAAAAAAAAATTATCCTCACGGTCTTGGTATTTCTTGTTGGTGATCTAGTTAGGAAGTCCACCGTTCCAAAAATCACTAGCTCTGATTTGGTCGAAATAAATCCTTAATTCAACAAGTTAGATGTCAAAAACATGCAGTTATTCTCCAGAGTCTCGCTCTGCCTGCTGGCTGCCGGCTGTTTACAGTCCTGTAACCTCTCCCTCCACCACTAGGTGATGCTGTGTCCTTCAGCTCAGCTGTCTGTTCTACCAGTAAAGACTGCAGACTGGGCTTTGATGGTGCATGCTGTGCACTACATGCAATGTTTTAATAGAAAGAGGAGTGCCTGTATTTATGACTGTATCGAAAAACACACCCTGATGCTGTTTTATGTACTCTGGCATCTTATGTATACTACAGGTACAATAACAATTCCCAGTCACTATATATTTATTTTGAATTAAAAATAGTTGGGGGGCCACCCGTTACTCTATTGGGGGCCAGATTTGGCCCGCACTGTCCTAACTGTTGGTGACCAATCATTCTGGCATCTCTCCACATTAAAAGTAAATAACAACAGGATGAAAAAACGATTTTCACCAACAGAACAATAAAGCATGTTACTATTATAATCATAACAGAGCTTACTGACAGAACTGTAGATACACAATCCCTCCCACACAGTTTCATTCAGTCAACATTTCACTTTATTGGCCTGACTTTGGGTGATAGGAAAATATCTGCCGGTGCCCCCGCGGCACCGCCGGACTGACCTCATTCAAATGAATCAGAGGGTTTTTTCACGCAGTGCTGAACGCAGTCTTTGTCTTGTTGGACAACAATGGAGCTCTATGGCACGGAGACATAATCTGTCATGCTTTGGCAACACTGTGTGTTAGAAGGATCAATTCATGTTGGTTTTGGTCATTTTCTTAGGATATTTTTGGCACTAATTAAATATAGAATATTGTTAGACTTATCCTTCAACCATTTGAAACCTAAAGCAACATCACTTTGCTTGTGCTGCTTTCAGAGGCATTTCACAAGTAATTTAACCTTTTAGCCATGAGAAAATTGGTTTAAATTAATTTCTATTTTTTTTTTTAAAAAAGGGCAATGAGCAAGTTAGTAATAAATGTTTCACAATTTACAAGAAATTCGTACAAAATTATTTGTGCAAATAATTTTAAAAAGCTAGGGAAAATGTCTTGGGGAAAAAAGCAAGCAATGAGCAATCATAATTACATATTTAAAATTGTGTTACAAATTTATAATTTTATATTTTTTAAGCACCTTTTCCAGGTCATTTCATTATTATTAATATTATTATTTCTCTCTTTATATTTAACAAATTTTTGCATTTGTGTACTTTTCACCAATTTCTTGCAATATTTTGGTCATTTCTTCTTTTGTTGCTGATTGCGTTCTTTCCAGGTTTTTAAAAGAAATCAAACCTATTTGCTCAGATTTTTAAAGGGTTACATGGTGGATGACACATTCATTACATCAGAATAATAAAACTACCTTATAGTTATTCATCAACTGTTCATGGAGTGCAGCCCTGGAGCAGACCTGTCAGTCTCCCCAGAGCAGGTTTTCAGTGTCACTAATAATAATAATAATAATAATAATGCTGGTACTGGCTGTTCTGCCTGCAGCAGTGCACAAAAATGTGGAGTTAAACTGCTGCTGTGAGTTGCCAGAACTGTCTGGCACACACTATAGAGCATGTGGCCTGGGCTTTGGACCAGCGAGTGCCTGAAAGCCGGATGCATTGTGAAAGATTTGTACTTGAGTTAGTCATTGTTTTGTTCAGTCATTAGACAGCATCACCTCCAGAACGAATAGAGGAGGTGAGACTGAGCGGAGCGAGGGCGTCACAGACGAGAGCACTCAACAGGAGGCAGAGAGAAAAGATTGAAATTTTTCCGGCACCTGTTAAGAGCTATTGTTACAGAAACGAGGCCAGCAGGAGGGTATTGGATGATAATTGCTAGCTGTAAAAAAAAGTGATGGCATCAAACTCCCAAGAATATGACAGGACAATAGGTACGCCTAAAGCGAAAACGGAGAGAGCGAAGGTAGGGAACGTGGGGGAGGTGATTGGCAGTTTAAAGTGGTGAGCTCCTGTTAAAGTTGGACTGAAATCAATGCAAGAGAAATGTTACCATTCACAAGGTAAAGCAGTGTGCAAAAACTGGGCAGAATACAAAACACACGAGCCAAGTTCACCTGCTCCCAGAGTATAAATGTATTAACAATTCGACAGGTGATGTCTGAGCGGGTGGAAAATATTTGAGCCGCGGCACGTGTTTGACTCTGCCGACATCGATGCAACATAGATTAACTGTGTTTTCTTGCAACGAGTGTGGAGCGTAAAAATGTGTTCAGTGACGCCATGAATCATTTAACAGAAATTTAATTGACAGCTGTGTGGACTCCAAAGGACGTTATGGATAACTGTGGGAAATCCAGTGGAAAATACTGACAGCTGTTTCTATTAACTGGCTGCCATAGTCAACAATTATCTGCATTTGTCATTGGCTTTCTTCAAAAATGAAAAATGAACTCAATAAAGAGCGCTCTCAGTTGCAATGGGAGCATTTCTTATTAAAACCAAAGCAGCTAAGGCTCAAATTAATTGTATCCCTTGGCTTTGGTGAAAAATAGGGGGACTGCTAACAAGCCATTTTACAGTCTGAAAATGAACCATTTGAGTTTAATGAATGTTAGTGGTAGAAAAACCAACCAGCTTAAAGGGACAGTTCACTCCCAAATCAAAACTTTATATATTTGCTCTTACCCATAGTGCTGTTTATCAGTAAAGAATGTTTTGATGTTACTTTTGAAAAACTCAACAGCAATGTCAATTTCTAGAAATCGTGACCCATATAATAACACATGGTGTGTGCAAGAACTGTCAGAAATTTGAAAATCCAGTGAGAATTTCTGTATTTTACAGTTTCTGGCTGATAAATTGTATAATTTTTAGTGATTTTTAACATTTTTAAAGAAAAAAAAATTAACAGTGCCCCCCCCCATAAATAACTATCGTTTTATGATTTTATTATATTTTTAAAATAATATAAATTCTGAAAAAGCTGATAGTAATGAAAAATAACCAATAAGGATTATTGATGGTCGTTTCAGAGAATGTATGGTTTCAATTTGTCATTGAAATGCTTTTGTAAAAATGTGTATGAGCCCTGAAAGATGCTAAACAACTATAAAGTCTGTGTGCTCCTGTGTAAGAAAGGTGGTGGGGCCTTCTGCATGTCTGTGCCCTGGGACCCACTGTCTCATAATCCGCCCATGCAATAAGAACACCGTTAATGTTAACATTTTGCTCTGTCACAAGCCTCTTTTCATGAGGCTTGCTTCCTTCTGTGCAGTGATATGGTTGGCATGTGTAGTTCGGTAGAAAGAAAATAGTTCCAACATTAAACTGCTCATAACAAGGTCTTTGGATTATCTTAAGTAACTGGGTCATGATTTCTGGAAGGAGACATTGCTGTTGAGTTATTTAAATGTATTTTCTTTGTTGCTTTGAGCACCATAAGCTAAGTGCCATCTAGTTCCATTATACTGGAGAAAATCTCTACAGCTGATATCTCCAACACTCTGCAACTCACACCAAAACAACCCAGATTGATAAATAGCACTGCAGATAAGAGGAAAAATAAGTCTTTTTTTATTTTGGGTTGAACTGTCCCTTTAAGTTGTTAATGCGAACCTGCAGCTTTTTAGGACTGTGGCTGCAGTAATGCCTCAAGCTCTGTCAGCTCTTAATTTGTTTGTGTGCATCTGGCTGCTGTTTGTCACTGCACTTTTACACCCAGATGGCACCCCATGACACCAGCAAAGTTATGAAAAACCACCAGGAAGGCCAGCAATGCAGCTCCAGGTGTAAATGTGTGCAACACTCTGTCACGGACGGTGTGATATATACAGCTATTATAGAAATAGAACATAAAGAAATATGTCAACAGCAGGAAAGCAGAGTCTGTGCCGATTCTCCAGCATGGATTAGATGGGTCAAGGTTGGGGACTCTGTGGTTTGTGTTGCCGTAACAACTCCGCAACGCTTCCTGGCTGCCATGGCGATGCATCAAAAATAGAGTAGTGGAAATGAATGGTTCATTGCTGGGTGGGTGGGTTGGTGTAGCAAATACAAGCAAGAGGCAGACTGTCTACATAATGTAATTCTGTCCTCATAGATGAAGGGGACAAAGAGCAGGACAAAGAGCGGGACACTCCAGTCAACGACCAAGTGTTGTGTGACTCAGACCAACACATGAGCATATTTACTAACAAGTTGTGGCCATTTTTCAGCACAATAAAGTTTGGTCCTCGTGTACTAAAGGACCACATTTAGGTTTTGATGTGGTAAAATGGGAACGAGAGGAGATAGTTGGACACAGTCTTTATAATCTTGCAACAGTTTCTTTTAAATTTTCTGTTATTCTGGCAACAATTTTATTGATTAATCTCCTGATCGATTCACAAAATAATGAAAATTATCCATCCCATATTCCTAAAGCCAAAGATGATTTCTTTGAATTGCTTGTTTTATGTTCCTGATCAATAGTCCAAGTCCAAATAAAATCAAAATCATTTTACTTTCAAACAAGACAAAGAAAACCAGCACATCCTTATCCTCCAACGATAATCTCTGTTTTTTCAGTCTCTGCTGTGATAATTGGTGTTATTTTTGGTGATTTTCAAAGACAACATGCCTTCCAAACCCACAGGCTTTTTCTTTAAAAATCACCAAGAAAAATAAATTTATTTTTCTAAAGAAACAACAATTGCAACAACTTTTGCTTTAAAAAAATGACAAAAAATATTTTAAAGAAAATCATATTGCCAATTTATTTCTTTAAAAATCTACAACATGTTTTAAAACAAAATAAAATCACCAGAAAACTTTTTAATCGCCAAAAACTTTTTAAAGAGAGCAAAAGCCTTTTTTAAATTTAAAAATAACCAAAAGACAACAAATATTTCCCAATTTTTTCAAAATGACATTAGATTACATTATCTTAATTTATCTCTGAACAATTGTCCTACATTTTGAAATTAGCTGAAGAGACCAAAACTGTTTTTCTACCAGTCTGTAAACACGTTTATTTCTGCTGTACATTTGTGCATTTTAACGTTGGGATCGGTGGGGATTGCCTCACTCTTTGGAGGCAGCCTCTAGTGGCCATTTGAGGAATTGCAGTTTTTGGCACATCTGTGTTGGTTTCATTTTCCAGAATGCTTTATTGAGTAGAACCTATTGTAGCCTTCTGGTTGCATGAAAAAGTGAAAAGCCTTCTCTGGAGTTAGTGTTGAATTTTTCCCGTTCTGGGCTTCTGTAGAAACATGTCAGTAGAGAGGACCTGCTGGTTATGTAGATATAAAGGGCTCAATCTGAGCTGATGAAAACACAATGATGCTTAGTTTCAGGTGATTATACACTAATGGAAACATAATTGTTAATATTATATTCCATTTCTGCAAACAGATCGCTTTAAATCCCACACACTGGACCTTCAATAGTTCAGACAAAATGAGTCATTTGATGATAACTGTAAAAAACATGTTGCAGCAGATGCATTATGAATCTACTTGAAAATAGCACACAAGAGAAAATGTTGAAAATGAAAATGCTGTTTTCCCCTGTGGTCTTTTGTTTCAATTTTATTAACCGTTTGAAACCTGGATCGTCATCCGGTTTCTTGTGCCTTTTCCGAGCATTTAAACCTTTGAAACACCGAGCAAATTTGTGTGATTGCATTCAAAAACATGGAGAGAAAAAAAAGTGAATAAGCAACTTGGCATGAAATGTTTTGCAAATTTCAAAAAACAAAACAAATAAACAAGCGACAAGATAATCAATTAAAGGATTTGCTCAAAAAGAAAGAAATTTGACAGATAACGAAGGAAAAATACCACAAAAAAACCTGTATTTATAGTTATTATAATTATCAGAAATTATTATTTTATTTCAGCACTTTTTCAGGTCATTTTCTGTTTTGGTTCTTTGAGTGAATTTTTCTTGTAACTTCTTACTAATTTCTTGCATCTTTTTGGTCATTTTTTAAAAGTTGCTCATTGCCTGCTTTTGCATGATTTTGAAAGAAATCAAGCCAGCTTCAGGTTTCAAGGGGTTAATCAGCCAGTAGTTCCAATTAAGTTGGCCTGTTATATTAATTTGATCTGTTTACAGCACACACTCTATTCAAAGGAGTCTAAAAGTTTTACCAGAAGTCTCCATATTGATTTTGTACATCTTATTCAGTCATTGACCTTTTTGTTGAGCTGATGACATTTGGCTATTTAAGGCACATTTCCTCAAATACAGCCTTGTTCTTGTGGGATGAATAGACACTTGAAATTGTTGAAATGCTTTCTCCTCAACCCGCTGTTCCAAGTTTAGCAGCAGAAAACTCTCTGTGTTCAACACGCGTCGAAACAGCCCGCCGGCATCAGATCTTAATAAGCACGACTTAATAAGTCAGACATCAGATTAACTTCAGCTAAGCTCATTTACATGCGCAGTCCCAATAAATACCTCACACTGAAAAAAAAAAATTCCCGTGTTGCTAAATTTTGCAACCTGATGGCAAGTTGTAGCGGGCTTAGCAAATCTCCCCCACACAGATGCACGATCATCTGGTGCAGCGGCAGTAAACACAGCCGCTTCCAGATCTGAGAGGAGGTCTGTGTCTCTGCTTAGTATTCTGCCCCGACTCTTTCAATCTGTATCCTGTCAGTCCGCTTCAGCATTTCCAATTCGGTGTTGTGACATTTTGAAATTTCTTCAGTACCAATCAGCGGACGCACAAACAGGACGGAGCAGAAGTTTGCTCCTGGTTTGCCCTTGTCCTTTTTGACGGACACAATAAAAAAAACAAAGTGAGCAAGAGGAAGAAAAAAAAGAAGGAAAGAGATGTGGAAAAAGATCAGATGAGATTGCAGAAACAGAGCGCTGCTGGAGACAAATAAAAACAGTTTGAGGTAAGCCGGGGAGAGAGGAGGAAATGGAAGAAAGAGAGGAAGTGGATCAAAGAGAGAAAAGAGAGGAGGATTAAAAGTGTCAATATGGTCAATGAGGCTAATGGCAGCAAATGACATCCTGTCTTTTATCTCTCTCTCTGTCTCTGCAGGTTTGCCACCGAACAGGAAGCCACTCTTCGGGCCAGAAATCCCCAAACAACACACAGACACGCACGTTTGATCATGACATAAATAACTTTACTGGGAGCAGTGGTTCGTGCCTCAGGGGTTGCACAGAAACACCACAAAAGTGGTAGCGGAAAGAAAAAAGCAGTGTGTGTGTGTGTGCAGGTGAGTCAAGCAGGTGTTTCGGACGAACATGGGCGCGGCACACAGCTGGCATAAAGTGGGCGCTGCGGGGGTCTTACCCTGGGATTACAGTGTAGCCGATTAGTGCTAAGCAGCAGTCACCTCGAGCTCACCAGCCTCATGAAACTTTCGCTGGCAGCCAATAGGGCGTGCACACACGCACACACACACTCACTCACATGCACACACACCCACACACACACACACACACACACACACACACACCGGCACAGCTGTAGAACACAATTAAATTAGTGCAACTGGCAGACGGTGTGCAGCCCCAGCTTAACACTATACACATATTAAATCACTGGCACAAAGACGTGCACACACACACACACACACACACACACACACACACACACACACACACACACACACATTGTGGGCTGCAGGACAGGCGCTGCCCCCACCCTTCCTCCTGTCATCTCTGTAAAGCCAGCTGGAGAGAAGATGAGATTTGGGGCTGATTGGTTTTGTCTTTTTTTCCATCGCAGCACATCACTCCATCCATCACTTTTGCCTTTCTTTGGTACGGCTTTGCCCCCGGATGAACCGTCGTCATAAAAATCTTTCCATCCGGAGGAACATCGGACAAACCACTTGGGATGCTTTGATTACTTCTCAGAGTGTTATTTTTGCTCTTTTTTCCATCTCTGTGGGTCCATCGGGGAGCAGGAAAAGGACTTCTTGATTAGTTGTTGGACTTTTTTTTTCAAATTTCCAGATATCAGTTAGGCTTTGCAGAAACTTTTAACTCCAGAACTGACATCTAGAAGGTGAAGGTGGCATCATGAAGTCTCCTGCTACTCCTTTAGATGATTTTTCCTCTCATTAAGATTTCATCATTCATCACAAAGTAAACCCCCCCCAAACTTTTTCAAACTTTGAGGAAAGTGTGCAGGGGAGCGGCGTCAGAGGAGTGCTTTAAACTCAACATTATTCACCCGAGTAGCTCTCAGAGCGCCTCCATGAAACAGGCAGACGCAGACAATGGACTAAAAGAGGTGAAAGAGGAGAGGAGAGACCTTGAGACAGAGAGTGACGAGGCGAGGAGAACCTCGAGAGGAAAGCAAAAGTAAAAAACAGATAACAGGAACTGAGCAGGGAAGGAAAGAAAAAGAGGTTGTTTTTTTCTGGTTTAGGGATGGCTAGAGACGTGATGGAGCACCCTTCAGGCCAGACCTCCTCACATCTACCGCTCCTCCTCCCTCTCCACCTCCTCCTCCCATCTTCCCTCCCTCCCTCTGCTGCTCTCAACTAGTCTGCCAGCTTTCTTTGGCTACGTCGCTTCGGTGCAACGAGAGAGACAGAGAGAAAGCGGAGCGCCGGGGCTGAGCTCGGCATTCACACAGATGGCAGAGAGAACGAGAAGAACCTGCTGCATCCATCCACGCCGCGCTCTGGATTTCACTGAAGATGGACATTGCAGTTAATTCAAAGAAAAAAAAGGAGGGAGGGAAAAGAGAGAGGTGGACGTAAAGACAGTGAAAGGGGAAAGTTAGAAAGTAAAGAAGGTGGAAAGAGCAGAGAGAGTGATTGAGGCTGTGGGAGAGATCACCTCTCATTGAAAGCAAAGGAAGCAGTCGGGCTACAGCTGTGTGTAATTCAGCTGCGACTCCAGTGTGTGTGTGTGTTTTTGTGTGTGTGAGACGAGCACATAGCTGTGAAGAGAGAGGGAGAGGATCCAGAGGGAGACAGAGAGAAAGCGTAGGAGCATCGCTGAGCGCACAGCTTGACTGTGAGACAAATTGACTCTGACACATAGTTCTCTGTCTGTGTGTGTGTGCGTCTGTGTGTGTGTGTGTGTGTGTGTGTGTGTGTGTGCGTTTACTAGACTGATATAGTGGGTGATCCTGTGGTCCAAAGTGTTAGTCAGGGGGTCGTCCCAATCACGCTGACAAGGCCTTGGTGGTCTTTGCGAGGAGGCGGCAGCGCAGGCGCTGGGGACAGTGGCAGGCCTAGGGGTGGGGGCATGGCCGTGGGGGGGCCGCATCCCGTCCTCCACCCTGCACCGGGACAGGCGCTGGGGCTGGGGGTCCTGGGGGTCCTGGGGTCCATCCAGGGGAGCTCCCAGGCTCTCCGAGCTCAGGCCGTGGCTAAGTGGCAGCACCGCCACGACGACAGGGGGCGGAGGTAGTAGTGGGGGAGGAGGCGGGGCGGAGAAAGGAGGCAGGGTGAGATGCACTCGGAGGTTTTGGGTTCTCCTCGGCTCGCTGGTTCTCGTCTTCCTCACCTCGCTCTTCTTCTCTGTGTCGCTCCGTGGGGGCGTTGGCTTCAACTACCTGGAGCCGCCCGGGTGGGAGGAGTCGAGGCGGGTGAAGCTGGTGCCCAGCTACGTTGGCGCGCACAGGCTGTCACCGCCAGACACCCAGCAGCAGAAGACATGTGCCTGCCCACGCTGTGTCGGAGACCCCGGGGTTTCTGATTGGTTCGACGAGAACTACGACCCGGATATCTCACCTGTGTGGACCAGAGACAACATCCAGCTGCCCTCTGATGTCTACTACTGGTGGGTGGTAAGTAACGATTTTACTTTACACGTGTGACAATAATAGAACTTTAAGTGTGTAGTATGTTAACAAATACGTCTCTAGGCGGGTTTCTGTGTACCGGCAAATTGCACACATTGAAATTGCGAATATAAAATCCCCCGAATGGAAACATCAATTTCGAAAAAAAAACTTGCAAAAACTTGCAAAACTGAGGTGTTAAAGCATTGCATAATTCCTCAGAAGTTGAGCGGATCATCCAGAAAATTAATTAAAAGTAATTGTGGAATTTTAATCCACAATTACTCTAAAATCATGGATTATCACCTCCCAGAAATCCCTCATACGTGGCCGCTCCCACGTATAAAGGGCTTATCTTTCCATTATCGCTCAAAAAACGGGCCTACTTCGCCCTCGATTGGAAATAATGACGGCTAGTGCGGTGGCTGCAATAGAAATAAACCTGCTAATGTTTTGAATGTCCATCGACTTGCTTCTTGGAGTGTTATCACCAGAGGAGAAGTCGAAAAATTGGAAATGCAGTCATCTCACAATTGTGTTTTATCAACATTTCGAAAATATGGCTTAAGTTTTGCGCAAATCTGTAATCTGTAATCTATGGAAATCCGCCTGCAGACAAGACTTTGGGTGATATCTTTTGGGTGATTATCCTTTCAAAATCATTTACAGCTGATATGCTATGAGGCTCGAGAAATAGTTCAACATTTTGGAGTCAGTGGAGAGGATTGATACCACTCTTGTCACAATTTGTAGAATTTCTGTAAAATTAAAGCAGATTACTCTGATGGCATACATTTTTGTTTGTAGAAAAGACACAATTGATGAAATCGCGTGTACTCTTTGTTTAGCTTTCAGCCGTATCATCTCAGTGTCCCCAGCTCTGTCTGCCGCTGTGTCTTTTTTGTTACCAACATGTACAGTCACCATATACACAAATCCTGGACACGGGGGCTTTAACTTAACATTAATTACTTATTTTGTTTGGAATAAAACTCCCAAAATGAACATTTACACACATTGCGATACATTATTGAAGATGACATATAGTGAACCCGCAGAGCGTTTTTCTGATTTAATATCCCTACCTTTATTTATATGCATTAAAAACACAAATAGGATGGATTGCAAACAGCATTATCATATATTAATGACATTTCAGTATTTTTTAAGTGCTTGTAGCATCATCAAACACTTTGTGTGTGTGTGTGTGTGTGTGTGTGTGTGTGTGTGTGTGTGTGGCACAGAGGGGGAAATCAGTTACATGGGAGATATAGGTTTATTGGGACAGCAACACAGGAGGAGTAATACATCATAATCGCGGATCTCTCCGTTCTCCTCATCCTTCCTTGTCATCGAGCCAACCAATCCCCTCTTACAAGGACTACATGCTCCTCATGTATCTCTGCCAGTCATGTGTCTTGGGGGATCATTACATGGTTGATCGCTGGGCTTAAACCGCTGTAATGTAATGTCTGACAAACGAGTTAAAACGTCTTCAGAGAGAGTGCAAGAGTTACAAAAAGCACTTAATTAGAGAAAACTCACATAACCGCTCCTTTTCTGTGTATGTGAGTGTGTAGTAGTCTCTGTGGCGGTAAACTCATTTGTCTTTGTATGCCCACTTGAATCCAAGTGTATAAATGTGTTTCCAGGATTATCTTTAGTGTTGCACAGTGTCCTTCAGTGGTCGGTCTAGAGTCCTATTTCAGGGCCTCAGTGCGGGCTCCGAAATGGCAGAAAACTGCAAACACAGGCCAACAGCTGCCAAGTCATTAGGTCACACTGCAACAGGGAGGTGATGAACTGGGGTAGAGAAAGGAGAAATAAATGAGAGCAGAAAAAAGACAGAGAGGGGAGTTGGGAAGGGAAGAAATAGGGGAGATCACATACAGAGCAAAGGAAAGGTAAACACGCACAGTAGGAAAATGGAAGTGGTGAAAATAGAAAAGAAGGGAGTGAGGGATGAATAAGATTTGCAAATAAACTGGAGACAAAGGGGAAAAAGACAGAATACAGCGTAGAATACAGTGGAGGGAACGAGAGAACAGACAGAAGGAAGATACAGGGCCATACCAAGCAGGATAAACATACCAGTCTCTGCAGACCTATTAGAGCCGTGTCTATCTGTTTTTGACCTTGTGTTTTCTCGTCAGGGATGCCTCTCTGCTTTTCTGTATCGGAGAGAGTACACCCCTTTCGGTTGCATGGAGTTGTCTTGCACTGAAATGTTGCCTTGGTGCAAATATTCAGTGCAAAATTCTTGATTTTTGATCTCCAGTCAAAAGCTGGCCATGACTGCACCATGTCACTCCAAAGGTTTAGAGCTGTTAGTGGGATTGACCGAAGGTTTTTTGCAAGTTTTGGATGGTTTTAGATAGAGGTGGGCGATATATCGAATATACTCATTGTATTGCAGCTTGTTCCACATGGATATAAAATGACTATACTGCAAACATCATGTAGCCTATAAATTGTCACATTATTTTTTTGTTAAGCCTCCTGCATGATATTGGCTTCTGTGTTTTTGTTCTGTTGCAACGCTAAAAGCAACCTTTCGGGTCTGCATAATACGCTGCTCCAGCTCATCAGCTGAGAATGTGGCCAGATGGAAAGGTTTGCAGACTAATTATACGCCGCCAGACGGCTGGCTGGCACCTGCTGCGACAGCATTTTATGTGGACCATCAGCGTCAGTTGAGAACGTGGCCGGAGGGAATCGTTTGTGTCAGCATGATATGCAGCTGAATGACATCAGGGTGAAACGCTGATGGAAACGGCATAATATAAGGAGCACGAAGGTCCCTGTGGGAAAGGGTGGTGGATGGATCCAAAAAACCCTGGACTTTCATGTGAGAGTCCAGTGTTTGCGTCCGATCTTACCTACAGACACCGTACCATGTGCCTCCTTCCCCTTATCCTAAGCATCTGTGCCCTTATTGCCTAATCCTAACTATCCATGACATCCCGGCATTGGTTTCCATATGTTTTTGTTTCTAAACATAACCACATGCAGTGTAATCCCACCATATGCTTGTGTTGACATCCCACCATTGGTAGCTCCCCAGAACATGAAAGGTTGATGCACAAAGATACCCAGAGTACAATATGTAGATGCAGAAGTCCACTTCAAAGCGTCAATTTGTGACGACTTGGGATGAGGACATGTTGCTCCCTCCCTCCTCCCTCCTCCCTCCTCTTTTCTTGTAAATTTGGCAATACAATGGAAGCCCACAGGTGGGGTGAATTATATGTCACCACATGAAAACATAAACAGTGCATCCCAGCAGCGGGAGCCAACATTTTTTCAAGGCACAGAATAAAATAATAATAATAATAATAATAATAATAATAATAATAAGAAGAAGAAGAAGAAGAAGAAGAAGAAGAAGAAGAAGTAGAAGATCAATAAATAAATTTAAAAAATAGATATAGAATAAATTAAAAAGGCAGTTCATATGTATTTACATCATAAAGAGATAAAAGATAATATGTTTACTGGATAAATAAAATAAATAAATAATAATAATAATTTAAAAAATAAACACATAGATAAATATTAGTAAGTAAATAAATAAATAAATAAGATTTATAGGAAACAAGCAAATGATATCCCCTCATTCAGCCCATTATGAATGAGGTTGTCAAGGTGATGTGTTGCTTTTTAGCCATGTTGCTCAGCCCTAGTTTTAGAATAGAAATTTAGTGGACAAATTGTAGATTTTCTTGGACATATGGACAATGTTGAGTTACACCAACAAGTCGTTACCACCTTTAGGGACAGAACCAGTTGACTGGAATAAACATACTGTACCAATTTAGAGCCCTTTCTGTTGGGAATTAGAAGACACGATAAGAGGTTGTTTCCTGGCAGAGAGTTTAGGAGGCAGACATCACTGATGCACAGGGGGAAGTAGCCCTGCAAGTACTCCCTAGTCAATTACTGGCTTTTCTCTCTTCTAAAGGGAAATTCTTCAGTCCAAAGTGGTTTAATATGGAGATTCAGTGTAACCACACAAAATGGTGAAATAACCCTTCTGCTTTGTCTCTTTTTTTTCACTTGACTTGCTTTTAATCCCGAGTCCAATCAGCCAGGATGAGGGAAGGAAGGAAAACAAACTATTATGTGTGTGCATGATTGGAGTATATGCTCTTCAATCAAAACTAATGTGTTATTGCGCTCTCCTGCCTCAGGAGGAGAGCGAATCGAGCATTAAATGAAAGACACATTTTGAAAAAATTATTTGCTCGGCAGGACTTAAGTGATTTCTAAGTTTGGTGAAACATTCTCACATTTAAGAGTATGAGCACTCAGCCACCAATCCTCGTTGATGAGGTGGTTGTCGATGAATTATTTAGCATTTTTGAAAGTTCTTTTTTGAAATTGAGAGCTGGAACAGAAAATTAAAACTTGAATGCAGGCTTTGACATGAACCTACGAAGATGTCTGATTTGAGTCCAGGGTTTGGTTGTAGTATAAGGACAGCAGCCCTATACATGTGTCTAGGACTTTAGGACATTTATCTGATTGTAGGATGTTCCTGTGATTTTAGGACATTTCTCCCATTTTAGGACTTTTCTAGGATTTTAGTGCATTTCTAGGATTTCAGGGTCCCGACAGGACAATGTTTTGGTCCGGATTCGGACTGCGGTCCACCAGTTGGTGATGCCTTGCTTGCAGATATACATGTGATGAATCAATGGTATGGGCAGGGGACTGGAGACTATCTCACATGTTTGCACTGGAGCAGACTGTCAGACATGTCCCTGCTGGAACTGGCTTTTGGACATGTCCGCGCTGGGGACTATTTCACATGTTTGCGCTGGAGCAGACTGTCGGACATGTCCGTGCTGGAGTGGGATGTTGGACATGGTTAGGGGGACACCTCACATCCTATCGGGTGACAGATTTGGTGTGCTGTAAGTTCAGTATCACTGCTCTAAGTTATGTTGCAATAAATTTGCAAAAGTTTACATTATTTTTAACAGATTAGTTGTTGACGACATTGCCTCTGTTATGCTTCAGTCAACACAGTTCATATTAGCAAGCTAATGGTAGTTATTTGGCTCAGTCAGTCAGGCAGCAGCTCTACCTGGCAGTTAGTGGGTGTAAATGCTCAGTTGTATCACTGTGCAAGAAACTGTTGTGTAATTATTTTGTGATTCATAAATTTCCACTTAGTGTCTTGTATTGTGAATAGGCTAAGGTTGACCTTAGGAACAGCTGGTGCAGTGGCTTTTGGAAGTGGCAATCCTCTGCCAATGTAAAATATTGGTTTACTGTAAGTGAAAAAAGAAAGGGGTATTTACTTGAAAGTAGGTGCCAGGAAGCTTATACTTTAGGAGTCAGAGGACAGCTGAGAGAGAGAAAGCAAGACAGCATTTGGCGTGGCTGCCAAAAAACATCTGCCAAAAATTAGAAGCCCCTGAACAACAGTGGCGCAGCGTGCCAAGCCAGCCCTGGCATCATGCGGGGAGTCAGGCGCAGAAGAAGGGCGAAGGATGGAGGGATCAAGCAGGATGGAAGAACAGAGAGGGAAGGAGGAAAAACTACAGAGAGGTAACAGCATGAGAAACAAAGTCAGAGAGAGTAAAAGAAAGATTTAGCGGTCTCTGATCAGCACTGATGAGCAGCGTGGTGCACAGGCGTCCCAGAGAGATGAAGAAAGACAAGAGGAGGAGGAGAAACAAAGAGGGAGCAAGGGAAATTAAAGAGAAGGAATTAGACATGAGGGCGCGGAGACTGCAGGAGAGGATGTGTGAATGAAAAGGGAAGCGAATGAGATCTGTGTTGGGAAAAGCGAATTAAGGCCGATGGTGGGTGAAAAGGAAGTGGTGACAAAGGAGAGGGAAAATGAAGATTGCTGTGTGGGAGAGAGGGAGAAAGACAGAAAGGAAAAGACGGTTATGGAGAGAAACAGCCATGTAAGCTGCCAATATCCTGATGGAACTTTTGTGTTTTGCAGTTTTGTTTTGGGGGATTTTTTTTCTTCCTTATGTGTGTGTGTGTGCAGGTGCTAGCTTTCTCTTTACACGCATGAATGCACATTTGCCTGTGTGGTTTGGCAGATAACAAAATTGGAACAAGATTTTTTCTTCCTTTTTTTTTTCTTCTTGTAATCGGACAACTTCTCTTTGTCAGCCGCAGCCTGTGTGTGTCATCATTCTCTTTACATCGCACAATGAGGCAGTTCAAAACCGTGATCCAAAAAAAAATCAGAAAGACACTTAGCATTTAAATAAACAGACAAAGCAGAAAGATATTTTTATTCTCGACTGTGAACATGTGACTTCACAGTGTTTCCTGCCTCTAAGAACGAGAGCACTCTGTCAGTTTAAAGTGACTGCAGTCTGATATTAAAGGGGAGGTTCACAAATTTTCAAGTATCTTAAAAAAACAGGTGCCCATATATAGGGTTTGTGCAGCAATGAAAAAACAGGAAAAGTCATTGAATTTGCACATAGCAATTTCCATTCCTGGAAAAGATTTGGAAAACTAGATATACCCTGAAAGTTTTCAACACATGATGTCTTCAAGGACCATAAAAATCTAACAATATTCTCTGTTTTTACAGTTTCTGGCTGGGATAATTGGTATAAGTTTTAGTAACTTTTAAAGTACAGATGCCCTCCAGACTGCGGATTTGAAGAATGTTTTCTTTAAAATTCACCCAGAAAGACAAAAAAGCATTTTTTTCTTTAAAAACTGGGGGGAAAAGGAACAACAATAATGGCCAAAATTAAAATAAAAAAGTAAAAAGTAAAAAAAAAAGGCCTGGGCCCGTTTGTTTGGAACGCATATATTTCTTGAAAAATCACAACAAAAAAAGGTCGAGGAAAAAAAAAATCAGTCAAAGTTTTCAGTCAAAGTTTTTTAAAGAAAAAAATAGCTCAAATTTTGTCTCAAAATATGGCCAAAAAACCCCAGACAAACAAAAAAATTAAGATGATAAAATGATAGCCCAGACTTTTTAACACAGTTCATGACACACTTCGGTCTCTGCGTAGGAATACGGGACTATACGGTTGAGAAAAAGTAGCACCAAAGGAAAGGGCTGTGTGACAGCGAGGTTAAGCTTTAAAAATACTCTTTATACAGCGTCCACTGAGACTGATATTGATTTGTTTAGGTAAGCCTTTTTTAAAGTGGCTAAAATACATCTTTTCTCCATCCAAAACCACTGCAGAGTAATGCTGAGCTTTGGGTTATTAGTCTGTTTCTGCAAACCGTGAGCGTAACGACCACCAGCTACTGTATTTAATACACTGACTAAAGATAAGTATCTCATACAGCCACACTCCAAAAATCCCAAACTATCACCGTAAGTGCCCTTGCTTATTAATATTGTAATGGAGTCTAATCAGGCTGAAACACTTTTATGGTATTTAGTTTTCTCAAACATGAAATTCTGCACTGAATTAAGGCCATTTTCAAGGTTGCTGAAGAGGCACTCCTAAATGAAAGGTTTTGTGCACAGAAATATAATTACTTCAGATCAATGGTGTTACTTATCCAGGAAGTCTTTAACAGGCGGGTCAAAACCAAACGGCAACCTCAACCTTTAATTCATATAGCACCTTTCAAACAAATCAAACACAATTCAAACTGCTTTACAGTTTGACCGAAGAAACAAAAACCACGTTTGAAATAAGCCAAAATGGATCTTTAAAAAAAAGAATAAATATAAACCCTTAAATAATGATAGTAAAGGCAGTTTTGGTCTCTATAACTAATTTTCCCATTCATGACAACTGTACAGGGGTGAATTTTTAAAATGACTTAACTGTTCACATTTCATTAAAGCTGAAAGTTTTGCCTTTTTTCTAAAGATAATTTTTTAGGCTTTTCAGCTTAATTTGAAAGGACAGATGATGAGAGAGGGGAATCAAAAATCAGAATCAGAAATACTTAATTGATCCCAGGGGGAAATTGCGGTTCGTTACAGTCTCTCTGATGCCAGCATTGAGAAATGAAAAAGTAGAAATAATTGCCAACACTAGTATGAAAAATAAAAAATAGATATACAGTAAGAGTAAGCAACTGGCACAGTATGTAAATATTTAAAATAAAGTATGTAAGTGTGAAAACATAAATGTAGGGTACAGAAACAGACAATCAGCACCAATCTGTGAAAATTTAAATTATAATAAGGATAATGTGCTGGGTGTGGAAAGTGTGTAAAATATAAAACTATAAAACTGTGAATAAAACTATAAAACTGTGGGAAGCTGAGCCACTGGGTGCCCAATTAAGTCTTAAAGTTATGTAACATTAAGGGTGGGACTGACCTCCACAGCCAGTCTCTCGCCCAAATATGGTCACTTCTGGCTCCAAAAAAACATAATGGCGATGGCTGATAGACCGATCGAGGCCTTAAAACCAGTGGGTGACGTCATGGGGACTACGTCAATTTTTTGAAGTCTATAGTCAAAACCAGCCACAGTATCATCTTACTCTCCTCTTCGTCTTTCTTTCAACTCCACTTACATTGTCTTTCCTTCTTTACATTCAACACATAACTTAAACTTTTTCATCCAGCCTCTATTTATTCTGGTCGTTCAGCCAGACAGGAGAGACGTGTTGTCATCCCTGCTGTCACTTTTGTTTATCCCTCCGAGCAGAATTCTGGATACTTTGGACATCTCCCTGCTGTTGGTGACGGACAGCATAATAGAAAACTTGCCTGAAAAGACACACTCAAAAAAAAACCTTAAGCACACCGTCTCTTCATGTTTAATAAACAGTTTATGTGCAGACAAACAGACACAAGGAGTCTGGAAGAAGCAAAATAAAACTCAGTGGGAGTGAAAAGTTTAGAAGATATTTGGACTCCCCCACACTTTGTGCTTTCTTTTTGACATTTTTCCATCCCTTCCTCCTCTGCCATATGTTTTAAGCTTGTTTTTGACATGTGGACAGCGATGCCTGTGCTCCTCTGACCACAGCTCGCCCGGTCTGACTGCATCCTGTCAGTCTGACACACGGCTGTTACCTAAACACGCACGGGCACAAGCAGCTGCTTATCTGCACATGAATGCTGGAGAGGGCATGCATGCACACGTACATGAGCAGACGAAAAGTAACTTAAAGACTGACCCTTTTTAGTTTGACTTTTAATTGACTTTACCTATTTATTTTGTACAATTTCGTCTGTTTTACTGTATTATACGACAGAAGATTAGGGCCATGTTTAAGAAACAAAAAAGTTAGATTTTGTGAATAAAGTCACAATATTACGAGAATAAAGTTGCAATTTTATGAGAAAAAAAGGCATAATCTCAGAAGAATAAAGTTATATTTTTACGAGTGTGTCTGAGTGCACCTGTTTTATTGTTTGCTGGCAATATGTTTATTTCCGTAATATAATATGCCCTTTCTCGTGAAAATACGAATTTAATCTTGTAAAAATTTGAATTTTTTCCTGTAAATTTATGACTTTGTTCATGTAATATTATGAGTTTATTCTTTAGTTTATGAGGATTGCACATTATGATTATGTTTTTTCATGTAAAACTATGACTTCATTCTCATAATATTACATTTTTTTTCCAGAATATTTTGACTTCATTCTCAAAGTCTCAAAAAACATTTTTTTTCTCAATTTGGCCCTAAAACTCTGTTTAGTTTTACTAAATAGTGTTATTTTAATAATTTTAACATTTTTATCTATTATTATTTGTGCTGTTATCCTTTCATTTACCCTTTATCTAGTATTTTTTTTAATTTACTTATTATTAATATCATATGTATTGATTTTTATCCTTTTATCTGTAGGTTTTATCCTTTGTTTCCTCACTTATGGTAGAGTTTCCTCAGTTCCCAGTTTTAATGGGCCATCTTTTTTATTAGTTACAAAGTCTTGCATTTTTACCCATGTGCCTGTGTACTTGTGTGTATGTTTTTCTGGTTTTATTATATAAAGCACTTTGTGTTAATTTTGCTTGCATGAAAAGTGCATACAAATGAAGTCTGATTGATTGATAAAGTCACTGGATGTGTTTGTCGAAGCATACTAACCATTCTTTCTCTCTCCTTCTTTCTCTGTAGATGTTACAGCCTCAGTTTAAGCCCCACAGCATCCAGCAGGTGTTGCTGAGGTTGTTCCAGGTACTTTATATTATTAATTCATCGTTCCATTACTCTGGTGCTTTCAAATCAGCCAAGTCATTACGGCACGCTCTTGGGCAAAGGCTGAGGGAAACAGATTGTATTTATAAGACATTAGGGTTCATCAGTGACCTGCCTCATTCCTTTTTAATGTATCTAGATTTTTGTTGTTTTCATTCTGACTCAGTGCAGCGCAGTGCTCTCACATAATGCTGTGTGTTCCCATATCTCAGTCTGAGGGCAGTAGGGGCCTCATGTATTTTTCATGAAGAACTCACCCCAGTATTGAGAGCAGGATGTATTTTTACAATCAGGCTCTGAGCTGCAGGTTAGGTTATTTTATGTCTCTTGCTGTTCCAGAGCTAGTGTCCTATTTCATTTCCTGTGCAGTTTGAGTCCAGTCAGCTTGATTCAATCACGGTCTGTGTTTCGCAGGTGATCCCCGGGAGGTCGCCGTACGGCTCGTGGGATCCGGGACGCTGCCTGCGCTGCGCCGTGGTGGGGAACTCCGGAAACCTCCGCGGGGCCGGATATGGGGCGACCATTGATGGACACAACTACATCATGAGGTGAGAGGGATGGAAGCAACAGATAGACAGGCACAGAGATGGAGACCGGAGAGAGGATGCAGGGCTGCATAAGATACAGCAAGAGTGACAAGACTGAAAATGTTATGTGCCGTTAAAGTTACTCTATGCAACACTGTCTATGGTGACATGCACACCAATATTCCCCTATAATTCCAAATATGATGATATTTTGAATTTGATGCAGAATTTGATTTCTTTATTACTCCTGCAACGGGGAAATTTGCATTATTATTAGCAGCAAAGGGTGCCAAAGCAAGGTATGTATAAGAAAAATAAAGCAAAAAGAACAGTATATATATAAAAACAAGTTGCGAAACACCAGCTGCAGATTGATAATTGCACATTGTAATAAATTGCACATTATGATTATGTTTGAGTCCACGTTGTGGTCCACTGGGAGCACTGCTGGTTTTACATTCTAAAAGTAGCAGGATAGATTTAGCTGCGGAGCTATTTGCCCGGCGCAAACGCTAAAAAACTTTCTAGCTTTGGGGTTTACTTCCATGGTATGCAGCCCACTAACTATGCGCAGTAGCGATCCTCCTGCTGACCCCGCCCGTCAAGCCCGCCTCATAGAGTTTTACAAATAGAAATCCACCATGGCTTAGAGTCATAATTGACCTTGTTTGCAGTTTGAGGTTTTGGAAAAAAAAAAAAAAAGCTTTCTGGGCTGCAAGGGAGTTTTTTGCTGCAATACCACAAGTGGCCACTGGGAAAAATTGCTGCAAGGGGGGTGCTTTCCTGGAGGCCTGAGTGGGATAGGGATGCATGCAGAAAAGCCCCCATCTCTGGCCGTAAGAAGAAAAACACCTGCTTTTAAACATTATTGAAGAAGGAAACTGTGGAAAAAAAATTTTGATGCAAATTGACAAGCAGCTCCAGCTGTTCTACTTTGAAGATGTAAGGGTATGTTACGGGAGTATGCAGAGCTGCATGAGTGTCAGTGGAATATTCATTTTCATTACACATGTAAACAGCTTAGTTGGATTATTTTTCCCCTTTTGGAATAAGGGTGAAAAACAGACTATTTTATGCATGTAAACATACACATTGAATGTGCAAAAGAGGGCAGACAGCAGATGTGTGTTTATCATACTGTATTTAATCTTACTATATAATGCTGCTCTCCCATTGGTTGACAGAGAGGTCACCTGGCTAATTTGCGGTCACCACAGAGAGCTTTATCTCCTAAGAAGCTATAGCGGATAGATACATTGTGCCTGTCGTGTAGACAGAGAGGCACATAAATCCGTTTCCCCCGGTCCTTCTCGTGCGGCGGTGATGGATCACAGTGCCTGATTGTTGTCACTTGGCATGAACACACAGCTATATGTTGTCTCCTGCAGTGACTGTGTGTGTTGCTGCCACGTGCTCGTGGCATGGAAGCCTCCATAGGAATGACTGGTATTTTTTTCTGTTTCTGTGTGCTAAAAGCATTAACATCCATTAGCGTTGCACTCTCAGCAGACCTGTGTGGGCAGCCTCCAACTTCCGTCTCCTGTTACACTTTCTCATTGCTGCGGTTTGATTCTCATTTGTTTTTATAATCAGCTTGGCCCGCAGCGGTCCCAAACACCAGCACTGCTACCCACCTCCTGTCTGTCTGCCTTCTCACTGCCGCTATCTGAACAAACATCTGTTTTGTTCTCTGACATATGGGCAGGGGCTCTCTGTGGCCTTTTTGTTTTCTCTCAGGTGCAAATTCCTGTTTACATAAGCAGCTGACTCCTCCAGACAGTGAGTCACATCTACTGTAAATACAGCAAAGGTCTCAAATACGCAGACGGAGCTTAGTGGTTCACTTTTACTGTCTGACTGAAGGTTGCACTGGACAAATATGTTTATTATATTATACACTAAAGTGTGCTCCTGGGAAGTGTTTGTCATCATGAGACGCGTTAAAGCTACGAGATGAGCCGCCCCGCTCTAACCAATAATAAAATGACTTCGTCTGCTGTGAACTAGAAGTGACAAACACAGTGACTCAGTGAATTATCACTTTACTCTGCAGTTTTCTCTATGCTCTATGGAGCGTTTCAGCCTCTTCCAGCACGGTAGTGCAGTTTGCATCCAAATGTTACACAAATTTTTATTCCAATAAAATTCAGAAACTGCTATTAATTCAGCATGATCTACAGTAGAGAGCCCAATGGATGATGATTTCTCTGTAGGTCAACCTGGAAGCTAATGTTGCCCTGGTTCCCTCGTCAAAAAGCCTATGGGATTTTTCCATTGTGTTTTGGATCACTGGAAACGCCACTTTCAGGAGTTTTGAAGCCAAAATGTAATCGCCAAAAGTAAAAAGCAAATGTTTGACTAAGAAGTAACTACACTACGGTCGTAAAGCTGTGAAGCCTTGTTCAGCTGACTGGATTCAAGACACATAAAAGCTTCAAAGTTCACAGTGGGGTATTTACTGACGAATTTTATGTCCAAGGACAAAATGTTTAAGCCTCTTTAGCTTGTGTTAACCACAGACCTTATTTCAGGCTTCTAACCAAAAACCGATTCAAAAACCCCATTGACTTTGAGACGAGGGAACCTGAGGTGCCGAAATGCTAACTCATTTCTGGGTTTTAGGACTCATTTTTTGGGTTCTCCATTCAGCATAAAATTAGATCCTGCAAATCAGTTCACCTGTTTGATTACAATTAAAGCTCACACAGTGTGACCTTGAGACGTGCACCTCTTATGCCATCCCTCCCTTCCTCCCAGGATAAACCTGGCGCCCACGGTGGGCTACGAGGAAGACGCCGGCAGCCACACCACTCACCACTTCATGTACCCGGAGAGCGCCAAGAACCTGGCGGCCAACGTCAGCTTCGTCTTGGTTCCCTTCAAAACGTTGGATCTCGTCTGGATCACCAGCGCCTTGTCCACGGGCCAGATTCGATTGTAAGACACACACACACACACACACACACACACACTCACACACACACACACACACACACACTCACACGTTCACACAGATATTTATAAGCACGGATTAACACACATGTGAGTGCACACACACATAAAATTAATTTTGGACACATGCTGCACACAGTGTTGGGAAAGGAAAATGCTTTGACTTTAAGGCACACAGACACATATGAGTACAGTTTGTGGGCGTAAACACACACACGCACACACACACAAACACACAAACACACCAACATTTGTGAGAAGCGGAGTCGCTGGGCTGGAACAATCTGTCAGCCGTCAATCATCCAGAATTCATAGCTGCAGCAGTCACATGAAGTGCTGATTGAATGTGTTAATCAATTTCTCTCCCTGCCTGTCTCTCTCCCTGCCTGTCTCTCTCCCTGTCTCCATCTCTCTGTCTCTCTTTCTCTCTCTCTCCCTGTCTCAGTACCTACGCTCCAGTGAAGCAGTTCCTCCGTGTAGACAAAGACAAGGTGTGTATTTTCAGCATCCACTGCAATTACTTTTAGCCATTCTCACACGCATTTCCAGTGATACGCCAACACATACACATATGCAGCCACACATACACACACACACACACACACACACACACACACACACAGAGCGAGTGACCCCGCTTTGCTGCAATTATATCATCCCCTCCCCATTGTTGATGAGGGGATTACAGTTAGATTAGAAACCTTCCCTTTGTTTTAAATAATCTTCTGCTCGCTCTTTAATCTGTGAAAATAAATAAAGTCTAACTAATCCCCGCCATGTGAAGACTTTGGGAATATCTTCGCCTGGTCAGAGACACGGTGTCTTTGGGGCCGGCCCAAAAATCTACATTTAGAAGACTTACTCCTCCGCCGTGGAGCTCTGAGCAGCCTAAAGCCCTGTTTGTTGGGACTGAGCATCACCTGGAGGCACATGATAAATTTGTAATTGCTGTTCATTTGGTTAATAGTGCTTTTAATCTTTCACAGCAATCACAACTTCGGGGAGTATTAAAATTTAACCTGGAACCTTGTGGGATTGGACCTTTTGGATAAGCAGAGGCTATAATTTGCACGAGGTTATCTTTCCTGCGTTATTGTATAAATCACTTGCGTGAATGCTTTAAATTTGAACATAGAGGAACTTGGATTTAACTACTCATAAACAAGGAATATTTGAAGAGACAAATCTGAATGAATATAAGGCTGTGGGACAAAGCCAAAAAAGTTTAGAAAAAGTATTTCTCCTTTTCATGCAGGAGATTGGGTTTCATTCCTTGTTAAATCTACAGCAGCAGTAGAAGAAGATGTGTTAAACAGTATTTCTAGGGATGCACTGATTATGAAATTCTGGGCCAATACAAATACTGATGTTTAACATAGCAATTTGGCTAATAGCCTATGCTTATGTCAGGGTTCCCAAGTCATGGAAAACCTGGAAAAGTCATTGTTAAATTGTTACAGTAATCTTCTGTGGATAACCTCCCACATAATGTCATGTGATTGCAAACTTATTTCCTATAGCTGTCAATTTAATGTAGCACTAATATTTATCAATATGTGATGTTTCGTAACGTTTCGTCATTTTATCACTTTGTTCCATCGCTCTCAGAACGTATGCCAGCTGGCTGAAATTATGTTAAAATAGAGGCTGAGTCTGATATGTTTGAAAAAAAAACAGGCAGGTGGATCAAGAGAAAGAAAATGTCATTATGGGTCCTTGAAAAGTCATGGAAAAGTTTTGAAAATTTGTCCATGAAAATATGTAGGAACCCTGTGATACTGATGGGTTTATTTGTTGTTTTCAATTTTGATTTTGTTGTTATTTATTCCCCCTTCATTATTGTTCAAATTCGATGATGTGAAAAATTCAACAAATTTCTTAGAACAGCTGTATTTATTCAAGTTTCTCACCAAAAATGTCATTTTACAAGATTTTATCAAGCACATCATGATAATTTACCATCTCCCAATACTCATTTTTACTGAATTAAACTTGAAAGCATAATAATGTAACTCAATGCAACCTCCGTTAGCTGTTAGTCCCAACCACCGCCTGCTAACAACTAACTTTAATTAACTCCCTTTTTGCCGATTTCCACAGGGATTTATTGTTCACAATGTAGCATTATCAGGGAAACAACACCGCCTGACACGCTGATAGTAAGTTTACTGCATCCTTTCATCCCAAAGCCGTCTCTGTTTGTCCCAAACACATCTTCTTTTGTCCCTGGGATGACAGGATGACTTTTAGGAGCTTTGCTTTTTACTCAGCATAAAATCAATGTGACTCAACAGAAAAACATCGGCCACTGCCATCAGTGGATGTCATCTGATAAACAGATGGGCTGATTGCGGTGAACAAGGCAAATATCGGCCGTTATTGATATTTTTTGATAAATCTGTGCATCCTGAGTAAAAATACTCTTCTACTTTCCATTCAGGAGTTTGGGTTTGATTCTAACTTAAAATAGAGCAACGAGACAGTGTATTACAGTATTTCCCTTTCTCTGTGTCTCTGTCCGTCCCCCAGGTCCAGGTCTTCAACCCAGCATTCTTTAAATACATCCATGACCGCTGGACTAGACATCACGGGCGCTACCCCTCCACTGGCATGCTAGTGCTGTTCTTTGCCCTGCATGTCTGTGATGAGGTCAGTTTCTCCTTCTTTCTCTCTCTGCTTTAAAAAAAAACACACGTTGTAAACCCTTGCATCACGCTGAAACTACACTTGCATCATATTCCTCCTGAACAGACACACATTTGTAATCACAAACTTGCTTTCAAACGCCCTCTCTTTGACTCTCCTCTAGGTGAATGTGTTTGGGTTCGGAGCAGACAGCCGGGGAAACTGGCACCACTACTGGGAGCAGAACCGCTACTCTGGAGAGTTCAGGAAGACCGGCGTCCATGATGCTGACTACGAAGCGCAAATCATCCAACGGCTGGCCAAGGCTGGCAAGATCACTGTATTCCCTGGGAAATAACCAGCAAACCACCCCGTGTGTTTAATGTTACAATGCTGGTACGGCAACAGACACTATAGAGGCAGATTAGAACGTGTTAGATATACTCGCTTTCACTTACCTGCACCAGTTTGGCCTCCCAGTTTGAAGTAAATGCTTACAGAAGGTGATGAAACAGTTGCGAAATGGTATCAGAGATCATTTACTTTCCCTAATATTCAAGAGGTTGCCCACTAGACTTTTACCAATCAGGAACAGGGAGCATCTAAATGTTTTGCTCACTTTGGTCCGACACAAAAGTGGCGGTGGAACTTTAAATTTGACGGTCGAGAAATTGGCTCTTAGTAGTTTTCGACCTTTAACAGCAAGTGGAAGTGGATCTCTTTTCCAGGGGCAACTTCAACTTCAGCCGGACAGCAGGAAAACTCAACCAGTCACCACAAATATAAATGACCGCACAGGGAGAGCCAGAGAGGGAGAGATCTCACATGCAAGCGTCCCACCTCTGGACTCACTCTGGATGTCTAACCCTCATCCTTTAACAAAAAAATACAGTATGCTGTGCAGTGAAAAGGCCACAGAAACAGCACCGTCAGCAACTAGGAGACTATTGTTCTGCAGCCATGTGGTGTCTGAAAGTAACAAAGTGTGTAAAAACGCACTGTTCTTCACCTTCTAAGCTTGAGGGACTGGACTGCTGGCCGGCAGGCGAGACTGACACAAACTGTGGAGCTGCGAGAAGCCATTGTGCTGTTGAACATTTTGCACTTTGGGCCATGACTTTCTTGAGAAAGAAGTCTTCTCAAGTCCTTTACGAGGCCAAAACTCACTTGCCACTTTTCACGGTCACAACTCCACTTCATGTGAGCGTTGCAAGGATCTCCTCTGACTGTGATGGCTTGTAAAATGGTCGGTTTTAAGACGACAGGTGATTGCTGTGAGTTTATATTGTATGACTGTCCTCTAAACTCTCAAAGGCTCAGTAAGCCCTCAACACCTGGCAGCAGACTCACAGAAACACAGTCAAGACTTTTGCCTTTTGGCCATTCTGACTCAGATAGATCCCTGCAGCACCAGTATGAGCTTCAGCTTCTGTAGAGCCGGTTAACCTGCTTTCAGACACCGCCGACCGCAGGCCAGTCTTTCCTCACATCCAGACACAGGGAAGAAGTGTTGTGGGAGAAGTGTCGGTTCAACTGCGTGAGACTCTAATGAGGCCAAAAGTCTGTCTCCTGGGGTTTCATGTTTGGATGGAGGCACGCTGGTTTGTGGACTGGAGTTTCATCCCATTGTGGTCTGTCAGGGTCTAATTTGGGAGACGAGCAGACAGAGAGCCGGGGCACGAAGAACCAGTCTGACAAAGGCGGCATGAGAAGCATTTTTGCTTCTTTGTTTTTAAGGATGAAAAGAAAATACGTTGGTTTATGTGCAGAAACTCTCGCCTCTGTACAAACTGTACTGGGTTCACCACTTTGGTTTTGAAAGGACTGAGACACAAATGGGCTGCGCTCTGTCGTTTTTTCCTTTCACAGACCTGACTCCTGTATCCCTGTGGACTTGGAGCCTGTCAGGAACATTTCTGCTCAGATTAAGGCCCGTGTAATGGGGTGCAAGAAAACCCTACTGGATCCGGGAATTCTTAAACTCGTCAGCAGCTCAGCTTCATTAACCACTAGCCCTGGTCCCTGCTCAACCAATTAAAACTTCAGCTGTGTCTGGAGGGGGTGGAGCCACCAGACGCCTTAGACTTCACCTCTGTATTACATAAACTGCACTTCCTGTTCTGATTTTCATGTTGATGACATATCCCAATGCACACTGCAGCAGATCTCATCTGTTAGTTTAATGCACTGTTTAGCTTTGAGTTTACACTTTGGCTGGATTTATTGTCGGCTCAGATTAGACTTCCACCCAGGTGGCACATTAATGCTTCTTATCATGATTTGGCATCCTTAAATAATGCCCATTTATACATTTATAGCCTCCATTGTTACTTATTTACATCTTAACACAGAGGCATCAGTCATGGAAGGGTGTCAAAAAACAGATTCGTCAGTGGAAACCCGAAAATGTGTGCCACGGAGAGGAGAGAAAATAACAGTATTTGGTTTGACCAGAGGCTGTAAATCCATCCAAAGACGCCGTGACAGATGTGTTAATCAAGAAGCAGCTGGTGGCTGATAATGAAGAGTACTCAGGGTTCCTACGCAGGTTTGGAAAATATGCAGAAGTGGTGATTGAAAAGGTTTTTTTTAAGGTGCGACAAGTAATTTTTCTCCTTTACACCAATCTAATGTATGTATTTATGGCTTTGAGTGCTTGTTGATCGGTATTAATGACTCAGCAGTAACTTAATGTGATGCTGAGAGCGCTGGATTTTAAAACTCACTTCCCAGACTGCACTCTATTTAGGAACAAATTAGTATTTATGTCAGTTACAGGCTACTAAGTATTTAAGTATTGTTTGGAGCTCAAGGATACGCACAATGTGTTTTGTTGAGTAAGACTGAATTTAAACAGAAACTGGACTTCAACAGCAAATTAATGGTCTAGATCCAAAAATAGAGTACCACCTTGTGGTGGCAGATGTTGTCACCGTGGTAGGCCACCACAAGATCCTGGATATTTGTACTGATGTTGTAATTTTTTAAACAGTACCCAGCCCTAGAAACAACCCACCAAATGTTGTCAGACTCAAACATTGCAAAAGTTTTATGAGTGTGCAGACATATATGACATCACTTTCTTCCATCTGAGCACAAACCAATACAAAGAGCACAGAGACAAACAAATATAGAAATAACCCTGTTAGAGGACCTTTAAAGCATAACTAAAACTCACTTTTGGCTTGACTACCTCCTGCCTGAAATGTGAAAAAAAATCTCAAAATCGGGCAAAGTGTAAGGGGGCTAAGATATGTCTAGTTACCCAATGGGACTGCCCCTTGGTCCACAGCACCTCCCTGCCCCCAACCACACAGAGAGTGGTGACGGGGTGACTACGGGGGGCTCGGTTGGTGATGAAAGTAGGCTCCTGCTACCAGGATCAGCCAATAGCAAAATTAAATTGCAATAGCCTGGTTTCGACCTTTAGAGGGCAGTCACTATTCATATTTATGACACATTATGTAGAATTTTAGTACTTTGCACTCAAATGTCAAGAGTTGGGCCTGAACAAAAAACATATATTTTGAGTTTGGGGGCATCAACTATTTTAATGCTCCTTTAAAACTATAAGAAAACTATAGTTACAGCTAAAAGTTTACCAGAACTTTCCAAATATTTCTTTCTCCTCAGAGGGAGTCGTGTGTTGTTTCAGTGACTCATAATGTGCTATACAGTGAGCTATAAAAAACCTAATGTGCCACCTCCAGAAATGGTTAGAAAGAAGCTACATCTGTGAACAGAAGCTGTGTAGGAACCATGAGTGCCAGCCGCTGCAGCAGATGCTACCGTCGTGTGAAATATCACCCGTACATGTGTGACTACTGAGCATTGTTGAGCACACAATCATCTGAGTGTGCTGTTAAAAGTGGAGGGATTTAACCACATTGTTATAACGTGTTTTATTTGGTTAGTTGTAGTTCAGCCGTTGCTCCTGCCGAGAAAGGTTTGAGTTGACACACACATACAAAGTGACGAGGATCAGGGTGTCACATCGCCCCGGCAGAAGAACTGTGCCTCCTGATCTGATATCACTTCCGTTGGTGTATTATTGTATCATGTGTAAACACGTGTGACTCCCATGTATCTTTATTGCCCTTTATCTGCGTACAATGTCTTTATCCTGCTTTGCACATCACAGATTTTATAGGATGCTTTGAGCTAGGCTAACTTTAAGAGTCCGCGTGGCTGAATCTGGACATATTAGTTGTGTTTCTCTGTCACACACACACACACACACACACACACACGTTCATGCTTTCGTGCCTTTTCCTGCAGCTGGACGTTTCTCGCCTACAGCTGCTCCATTGGCAAAACACACACCTGCTACCTTTTTTTTTTTGAGTCACACACACACACTGTCATGTCTTTTGGCTGAGAGCTGTGCCTTCTGAGCTGCACACACACACACGCACACGCACACACACACACACACACACATTAAAACACACACTCTGCCTTCTGCTCGGGGTGCACAGGCCTCCTGCTCTTCGCTCCTTACTGCTTCGTGCACTGACATTGTTTTCTAAAGATGGCTGTAGGGTAAACGAGAGGATGTAAACTGATAATGCAGCGTGACTCGCTGTGAATCCACATTAGGGCATTTGCTACTTTTTTCAACATATAACGTTATACTTTCGAGGCATATCTGCTTTTTTAGATAACATATACTGAAGAATGCTAGACGGAGAAGGTAATCTGGATTTGAGCCCGCAAAGTTGCAGGTACACAGCGACTGTAGAACAGATGGCGAAGATGACAAAGGTTTAGACATATCAGTGCTCTGCTGCTTTCGTGGTTTGCCGTTTTCCCAGAGTCGCCAGCTACTGTGGTCCTGCGTTATTGATGTTTGTTTCCCAAGATGCTCCTTCCAACTTCAAAAGGAATGTGTAAATTGTTTCGGAGATAACGTGGCTCTCTGGCAGCAGAGTAACACATTGCTATCACACTCTCGCAGCCGGCAGTGGGCAAGAAAAGTCTTAATGTGCCCCCAAACAAGGCGAGACCCCGATCCACCACGCATAGCGTTATCAGCATCCTCAATTTCTCCCAGTTGTAGACCAGAACATTGTGATCAGATAGAGGCGGAGGCAGGGTGATCCCTCTCTGCTGTGCTGCCCTAAATCAGAGTGGAGGTTTTACAGCACATGACATAGATCTGAGAGTGTTCCCTGTAGCATTTAGAGCCCAAAATAGGTCTTTTCTCCTGTCGCCAACCCAATACACAGATTTTTTTTTCTGTCCCCCAGAGTTGATTCTCAACATAACTGGAAGAAGCACCACTTTTCAGGTCACTCTCTGGGCCGTGGCTGTGTGAGAAACATCCATCAAGACATAACGAGCTGCGTTGGTTGAGAGCATTTTGGGAAACGTGAGTTTTGATTGTGATGGTCAGATGTCCAGCAGCATGTTTTCTCAGGTGAAATCTGAATGTGCGGTTCAGTCCTCTGATGGCGCTGACAGAAACAAATGAGAGCTGACTTTAAGCTTCTGCCGCAAATTAAACTCGGACTGATTTTCTGTACGGCGTTTTGTGAAGTTTTTTTGAAATTCCAGGCGCAAAACATCTCCACACTAAAATCATTTATCTTTGTTCTGCTCTGCTGTCAGTGGTATCCAGGTTCCTCTCATATCCAGGACTATTTTTACACCATTTAGTCTTGCACGCTGTGCGCTGAGGCACATTTCAGTAAAAGCCACAAACACCCGGGCTGATAGCCTGAAAATGTGTTATTGAGCCGCGTACGGCTGCACAAAGCAGCAGAAGCAAACCACTGGAGTTTACAATTTCCACCTTCCTGGATAGAGAGGGAGGCACATTAAACTCATTAAATGACATTTTGATGGGGTAATTAAACAGAATGAGTGTGTAAATGAACAGAGTCTGCGAGAACACCTGTTCAGCTCAGAAAAAGTGGACACTGATGTTTTTATGTCCGAGAGAGAGAATATCTGTACAGCATCTCAATGGGGTCACTGCCATGTTCTCAGGGTCCTACGTTCCCCAGATTTTTGTGGCACATAATGGGAACATGACAAAGGGTCCTATGTGTCCCAGTTCTACATGCGTGCTCTCCCAGGACCCTGTGTTTCCAGGGTCAAAGTACAAACCTGAACACGTTGCTGCCCAGCTTTAGTTGCTTACTATGACATTGGTTAGGATAGGGACCATCATCATGACTTTGAGAGTCCCAGTAATTCCTCTGTCAGTATGGAGAACAACTCCCAAATACATATCAGCCCTAAATTTAGAATAATGCAGGATTCATACAGTCATGAAAAACATGGAAAAGTCATGGAATTTGCAAATAGCAATTTCCAGGCCTGGAAACATTTTGGAAAACTAGATATACCCTAGATTTTTTGAAAAAAAGTCATGGAGTTTTGTGTCTCAGACTTGTATAATAACACATGATGTGTTCAGGAACTGTCAGAATTTTTTTTTTAAATCTGGTATCTGGTAAAATTTGGTAATTTTTTAAAAGACAACATGCACGGGATGAATGGAAGGTATGTTTAAAAAAAAAAGTTTCGCCAAGATATTTTCTTTAAAGAAAAGTTATAAAATGGCCCACTTTAAAGAAAACATGTCAAAAATCAGCAGTGAAATAAATACAAAATACAGCCATTTATAGTTGTTTTCCTCCCTCTAAAGTAATAATAAAAGTTAAATGACCTTTAACCTTTGTGGTGCATGACGCCTTTCACAAGCTTTTAAACCTTTAAAAACCAAAGCAATTTTGGTTTTATTTCTTTTGAAACATGGAAACAAAGGAATATATCGCATATTGCAAGAAATTGGAAAAGGTGACAAGGAAACAAACTGAAATGAGTTTTAAAAAAGTTTGGAAAAAATAAATAAATTAAAAATAGCAACTTTATTTAACACTTTTTACTAACTTCTTGCTAATTTTGGGTCGTTTCTTGTGAAGCTGCTCAATGCCTTCTCCCCGTTTTTTTTTAAAGAAAGCAAGCTAATTTGCGGTAGTGTATTTGAGGTAGTAGTTACCTTTGGACAGAGCTTGGCTTGCTCTCATACGGATATCAGAGAAAGAAAAGTTGTTTTCCCAAAAATGAAAATATATTCTTGCTATCTTAAGGGCATGTTGTGTTTTTTTTCTAGCTGTATTACTTAAGGCTTTATTACTCAAACATATTAATCAGAGCCTCATTACTGAACTAGCCTTAACAAAAAATTGGATCAATTTGTGGTTGTCTTGTGGCGGCAAAACAGTCAAGGCAGCGTTTCCAGCTGTAATAAATAACAGTCAGTACCAGAAGAAAAGGTAATCGCAGTTCTTGTGGCTCAAAAATTACTTTAATACCACTTCTGTCTCCTTAACCTGTGTCTTTCTAGTTGCCATGGTTAAGGATGCTGCAGCTCGGAGGTAATGAAGGGTAGCTCTCTGCAGCAGGGACAGAAATGTAACTGACTGCTGGGAAGAGAGCTTCAAGGAACAAATGCATCCTGATCAAAACACTGGCGGTTCAGGCTGCTGGCATCGTGACATCGCCTGCGCCTGTTGGCAGCGTGCCGCGGCGTTTGAGGCTGAGGTGAGGACAGCCTCAGGCAGCTCTTTGCTCATCAGCTCACTGGTCTGCATTGAACAGAAGCAGCAGCTCTTTAGCAGCAGTCACCGAGCTGCAGACTGCACATATCAGACTGTCGCTGTGGATTGTAACGTTAACTCTCACACCTCTGTCAGCTATCAAGTATGAAGTATCAAGCCAAGGCTGCTCAGTGCATACATCTGCCAGAACAGCAAATTTACTGGTGGTGCATATAAAAGAGATACTGTAGGAGAAAGAGCAGTTCAGGGATTCAGAGAGTTTGAATGGTGAAATCTTTCCATGTTGGCGGCTCCCTGCTGTCTGGATCTGTCATCATCATCTAGTCCCGGCTTCAATGTCCCATTCTTCAGTAGGACGGCCTTTTGGACAAGGTGGTACATGTGTATTTACTACATCGAAACATCTGTATGATATGTGATCCAACACTTTGTATCTCATGCTATTGTACAAATAAAAGCTTCATGAAACATGAGATTAACGTCTGATGTGTTTGTTTCTGATTTGTTTTACACTGAAACTAGCTTCAAGTTGGTTTTATTTGTTATATGTATATTTTAAAAGAAAAAACAATCTACTAAACTTATTTAAATAAAGAAATAAAGAAAAACTTTTTAAATAAGCCCCCACCCCCCAAAAAAATATTTATTATTAAATTTAAGATAATATTTAAATTTAATTCCCAAGTCAACAACCTCCACTTTGATAGGGCTTTTGGCGTAAGATCACGGTGCCAAAAGCCACCCTTCACGTCTGCATGACACGCCGCTGGATGGCGTTAGGTGAGAATGTGGCCGGACACAGAACTCACACGGTGTTATTATACACCAGCGGACAGCCAGGTGGCACCTGCTGCATCAGCATGATGAAATCATCAACAATTGTCAAAAAAACAATCTAAACTTTATTTAAAAAGTTTTTGTGTTGTCGCTCCAGGTTACAAGGGGTTAAAAGGAAACAAACAATATTTAAAAAAATATAACGTAACAAGAAAACACATGACAATATCCCCAACTTGTGTTCATCTGTACCCAGGTCCCGTTATGGAGGTCTTTGTCCTCATCTGCCGGAGATTTGGAGCTATTACAGCACGAGTCACATTTCTGTCAGGCGCTGTGTGGGCCACCTCACGTGACGTCATGCTGGCTGACGAAGGACCCCAAAACGGCGGCTCGTCGTCGGAGTTTCATTGAGATTGTTTGTGTAAATGAAACTTTATCCACCTGAAATCTGAATCATCTTAAAGAACACGCCGGTAAATATTTTATCACACACATCTACAGTTTGTTAGTAACCAAAGGGACGTGATATGCGCGTAAAATGCGCACAGATTGAAGTTATTTAGCACGAAAATGAAGGATGGCGTCCGGCAAAAGTGGCGCTTTCTATGAATGGACTCAGTCCGATCAATGCAAGTTGGTATCTAAGCTGTGTAGGCTGACTGTGCAGAATTTGGGCTAATTTCAGTCATCAAAGATAATGATAGGTAACCTTGTGCTACTTCGTGTTTGTAACAAATGAGCGAAGTTTGCAAATAAACGTTAATTTATGGTTATTCGGACTTGCTAAGCTAACATTAGCAGCGTTTATTGACATGTAACTTAAATACCACAACTTCACATGTGTGTCCAGCAAGCATGTTAATCCTTAATTAACTTTTAATAGCTGTTTTTAGAGAAGTGTATTTATATTTGTAAGCTTGATTTATTTTATCACGGTGATATTTCCTCCACAGTGCAGCTCAGCTCAGTTTCACATCAGATTAATGTAGAATAAAAGACTGCACATGGTGAATAAACTGAGCTGTCCTTCGCACAAACACGCGTATTACTGTAAATTAATGTTTTAAAACTCCAAATCATTGACCTCAGCAGGCTTGTATTTGGGACAGGCGTCTATATTTGTGGCTTTTATTTCTTTTCACACAAAACTGTTGTTAAAAGATGGAAATAAAACCATTTTTTATTTAACTCTTGGAAACCTGTGGGAATTTACTTCATTTTTTATTTCAAAAACATGGGAAAAATGAAATGATCAACAAAAGAAGAAGCAATTACCCAAAAGTTAGTAAGTAATCTGTGAAAAGTACAAAAAAATACCAGAAAATTCGCCAAAAAAGAAAGAAAAATGAGAAAGTAGAATAAAAAACACAAAGCAAGAGATGGTCTTAAAAGAGTGTCTAAAAACTATAATAATTCTTTAAAATATTGTAAATATATAGAATTATGAATATAGTTGACTGGGATTTTTTTAAAAATGTATGTCCACACTGAAAAAAGTTTAAACATTTATATTTGTTTGTGTGATCTCAGCAGCGAACAAACGTTATCTGAAGCAGGTCGCCAACAAACGGGTTTTATACATCCAAAGATCTTATATAAAATAATAATAGATTTTATTTATAACGAGAAACAAATACCAAAGTGCTACAAGATAAAACATTAGCAAAAAAATAGCAACCAAAAGTCATAAATAAGAGTAATGAAAATAAACTGCATTGCAGTCAGACTGGGCCTGTAATTTAGACCGGCCTTTATTTGTTAAAATGTGCTGCCACATCGGACTAGTAAAAGGCACTGTGCATTTAATTGGGACTAGCTTTATTTGATGTTTTACAGTACCTATATGTGTTTGTTTTTCATTATTTCTCCACAGTTTTGAGCTGGGCTAAGTGCTCTGTTTGCAGCCCCTGAAGAACCTTGTGGGGAAACCACAGAAAAGGAGCCATGTTTCTGTACAACATCACCCTGCAGCGCGCTACGGGCATCACTCATGCCATCCATGGAAACTTCTCAGGTGAGATCGCTGCCTGCCTTATTGATTTTTTGGGGGTGTCGTGGTGCAATATCTGGCTCTTTTTTTCCACACAATAGTATTCTTGGGCAGCATTTTAAACCCTAGTTTGCTTCAGATGTGTGAGGAAAAAGTTGGTTTGGACCGACTTTTTGATTACGTTTACATGCACTAAATATTTTTTTTTCCCGCTTTTCCGAGTCCTGCTTAGCTGTTAACGTTCCTAATAAAAAATGAACATTAATACTTCTGTTTACATGCAGTGAGGAAGCACAATATTAGATCTTTGTCAGTATCCAATAAAGTGATTATTTCTAACTAATTTTGTCCAGCTAATATTTGCACGTATTTTTTCAGCTAATTGCAGAGAACATCAAGTCTCTCCTGTAGCAGTTAACATATTACACCTACTATCGTGATGGATGTCAGATGCGACATAAAATACAATGCTTTTCAAAATGTACACATTCACTGGGTAAAACAGTAAAGCCAATTTAACGTTAGTTACAAGTAAAACACACCACATTCATTCTTATGTAATAAATTTAAGAAAAAACTGAAAAATTCTTCCCACTTAAACAGGCTTGAATGATGCCCTGAGACAATCCTGACAACAGCTGATACCCGGGCAAATTTTAACTAATTAAAATCTCATAATTAAAGTGTCATCTTATTAGCCTGTTATATCAGCAGAGAAGTTAATTGGGCCATTGCTGATATTTAATTTTAAAGCAGTTATCTGCCAATACTGATGACCTGCTGATATGATCATGTAACCTTATAACATGCAGGCCTGCATGCTCCGATTAACGTTCATCACGTCAAAATATAGAAACCTTTTCTCCATGCTGTCATTTCTGTTTTTTTCCAAATGCGCGTTTTTTGTGTTTGTATGCTCTGACTGCAGTCAGCAGAAAGGATGCAACTCTGTTTGTTTTCAGCTAAAACGTAACACATGCAGAATCCTAAAAGAAAGATATTTGTGTATTCATAGGAACCAAGATGCAGGAGATTGTTGTTTCCAGGGGAAAGATCTTGGAGTTATTGCGGCCAGATGCCAACACAGGAAAGGTGCACACTCTGCTCACAGTGGAGGTTTTTGGCATCGTGAGGTCGCTGATGGCCTTTAGACTCACCGGAGGAACCAAAGGTACGTAGCTGAAGGTGCATGTTCCCCTAACATGGATCATACAGTTAAATACACCATTCTAAATATATACTTAAATATAGATAAATGTAAGTGCAGAGTTAGTCTCTGGTTTTCCTCTTTTCCTGAGATCTTAGTTTGGGAGAAACATAAGAAACATCATTTTATGACCTCACAAAAATATATAAATATGTTGATAAAGTGTGAGAGGGATAAGCATATTTCTCTCAGTTTTTTGTATTATCAGTGTTCTTCTATGTTTTCCAGACTACATTGTTGTTGGCAGTGACAGCGGTCGTATCGTCATCCTGGAATATCATCCATCTAAAAACATGTTTGAGAAAATCCACCAGGAAACGTTTGGGAAGAGCGGCTGCAGGCGCATCGTCCCCGGACAGTTCCTGGCTGTCGACCCAAAAGGCAGAGCTGTCATGATCGGTAAGCAAATCTAAGAGTTTAAATGTTTCTCCATGAATCTAAACGACCCAGTAATATAATAGTCAGTATATGCTTGTGATCACACAGATGAGGTCAGTATAACTCTAAAACACAGTAAAATGTGTCCGTATTTTACAGTCGTCTTTTGTCCAACATCTTTTCCATATACACCTTAGAAAGAGTTTACTTTGTGTAGCACAGTTCAATATACCACTGGAAATGAACATTGAATGTATTTGAAGGTATTTAGTTTTTAATTTAGGGTTTCAAATATTAATTTAAAAAATGTAATTGAATAATATTAGTAATTTTTAAATATACTTTTTTTATTTTAATTTTTTGCAGACAACAAATGTCATATCGATGTTTGTGAAAAATAATACAGAAATGAATTATTATATTTCAAATATCTGTGAGATTGCTCTGCTTGTGTTTCACAGAGCTTTGTCAGGATGTTCTGAGTAGTTTTTAGCTGTATAATAATTATTCAAATGATAACAAAAATGGTCACAAGCTTTGTAAATTCACAGAAAGTACATAGAAAGGTGGTTGAACCCAACATTTTGGGAGTTTGGAATGCCTTTAATCAGTCCATCCACGATTTGGCGATGTTGGGGTCGCAACAATTCACGCAAAATCAGGCAATCCCCGTGAATTCTGCACAGCCTTGCAATGTTGTCATATCACTGCAAAATACATTTTCCAGCTTGTGAAGTTGTTAGCCCAATTCACTTCTAGACACTGTCGCCCTAGCAGTACGTGCCTTCCTATGTCATAATAAGACCTCTGAATATACATGCTGCCTTCAAATGGAAATCGTGAGCAGATTTCCATTTGAAGGCAGCAGGCATATTCAGAGGTCTTTAGCCATTACTGTAAGTTAAATAAAATTAATCATTTGGGATGCCTTTTGTCTCCCTCCATTTAGGAGCGATAGAGAAACAGAAGCTGGTTTATATTCTAAACAGAGATGCAGCTGCGAGACTGACCATCTCCTCTCCACTGGAGGCCCACAAAGCAAACACACTGGTCTACCACGTAGTCGGAGTCGACGTGGGCTTTGAAAACCCCATGTTTGCCTGCCTGGAGATGGACTATGAGGTGAGGTCAAGGTTACGCCTTAAAGATCACGAACACAGCTGGTGCTGCAGATGTGATGAGTTTGTCATGTCTCTTCTCTGACTGTCACTGGAGAAACATTTAACGCCTCTGATCTCAGCACGTACCATTCATTTCCAGCATCATTGGTATACAATTTCAGTGTTTCCTCTAGGATTTTTTTCAGCAGCGGGGGCAGGCTCTCCGGGGAGCCGTGGCGGCGTAAACAAATGACACTTGACTGCAGATTTTAGTTTTATGCCCAGCATAATGCCCCTTTTTATTGAATGGTTGGCATGAAAATCGCTTTTTAAAGGCTGAATGTAAAAATACATCATGGCGTGTATATCGCTTAATGCTATCAATTAGTTTACTCACGTCAGCGACACTGAGTTGAGTTGGCACCGGGCCCAATTAACTTAAGCTACGTAACCTTAACTCAGAGGCGGTCCTGGGTAGTTTTGCACCCTGGGCGAACCCCCCCCCCCCCTCAAAAAAGTCATCCATTAACATCGTATTATCTGAGCATAATGCCTCAAATTTTAATAGTTGCTAGTTCAGCAAAGCTAAAAACCAAATACAGTCGTCTTCTGTGGCTAAGTAGCAGCATATTAGCAAGAGGATAATAAATAGCGTATAAGCTACTGTTTCATTACGTACAATTAACGTCACCTGACCTGCATACCTTTTATCTTTTGAGCGTTTCTCCTCTTCTTCTTTCCCTTTCTTTCTGAACTGGACATCTGATGGTTTCTTTGGTCTTTTGTCCATGATACACCCTTGACTCAATTTAACATCATCACCTTTTCCCTCCATCCAACGCCCATGTGGTGATGTTCAGCATATTCCAACATGCTCTTATGTTGAAAGGACTGCAACAGGAAGTAGTTCTGAGCGGAAGCTCTGTATTGCGTATTGAGAGTTATGCAGACGCTTGACGGATTTAATGCGGTCAGACATTAAAGTGAGTTCCAGTAAAAACCTGACAGTTGTGGCAGTTTTTACATTTTCACATAGCGCAATAAATGTAAAAGTATCTATGTTAATTTTATGAATGAAATACAATTTATTTGGAAGCAGCTGGGATCATAACAGGTCAGTCTATCCCTCACCCCCCTCCTTGCTTTTCCTCTGAGAGTTAAACTCAGCCTGCTCTCAGCCTCTGCAGCTGTGAGCTGATCGCCCTCCTGTCTCCCTGCTGCCTTTTCTTCTGACGCACACAACCTGTAGACATGACTCTCAGCAGAAAGTTGACATGATAGTAAGGGCGCCCCGCACCTGCGCCACTAACGTGACGTGGAAATGAGCGGTAGAAAATTTGCGATTTTTATTTATTTATTTATTTATTTATTTTGCGGGTGCTCGTGCGCCCCCAAATAGATTGCGCCCTGGGCGGTCGCCCACATTGCCCATAGCAAAAAACCGTCTCTGCCTTAGCTGGCCATCAATATTTTGCGAATGTTTATTTAACTAATAAAATCTATTATAAGTTTTCTTAAGCTAATAAGTCTACCTTTTCTCCGGTAAGTTGCACACTATTTTCAAGCCGACACTCCTCTGACTCTCCGACCTGATGCCTGGATGCGAGTAGCTAATTAACGTCGGCACCAGTTAGTTCTGTTGGGGGGTGGGAGGGGGCGGTGCTATCTACCCCAAAGAGCAGATACGGAGCAAGATAGTTATCTGCCTCAGCACTCGCGACACCCAACGCAGTGCAGGACTGTGCTGTGATGCGGCGGTGGTGTATTTGCAATTTAAAAAAAAAAAAAAAACAACATTTGAAGGAGCGGCGGGTAGGATTTAGGAGTGGTGGGCCGCCACTCCTAAATGAGTGTAGAGGAAACACTGAATTTTGTTGACTCTCCTGATGCTTTAAACATTTGTCACTGTCTCAGGCTCGACTCTGTGCCCTAACACGAGATTTATCTGATCCTGTGTGTTGATATTCGCTCGTTATAGGAAGCTGACAACGACCCGACAGGAGAAGCTGCCGCCAACACGCAGCAGACGCTCACCTTTTATGAGCTGGACCTCGGCTTGAATCACGTGGTCCGCAAATACAGCGAGGCTTTGGAAGAGCACGGGAATTTCCTCATCACTGGTAAGCATTTGGGCACATGTGGTTGCAAACTCTGAGGATAAAACAAAAGTTGCATCAGTCTGTGATGCCAAAAACAGGCTGGTGTGTCAAAATATTGAAATTTAGAAACATATTTAGAAATGTGTTTAAGTGTATGCTGGGTAATATAGTTACTGTACAGTGCTCCTGCTCCTCCTAATTCACATGATCGTTATTTATTGTTTATGTTGTCATAAGTTTAAGTGTTTGTTTTTTTCTCTTGTGTTTTTTTGGTGTTTCTCAGATATGTTTTTTATTTAATCTTTTTTATCGTTTTTGCTGATTTTATTGTTATTTATAACTTTTGACAGCCATTTCTGCTAGTTATTTATTTTTATTGAATTTATTGCTATTATATATCCTTTTAGCCCACTGAATGTGAATCAGGGCATTGCTGTAAACGAGCTTCGTGCTCGGTCAGTTTACCCTGTATGAACAATGACGTGATGACGATATCTTGTAAGTTTTTAGGACTGAATTTGTTTTCAGGAGACCACATATAGAGATTGTTAGGTTATAAAATATCGCCCTCATCAAAGTGTTGTGGAAGTGATGAGTTTGTCATGTCTCTTCTCTGACTTTCACTGGAGAAAGATTTAACACCTCTGATCTCAGCACAAGTCTACCGACACAACAACACACGAGGGCGAGGACAAGCCTAAAAACAGCCCACCCTGCTTTTGGATATCAGCTGATTTCACTGCAGTCATCATTTTCAAGAGAAACTGACACTAAACGCTCCTCTCTGTCTAGTTCCCGGTGGTTCAGACGGGCCCAGCGGAGTTCTGATCTGCTCCGAAAATTACATCACATACAAGAATTTTGGAGACCAGCCTGACATTCGCTGTCCCATCCCACGACGCAGGGTGAGTCCGAAATACAGAAACACATCATGAAAAACAAATCTTTATTCTAAACTTTCTGAGTTCCTTTTTCGAGAGTTTTCTTTTGAGCATCTGAATGTGACGCTTCTCTTGACTTTAAGGATTTAAGATATAATTTAGTTACTAGTAAAAGCCCTCTGTGCTGGTGACGGCTGTGGCCAGTTTTCAGGTTCTTCTGGTTCTGATATCTGAAGATTGCCACGAGGGAGTTTCCTCAAGTTTGGCACAAAAGTCCACTCGTACTCAAGAATACACTTAATAGAATTTGGTGGCGTCCACCGTGAAACTGTGCTGATTGCATCGATCTCCTGTGCTGCCGGGTTCGAGATGTGTGTGAAGCATTCATGTTTTCTCAGACATAAATGTTATCTGCATCTGGACTGCTTCACATACAGCCGTGAGGCGGTAATTCCGGTTTGAAATGGAAGGATGTTTTTCTCCTGTGTTTTTGGAAGCTTTGTTATAATTTAAGTCATTACACCCACTCCACCTATTTTTATGTGTTGAGTCACGTTTTGTCTCTGCGTGCACATTTTTTTTTCCTGCTCCCCTCCCCCATCTCTTTTCCTTCATCTGTCTCTTCCTGCAGAATGACCTGGATGACCCGGAGCGCGGCATGATCTTTGTCTGCTCAGCCACCCACAAGACCAAGTCAATGTTCTTCTTCCTGGCCCAGACGGAGCAGGGAGACATCTTTAAGGTTACCCTGGAAACAGATGAAGAAATGGTGAGCAAAGATGAAGCGCGGATGGAGGGTCCCTGCCTCTGTAGTGTTGTCTTTTTACACTTTCTTTGCTGTCACATGACAGTTTCAAAGTGAAAGAAATGATTTTTTATTAGGTGCTGCATACCGTTCACCTCTGATGTTAACGAGAAATGCAAAGTTTTTGATACATTTCCTGTGAATTGATTCTTCAGCTAAATGTTTTGGCACATATATGTGTGTTTAAAAGTTGTCTGTGTTGTTTCTCAGGTCACAGAAATCAGGCTAAAATACTTTGACACGATCCCTGTGGCAACTGCTATGTGTGTCCTGAAGACTGGCTTCTTGTTTGTGTCCTCAGAGTTTGGAAACCAGTAAGTCATGTCTCAGCATCAGTTCCTCTTCAGGTTAATTATGTTTACCTTGTTTTACCAGATTTTTCAACCTTTTGTACTTTTCTTTCTTTTCAACCTTCAGATTGGTGTAAAAAAAAGTCCTCAGAGCTCCGTGTTGTTGTCTGTTTATTGTTTTTTTTCTCTCTAATCTCTCCTGCTCATGATGTTTGCCTTGCTTCCCTTTAGTTACCTTTACCAGATCGCTCACTTGGGTGACGACGATGATGAGCCTGAGTTTTCCTCTGCGATGCCGCTGGAAGAGGGAGACACCTTCTTCTTCCAGCCCCGCCCCCTCAAGAACCTGGTGCTGGTGGACGAACAGGAGAACTTATCACCCATCATGTCCTGTCAGGTCAGTGTGTCTGTGTGTGTGTGTTTGCACTTGTTCTCTCACAACTGGGCCTTCAGATACCTGTGAGCTCTATCGCTTAATAATAACAAAGTTAGTACAGTCAAGAAAGACCTGGAAAAGTCTTGGAAGTCTTGTTTGCAAACAGGCCTGGCAGAGTTTTAGAAAAATAAATATACCCTGAAAATTTTGGAAAAAGTCCTGGAAATCTCTTTCACAAAACTTTAAATAATACATGATGTGTCCAAGGACAATCAGAAATTTGAAAATCCAATGCTATTGTCTGTTTTTACAGTTTTTAGCTGTGATAAATGGTGACATCGTGGTGAGTTTTAAAGAAAACATGAAGGGCTTTGGAAGTTTTGTTTTAAAGAAAAAAAAAATCCCCAAATTAAAAAACCCCACGTTTTCTTTAAAAAACACTACAAAAAATACTGAAAACAAGCCCAAATGTTTACTTCAGAAATAAAAAAAAGCCAAAATGTTTCTTTTAAAATCACCAAATACTTTTTAAAGTGGTGGCTGCCCACTTAGCCTTAAAAAAGGCCAAAATATTTAAAGAAAAGATACCTGTGGGTTTGAAAGGCATGTTTTCTCTACAGATCTGCAGTAAAATAAATGAATGAATTTCTGGTAAAAATGGGTATAAACCCTGTAAAAAAGTCTAATTTCTCGCTGGCTCGTTGTCTACTCTCTTCCTGTTTTTGACAGATTGCTGATTTGGCCAATGAAGATACACCACAGTTGTACGTTGCCTGTGGACGAGGACCGCGGTCCACCCTGAGGGTCCTTAGACACGGACTGGAGGTAAATGAACACGCACATAACAACACAGCGTGTAACTTGCATGCAGACGAGTTCAGGCGCAGACACACTGCAGGCTGAAAGTGATGAGTTTGTTCATGTCTCTTCTCTGAGTAAAAGCTGAAGAGTCTGTCAATTACTCTGATTTTAGCGCGAACAGAATCTGGTGTCACCACTGAAAGCTGCTGTCACTCGCTGATTACAAACATGACAGACAGTCACTGGTTGTTTGTTGCTTGTGTGGCGTTCCTGGTTCATTTTGAGTGTGATGAGAGCAGATCCCTCCTGTGAGAAAACACGCACACACGTGCAGCACGGCTCTGAGAGATGCTGTTTCTTTAATAACATGCACACACAAACTTAAAATGTTGTGTTATACGTTGCATGAAACCGACCTAAGTCTTCCCTACAGTGTCATGATACTGTGACTAACATTAAATCCCTTTTTTGTCTCTTCTGTTCTTCTCTACTTTGTTTATTCTCTTCCTCCCTCACTTTCCGTCTCTGTCAGGTATCCGAGATGGCTGTGTCCGAGCTGCCCGGTAACCCCAACGCTGTGTGGACAGTACGCAGACATGTAGAAGGTAACGAACTTCCTGTTTCAGCCTTCTCTTTTATTGTCTTTTTTTAAACAACGTCTCAAAAACCTAATTTACAATTGGGCTTACAGTCAGTTAAAGGATGCAGTGACGGGCTTGGATTAATGAGATGACTGGAGACGACTGATTCTCTGATACTGTATCTTAACGCTGTCAGAATGAATGAATTTCACTTCTCAGATTTCCCAGGTGTTGTGTTTACAAACAGCAGCATGGTAACACCTTCAGGCTGGATTCAGTTGTTTGGTGTTGAGTCTGTGAATCTGCTATTCAGTCAACACAGGATTGATAACAACTTGTAATAGTAATAATAATAAAATTAAATAAAATAAAAGTGCTTCACAGAAAGATAAAAAGATACATGAAGAAACTACGAAGAAAAAAGTATACAAATTATATGAATAAGAAGGTAAGATAAAACAAACAAAAACTACCATATCAACAGATTCAGTATCAAAGACTGTTTCTAATTTTGTTGTTGGGTCGCCCCCTATGTTCACATTTGTCTTCATTAAAAGGACAAGAATACTTTCTTGTTGATTAGGAGGTCAGTTTGCTCTGAGATTTAATTTCAGCTTTAAAAGCATTTTGCCTGCTCAGAAAGAGGTGAGGGTGGACGGCCAGCTGTCGCCTATAGAACCTTCACCATTTTTAAACCTGTGCAAGGTCTTCTGCAGATGTGTAAGAGCGCGTTTCAACAAATGTCACTGAAGTAGTCGTTTATAACACATCTTTAATGTGAATTATTCTAATAATTCTTGTCTTAATTCCCATGTGTTTGTCCTCGTGGTCTCGTTGATCTTTCCTGACATTTATTCATCATGTTTAGCCTCAGCAGGACTTTTTAATCAGCGTTTCTCTGTCTTTGTTTGTCTCTGTTCCTTTTTTCATTAGATGAGTTTGACGCCTACATCATTGTGTCTTTCGTGAACGCTACTCTGGTTCTGTCCATCGGGGAGACCGTAGAGGAAGTGACAGATTCTGGATTTCTGGGCACAACGCCTACTCTGTCCTGCTCGCTGCTCGGTGAAGACGCGCTGGTGCAGGTGGGTGTGATGAGTCTCGAACATCATCTTTATTTGTTAAATACAAAGTGATACCAACAATGAAACCAACGTACTTTCTTTCCATCTTATTTCTTCCCTCGCTCCCTCCGGGCTCCTCCGTACAGGTGTACCCAGACGGTATTCGCCACATCCGAGCAGACAAGCGTGTAAATGAGTGGAAGACTCCGGGTAAAAAAACCATTGTCCGCTGCGCTGTGAACCAGCGACAGGTTGTTATCGCACTCACTGGAGGGGAGCTGGTCTACTTTGAGATGGACCCGGTAAGAAGGCACATGGATGTTTCAGCATTTCATATCTCACATTTTATGCTGCTTCAACCTCATATTTAACAAGTCACAAAATCGCAGTGTAACCTCAAAAGGATTTGGGGGTGGGGGGGGTAAATCTACCACTGCAGGCCTTAAAGTTTCAAAAATAAGTTTATATTCTTTTTATAGAGCAACCATTTTTGCAAAATGCCAATTTTTATACCTTTTTCTAACTTTTTTTTTTCTTCATCCGTGAGCACCGTCTCACTGACACTGTCATTGACACATTTATTAACTCATCTAGAGATGACTGAAAATCTGCAGTGTAATATTGTTCTGTTTTTGTCTCCGTCCTTTTCCTCCCTCTAGTCCGGCCAGCTGAACGAGTACACCGAGCGGAAGGAGATGTCTGCAGACGTGGTGTGTATGAGTCTGGCCAACGTTCCACCTGGAGAGCAGCGCTCGAGGTTCCTGGCTGTGGGACTGGTTGACAACACTGTCCGAATCATCTCCCTGGACCCTTCGGTACAAACAGAAACACACCCAGCACCTGATACCATTAAATTAAATGTTCTTTGTGTTAGTAAGTGTCAGTTAACCCTTTAAACCCGAGCAAATGGGCTTGATTTCTTCCAAAAACATGGGAGAAGGCTAAGAGCAACAAAAGAAGACTATTGGCAAGAAATTAGTAAGAAGTACATGAGAATTACCTTAAAATTAGTTTTAAATAAATAAATAAACGAATAGGATAATAATAATAATTATAATAGTAAAAAAGTAAAAGACAGTGCTTAAAAATGATTTCATAAAATCTGCAACATAATTTTAAATATTTATTCATGATAGTGATGAATTTTGTTTGTCTTTAACTTTTGTCTTTTTTTCCCTAGACATTTTCCCAAGCTTTTTTATTTATAAAAAAAAATCTAAATCTACTAATTTCTTGCAATTTGTGGACCCTTTCTTACCAAGTTGCTCGTTCTGAAGAGCTGGAATCACTGCTGAAATTCACTGATAACAGATTGCTACCAAAATCTCCTTTAATCACCCAATGCAAGTAAATAGTCTTTTTCCAGCGTTTGTTCATACCACCTAATATTTTAAAGGAAGCGAACCTCTTTTATTTACATATTTATGTGTTCGCACTTTAGTGAGCCTGTTGTGTGTGTCGGCATCCTTCTGTATGTTGAAAGAGTCCAAACCCTCTGAATGTTTATGGTGTTTAGGACTGCCTGCAGCCGCTCAGTATGCAGGCCCTGCCAGCCCAGCCAGAGAGCCTGTGTATCGTTGAGATGGGAGGCGTCGAGAAACAGGATGAACTTGGAGAAAAGGGAACCATCGGCTTCCTTTACCTCAACATCGGACTTCAGGTATTGTTTCTTGTTCACCGAACTGATCCCAGAAATGTTGTTTTAAAATAACATTATTTTAGACAGTAATTCAGTTCATTTTTATTTAAAGAGCCCAATATTACAAATCACAATTTGCCTCCTGAGGCTTTACAACCTAAGACAGTCAAATCTACATCAGCTTCGGCTCAGATTGATCCTGTACTGAGTGATAGATCCAAGAGGAAAACTCTGAATAACACCTTTTCCATATTTGTCCTGTAAGAATATTACGGCCGAATATCGGAATTTCTAATATGATAATATTCTGAATTCTCTGTTATTATTCTAAGAATATCTCCAACAGCCTGTGATACCTAATCAGAATTACTGATGTATTAATAGAAGTAATGGTTTTGGATTACCAGCATGCACTATTAACTGATAAAAAAAAAAGTTATTGTCTATTTGCATGTATTTTTCTTGAGGGCTGTTGTGACAGTTTGTTGGATATAGATTGTAAATCATGTGTCTGTGTTTGATCCCCTTTGTCAGAACGGTGTGCTGCTGAGGACTGTGCTGGACCCGGTGACTGGTGACCTGTCAGATACCAGAACACGCTACCTGGGATCCCGACCTGTCAAACTCTTCCGAGTCAGGATGCAGGGACAGGAAGCTGTATGTGACTCAGACATTTACTTATGATCAATAATATAACTCAAACTTAATTATGAAAGGATGCATCAGCTTGCTTTCATACAAGTGTGACATTAAGGCTCTTTTCACTGTTGATTTGCCAAAATTCTGATCATTTTTTGTCATTTTAAAGGCCAAATAATCATGTGATGTATCACACTTGTCTTTGTCTCTTCTCACTGACAGGTGCTGGCGATGTCCAGTCGCTCCTGGCTCAGCTACTCGTACCAGTCTCGCTTCCACCTGACCCCTCTGTCATATGAGACTCTGGAGTACGCCTCCGGCTTTGCCTCCGAGCAGTGCCCCGAAGGCATAGTGGCCATTTCCACCAACACACTGAGGTATGGACACACACTGCAGCAGTTACACATACACACACTGGTGCAGCATAAGGCTGGCGCTGTTTGATTCTGTGAGAGAAAAAAACAACTAAAGGCAGCTAAAGATGTGACTTTGTAGTGACTCTGTTTTGCAATCTCTGTGTAAAAGGGGCTACAGATTGAATAAAAGCACTTCAGGTGTATAATGAAAGCACAGCTTTGCCTGATAATGTACGACACCTCCTTCTGGTGTTGTGATGCTGGTCTGACAGTCAACAGAAATCATAGGTTGACCTGTGAATGAAATGATTTGTAACTGTCTCGTTGTTCTCTTTTCCTTTATCTTCTTATTATCAGAATCTTGGCTTTGGAGAAATTAGGAGCCGTCTTTAACCAGGTGGCCTTCCCTCTGCAGTACACCCCCAGGAAATTTGTCATCCACCCGGAGACCAACAACCTGATTTTGATTGAGACTGACCACAATGCCTACACCGAGGCAACCAAAGCTCAGAGAAAGCAACAAATGGCGGAGGTATGAAGTCCCGGACAGTAACATATTTATTAGAGCAGCGAGTTGGTCTGCTGGTGATGTATCTGTTTTCATTTTTCCAGCTTAAGATTTAAAAAGAAATACTTTATCATTAGTAACCCACACTTTGCTCTGCCTTTTTTGTGGAGCATGTTTGATCGTGTCTGTGGGCTTTACTCATCTTGTGCCTGAAAACACACCTTTAACTGAGCCAAACAACACAAAGTCATAATGAGAAATTGCTGCCTCTGGCAGCTGTTTCTGCCAGTTTATTGCAATCCAAACATTGCTACAGCTCAAATCATGTTGCTGATGTGAACCACTTACTGACTCCTCTTCATCCCCTGTGGGACAAAAGGTCGTAATGAGATCTCTCAATCGCATGTTGTCCTTGGCAACGAGCTGCGTTTCTTCTCGTGAATGTTGCAACTTTTCCAGTAGACACATCAGCCAGCAGGGCCATCTCTAGCTAATAGAAGGCACCATGCAAAAGTTTAAGTTGCCCTTTAGTTCAATCATTCATGAATACACACCAAATCTGCATCATAATCCATAAGCACATGAGACCAAATCTGGCTTTTTACACATAAATCGAACTATTTTAATGTACCTTTGCTGTTAACATCAAAACTAAAACGAGGTCTGTCGCTGGTCAAAAGCTACATGAGAGACCGGTGTGGTATTCCTCCAGCTGACCTGCTTTGTTTGTTGCCTCTGCAGGAGATGGTGGAGGCTGCCGGGGAGGATGAAAGAGAGCTGGCCGCTGAGATGGCCGCTGCCTTCCTCAACGAGAATCTCCCAGAGGCTATTTTTGGTGCGCCTAAGGCCGGAGCAGGACAGTGGGCCTCGCTGGTGCGTCTTGTCAACCCCATCCAGGGTCAAACACTGGACCAGGTGCAGCTGGAACAGAACGAAGCTGCGTTCAGGTGAGCACGTTGACTTTCATGGCTTTGCACGGCTGGATGTCCAGACACTTGATCAACAGTGAAAACTGCTTGATCTGTTTTGAGGAAATTCAGGTTGTTTTTTTTACTCCCTGGTATTTTTCATAACACACGAGCCCAGAATACACACACACACGTACACACAGGAGCTAAAATTTGGCACAATCTAGTAGACTTTTCTGGCGGAGTTGGCCGTACCAACTCCTGATCAACAGCCTGATCTGCCAGGTAGTGACTCCACATTAGCAGAGGGAAACAATAAATTATATATAATTAAATTAAAATGTTGTTCTGAATGTATTATTTCATTAAATAGTAATAAAAGATAAAATTTGTGTTTGGTCAACCCTTTGAAACCTCAGCAATTTGGCTTCTTTTGAAAAACTAATTAGCAAGAAATTAGTAAAATGGTCAAAAAAATTACCTGAAAATAAGCACACAAACAAACTGGAAAGTAAAAAAAATACAGGAAAATGACCCGAAAATAATTGCTTAAAAATTACAATCATTCTGTAAAAAAAATTGAAATATAAAATTATGATGATTAGTTATTAGATCTACTAATGTCTTGCAATTTGCGCAACATTTCTTTCCCAGCTGCTCATTTCCTTTTTTCCCAAGTTTAAAAAAAATGACACTAGTTTGCTCGTGTTTCAAAGGTTTAAATACTTGTGAAAGGCATCTGAATACAGCACGAGAAAAGTTGGTCCAGTTTCAAAGGGTTAAAGTAATGGACCAACAAGGAATTTCAATAAAAGTGATTCTTATGTGTCTGAAGCAAAACATTTGAGATGATGATGCAAGGGAAAAAGGGAAGAGTTGTTGGATTAGCTTGATACATTTGGCATCTTCAGCCGGGGGGGGGGTGTTTACAGATGGTTGTAGTGAAGCTTTAAGCGTTATGAAGTGATTTATGAACAGGTAGGAAAGGAGCTGCGAAGAGTGGGAGGATGAGTAGAGATTAGGAAGGGTCAACATTTTTTGTGAAATACAAGCACCTAATGCTGCAGAAAAGGTTTTGCTTGACAGCGTGTCATAGCTTTGAATTTTAGGCGGTGTGTGGGTGTGGTGGTGATAAAGTCCAGAGTTATTATTACGCCTTTCACTTTGATCGAGAGTCACAATCCAAAACTGCCAGCCTCTCATAAATAGTTTCTTAACCATCTCAATTTCACCAGCAGACACAGTGAAACCTTTTGCCGAAAGGAACAGATGATCCTATAAAATTTCATGTTTCATGTAATGAGGCAGGACTTGGTTTTCTTCTTATTTTTTAAGAAAGAGAGGCTGTTTGGTGGTGTTGCATCATCCTCCTTCCCTACAGTAACTGACTCCCTGCACTCACAGCAAAACTTAGCAGCAGCAGCAACAGGACCTAAATGTCTGTCTGAAAAAAGAAAAAAACTGTTTGATTCTACGTTATTTACATACAGAATATTTTAGAATCAGGACAATTGTCAATAGCAAGTCATAATAATCCGGCATCGCATATGTGCATGTTCAACTTAGTGTTGTCACATTTATGGAATGCTTAACTTGGATACAATAACGTAAACAATAATCATATCTGATATGATTTGTATACCACCGGGAAAATAGACAAATTATAGGACATATTTTATCATTTTCCCCTAATAACCCTACCTCCCTGTGTTTGATATTTTTCAGCGTTGCAGTGTGTCGTTTCCCCAACACGGGAGATGATTGGTATGTTCTGGTGGGCGTTGCCAGAGACATGATTCTCAACCCCAGATCAGTGGGCGGCGGCTTTATCTACACCTATCGGCTCATCAGCGGAGGGGAGAAGCTGGAGTTTGTGCACAAGGTGGGTTTGACACTTGACTGAACACCGAAAGTGTATTTACATCTCTGTGAGGAAAACTAACTTTTTCTTTCAATTTTTTTCTTGAATACTTATTTTCACATGCAAAGCACCTTAAGGAACTGCACTATGTTCTTAGTTACTTGAATTTACTCATTCACATGCAGCAGATGGTAAAACGGTAAAGATAAAAGTGACACATTTACTGCAGATGGCACAGCTGCTGAATTTTCTTTGCCTGTAGGTGGTGACATCAGAAAGTTTACACACAGCAGGTCAAAACCACTGCTGCTTTTACTTATCTTGTGAATAGGTGGTGCATGTTGTACTGGAACTGCAGATCTCGAACTGATCTGCAGGTGGGTGATCTCAGATAAGCCTAGTTTTGAAGTAAAAGTGACAGTTTTGTGATTAAATCCTGATAACACATAAAATGCAAAGTGCAAGGGAGTGAAAATGAAATGTGGCTGGTATGTCTGACATGAAGCTAATATCAGACACCTGTTTATTAAACAGTTTTCTGTAGGGGAAGAGTAGTTGGAATATATGACCATTATATGACCATGGCAGAGGGCGAAAAGTGTTCTCTATCACTGAAATGCGAGTAAGCAGTTCGCGGTTTGAGATTGATGGGGGTTGGACGAGAAGAAGGAGGGTCGTCAAAGTACAACAGTTTTGAGTAAAGCTCTGAACACAGATGTGTCCGCTCTTGGCGCCATGCGCTTCTCTCCGGGCAATTCCCCAAAAAATTCAGGCAGGGTGGAGTCCATCAGGGTGAATCAGCCACATGCATGTGTTACCTGATGTGGATTAACAAGGGAAGTGAGTCACGAGTTATGTGCTGCACAGTGGCGTTCATGTTAGAGGAATTTCCCAACCACTTAACCAGATCAGATATGTTAGATGAGTCTATCTGGTCTAAACACACACTTTCTCGTACTGATGCACACAACACATGCACACAGATAGATTATTCAGCTGTGGTCGGAGGCTTTATGTCTTCGGGTTTTCCGCACATCCGTATGGTTGTCCCATTCCTGTGAACTTCAGGGACACCTTAAGGGGATTTTCTCAAATTTGGCACAAACATCCACTTAGACACAAGAATGAACTCATCAGAATTTGGTTGTCAAAGGTTGCCGTGACCTCAGAAAACATGGTTTTGGAGGATTTATCTGATAGGAGTGGGTGCACGTGATTTACTAAAATAAAAGACAAAACAGGAGCAACATTGGTAGACTCGTCATGTGGCACAAAATCAATTAATCACGACTATTTTGTTTGAAAATAGTGGGAGGCCAAATTGTAATTGAAAATGAGATTTGGTTAATTGCTCAGCCCTACTTTTGGACTTCATATCACAGTAATTCTTGGAAATATTTGGATCGCACAAGTCACAAACAAGCCTATGCGACCACTAATTCTATGAATTCTAATTCTACAAACAGTTTAATACTAATAACATTAGCCTAATTTTAAACCACAGCTGAGCAGAAATACCACATTCAAACAGAATGAAAAGACATGCAAAACTAAAAAAGTCAGCTCAGCGTTCAAAAGTTGCGTTAGAATTCAAATGACAATATTATGAATGAAGCTTGGAAGTATTTGGGAGAGGCATGCTCTTTATTGTTAGACCTCTTAAATCACAGTTGCAGCTGAGGACTCACGCTGTCTAGTGAGACATTGGGCCCATCTCTAAAGTAGTAGTATGTTTCTGTTTAAACAAACACGCCGCATCCCAACGTAAACGCTCCTAAATGTCACCTAAAATAATGTGATGAGCTCCGTTTTAATAATTCATTGTGTTTTGATCGGCAGACCCCGGTCGAGGACGTGCCTTTGGCCATCGCTCCGTTCCAAGGACGAGTCCTGGTGGGAGTCGGGAAACTGCTGAGAATCTACGACCTGGGCAAAAAGAAGCTTCTTCGCAAGTGTGAAAACAAGGTAAAAACACACTGACATCTCTTTGAGCTGATAATGTGAACATGTTCGATAGTCACATTTTGTATTAAGCTAGTTATTCCCCAACTGGTGGGTCGCAGTCCAAAAAAAGTGACCCATGAATGTGTCAAGTTTGTAAACAAAAACACGCTTTATTTGAAGTGCAGAGAATTTCCGGCTCTGAGTTTTTATTTAAAGAGCCACCTGTGTCAATTCTTTCAATATGTTTTATTTCTTTGTGTTTGAAAGTGTTGTTTACATTTTGTGAAACAAAATTTAATATATGGTAATTTATAATGTGTGGACCTTGAACTGATGACTAAGGAGCAATGGACCTGGTGACTGGGCAAAGCTCTCCAAACGTTTCTCTTAATGTGATTAATTAAACTGAAGTACAGGTAAATCCAGAATATAGGATTGAGTCTATATTATTTTCATGATTTTAAAAGCTAAACAAGCCGTTGATCTGCCGTCTCTATGTAACCTTGATTGATTCGTAGGTGAATTTCAGCAGAGATGAGCCGGGGACGCTGGCTTTCCCCTCCTGCGAACACAAAGATGTTATTTTTATCTGGCGGTGCACGACAGCACTGCTTTAAATGAGTTGAATTGTTTAATTCAATAATAAGTCTCCCGCTCTCCCGCCTCTTCCTTTGTAGATTAAACGTAATTCTGAAGCACGTTAGTTTAAAATGGACCAAAGCAAAGGTGCACAGTCTTACGAGGACAGATATGATCATCTATCAAAGAATAAACCTTCAGCCAGAGGATGAAGTATCACTGTGATAACCCGACTCCTTTCATGTGCACGAGTGTTGTTTGCAGAGGCTTTGTGTTTAGGTATTAATATTTATGTCTTTGACAGCTGCCAAAATGTAGGCTATAGCGCTTGTGAGCACTGGAGGCATTGAAGAGCAAAATGAGTTTTCAGTGAGTTCCTCTGTCACTTGTGTGTTGTCTCAAGTGTAAACACAAGTTTGCCATTTGCGTAGTGTGGTAATGCAAATTAGCAGTCGGTGGGGAAACAATGCGACACTAACGTTACGGGTTTCATAGCCTGTTAGAAAACAAAACAGGCTTTGCAAATGTTTCATGAGGAATGAAATTCATTCGCCATGTTTGTGAGTTTGTGAGGATGAACACAGAACAGTTTTTGTTTGCAAAGAAAATAGGGCAAGGTTCGTACAGTCATGAAAAACCTGAAAAAAGGACATTTGCAAATAGCAGTTTTCTGGCCTGGAAAAGTTTATTAAAACTGAGTGCACCCTAAAAGTTTTGGAAATCACCATAAAAATGTTTTCTTTTAGTATATCCGGTACACTAAATACAAAATACAGCCATTTTAATTTTTATGACCCTCCCATAAACCTACTTATTAAAAAGCAAAGGTCTCGCTTAGGTAATAACAAAATTGTATGGCATATCCCCCTTTTTTCATCATCCCCTCCCGTCTCATAAATTATGAACAGGTCCTTAGATATATTGACACAATACACCAGCTGATCATTGCACTTGTAACAATTTTGTGTTACCTCCCTTGTTTGTTATGTCATTTCAGAAAGTCTGTAACTGAATCTGTTTTAACAAATAGTCAGGCTTCATCACGTTTCTCTTGTGCAAAAAAAGGTGATTTTCCTTCACAGTGTAAATGCATCATGTCCTTTCACTGCTCTCTTTTACTCTCCCGTGTAGCACGTCCCCAACCTGGTGACTGGCATCCATACCATCGGTCAGCGTGTGATCGTGTCTGACGTTCAGGAGAGTCTGTTCTGGGTGCGCTACCGACGCAATGAGAACCAGCTCATCATCTTTGCCGATGACACGTATCCCCGCTGGGTGACCACGGCTTGCTTGCTCGACTACGACACCATGGCCTCTGCTGACAAGTTTGGGAACATCAGCATTGTAAGTTTGGGGATGGGGAGTGTCAGCTGTGTAAATCTGTCACCGGACTTTTGGGGGACAAAAAAAACAGGCTGGAATCCACAATGAAATATACAGTATATGATGTATCAGATTAGGCAAAATTGTACCCGCCCTACAATGGCCTCTTTGAGGCACTTGGCTCAAAAACATCAACCCAAAAAAAACCTCTAGAGCCTGTAAGACTGATGAGCTAAATAAATACATGTCTGCATTTTCTGTTTATTTTTCTCAGGTGCGTCTTCCCCCCAACACCAGCGATGATGTGGATGAAGACCCCACAGGAAACAAAGCTTTATGGGACAGAGGCCTCCTTAATGGAGCATCACAGAAGGTAAAAACCTTCTTTTTCCCAAATCACACAGCCTGTAAAGCTTTTAAACGTTTACCAAAATGACAAGAGCTGCTTTTACACAGAGGTTGCGCTATAGGGCCGTAATAAAGTCCGCCCATTATACCACTCCTACATTTTAACACAGATCCAGACGATGTAGGCATCATTTTGCTCCATACTGCATTGTGGCATCCTGTCATCAAAGGAGGGGTGATGGTATGTTTAACACACGAGCGTTCGCCTCTATTGTGACATATAATATATGCGTCAGCTGCGCTTTCTCAACAATAACAGTCCCATAACGCTGTAATCACTTACGTTCTCTGTTATATGGCGGCTGATCTTGTCCTCTGCTCAAAGGTAAGAAGCTCCCAAACTGCATTGTTTTAGATAGGTTGCGGATATTTACAGCCTTCTTTGTATTAACCACTATTCTAACATCAGCTTTTTAAATCTCCCACGTGGGACAGGCAACTAAATACGTCGTCAAAACGTCACATCCGTGCTGCCCATGGTCACGTCTTTCCAGCTTTACGTTTTATACAGACATTGTTTCAGAGCTGTTATTACCACCGTTCCTGACTCAGGGGCAAGACCACACTGTCCCTGTCAGCTGATGTCCATCTGCCCGCTCCAGCGCTGACATGTGCGACAGCCCGCTCCAGCACGCAGTCGTGTCGACGGGCTGGTCAAGCGCGTGGACATGTCCGGCAGCCCACTCCAGCGCACAATGTCCAACATCCCGCTCCAGCACGGAAATGTGCGACAGCCCGTTCCAGTGCGGACATGTCCAACAAGCCCGCCCAGCGTGACATGTCCAACAGCCCACTCCATCGCATACATGTGCGTCAACCCGATCAAGCATGGACATGTCCAACATCCTGCTCCAGCGCGAAAATGTCCAACATCCCGCTCCAGCGCGTAAATGCTCGACAACCCGATCCAGCGCAGACCATTATCACAAATCGCAATTTGCCTCAGAGGGCTCTACAGCATGAACATCCCTCTTTGCCTAGACCCTCACATTGACTAAGGAAAAACTCCCCCCTCAGGAAGAGCGACTGAGGAGGGATCCCTTTTCCAGGACAAACAGATGTGCAATAGATGTCGCAAAAAACATTGAGTTCAGTAGATGACAAAGGTTAAGTCCTGTTTTCAGGCCTGAGGTGATGATTAGGGTCTGAAGTAGAAAAATATCCATCAAAACCAAACATTATGTAAGGAAATATTGATTACAAAGCATGCAGATGAGAAGCAAACAACCAATGTCAAAAAGCCAACAAAGCCTGAGACCAGACTGCTGCTGTCTTTACTGCACATCTGAACTTTTCTGTGTGTATTTTTTAGAGTCCGACCAGTCGTCTCCTCAGCATTTATGTGTAAGACAGGGAGAGGAGGCAAAAACCAGATTTGTTTGATCAGTCTCTTCAGGCTGTGAGCCATGTTTAAGGAAGAAACATGTGTTTTCTGTAGAGCTCAGGTCGCGCACATTTGAATGATTCAGGCCGGCTCCTTCTAACGTCCAGATAGTCCGGCCTGCGCACTAATCTGCCTCCTCCACTTCTCTGACCTCCAACCGCCGACACACAGACACTACACACATGCACATACACATACTGCATAACATCGTCAGCCACAAGTTTAACCTTTCTCACAAATGCCAATGCATACACACACACACTCACACAGTTTAGAGAAACACACACACACACACACACACACACACACACACACACACACACACACACACACACACACACACACACACAGCTTCACTCATCCCATATTTAAATTCTGGTCAAAAACTGTTTAGGTAGCAGATGGACTGGGAAAGTCCCTCCGATTTAGACATTGTGAGCTGGTCCCAGTTGTCTTTGTGACACAGTGTTTGTCAGCTATTTCTGTCTCTGTGCACATTGATTGAGAATTTCATTTGAGTTTGGAAATGTACCGTGTCTGTATTTAGATGTGGGTGTGGAAACCTGGATTTGTCCTTACGCAGAATGCCTTGTGTGTGTGCACATCTGGCTGGATGAACTTAATTATCCATACATGGCTCGGCTAAATGCTGTCTTACATTAAATTAGTTGCATTCCACTTCTATTTGATTAATGTATCTCAAAAGATCAAGGTCAGGGAGACACAGCTGTCTGTTGAGCAAAATGAAAGAGTTGACTGTCTTAACCCCAAATGTCAGACTATGTGAGGGTGCTTTCGGTCAAGTTGTTTCTGAATGTCTCTTGGGAAGTCTTCTGTGTCCCCGAGGCTACGCTAGCCTGTGCTGACTTCCTTTTCTAAGCTCCTTACATCAGAAAGGAAAACATATTTAAGTCTTCCTGCTTAGCCTTTGTTGGCCTGGTGTGACATTTTGACTGTGTTGGACTCCCCCAGCAGCAAAAATGTGCGTGTTTCCCACAGAATGACAGTGTATGTGTGGCGGTGGCTGGGGGGTGGATGGGGCTCATGTTTGTTTGTTTGTTTGTTTTTCTTTTTAATCATCATCATGTAATCATATAATTCTGTGGACTTACTCTAAAATGTGATGTTTTTGTGGGTCTCTATCTTTCCTCCTGCATCACTTGTCATTCGTGGGATGGATAATTGATCTGTCGATCTGTTGATCTAATCACATCAGTGGATGAGGGGAGCTGTTTGTAAGTGAAAGTGAAGTTTTAGACCAGCCGAATAAACAGTTAAGTTTCTCTTGTAATGCGCCTGACGTTCTGCTGCAATGTCTCTGAAGCAGGTGCTCTATAAATAACCAATCAGTATATATATGTTACAGTGGCCCTCCTAATTACCAGTCCAGCTCCAGAACTGTAGTTGTGGCGGCAGATGATTTAGCTGTGGTGGGCTGCCACAAATAGAAAAATGTGTGGGAAACTGTGCTTACGGACAGCAGCTTAAGGCTGCAGTTGGTGATCAGAATGAGATGAGATATGTGTCAGAGAACAACCTCACAGAGACGAGAGTATGGCTAGAGACTTGTTTTTTCGAAATTGTTTTTTTCTAAATTCTTGCATCATTGTCAGTGTTTTAGTTTATACGCACAAAAGAGTGAGTCATGACATAAAGTCCAAGCAATGGATGTCCTACTTCACCAAAAGAGTGTGAGACTGACGCCTTGGATGTTTTCAGAAGCTGCGTAACTAAAAGGTTCCTTCAGCCCATTTTTATCTGCGTTTGGACAGTTTAAAGACCCAAGAAGAGAGGACAAACTAGTCCGCTGAGGCATGAAAAGCAACATGATTGGAGAAGGGCTGCTTGTGGTCTCAGGGGTTAACACACTCTGCAGACTGCAGTTCAGTTTGACTGCGTGTTTCATCTAAACACCGTTTGTCTCACTGCGACAAAATCTACTGCTGCAAAGTGTTGCTGCAAGTTGGATGTAATGAATAAAAAATGCAGAGGAGGGAAATGAAACTAAGAGCATCTGTCTTCACTGTAAATCATCTTTTTATCATCTGAGTGTTTGTCCCGGTGGTCAAAAAACTCAAAAGGTTCCTAGTTTTTGGGGAATGTTCCTGCATTCATAAAATGAGCTATAGTGTGTTTGAGATGCTCTGAGGGAAAGAAAAAAGTCAATCATGGCTTGTATATATATATATTTTTTTTCTTATCCAGTCATGCTTTGGCCAGAGTGATCAATAACACATTGTGTTCTTAGAGAGTTTGGCGAGTGGTCAAACAGACATGAGGAGAGTGTAAGTCTTTCACAATGGATGCATTAGATGAATATGCTGGATCTTCAACAAAATATCCAACCATCAACTGTACAAGAAAACAGAAACCAGGAGCATCGTGAAGAAAATCACACACAGACGTTTGAGATGGCTCTGTGCTGAGAATAAAAACTGGACCGCAGAGGAGCACCACCAGCACGCAAAAAAAACCTGGGAGGTCCAAAACCACCTGGCACAGAACTGTGACACAGGAACTGGAAGAGATGAATCTGTCATGGGGAGAGGCGCAACATGCTGCCAAGGACCGAATACAACAGAAAGAGCTCACTGAAGCCTAATGTCTCGTAGGGAGCGAGGAGGAGTAAGATAACATTTTCTGTCCCTGTCTCCGGGACCCTGAAGTAAGAATTGGAATCAAGAACTAGTTTTAAATTGTCTACTCCAAAGAAAATGTATTCCTCAGAGTTTATCAGTTCCTCTTATTGATGCTGGAATGTTTTTCTGGCCCTAACACATTGCAAAATAAGTACTTAAAACTCACGCATGTGCACTGCTGGAAATCTGCAACAAGAAGGAGTAACGACAGAGTGGAAGAAACGGACCAAAGTGTGGCTGGAAACACACAACATGGGCGTAACTTTGAGGAATGTCGTGTTTTTCACCTCTACACTGCCACTGATTTACATCTAGGATCGAGCCGATACCATCATCCATCGCCGTCCATCCGTCCATCCGTCCATCCGTCCATCCTCACCAAAACCAGGGTGCAGTTAGCAGCGGTGCTAATGGCATTCATTGCGTACTTAAAAACAATTCTGATTTCTCAACCAGATGAACTGTAGGCTGCCAGATGGGCAGGTGCTTTTTTGAGTGATCGAGTTTGTCGCCACCATCGCCAAGATTTTTTAAAAGCCACTATGACGCAAAGCACAGACTTTTTTAACAGCTATAATCTTAGAATAAAAGAGGTGAGGACAACAAGACTTCAGCAGTTAAAATCTTCCCATGTTGTTTGTGAGATCAGTGACACGGCAACAGAGAGCGACTGAAGCCTCTCCCAGAGTGGCCTGGGTGCTGCGCAAAAACGTATCACTTTATATTCAATCGCTCCAGACCTTTGACCTTAAATCGAAATCAGATTCAGACCTTTGAATATTAAGTGTGAGAACCCCTGCTTTATTATGATAAACGCAGCGCTGCAGCGGCAGGTCTAGCTGATTTTGTGTAACTTTCTATTTTTTTCCACACAGACAATAGATCAAAAATCAATTGGGGAATTTGGACCGATAAGCAGACACAGTAACGGCGTTGGTATCGATGAAATTTTAACAATTCCCATCCCTCCTCTGGCGCTCCGTGCCTTTCTGTCTCACTCGTGTCTTTCTTGTGAGCTCTCTTGGTCTCATGGTGTCAGTGTAACGTATGTCCTGTATGTAGTTTGCTCAAACTAATACTGACGCTTTATTGCTCCTGAATGCTGCCTGTGTGTCCAGGGTACATCCTGATTATTACCTCTAATTCTTAGCAAAGTGGTGTTTTGATGGTTATTGGATTAGATCTGACCATCCGGACCAATTTCCTCTTAGCAGACGATGACAGCGTGTGTCTCCTATGTGACCTTGGCACAGAGTCCACATGTACTTCAGCGTATACATGCAGCTGACGGGACGGATGATCTTTGGGCTTTCAGTGACATATCTGATGTGTTATCATGTGATTAGATTTTCATGGTTTAACTATATTTCCATTAAATTGGGATGGAAGTTACAATCTGTAGTCACTGACAGGAGGTCAATAGGTCGTTGAAATATCATTCTTGGCTGTCTATACCATCTTTTTTTTTTTTTTTAATATAAAGCAGATGTTTCACAATATTGTCAAGACAGTTTCCACATTGTACCACTTACATCGTGTTCCGATTCTCCCGGTCACATAAACAGTCTTACAAGATTATTTCATTTATTGGACATATGTTCCAATTTTTATGCCTCTGGCGTCGACGATTATGTTTTTGGGTCTGTCCATACTTACATTCATATATCTGTCCCAATCTTGTGAATGCGATATCGAAACAATGCCGTGAGGGAATTTCCTCAAATTTTGCACAAACTTCCACTGGAGTTAACAATTAATTGATAAGAATTTGGCAGTCAAAGGTCAAGGTCACCGTGACCGTGCATCTTTCTCATTCTCGTGAAAGCGACATCCCAAGGTCTTTAAATTCGGCACAAATGGTCACTTGGACCCAAGAACTGATTAGAATTTGGTGGTCAAAGGTCACTGTGACCTCAAAAAACATGTTTTTGGCCAAAACCCAAGACATTTGGTCAGATACTAAATTGGTGACACTAATCTTGAGTGAAACTGTAACAAAGGTATAGCTCTTCTGTGCTGCCGGTGAGGAAGATGATTTTTTTTTAAAATTACTTTTATTTTCTAATTTAACTTAATGACTTTGATGCTGCTGGCCATTATTTTGTTAATTTTACAGTCATCTCTCAATGATTAAAACTGTATAATACATGTTCTGTCCTCTAATATCTCGTAATAAATCTAATAGTAACATAAAAGACTATTTGCTGTCTGTGTTACTATTTTTATCTTTTTGTTTAAGTCTCTGGCTCAGCACTGGATTCCCCCAGACAATTACCAAGTTAGCAAGAAAAACTTTATTTATATACCACATTTCATTCCAGGAGGAAGCACAATGTGCAGCACAATGTGTGTGGTAGAAGCAGCAGACGCAAAACAAATCAAATCCATTAAAACTTACAATAAAAGTAATAATATTAAGTAGTAAAAATAATAAAAGTAATATTTACGAAGAATAGAATAAAAGATACAAAATCATAAGAGTCAGAACTGATGTTAAAAAATCATTAAAATTCAAGAAAATAATAATACTAAGAATAGAGCTTTAATAATAGATATGAACTCAAATAATTAAAAAAAACAGAATAAAATCCAATAAATAGACCAGTAGAAGATGACAACGCATGACTAAAAACGACAAAATAAAATTAAAATATAACAAAATAATAATAATAATATCTATAATAATCTATAATAATAATAGATAAGCTAATAAACCCATAAAAGTAAAAGCACACCTAAGTTAAACCAATAAAATACATATTAAAAAATAAAATACTAGTTAAAGAAGTTAAACCAGACTACTGAAGTGGACTAAAAACCCTGCTGTCCTTCTGTTTGTCCACTGTCTCTCCAGGCCGAGGTGATAGTGAACTACCACGTAGGAGAGACGGTGCTGTCCCTCCAGAAAACCACTCTGATCCCCGGAGGGTCTGAGTCCATGGTCTACACCACTCTGTCCGGAGGCATCGGCATTCTGGTCCCATTCACCTCACACGAGGTAAAATGCAAACATCTACACGCACTGTTCTTATTCAATGATACATTTGACTACTTTTTTTTTTTTTTACTTCGTACTTTTAGTTGTCTTTGTTGTCACGTCTCACTCTATTTTTTGTCTTTTTGTGCAGGACCATGACTTCTTCCAGCATTTAGAGATGCATATGCGCTCTGAGTTTCCTCCGCTGTGCGGCAGAGATCATCTCAGCTTCAGATCCTACTACTTCCCCGTCAAGGTTGGAATTTCTTCTACATGTCGGTGTTTTTATGCCTCCGAGCCGGCAATAGCCGAGGGAGGAGGCATTCTCGAGGGGAGGGAATTCCTTCAGATATGTCATAAACGTTCACTTTGACTTAATGAGCTGATCAGATTTTGGTGGTCAGAGGTCAATGCGACCTTGTGTTTATCTCGTTATAATGAACCCAACATCTCAAAAAGGCCCTCAGGGTGTCTTCAAGTTCGGCTCTTAACATCCATACGGACTGAATGAATAGATAAGAGGTCAAAAGTCAATGTGACCTCACAAAACATGTTTTTGGCCATAAGTCAAGAATTCACGCACTAATGTTGACAGAATTTCACACAGATGTCTAAAAGTTTATAATGAAGAAGTGATGGCTTTTTATATCCAAAAGGTCAACTGTGGGATCATGGTGTTCTGCAAAAACACTTTTCTGGATGTTATTCAACATCATATCTCGGTAACAGAAGGGGAGAAATTTGGTCAGATACTGAATGGGTGAAACTAATCTTGGGTGTCCACCGACTGCGCAGCTCTTGTGTGCTGAAGATTTATGTGAAACAGCCATGATTTTACAGACATGGATGAAAACTGTAATTGCAACTTGACTGCTTTGCAGAAGCATACAACCGCCGGGTGGTAGTTGTAGTTCTGTTAAGATACCAGCTTGCTCTAAATCGTTTTTGTCTTATTGTTTTTTTTCTCCACAGAATGTGATTGATGGAGATCTGTGTGAGCAGTTTAACAGCATGGACCCTCACAAGCAGAAAAGTGTGGCAGAAGAGCTGGACAGAACGCCGCCGGAGGTCTCTAAGAAACTGGAGGACATTCGCACTCGTTACGCCTTCTAATCGTTCACCTACGTGCAGCAGGAGTGTACAGAGACGCTCTCATTAGGACCATTAACACACAAATCCGTCACCGCCACAGTATGCGTCTGTTGAGGACAGATTGGCGGACACTGTAGGTTGTGTTGTGTGGTTGACTGGGGACAGACACACACTTCTTTACATGGAAACACGTCATATGCTTATAATTCCCGTACATTGATACTTGCCGACGCAAATACCTGCATTTGAAACTAAAAGGGCGTGAACATTTACCCACAGAGCTGTGTGAACAGTATTCCCGTCACACACAACCCCCAACGTACACACATGCTGACTCAGTTACTGAGAATTTTGTCAAGTTTTTCACACCTCCCCTGAGCTGCTGTCAGCAGAAAACAAACACAAAGCAGCAACATCATTACAGAGAAACATGGCAGGAAGTCCCGGCCACTTCAGCTCTGTTAAGTTGCGAGACTGCGATGCCACAATTACCTGCAGTCACACACACACACACACACACAGACCCAGCCGTGTGAACAGAATTCACACACACACACACACAACTGATGGGCCACAGTCACAAACAGCCGTGTGAACAGCATTCACATGCACCTGATTACGTGACGAGCCACTGACGCACAACAGAACATACAGAACATACTGACCCGTCTCACCTGTCGTCATCCGTCAGCGAGCGACTCCATTTTATTTAAAGGCTTTTTAGCTCATGCCAAGCAGACAGTCTAGTGTCACACAGTGAGTACGTTTACACGCACAAAATAGTTCAGTTTTTGCCATTATTCCGAGAAAAAAACCCATTATTCCTACCAAACTGTTTACACGGCCAATGAAAATAAACACTCCTGCAGCTGCACGTTCTCCAAATAACGTGCCCGACATGCCGTTTATCACGCCAAAATATGGAAGAGTGGAAGTGGAGCTGCTTGTCATTGTGCTTCTTTGCATTAAAATGGCATTTTTTTCGGTTTCCGTGGGATTTTTTTTTTGTCATGCATCTCTACCCCACACAGCCTGGCACACTGTTGGCAAGTTGGTTTGTGAACAACATGACGATGCACAGAGCCGACTGTGGAGATAAGAGGTCGCAAGCGTAGTAAAAAACCCAACTGATATTCCGAATTGGCTGCATACGTTGCCTAATTCTGAATATTTGTTTATATGACCCGTATCAAATTCAGAATAATGAAACTTTCGGAATAACGGGGAACTGTTGGTGTGCATGTAACTGTAGTCAGTGTGTAGAGATTGATGTCACTCTGCCTGGACAGAAGATGTTTAGTGTCTGCTATCGAGCGAGAATGTGTTTTTCGGTTTGCGTGCCCTCTATTTTGTGAACTCAGCTAAATTAAACCAACATGTTTTTGTACGGTATGATTTTTTAAAAATGTGTTTAGGATGATCTGTTAATGATGCATATACCATAATATGGTATTATTAAATCTATACCTCCTTGTCCTACCTGTCTGTCTGTTGACCCCAGGCTCATTAAAGCACATCGCTTCCTTGCAACTGAAATGAAGCCAACGTCCGAGCCGGTCTGAGCCTCAGGCCGCGGTTCAACAAGTGCTGCCATACTGCTGCATTAAACGACGGCTGAACTCAGACTAAATAAGTGGGTGGAAGAACACCGAAGGTTTGCACTGGGTGTTGTTCTTCTCAGTCCTGTAAATTCCCAACCTCAGCCACAGGCACAGACATAGCATTCCTCAGTAGTCACTGAATTTAGGGGTTTGTGGGATGGGGGCAGTGGTCTGTTTTTGTAAATAAAGTTGTTGTTTTTTGTGCTTTATAATACTGTGTGTTTGTGTCATTTCCTGCCTGTGTGTGTGTGTAACCATTACTCTGCCAACGTATTCATGATTGATTTGTCTCAATCATTAACACATAAGAGATCCAATATTAAGTTTTGTCGATTTATCATGGCGTCACAGGAACAGTATTCCTGCTGTTTTTTGTTTTGTTTTTTTAAATTAAAAAAAGTGCTTAACACAATGATGTGGTTTAGACCTTGCAGGCAGAACAGTCAGGTTATTGTGCACTAACTGGCTAAAACCGCCAACTCTAAATTTGTTTTATTTTGCTCATTTTCAGGTTCATAATTAGATTTGGGGTTTTACCAGTATACATAATTTAATGTTTAAAACCACTTTATTTTCCTTCAGCACCTGTTTCTTTAAACAGTGTTCCCATGGTTATGAAATTCCTGGAAAAAAAAATTGAATTTGGAATATCCAATATTTTGGCTATTGTTTAAAAAAGTGTTCATTAAACAAAAGCGATCTATTCTTTAAAAGCTATTTAAAGTTATGCAAAATACATTTGTTGCGTTACTGATATAAAATCTAATGCTGTGTTGCTTGACAATTATCTGTAAAGCAAACATTTACCAAGAAATAAATACATATAAACTTGTCAAAATCAAAACCTAATTACATGTCAAATTGCAGGGACGTCTCAGAATCTCTCATTTCTATTTCCCAAAAAGAGAGGTTTTTATGTTTTGCAAAGTTCCTGTATGTGCTGGTCTGGTTTATTAGCATTTGCAGCTAAGCAGTGCAAGCTTAAGTGCAAGCAGTTTGCTGAAATAAAGTTAATAAAAAGGGGTAAAATATCGTGGAAAAGTTCTGGAAAATTATATTAATCCTGTTCTTGTTCCATTTTTAGTAGATATACATCCATAGTCTTAATGAAAGGAAAACTTCTTTTCCCCAACAGTCAGAATCACTAAGTGCTTCTCTTATTGAGTTATATATGGTTAAACACACTTAAATAAAAGTTTCTCTGATCTTCACCTATGTTATATTATATAAAAAGAAGCTGCAGATAACTAGAACTGGGACTTAGATCATAGCATGAAGCTTCACATTGTCCAAATTAAAAGCAGATTACAGTATCACAGAAAATAATATCTATGGTGTTGTCCCATCACTTTAAAAAAAAAAGGGTCAAACCATGCACTGGAAGTGTGACTGTGAGTGTAAAAGAAATCAACACAGACAGAAATGTCTGTTTAGCAGCTTAGAGTCTATAAAGACACTTCTAGAAACCTAAATCGATAAGAAATATTGATTTTTTCATGGCACACTGTCCCTTTTTTGGTTGTCCTGCATGGCTGTCGCGTTAGGTGGGTGGGGCTTACTTGGGGGGTGGAGCCTGTGTGAGTCTGAAGGGGGGCGGGCGGAAGTCATTAAGAGAGGTGATTCAGACCAGGTGTGCAGCCCCAGCAAGGAAGAGGTGTTTTCTGAGCAGCACAAGGAAGTCAGATGGTGGAGTTTCCTCCTTTTCCCATTAAGTTTAGTTCCATGTTATTTTCTGCGTGTTTGATGTCTACAGATGAACTGTTTAAGAATTGCATAAGCAAAGCAATGTTGGATCATGGAGCTCAAGCTAAAAGCATGAAGGCCAGTCTCTCCAGGCTGACACAGCGAGGCAACAGGTAGGCCCAAATCTCTCTCCTTCAGCCTGGCAGCTCAACACTCACTCTCATAATATATGTACAGGCAGCCGAGCCCTCACAGCTCTAAACAAGAGAGAGTAATAGCATAAAGTGACACAAGAAAGAGTTAAAAACTCCTCTTTAGGTGAGGACTCTCAGTACACAAGAGCTGTAAACCACCGGGCCAACTGCTGGATAGTGATTGTTTGGTAAGGTTTGTTTCAGCACAGGGCCTCGCTGGTTATTGAGGCCACAGCAACAGTGCGGAAGCTTGTATTGGCTCAAGAGAGGTGTTGATCAAAAGGTCAGAGTTTAGCTGCCATTTTGACAGTGAGGGTTCAGCATATTTACATGAGAGAAGCCATTCTGAAGAAATTTAAAGAAATATGAATGTTTGAAACTTTGCCATTGGCAGTTTGTGGATGTTTGTATGTTTGGACTGAATATTTGCTGGATTTGGATAGTCTGGACCTTTGGGAGTGAATGAAGTTTACTCGGGTTTTTTAAACACGGGTCATTGCCTGTGAACACAGCGCTGCTGCAGACCAGTCTGCCTTTTTGTCAGCTTGTGTGTGTGGGTTTTGTTGGTGTTTCTGTGCGTCGTCATAGACAGGCCGGAGAACAAGTAAACAGTAGACAGAAGCAGGAACAGAGGTCTGGACTTATTCAGGCTCTATTTCAAACTCAGCACAGACTCTTTGAAAAATGTTTTAGCACTGCTTAGGAGGAGACTGACAGTCATTTCATCTCACCGGTTAAGGAGATGAAAGTATCTTGTTCACTCGGGTGTCGTGTTCCCATCAATGCTGATCAGAGCTGGAGGCGATAACAACCTGCTTCTTCTGCACAGTCATTTGACCCAGGTGTGAATGCTGATCATGTGTATTCTCATTGCACTAAAAAGCCAGATGTTAGTGGGTGTTGCAAGTTTTTTTGTGCAGTAGGAAGGAGGCGTAAGCTAACAAGCTCCCGGCTCCTGCTTCATATTTAAGATACAGGTGTGAGTGTGGTATCATCTGCTGATCAACCTCTGACCAAGGAAGCAAATATTTTCCACATTTGGTAAAAGACGTCTCCCTACGGTAATTGAGGAGTGCGTAATGAGGATAATGATTTGTCACATGGTAGAATAACAAACACTCAGCTACAACAACATCCTCACATGTGGTCTTGGTGCTTCTGCACGTGTCGGGGGTTTTGCTGCAAATAGCAAAGGACTTTGCCAGACTAAACTTTCCTCCTTAGAACAATGGTGTTGCACTGTTTTATAGAACTATAACCACATGGTCAGCTTTTTTAAATATGTAAAGGACAACAAAACGGTGCCCTGCAGCGGATTTCATCCAGAGGACATGTGCTCCTAATTTCAGCAAAGTTTTCAGGACAGAGGAGAGAAACATCTGGACCTGTGAGAATGCCCCTCAGGAAAATGACTGGTTTCACATGCTACTTTACCAATTCATTTCAGAATGACAGAGGGTATGATGCTCCTTAAAATGCAGTATACGACCTTGTGATGTGAGGGAGTAACTGGGTGGATTGTGTCTTTTATTTAGTCTTTTTTTTTCCATTTGCAAAACTTGAAACCAGCTTAAAATACTGCGCTTGAGAAAAAAAAATCAACATAATGTGTGCACCTTTCAACCGTATTAAATTAGTATCAAATATCAAATAAAACATCTAAAAATAAACTATATATAGTTTTTCTTTTTGTGGTCCCTTAACCCTTTGAAACCTGGATAGACATAGGTTTTTCTTTTGCTGCATTTGGATGCATTTCACAACTGTTTAAACCTTAAAAACCTTTCATTCTCTTCCAAAACATGGGAAAAGGCATTTAGCAAGTTGTAAGAAATTGAGAAAAAAAATGAGAAGAAAGCAATCTGAAAATGAATGTTTGAAAAAAAGGATACAGAGAGAGAAATATTAGAAAAATATTACAAAAAAGGTCAATTAGTCATATTGTTTTCCTCTTTAACTTTTTCTTTTCTTTTATTATTATTATATCTATAACATTAAAACAATACACACAAGATGCATCATATTAGCAACAGATCACAAACCATCAACAAGCCACAAAATGAGTAAAAAACCCAAAAAGAACAACACAGAGACTAACACATTATTTCTAAAGAACAAAACAAACAAAAATACAGTCATCATTATCATCAGTCTTATAAAAAGCCCTTAATGTGTTACGTTTTCTTCTTCTCCTTAATTGTTCCCTGTTTTGTTGCAAAATAATGTTCTAAAGTAAAATGTTGTTTTTCCTTTCAGTTCAAAAATAAATCTCTTACCCAGTAAAATAACTGTATTTACAATACGTGGACATCAGTTTCTGAATCCACCAAGTATTATTGTTTGAGGGCACATTGTTAACTATAGAGGCTGTAAAGCCATTTTTTCAGGTTCATCCAAAATGTCACCACATGTGGACAAAACCAAAACACACGCAACATGCATTCAATTCCAGTTTTACACAAACGACAGTTTTGATTCTCTTCCATCTCACAAATGAAAAGCATTTTTCTTGTGACCAAGATTTTGTATAGAATTTTAAATTGTAAAAAGTACTGTGATTTAGTATTTATGATGGAATTATAAATTAGATTATACACCTGTCTCTGTGGCAAAGGGGCATCAAATATCCCTTAAAATATAACTTTTTCTTTGCTTGCATCTGATTTTATCTAAATCTCCAACATTACTCAAGTGTGTTAATATTAATAATAAACTATATTTGTATAGCACCTTTCATACAAGAAATGCAGCCCAGCGTGCTTTACAAGAAATAAATTAAATGAACCAAGTGCTTCACATCAAAACACATAAAAGACAAAAAGATGATATACAACCTGCATGTGAAAATAAAATAAAATCAGAACAGAATACAGAGAATGCTTCTTCCAATGGATAAAATCCACTTGATAATACTAGTAAAAGTAAGAAAATATAAGTGTAAAAATGTAGTGCACAGAATGCATGATATAAAATGGAAAATAAAATATAATCTACTGACATTGTTAATAAAATAAGCATAAAAACAGGATTTTAGCCCAAAATTCTTTATTCAGTCAGCTGCAAATATAGTAAAAAGTTATGAAAATTTGTCTTAAATTTATTTTCAAAGTAACCATTTTATACTCCGGTCCTTGTGTCCAGTTTAACTCCACGTCTGCCCATGGGAGAGCACAAAAGGGAGACATCCTCCCTGTGCAGGGGTTAAAGTCTATCTCTCTAATCGGAAAAGATGGGGTGGACTGAGGGTCAATTTAAGAACGGGGGTCATGGCCTGAGCCTGGGCAAGAGGTCCAGACGCAGCCGGGACTCTTTGTGGGACGTCCCACTGCAGAACTCTGTGTGAAAACTCAAACGCTTATTTAACATCCATCACAGTGACGCTAAACTGATTTACCGTAATCATGTCAGTCATGGTTTTTGTGTTTTTCACATAATGTGTCTGTTTTCCATTTTAGTCATCGCGTCATCACATATTGAAACCAGACAGCTGTTACTTTCTTTTTTAACTTCACACATGTGAGACACCTCCTGCTAATGTCAGCAGTTCCTGTGTCGTTTGAAATTTAGCTGAGACCTGATCAAGAAATATTAATCAAAAATTTGTATTTTGAATGTGTGATGAGGTAATAGTTTGTTTGTTGGCACTTAATTTGGCCCATGTCCAGCTTTAGCGTAATTTCATTTTGAGCTGCTGAGTTATCAGATTTATAGCCCAGTTTGCACGGGTCTATAATTACATGGGGACCTCGTGTAAGAAATCACACCTCCACGTCTGTGTTTCGTGCAATGCATTTACACATAAGTGATGTCTGTATTTTACTCAAATTCACTGACATTATGCCCCAGATACGGAGATAGGCTCCATAAAACATGGAATGGGATCTTTAAATCTGGCCCCGCTCTGAAAGATAAAAAAATATTAATTACCGCATGCTGCCGTACATGTCATCCATCTCGTCAACTTTTGAGATTTCGCTCCTCTGATGGATTTGAGCCAGCTCTTTTTTTGAATGGGTCTCCATGATGTGTAGTTAGATGAGCCTCCTGAATTTGCTCCAAACATACCATCAAACATTCATTTATAATTTCCACTTCCGCCTTCATATCTCTCGACTGGGACAGAGGCAGAAAATTACCCCAGATCATAGAGATGCCGATTCACACATGACCTCTGTTTCCTAAAATATGGAATTTAATTTTGGATTTTTTATCTATTCTTGTTTGTTTTTACAAAGTACGGACATGGCTGATTTGCAGTACCAAACTGTTTCACAAGAATACACTTTTAACTGTTGGAGACTGTAAATTAACAGAAACTGCTCACAGTGTGTGCGTGCAGAAGAGTGCAGAGCAAAGTTAGTCCAACAGTACTCTCTCACTGGAGTACAATGTGCTTCCTTTATTTTGTCGTTTCAACCTGATGCAAACGCGACAGGTTTCAACCATCCATGTTTTCAACTGAGGCCGGCCATCCATGTATCGTGTTGTCACAGCAACAAGACACCACAAATGGTTGTGTGTGGCCACTTTCTCAGCAGACACTGTCCAGTGGCGTATCATGCGGACCTGAAAGGTGGCTTTTGGAGTCGGGATCTTACGCCAAAGGCACTGCAAAAGCGTCAGTATTTGTTGACTTTGGAATGAAAATGGGCTGGACCAATGGTGTGAGGTAGTTACTTTGGGCCCCAGTGCACACTATTATGAAGGGCCCTTTAGCACGCTAGTTACTACTCATGTGCCTAAACTAGTTCTCATATAATCTTATTGTGTAACTGGATAACACCAACATAAATGTTACCTATAAATCACCATTAAACATAGGCAAATAACAAAAATACCAAAGAAAATAAGGAATTGTTATTTAATTTAAGTGTTTTTCATTGTTTATTTATATTTCATGTAAAATAAGCCTATTATATAACATATTTTGTTACAGATTGCTACTGATGTTTTTACCAAAAAGAACAAAAAAGAAAACCATGATGGGGATGAATTTGCCTTTTTAATGGTTTATGGAGCAAATGGCACCATCTCTAAATAATTAATTGTGAGTTCTTTTTTGAACACAGGTGTATTTCTAAGTTGAAAATCTGAATTACCCACAAGGATCTGTTTTCTGCCCAACTCTCTCTGTGGGCCCCCCTCACCTCAGGGGCCCCAAAGCAACTGCCCTACCCACACTGACTGTATTTACACCCCTGGGCTGGACAATCCCATATAGGACCCATTTTTTCATCCCATTTGTTAGTTCAGGGAGAACCAGTGTGAACCAGTCAAACCAGTCAATATCTTTTTAAGTTCTTATTTTTTACTCTTTACTTCATGATGTATTTTTCAACATTTTTAATATTGAACACTTGGGGATCCATACTAAGAAATCTGTGCGTACTACTTTAGTCAAACTCTGACAGATGATGATGAGAGAGGGATCGTAAGAGACAGAAATATATTTGAGAACTGCAGTTGCCTCACAGGGGAACGCTGGCTCGATTTCTTGGCTTGGTCACGCTTGCGTGTTATCTCGTGTTTGCCTGCTGGGTCTTCCTCCAACAGTCCGGAGGAAATTTAAGTCAGGTGTATCACAGACTCCCAAAAGCTCATACCAAAGTGGACCGTCCCGTGATGGATGCGTAAACTGACCAAGATGTTGTCATGCTCTCTGCCCTGTGCATGCTGGGAACAGCTCCAAAGCCTGTGTAAAGAAAACAAATGCTTTAAGGTGTGATTCTCTCCAGCAAATGAAACCTTGTCCTGTTTCAGCCTTTATGGTAAATGTCTCAGCCTTCTTCTTTTCTGGCTTTCCAGCGCAGAAGGATCTAATAAAAAGACAGTCAACATTTACCACTTTGAGACTTTAGATAAACATTGCTTCTCTCGTGCTGCTTTCAGATGCCTTTTACAAATATTTAAAAACTTTGAACCCTGAGCTAATGGTGCAATTTCTTTCAAAACTTGGCAAGAAATGTTCCACAAATTGCAAGAAATTTGTAGATGTGAAAATCATTTTGTTTTTAAAAGCTCGGGGAAAAAAAGGTAAAAAAAAAAGGTTAAAAAAAAAAAAAATAGCTGGGAAAAACTGTTTTTTTAATAATCATCATTACTATTTATTTTATGTTACAGAATTATTTAGTACTTTTTCCATTTCCCCTTTTTTAAATTTTAAATTATTATATAATATTGTATTATATTTATTTGATTAATTTTGAGGTAATTTCCTTGTACTTTTTGCTTTTGTCTTGATGATTTTTGGGTCATTTTTTCTGTTGTTGCTCATTGCTTTCTCCCCAAGTTTTTGAATGGCCAGTTGAAGCACCTTGTATCTTTTTGATGAATAGAGTCGGGTAGAGTTTAACTTAATGGAGCCGTCATGTCCTGTAGGGATTTATTGAATTACAAACATAATACCTGTAAGTAAAAGATTTAAGCTGTAAGCATGTCACCGGCTCTCTTTCATCTTCACTTTACTTGATTGAACGCTTTTATTTACAGTCTCCAGACCAGTTAAAGGTAACAGGCAAAACAAATCAGCTCTGGTTCTGGACGACCTTTAGTTAAATTTAGAAGTCTTTAATGTTCCAGAGGGGCAATTTGGTTTACAACAGTATTCAGCAAGCTTTTCCTTAATTAAATTATTTTCACAACGTGTTCACAGAAACCTTGTTGCTGCCCACTCTTTGAACTAGTTGATATAGAGTGGCATTTAATAACCCAACACAGATTAAAATAGAATGTAAACAACTCCTATATTTAACTTACAATCATATTTTATGTTAAAGGGGAACCCCTGACACACTGCCTGTTCAAGACAAGAATATCATGCCATTATGTTGCCTCGTCATTCTGTGTATGCTTGCAGAAAGGGGGCAATGAGCAACTGAAAAGTTACAAGAAAACAACCAGAAAACAAGCACATAAAAGTTTAAAAAAAACCAAAAAAACTCCTCCTTTATTTATATATATATATATATATATATATATATATATATATATATATATATAGTATATTTTTACCTAAAATATATTTTAAATATTTTAAAAAAATCTAATAATCCCTTTCCTCTTTTTTTAAAACTAATTTTTAGGTAATTTTCTTGTCACCTTTTATGAATTTCTTGCAGGTTGGTTACAGTTTACCCAACCCCACATGTTTTAGAAATACAATCAAACCAATTTGCTTATGAAAAGTGTCTTAAAATGCAGCACAAGAAAAGGGATGTCGATTGGGTTTTGAAGGCTATATTTTGGACCAGCCACCACAGTGAAAAAATAAAAAAATGAAACTAAACAGCAGTTTACAGAACAACTAAATATACACACAAAAGTTTATTCTTGGTGCCTGCCACGCCACCGATCAGTCTGCTAAATGACGACTCAATACACGTGGGACCTAAAATGTTTTCTCTTCACCCACATAATACACACCCAGCCTCAGACAGAATACTGAATCAAACCTAAAGTGAACTGTAAGCAGATCCATGGGATCTGCTACAGGTTATATAAGCAGATATAGTCACACACACACACACACACACACACACACACACACACACACACACACACACACACACACACACACACACACACACACACACACATGCAGCACCTGAGTGTTGGGAAACAGTGAAAGCAGCTCAGTGTGCGGCTTAAATGGCACTGAAAAGATTAGATTTTGTGTCGTGCAAGAGGCAAAATTAAATTGAAGCCCAAGCGTTTAAAGTTTTGTACCAAAACTGACCTTCCTACCTGTCAGTGGACATTATTAAGGCCTGGACTCTCTTAGTCTCATTCTGTGTTTCTCAGGGCAACAAGTGAGAAACATCCCACAGTCACGCGAAAAAACGCCACACTTGTGCAGCCAAGTCACGCTCAATAACATATAAAACACTGGTGTTAACACTTTAAGATTCCTTTTATATAATGTAAAGAAAAAAAATGTTGGAACAACTTTCTTTTTTTTGGGTAATTAACTTAAAATGTGTGTTCATTAATATGATAATTATCGGTTTAGAATTACGTTTAGATAATGTCAAACGTAGTTGGAACATATTAAGTTGTTAAATTGAATATTTGGTAGCTTTGATCAGGACTGAAGTTGATCGAAAGATTTAACCCAAAACTTAAAAAATAAAAAGACTATTCTGTAATATTTTTACAGCAGTTTTTGGAAAAAGACATTTTTGACCATAATGGATTTTACAGGTTTTTAATTATAAATCTGACTCTGCACAAAAAAACTATAAATGCATCAAAATCAGTGTTGTTGTTAATCTTTGACATATCCAAGACTGTATTAAAAAAAAAAAATCACCAGCCCCGCTATCATATATTATTTGTAAAATAACTAATATTTTTGTTGTTTTTTTTTAATAAAAAAACAACAGTGACATGATATCATATTATCGAAGTGTCATTTAAAGGGTTAAAATCCCTTTTTTTTTTATTATGTGGCATTTGTGATCAGGACTGAAGTTGATTAAGAGATTTAACCTAAAAAAGTGGGGAAAAATATTTATATCTAAAAAAAGATAAGAGTTTTTGGAAGTGGACATCTTTTGTCCTTAATGGCCTTTAAGGGTAGTACATTTGTACACAGTGTATTATAGACCCATTACAAAAATTGAAATTGGAATTTCAAACCTTCTTACAAAAAAAAAACGTGTCATATGCACCAATACAGCCAAACTGATTGCAAAAACAAAAGTGAAAAATGACCAATTTGGACAAAAATGTACATAGTGATACCAGAGGGTTAAGAGAAATTAATCTTTAGAACTGGGACGACTACATAAATCACAGTCATCATTAATTACACTCCTGGCATAACACATCTACATGTCTGTCATGAAAAGGGCTTATTGCTCAGATTCTTAGTGTTTATTGTTTGCTGGAGACTGTTGTTGCTGTGTCACTGCAGGCTGTCCACACCCGGACACAGTCAGCACCATGGACAGAGACCTCTGGGGCATTGAAAAAACTTGGAATTTCCCCAATTTTACATTTCTTCGTAGTCTGGTGATTGCTTCTTAGAATTATTTTGCCGTTGTCTTGCTTTTCTTTTTCAGTTTTTTTTTTTAGGATGAGTCACTTCTTTTAACTAAAAAAGGATTTCTGTGGGCTGCTTTTGCCTGCCAAAATGTGCATTTTGTGCATTTCATATTGGGGTAGGGTATTCTTATAAAGCAAAAAATCTAGTGTAATAAATGTGCAACAATGACTGTCATAGTATTTCTAAGAGAAAATCTCATGCTTGACAGTCTCATACTGTCACAGTCAGTCATTATTGTGGTTTAGGATCCGCAGCTTAATCCAGACGGCTCAGAAATGGACTTCAAATGTTTTTACTTCAACCATTTTTATTTTCCCTTCTATAAAATGGAGCTATGGACTATAGGCAACTTAAAGGATGACGTTTTTGTAATAGCCAGTGTGTTCGTGTCACACAAGTGTCCTTGTCAAAAAATGTATTAAAGATTCCTGCAGAAAATAGGCTCTGTGGTAAACAAAAGCTACTATATCTAAACATTTTGTGCAGGAAGATAATCTTCAAATAAATGTTTATGATTTTCAAAGCATAAATGCAATCACCAGAAGTGAAAAGCTAACATTAAGCTATAAATGAACACCATATTCACATGACTTAAAGGTCACCGCCACGACAAGACTGTGAAATGGTGCTCGGCGTGATGACTCATTGCAGTCTCATTTAACCCCTGATCCCAACTGTCTCCTTTAAGACACATAAAGGCTTTAAAAATCACAAGTGGGATTATACCACATAGAACATATTGTGAGAGTCTCTTCAGCTTGTGTTAATCACAGACTTTATTTAAGGTTTCAAACCAAAAACCCATTCAAAAAACAATTGACTGAAATGCTAACTCATCTCCGGGTTTGACGACTCATTCCTGCGCCACTCTATAATAACTATAATAACCCACCTTCTCTGCATTAGTGCCAAAACGATATTTCAGAAAACAAAATAACATTGCCCAATAAACTACAAGATTTTTTAGGAAATGTCTTGTTTTTAGAAATTTTGCAGTGTTTCGGGAATGTTGTAGTCTTTTGGGAAATGTTATTTTGGGTTTTTTTTAGGAATGTTGTAGTCTTTTGGGATATGTTATTTTGTTTTTTTTGTTTTTTTAGGAATGTTGTAGTCTTTTGGGATATGTTATTTTGGTTTTTTTTTTAGGAATGTTGTAGTCTTTTGGGTTATGTTATTTTGTTGTTTAGGGAATGTTGTTGTGGTTTGGGAAATTTTATTTCGTTGTTTTGGGAATATTGTAGTGTTTTGGGAAATGTTATTTTGTGGTTTGGGAAAATGTTTTTGCATTTTGACCCTCGGGGCCATCGTAAAAAGGACCAAAAACACATGTACATATTTTGCTTTGAAAAATGGGATGCGACTGTAATCAAAAAACCTGAGGAAACATTTATGTCAATCTGGAAGTAATGAACAATCTCCAAAGGATGACAGTAATTCAGTTTTGAAGTGAAAGCAAATGTGCAAACACTGTGTGAACATTCAAAGACTGGGACAATTGGAAATTAATGAATGCAGAGCAATAACTGCTGAAGGGAATACCAGGAGCTACGGGGAGCCACTTTCAAACAGTTTTCATCATTATAGTTTCCAGTCACAGTGCAGAAAGGCCCACACATGTGAATTTTGAGCCCGTCACTAATAATCTGCATCACTCAGATCAAAAGCAGATAAATCATAGACATCAGATTCACCGCTGTTTGAAAAATCATATCGCTGCAGAAAGCTGCACCCAACAGAAATCGATCATTGTGTTTTGGACCTGCCTAATGTTTTGCGCATGGGCCTATGTGCTCAGGGTCACGAGTACATGTTTTTAAATTTGTTTGCGGCGGCAAACAAATTAGGTGAAACACAGTGTGTGTGGGTGCTTGGATGCCTCAAAATATGCTCTGACAGCATGGGGGTCGGCTAATAAAATTTATTTTTAACTTCATCCTGGAGGGAGCCAGTTACCCAAAATGGCAGCAAAAGAATCAGTTTTTTTTTTTAAATAATCCAATGCACTTCAGCAGTAACCACTTAGCAGGTAATTAGTGGTCTGAAACAGATCACCCTTTGAGAACAGGATGCCGCAGTATTTTGTTCACTTCTTTTGGTTGGAGGAATGTAACGTTGACCACCAGTATTTGCTGATTTGCAGGGGCTTGTGGTGACAACTTTTTTTTCAAAACCAAAGTCTAAAAATCAAACTTGTTGATGCATGTAATGTTTTTCTGCAGACAGTCTCATTTTTTACAGAGATGAATTGGCTTGTTCCTTCCTAAAGCCTCATTTCCACTGCACAAAAACCCCCGCTAACACCCAACACCTGGCTTTTTAATGCAACAAGAGTGCGCAATCAGCATTCACACCATGTCAAATGACTCTGCAGTAGTCAAAGGTATTTACAACATTTTCTCATCCCAAGTCATCTCGTGTTGCTGCTTTGCAGTGCATTTCCGCATTTACAAATGACGCTCTAGGTATCCTTATTCATCTGTTCTTGGTTGCCGCTACTGTGATGTCAACACGAGCACATGGTGGGATTACGCTGCATCCATCCACCTATATTAAGTTGTTACCGGCAGTGCATCAATTTGACGCCATTCTGTGGCATATAATGTGGACACAACAGGCTCCTCTCAGCTATGTTCTTGACTGACGCCGGCCTTCTGGTGTCGTATAATAACACTGCAACCAGTTCTGTCTGGTCACGTTCTCAGCTGAACAAAAAAAAAAAAGAAAATGAATAAGAAAGTTAAAAAAAACATATAAGGCAAACAAGACTTGGAGAAAAGTGCTTAAAAATTACAATAATTCTGAAACATAATTTAAAAAATAGGATTATTATAATTACAAATAGTTTTCCCCTATTTCTTTCTTTTTCCCTAGCTTTTCTTTTTAAGATTATTTTTTGAAGATTTTTCCCTTTTATTGACAGGACAGCTGTAGAATGACAGGAAATGTGGGAGAGAGAAGGGAATGACACGCAGCAAGGGGCCACAGGCTGGACTTGAACCCGGACTGCTGCAAAGACCTCGGCATATGGGAATGGAGGCCCCTTCCCTAGCTTTTTGTAAAACAATTCTCTAAATATGCCAATTTCTTGCAGTTTTTGAAACACATCTTACCACGTTGCTCATCTCCTTTTCCCCAGTTGCTCAGGGTTGAAAGGTTTAAGTACTTGTCAAAAGCGTTTGAAAGCAGGATAAGAAATGTAGTGTCACTCCAAAAGGGTTAGAATAACAGCAATAGACAAACAAAGAGAAAATGCGGCCTGTCATGTCTTCCTTAAGGAAACGTGGTGACAGCGAAGCCGGGGATTCCAGCTTCTCTGTTGGAAGAGACTCGGGAGGAGCCTGGTCCAGATCTGGACTGGCTTTTGAAGTGGCTGACATTCTCTTTTTACTTACAGTCATCATTATGACACGTAGGAGGCAGGATTTTCCCCAGCTGGTGACCAAACATTGACTGTCCAGAGGAAGTTTTCATTTCGCTAGATCACAGTTAATGCGTCCTTACAATCGCAGTTTGTCTCAGGCACTGATTAACACTTTAACACCAAATAGGCTTGATTTCTTTCAAAAACATGGGAAAAGGACAATGAGTAATAAAAGAAGAAATTAGTAAAAAGTAAAAAAGAAAATGACCAGAAAATAAGTAAAAAAAAAATAAAATAAATAAATAAAAAAAGCTCAAATCAAGGAAGTACTGGGGAAGTACTTCAAAATAATATTAAATAATATTAAATATGATATTATGATAGCGTTTTCTGCCTTTACAAAAATAATCTAAATCTATTTATATATTTTAATGTATCTATTTCTTGCAATTTGTCTTAACAAGTTGCTTATTGCTTTTTTTTAACCCATATTTTTTTTTAAAGAAATCACGCTAATTTGCTCAGGTTTAAATGTTTAAAGTCTTCTGAAAAGAATCTAAAAGCAGCACAAGAAATATGATGTTGCTCCAGGTTTTAAAGGGTTAAACTGTTACTTTATTGGGGAATCAGGCAGCAATTTATTTGTTTGTCTTGAGATTATTCAGCTTCCTGTAGAGTCAGTTTTATTTTTGTGATGTTTTTGTTTTTCTTTGTTGAGATGACCTCAGATTCTAACGGAAAATCGCAATCTCCCTTTAAAAGTTGAATGATCTTATCACTAAGGAAAATTTATGATAATAAATCACAAGTTTTCAAAGTCTATTTGCCATGAAAAAAGCAGATCTTCTGAATATGTAAAAATACTGAAGAAACTCTGACGCCAATTATCTTGACATATTGCCAGACATCGGTAGGCAGTTTCCCTCTGGCATAGATTTCCCCTTTGATCTATGTTTTTTTTCCTCAGTCCTAAGATCGTGTGGTTAACAAGAGAAGAGTCATATATCTTTTCAAATCATTTGTCTATTGAGTATTTAAAAAACAAAAACACATGTTCCTAAGTGTCCTTAGGTAGGAATGTGTGAGCATGCATACTGTTAGTCAAGGATCAGGCTCATTAAAATACCGTAAGGAATCCAGTGAAACGTTACATGCCAACACAGCAGGATGAAAAGAATCTGTGCTTGGCATTAATTGTTTTTTTTACCAGTCTGGCTCCTGCTGACACACATAACCGCACTTAACAGTCGGAAACATGTTATGCTGGTATAAGTTACATGGTATCAGCCAAAGCTGACTTTTTGGATTAAATGTAGTTGGCAAATGGCAAATTCTGATGATTTTGTGCCGAATTTTTCAGATGTCTGAGATCACACTGGCCATGTTGGACCCAAAACCCACTCCTACATCCACCTAAAATGGAAAGAGTCTCCGTCTGTCTGGGTGTACGTCTGCCCTTTAGTTTTCTCGACATCCGTTTATCTGGTCAAATTCACACTTGCCAGGTGCTTTGAAGACCCAAAGAAGTGCGGAGCTGAGTGTGAGCTCTTGAAATCCAGCAAATTCTCAGTCCAAAGTCATCAAATACTACTGCTTCTTTGGTGCTTTTGGTGTAAGATCCCAACGCCAAAAGCCACCTTTCGCCTCCAAATGATATATGGACGGGTGGTGTTAGTTAAGGACACGGCCGGATGGCGTCAGGTTGAAATGCTGCCTGTGCTCATGTAATATAAGGAGCACAAAGGTCCCTATACGGTGGATGGAAGGGGCGGTGGATGGATCAAACAGACCTCAGACTTTCATGTAGAAGTCCAGTGTTTGCTTCCCGTCTGAATGTGATGTTTTTTCTACACCTGACCATGTGCCTCTTTTGCCTAAACCTAACCATCAGTGTGTCCAGCATGTGTGTTTGTTGACTTCCCAGAACTGGTTGCCATGTGCTTTTGTTGCCTAAACATAATCATGTGCAGCGTAATCCCACCATGTGGTTGTGTTGACATCACGGTCATCCCATAATGTCTACAGCAGATGCAGAAGGATACCTAGTGTAATATGTAGACACAAAAGTCCACTGCAAAGCAGCAACATGTGACGACTTGGTATAATGTGTTGGACCAACAGCCTGTTCTCATTACCAACGTGTAAAATAAAGCCACTTTGACAGTACTTTCAGTGTAAGATTGGGATGCCAAAAGCTGTCTTTCATGTAATAAAAGGAGTGCAAAGGTGCCCATAGGGTGAGCAGGAGGGACCAACAACCACCAGACTTTTTCATGTTGGAGTCCAGTGTTCACTTCCTGCTAAATGTGATGTTTTTTTTCCTACACCTTACCCTGTACCTCCTTCCTGTATCTATGCCAGTATGTGCATTTGTTGACATCCTGGCATTGGTTTCCATGTGCTTTTGTTGCCTAAACATAAGCAAATGCAGCATCATACCACCATGTATTTGTGTTGGCATCCTGGAACTTAAACAAGTCTTCTGCAAATGGACAATATTTGACGGCTTGGGTTGAGAACGTGTTGGCATACTCTAGCATTGACAGTGGAAGCAACTAATGTCACGCAATGTAGTGCTCAGGAACCAAGGAAGTGCAGTCTAGAGTGTTGACTTGTTTGAATAAGCAATACTTGAGAAAAACAGCAAACAGCAATATGAGAGACCCAGCAATTGTCCCTATACTTAGCGGGCAGATTTTTAACGAGCACTCCACGAGTGCACCAAATATCAAAACCACCCAGCAAGAGATCTGTTGCAGTTGTCCACATATATCTGTCATAGTTATTTTGATAAAAATGGCTTTCTTTTGTATTTTTTTTCGACTTTTGCGGTGATGTATCACTTTCTATAGTCATTTATTAGTTATGCTGTTTTTTGTTTCAGCATATGGACTTTTAGTGATGAAATCGATATGATTTATTCAGTGATCTCAGTGACTCAGGGTGACACGATGTTGGGGCTGACACAAGTCTCAGTAGATGACTGCATGGAATAAATATAGGTCTGATGGACTTGGTGAGAGGATTACTGACTCCAGGAGGTACACAGTTGACCTGAACTGACTCAGGTGACCGTGATTCCTTGCTAAGTGCACCTCTGACAGATGGCAGCGGTGCATACAATACAAGGAAACCACTCAGTGAATGATGTTTTCTTGATTTGAAAATAACACAGGGAAGTCAAGGCCATTAAAACGGATCCCTGTAGGGTGGACATGTCGAGCTCAGAACACCATGTGAGTGAGAGCATGACCATCCGAAAGAGATGCGCTTAGCTGATAGATAAACAAGTAAACAACACACAGTGCTGTTCTGCAATAAGGAAAGAGGTCAAGCAAGGAAGGAGACAGTCCTGCACTGTTAGAAAAAATGGCCCTAAAATCAACCATAAGACAGACGATTGTTGGGTGGGGTGAAAAAAATGAGAGGAGAGAGATAGTGCAGTGTCATAAGACCTGGGTGTCCGAGGCCTCAGCCATGATTGTTATATAAATATCACCGTCCCGGATCAAAATAAGAGTAGGCCTAAAGAATTGTTCTTCATTTATCAGAGGAGGGGGGTGGCTGTTATTTTTAACTCTTTTTTTTTTTTTTAAACCTCCCTAATGCTTAAAATATTTTTTTTCTTTGAGCCTGCCTAAATAACTCGGGGCAAAAAGTAAAGTGTTTGTCCTGTGCGATGTGTTCATGGACCGTTGGAAAATTTTAAGATCTAACAATTTTTTCTGTTTTTACAGTTTCTGGCTATGTTAATGGTGTAACTTGATGATTGATTATTTTTATTTGGCAGACCTGCAGGTTTGAAAGGTATGTTTTGTTTAAAAATCATCCAAAAGCAAAAAAAAAAAAAAAGCAATTAAAAAAATTCTCAAAAAATGTTAAAAATAAAGAGAGTTACCATTTTAAAGAAATTATCAAAACAAATTTGAAGAAAAAAAGATTGCTGAACTTTTCTCAAAAAGCGCTGATTTTTTTAAGAAAAAGGTTTTTTTTCAACCACAAAAAAGGGGGGAAAACTGCAAAAACTTTTACAGGACAAAAAAGAAATCACCACATTTTTAAAAAAAGAAATCCTGCCTTCTAAACCTGTGTGCCCGCAGGTTTGGGAGGCAGGATTTCTGTTCTAAGGAGGCCCGGGCTAAGCTCCCAGTGTCTTCACATCCTCGAAACGCCCTTGAGGAGAGAGAGGGAGTGTGTGAGGGATGAAATGGAAAAACATTAAATAGGGTGAAAAAAGTGTAGGGGGAAGAGAGCAAAGAAAAGAGGGATGAAAAAGACAAGGAGGGAAATGAGAGTGAAGACAAGGATTGGAGGATAATGAGTGAGGAGAATTTGCCCGTTAAAAGACAAACTGTATTATGTTTCACATTATACTGTATGATGACACCCCACGTGTCCGCTGCAGTTTTCTGACTTTATGAACTACAGCTGTTGTGGACCTGTGAGACATTTTCACAGGCTGCGTTTATATTCATAAGCCGTGACTGGACTTTTACTGGTTTCCATCCATCTCGTCACCTCTGCTCTCCCTCGCTCTCAGCCCAAACCCTCCGTCTCCAGCTGCCTGTCAGCCACACTGGAGCAGCGCTTGATCTGTAACAGACTGTGACAAGACAGTCATAAAAAAAGTGTTAGGAGGTCACATAGGGGATCACGGCCTACATAGGTTTCAGTAAATGCGGATTATGAACGTTGCTAATTCTTTGCAGATGGTGGTCAGTCCGCTCCACCCGAAGCTGGTGTCCTGCTCAACGGCTGAGGTCCTGGGATGTCTGAACACACAAAGTGAAATGAATGAATCAGACTCATGTCACTGTGTGGTTGCGGTCAACATTAACTGTAATGCCTCAATAAGGGCACTGGAATATTCCATAAAAACAGGAGTGATTCACCTCCTGTTGAGGAGTTTTGCTTTATTTAAATTCCTTATTACTGATTTCCCCTATATTCAAGAAATTATAATTAATTCATGAAGAGCATCGCACCTCCTCAAAATAATATTCACAATTAATTTCTTAAACTCTGCTGGACCAGTCAACGGCTCCACCTAACGGCACGATACAATTTAGGTAGAACAAACATTTCACCTACATTTTGGTGGATCCCACTTTTCCAATATGAAAGGTTTGGGATGTCCAGTATAATTTAAAATTAGGTGACATGGATTTGAGCAACATTTAGCCAAAACGCAGGAGCCAGTGGCCAATCGGTCCAGCAGAGTTTAAAAGGTTAAGAAAGGTACATTTGTTGATTCAACCCATGTCTTTGTCTCTGTTCAAGAGAGCTGTGAGATCATATTTTATACTGGAAGGGGTACAATTTAAAGTTCTTGATAGTAACTAGGACTATTATGTTGCCATTGGGCTTCTCTGATGTATTTTCTGTAGTCCATAACCACAACTGCACCCAGTGGTGTAATGCGACACAGTGCTAGTACTTCATCACAACACTTATGTATTTTTGGATGTATCTGTCCTTTACTTGAGTTTTTATATTTAAGTCAACTTTTACTTGTATTCCACTACATTTCCCCTCAGCATTTTAGTTACTTATTACAAAATAGGAAAGGAAGGAGGAGGGGACGAACTGACAAATGAAGGAATAGAATTGAAGGAAAATGTATATTTCTTCTTTAAATCCTTTATCTATTTGTGGTCATAAAAAAGACCTTGCTTTTCTTCAAGTGTAATGTATGCTCCATTTTTAAGGTGGTGTAGTAAACTTGCTTGCTCTTTTATTACCTTCATTAACTTGTAATTTTACTTTCAAAACTTAAGTGCATTTAACATCATAAAATTACTTTGGATACTTAAGTACAGTTAATATCAGATACTCTCACCTTTAATCAAGTAATATTCTAATGGGTGACTAACTTCTACCAAAGTAATTTCTCATAAGACATCTGTGCTTTTACTCGTGTATGGCTTTCAAGTACTTCATCCAAATTTTAGAAATATCCTAAAATCTGGGAAATTACCCCAAATCCCTGCAATGTCCTAAAATCCTAGATACTTCCTAATGAGCAAGATGAGTATCCTTGCTTTAGTGATAATAACCACTCAAAGGGAGAATTTTTCAGGGCTAATGATATGTTTGGAGTTAGTGGGGCAGGTGCAGCATTTGGGGGGTATACATGTTGTATACACGTTAACCATACGCAGCATGATAGCAAACATTCTGTGGGAAAACCACTTTCACACACCGATCCACAGATCCTTTGCCTGATCTGGCTCAGACCCAGAGTGGTTGCAGCAGCAGCCTCTTGCAGCCCCTCTGGAGGATTCCAGCTGGGGGCTCCCTGCAGACTGTCCACAGAGTCCAGGCTCCAGCCTCCTGCCGGGAGGCGCTCCTCTGTTGTCACTCTGTCACAGACAGAGCTCAGTCGTCCTGCAGGGACGCTTTGTTTTTGCCTCACTGTGCCAGTGAGTATAAAATAATCAAGATCAGAGTACGAAATAAGATTCAGATTCCTGACTTGGCTTGAGTTTCGGCTTGGCTTCATAACTGCAGAATGTAAAACTACACAGTGAAGACTCAGGAGGGTTGTGTAAACTTTAACTGCAAGCAAAAAGAGCTGGCTGTCAGTAATCTGAAGGCAGCACAGAGGGGCTGACAGCTACAGACGGAGCCATATCTTTGCCTCAAAACCAGTGATCTATGATTTTATTTTGGCTGAATGGGAGCTTTGTCATGTTGAGAGCTCAACAATGTCCCATAGAAGTTACGGTATAATTCTACACACTAAATATGCAACAGCAAAAATGTTTTTAAAGAAATGTTATTCCGCCTGGATTTCATTTTCTGTCAACCTTGTGAGAAAATGAGTTTCAGCTCTGCTATTGTATTCCATTAAGCAGAATTCAAACATATGTGGAAGTGTTTTAAATATTCTGGTTTTCGTGAAAATGCATGTGTTTGGGAGCTTACGACTGGATAAATGAGACTTGGATCATAGTGCACGAGTTGTGTGGAAGTTTGTAAACCAATGTTTTGAGATAGTTTTGCTGTTGTTAAATGTGGCCCCCTTTTATTCCAGTTCATCAAGACTTTTCTCTGTTTTTGGATTCATTGTGCGCTGTGGAGGCATGATGGTATTTTACAAAACACGGTGAAAGTAATTGATATCAGAGGTGTGGACTGGAGTCACATGAGTTGGACTCCAGTCAGACTAGAGTTACAATTTTGATGACTTTAGGATTGACTTAACAAAAGCAAAAAAGACTTGCAACTCGACTTGGACTTAAGTACCAGTGACATTTGATTTCAATAGCACTTAAGCCTTTTGGCTTGAAAAAACTCTGCACCCGGTTTGATTTCTTTCAAAAACACGGGAAGAGGCCAGCTTAATAACAAATGGCTCAAAAAGGAGAAAAAAATTACCTAAAAATAAAAATGGAAAAAACAACAACAAAAAGAAACAAAATAAAATAAAAAAGATTTTAAAATATATTATATATTAATATATAATATAAAAATAGTTTCCTGGACATTTTCACAATTTTGTTGATAACATGTAATAATTTCCTCAAATGACCATTTTCATATTTATTTTTTTAGCAGTAAAATAAATAAAATATACAGCCATTTAAAGTTGTATGCCTCTCCCCTAACACAAAAACAAAAACCATTCCTTACACTTCAAAATATTATACATGTGTTATATTTAAATATTCAGTTCTAAATGTTCTAAATTCATCATTATTAAATATATATATATATTTAATAATAACAACTATTATATAGTAATGAAAACAGAAGTGATAAGGAGCATCGACTGTTATTTCAAAGAATGTATGGTCTTGAAAATTTGCTCCAAAATCATGGAAAAGTTGCTCTCTGCAGTGCTCCCTCACAGTGAGCTCTGCAGCACAGAGGAGCACTTATACAACACTAACAACAACATGACAGTATATAGTCTTACACTCAAAGCATGTCCTGTAAACGTCCAAAGAGAGGACGGTATAAGACATGAGGAACATATAAGTCTCAGCCATCACTGGTGCTCTGTCTCAGAGGACATTTCTGCTATTTTTAGACTCCTCATTGGATTTTCCCCTTAGCTTTAAAGGGTCTGTGATGCAGTGATTCAATAAGTCTCTTCAGTTGCATGAGCTCACTGTCTGATTATTGTGGAACTCACCGAACGAAATGTCAAAAAACGAGCTGAGGAAAGTTCATGTTGCTCTCACGGTTTGCTCTCACATTTGACTTTGATAAAGGCATCAATTTTTAAATTTAAACAGGAAAATCTGAGTAAAGAAGGCTCTACATGATAATTTATTTCATCACAACTGTGTTCGGTATTTGTTGTGGTTGCGGTTATAGTGTAGAGGTGTGAACATCAGACCCCACTTCATGGTTTTGGTGCCATTTTTCTTGGCATTGGGTGAGATGAATAAAACATTTTTCAGAATTGTCCTTTTTTTCAGATTTCCAGTAAATATACATACATACATGAAGACATAGCTTATATTTAGGCCATGTGAAATAACAATATTTTAAAAATAAAGTGTGAAAAAAGTTAGCTAATAGCAGATGTCTGTTTAACTTTGATTTAATGTTTGTTTTTTAAATTTAAAAACAAAAACAAACACCCAGGCCCAGTTATTATAAAATGTTTTCTAAGGTTTTGTTGATGGCAACTCATCAACCCGTGCAGTGAAGTGCTGAGCTGAAGCTGCTTTAGGGTGAACAGGTGATGTGGGCAGCTGAGTGATGTCATTTTAATGAGCGTCCAGGATGCACTTTGAGAAGCCACCAGATGGGATGCTCCACTGCTTCACCACACAAAGATTCAATCATGAAAGTCACAAATCCATTACACATGTGCGCAAAAATTGCATTTACTTTTAGTTATGTTATGTGACTTCTCCTCCGATGATAACATTTCAAGAAGCAAGGCGATGAATGTTGTTCAAAAACATCAGCAGGTTTATTTCTGTTGTAGCCACCGCACTAGCCGTCATTATTTCCAACCCAAAACGACGTAGGCGTGTTCTGTGAGCGATAATGGAGAGGCAAGCCCCTTATACGTGGGAGCTGCCACGCATGAGGGATTTCTGGGAGCTGATGATTTTACAGAAAAATTATGGATTCAAAACTTCTGGATGATCCACTCAACTTTGAATTGTTTCTGTGATGCAATAACAGCTCTTGTAGCTCCTGCTGCATCATGAGGGAGCCAGTTCCTACTGACAAGCTCATAACATAGCATCATGTGAGCTAGAAAAGCCCAAAAACTGTTTACATTAGTTTTGAGAAATATGGCGTGACATAGTGCTCTGAATTGCAGACAGTGCTGTCAGTCCAGCCACACAAGGACCAGATGCCTTGGAGCCATCTGTTGTGATGCTGTATTCCTGCAGAAACTGTCTTCATGGAGGGCGCATCGCACGTGCTCAGGAGTTTCCCAGCTTTGGTCAGCAGTTCTCCTCCAGACAGAATCAGCTTGGAAAAGGTCCGCAAGGTCAAGCAGACTGATGATTTCGGGCCCTGTTGAGTCAGAGTTCCCTCGGTAGCTAAGCCTGAGAGGCCTCCTCTGCAGCCCAATTCTTTCCTCCACCATGGGTTCACCTCCTTCATGGGTTCACAATCGTCAGTCAAACGTCTCCAAACATCTGCCTCAACACTGGAGTAAAATGGACTGACCTATGGATTGAGCCACTGTACCTCCGTGTCCCCGACCAGCTCAGGATGCAGGAAAGGTGTGCTGTGGGAGCTGAAGACCCTCTGGACATCTCCAACTCACCTCCAGGTGAGGTTATACGTTTGTCTATTTTTTAAAATAGTTTATTGATCAAAGTCAAAAAGTGAACTTTATTGTCAGTTCTGCTGTATGTACATGACATAGACGGGACTGAAATGCTGTTTCTCACAGACCTCTGGTGTAAACATGCAACACATGCAACCGACTAAATAACAGAAAAAGTATAACATTTAGGTAAAATAACTCATACAATTACTGTCCACCATTTCAGTCCTCTTGTGCTGCCTTTCACAAGCATTTAAATAACAACCTGGAAATTTGTTTTTAAAAGAAACGAGAGATAGAAAAAGGGAAAATTATGTTTAATATCATGATGTTATGCACCAACAGTCTGCAAATAGCCTGCTGAAACTGTTATAACTGCCATTGGTTATTTTCAGTACAATAGTGTATTGAAGTCAATAACTATTTTCATTAAAGGGCATAGCAGTGAAGTTCTGTAATTACTGTAATTTGAACTATTTGTAAAATCAATCAATAAGACTTTATACAAAAAAAAATACTGTATGAAACACAAATTGTTTCATACAATAAAACCAAACGCACAAGGAGCACATTCACATGAGCATTTGAAGAAAAACACAAAAACAGTACGATTAAAATTAGGAACTGAGGAAATGCTACCATAAGTGAGAAAACACCAGAGGCAGGATAAAGCCTATAAATAGAAAGATTAAAAAAAGAAAAAAAAATTACATAAATGAACAAACAAATAAATAAATAAAATAAATTAAAATAGTAAAAATAAAAAAAAGTAACCTACTAAAACTGTAAATTAAAGGATAACAGCACAAAGTAAAATAAACAAATATATTAAAAATGATAGAATGATACAGGAAGCAGTAAAAAGTAAAAGTAAAAAGCCAAACTTAAGAGGTAGGTCTTAAGTACATCCTAAAAAAGGGGGCCCACACTCCACAAAATGTTTATAGACCTTCAGAGTGAGTTTGTGATTCGTTCCATCCTCCTGCCGTTAACAGCAGCTTTAATCCTGACATTATGAGAGGGGGCTGCAGAGGATTTCCATCTGAGCAAAACTAATTGTCTCACCAACAAAGTGACAAAAGAGATTACATTTTTACTCATTTTGGTCGGTTGTAATATGGTGGAGGGAACAGTTAAACAAATGGGTCCGACCTGTGTGCGGCTTATTTCTGTGACTGTGTTAAAGATGTCTTTCCAGAAATCAGCAGGAGACGTGCGATGCCAAAACATGTGCACATGATTTACAGGAAACTTGTTACATTTTATACAGTTAGTGATTATTTAGGATTCTTTTAACCCTTCGAAACCTGGGTCAATATCAGTTTTCTCGTGCTAGGTTTAGATGCATTTTACAAGCTGTTTGACCCTTTGAAGCCTGAGCAAAGTGGTTTGATTTCTTTCGAACACATGGGGGAAAAGGCAGTGAGAGACTTGGCAAGAAATGTCAAGCAAATTGAAAAAAAAAATAAAAGAGGAAATGAAATTGACGTGAAAAAGGAGGAGGTTGGGAAGATTGTTCGATATTAAAAAAAACAATTTCTTTACATTTATATTTTACACACTTAACATGCTCAAAATAATTTTATTTTTTAAATGTTTACATAATCTCCCACAAATTGCAAGAAATTAATAAAAGGTTACATTAAAACATTGAAAAAAAAGTTTTTTAAGGGTAAATTAAAAAAGTAGTGTCCAAAAACTCTATTCATAATTATTATTATTGCTAATTATTTGTTAAAATCATGTAACAGAAAAAAATACATAGGTTTTTTTTTATTTCAGCACTTTTTTGTGTAATTTCTTTCTTTTGGGCTCATAATCAGGTAATATTCATGTAACTTTTTTTTTTTTTTACTATTTTCTTTCTAATTTTTGGACCATGTATTGTGAAGTTGCTATCTCCTCTACGTTTTCTTAATAAAAAAAATCTAACAAATTTGCTCAGGTCTCAAAGGGTCAAGATACTTACAACAAATCAGTGGCTGGGTGGCTTTTGAGATTTTCTAATGACAGACTTATGATCCTCTAACATGAACCTTTTAGGGGTTCTTTGAGCAAATACTTAAACCGCAATAATGCGTCGCTGATGCACTTTACAGAGCTGACCCACAAAGGATTTGAGGGCAGCAGAGTGTGTGAATGCCTGTGAAGTAGGCCTTTTAAATTTACTGTTCACTGTGTCAAGTGCAGGTCTAATTGGTTCCTGAATTATTGTGGGAATTCCTGCACATTGTTTGCATTTTGTTTGGATAATGTGAAGCACATTTCAGTGTGTTGCTGGAATGAAATGTGTAATCAAATTAAAAGCAGGCTGACTGAGTTGTGGCATGTTGTGGCCACTTGCAGAGCAGACTGAGGTCTATTTGAAGTATTTGAAACTGAATGTGCTTTCCTTTCAGAGTGGGCTCAATAATTATCATAAAAACCGGGACCTAATATTCACCGGGCAGCAGTCATTCGCCTGCCTCTCCCCATGTCAAACAACAATGTTTTATGGCTACATTGGGACATGTTTATGATAGGGGATAAATTACCTGATCTCAGCCATTAATGTAATATGTTTTTTTCCACTGGAACTTCAGCTACCACTTGACTTTTGTGGTCTGAAACATAAATCACATGCTCTTGCCTTGAGACACGCTCTCTTTTATATCTGCAAAGAAAGCTTGTTTGTCTTAATGCCCAAATTAGAGTTCAGAGAAGACACATCAGCCTTTGTATTTGTGCCCTTTGACCAAAGTACACTTGGAGCTTGAAGAATTATGGATTTCACACTTGTAACGATTTTTTGAAAATAATATCCAAAATAAATACAGTCACAATTCATCTAAGGGCTTTTCATGATGGCTGTACATTTCCTTGTTGCATCGTCAGATGGTGTAAAGGCAGGGACACTCAACTTGCTTGGGACCCACTTTTGTAAAATGACAGGAGGTCAGGTGCTAGTTGCAGCAGCTCCATACATGTTTAGGATATTAGAAAATTTTGGGTATTTGCAGGATTTTAGGATGTTTTTTGAATTTTAGATTTTTTTAGGATTTCAGGTCATTTATAGTAATGTAACACGTTTCTTGGATATTAGGACATTTCTAGGATTTTAGTTTGTTTCTTAGATTTTAGGATGTTTCTCTGACTTAAGAAATTTCTGGGACTTTGGAGGTTTTTAGGATTTAAAGATGTTTCTAGGATTCAAGGACATTTCTTGGATTTTAGGAATTTTCTCTGTATTTTGGGACATTTCTAGGATTTTAGGAAGTTTCCGGGATTTATTACATTTCTAGGATTAAAGAACCTTTATAGGATTTAGGACATCGGGATCTTATAGGACCTCTATAGGGGGGTGCAGGGGATCCTTACTTTTTTTGTTAAACAAGCTCTATTTTGATGCTGTCTTATGCTTTAATCCTTAAATATGTTAAAAGTACAAAAACAATTCCCAGTGTGAATCATTTTATTTTTTATTATGCATTAGAAAATGGTTGAGGGGGGGCCACTCGTTGCACTATCGGGGACCAGATTTGGGTCGTGGGTGGTATGTTGATTATCACTGATTTACTGAATTTACAGCTCTGGTTCTGTGGACACATTAGGCCACAGCATGCAGCCTCACAGATGGTGCAGATGGTGCAGTCAAACCTGTATAAATGTGAATTTCAATGTAAATATCAATACTAGACTTGCACCTTTTATATTGTTATATTTTATATTTTTATATTTTATATTTGTATCTTCTATTTTATCTGTTTTCTTTTTTTCTATATTTATGTTGCACCAAACCACCAGAACAAATTCCTCGTATTGTGTTAACTATACCTGGCAAGAAATCTTTTCTGATTCTGATTCTGATTCTGATTCTCTCATGTCAAACAGTGTTAATGATCACAATTACAACAACATTCCTTTTCGTTTCATCCGCATTCCTTCTGCAGGGTCAAACGTTAGTCAGCATCCAGTAAATGACACTGATTAGACAACTATCATTTACTTTGTATGAGCAATGCACAGACAGATCGTGGCCAATCCATTGTTCTTAATCCAAAATGTCACTGTGTCCATAATTAAACTCTGCAGGGCTTCGGCAGCCATTTAAAGAAACAAACATCAGACAATGGGCATTGTCATTTAAATGTCGCCAGTCTCTAGTTCCCAGTGTGGCTCGGAAAATGCAACCCCACAGTCAAGACACAGCAATAAAGCACTAAACTGCCTCCAGAAGTTCCCTCATGACTCATCTATCACACGTAAGCTACAGCTGAGGGCAGAGAGTGTGATGGAGAGTCTGCCATGTAGAGAACAACAACTTAAAGAAGCAGGTCATGGAGCTAACTTTAGTTTTTTTAGGTCAAAAGCCCCCCGTGTGAGTTTTCATCATTTTGCGACACTGACTGATGAGGAGGCCCTCTGTGCTCTGTAATTAAGATAGTCATGAAAATGAAGAGTCAGCAAATTAAAAGGCTTTTCAACACCTTATATGACCTGAAAAGTCTGACCAGCAAAAACACAGTACAGCAACAAAACACGAGCATATGTCAAGTGTCTGCAGTGTCCTAATGACCCGTGTTTAGGCGTCATCTATTAGGTTTCGAACACGCTTCATGGGGCGCTTATTTAACCATGAACAATGGAAAGGGAGAGCTGGACAAAATTACATGTACAACCACAGTCGTCTACTGTTGGCCACCAAGCATTTCTGCCCAAGCTGAGTCACAACTGTTGTCAGAGGGAGAAGCATTTCTAAGGTTTGACTAACCTTTTCCTTTTTATGACAGGATTTTTTTTTTTTTAGGTTTTTCACATATTTTACTTTTTTTTGGTTTATTTATCATTATATTTATAGTGGACCTACGCCTGTTTTCAAAATTGCTACATGTTATTCCCATGGTCTAAGACAGGCCTAAAATATTAGTAAAAATAAACATCTCCCTGCCAAATCCAAAAATTAGAGTGCTAAAACTAAAACTTGTGATATCATAGGGCAGCGATACTCAACTTATGGCCCACACACCAAACCTGGCCCCAGATGGGTGCTGGGTGACCCCTCAACCATTTTCTGATTCACAACAAAAATATAGTAATTCATACTAAGAATTGTTTTTGTACTTTTAGTATACAGAAGGTGACAGAGTGTATAAAACAGGATCAAAATAGAGCTTACGTTTCAAAAAAGTGCCAGTGGAGGATCCTAAAATTCTAGAAACATCCTAAAATGTTGAAAACGTTCAAAAATCCTATGTCCTTAAATCCTAGAAACCTCTTTAAATCCTGGAAATCTCCTAAAATCAGAAATGGCTTTAAATCCTAGAAATGTTCTCAAATCCTAGATATGTCCTTAAATCCGAGAAATTTCCTGAAATCCTCCTAAAATCCTAGAAATGTTCTAAAATCCTGGAAACGTCCTAAAATCTTACTTTGCTATATGATTTCAGTGACTTTGATTCTACATTATAAATTTGGTGTGCAACATTCTGCTTTTTCTTTGTTTTTACCCACTCCTTGAGATAATAGCACTTGTATAACTTTTTAAATATGGCTTAAAAACAATATCAAAAGCAACCTCATATGACTACATGGAAATATTCATTAAGAAAAAAGACCCTGCATCCATACTGCTGCTCTCCTGTGGGCTTTCCCTTCTGAGCTCAGCAGCCAGTCTGGAGCGACACATGCGGTTGTGGTGGAGGTTTGGCTCGGAGTGTTTCGGTGTGATCTGGCTCTGGTCTATAATAATGCCATAATATCCCCCCATCATGCACGCTCAGTCAGCCAGATACCTTCCAGTCCATCGCAGGCTGTGGTGTTAAGATGCCACATAGGTAGGTAGATACTTTATTTTGAAAATAATATGTACATGTAAAAAAACAAACAAACCCAAAAACCCCAAAAATGCAAACATATAGCAGTTTTTCAGTAGGCAACTTTACAATAAACCAATAAACATTTCATGTCTGAAGAAGAGTAGGGCAGACAACCTGCTTGTAGATACTTAAATTAAAGAAAATAAATTAAAGAAAATTAAAAATAAAGTTTCTGTCCTTATTCAGACAAGGGTGGACTTCACATTTCCCTCAAAAGACTTTAGAAACAAAGCCGTCCACCTTCTCGATGCACAGGCTCTTTAGGTTGTGATTGTAAAGTTTCGTGAGGTCATTAGATAGAATGAGGAAGATTGCATACAGCAGGTTTTTTTTCTTTTTGGAAAGTATTGTCAGTGTGGATGACATGGAGGTCACAGAAAATATCAAATATGATACACATGGCTTTTATAAGGTGAAAAAATAAGAGATTCAGCAGGCATTTTTTTTTATTAACAAAACAAATGAAGGAATAATTTTCTTCCTTTATTTATTTATTTATTTCTTTTTTAGCTCCATGTGTATGCAGACTAATTAATATGTAAGAGAAGATGGGCCTTTAGTATCAGTCGCTTGTTGTGAATGGAAGTGCGCTGACACAGCTGTAATGCTCAATGAAAACATGTGCTGCAGACCAGAGGACAAGCAGCAGGAGTCTCATCTGTTATCTGTTAGAGAGGGAGAGACAGAACCGCTGTGATTTAACACCAACCTGCTGTCAAGCCCGATGGGATACATGGCCGACAGCTCCTGTCAAAAGCCAAATTCCAAAGTAAAATCCGAGTTATTGCACACCTACTTTCTCTTAGTGGTGGAAAATGCAAAGTAATCAAAAGGCAGATGTGTGTTAAAGCACTTGTTGTTTCTAATTATGCAAAACGTTGGGGGGGCTGATGTTCAAAGGGGTCACACAGGTTGGTGCCAAAGTTCACTGTCAAAGGTTTGAAATGGGTTAACTCTGCAGGGTGTTCAGGGTATGAAGGTTATGGTTAAGGATGGTAGAAAAAGAAAACTCCCATCGCAGGTTAACTCTTTGAAACCTGGGCAAAAGTATTATTTCTTTCAAAAACACTGGAAGAAAGTGACAAACTTAACAAGAGATGACAAGAAAAAGTTAAAAAAAAAAGTTAAAAAAAATACTTAAAAGGTTACAAGAGAAGAAAAAGAAAATGACCCCAAGAAAGTTCTAAAAATAATACAGTATCTAATAATGGTCACGTTAAATGAAGTTTTCTGGAAATTCTTCCCCTATTTTGGAAAAAAAAGAAATCTAAAATAATTATAGGCTTTTATATCAGATCATTTTTGGGGCATTTCATGCCAGTTTGCCCATACTCATTGTATATTTCCCCCCTGTTTTTGTGAAATATCAAACAAATTTTCTCAGGTTTCAGGGGTCATGAAAGGTGTCTGAACGGAATAACATGTGCTCCCATCAAGGTGTTTAAGGCTAAAGGTTGGGGTCACTGTTTGAGAAATGCAGGAGCCTGGAACCACAACCATTGGTTTCTCAAACTTTAAATGAAAAACAGTTTATCTACTGTATTTTGGAACCTGGCCTTTGATGTAATTTGCAGAAATATGTTCATTTTAACTTAGTCAAATTTTTCACTGAAATAATTAAAATTGGCAATTAAAAAAAAAGAAATACTTGCTTGTGTTTAAGGGGAGGATCTTTTGCGTAATCCAGAGGTCGATTGGGGTAGTTTGGTTTAAAAAAAATCCAACAAAATAACGGAAAGGTGTGTGTGTGTGTGTGAGAGAGAGAGAGAGAAAGAGAGAGAAGGAGGAGGAGGAGAAGGACGGCGGCTATGAGACATGCAAAGAGGCCCCGACCTGCTTTTATTTTGAAAGCAGTCTGCATATGTGTGCGTGTCTGTAGGGTTGAAGTTGACTGGAAGGAACTGCAGGCCAGCCTGTTGCGCACTTGGCGGCACACGCAGGCAGAGCGCACCAGAGCTGCGTGGATGGACGGAGTCACTCAAGGACTTCCTCTAGAGGCGATTTTACTTGGATGCATTTCGGATCGACTTTTCTTCTGATTTACCAAGAGGCTCATTACAGCGTGCCACCCCTGAGCGGATTTTGCTTTAAAGCATCCCGGGAGCCGGGGGAAAAGGGACTCTGTCGAGGTGCGTGTGTACCCATGTGTGTGAGAGTGTCGATTTTAATTTGTCAAACTGTCCTCGCACAGGTGTGCTCTTCTCTATGTGTGTGACGCACGAGTGAGTGTTTGTGTGTGTGTGTGTGTGCAGCCTTTAGTTGTCCAGCAGTACTTTCACTTTCGTCAGGTGCGTCAGTTATTTATTGCTCAAGCTGCGCTTCGCCTCTGGCAGAGCACAGTGACCGTATGAGGTTTGCAGAGAGTTATGCAACCATTCAGGACTTCATGAAGTTTGCCGCAGCTGTCATAGACCGTGCACGAGAAGGTGAGAGCTTATTGATCTCGCATTGGGGACTGTAGACTGTATAAACATCCGTGTCAGACAATTTCAGCACCGGAGCAATGATAGGAGTGAGAGAGTGCAGGCTTTCATAAAAGAGGGAGAAGCAGTCTGGCTGTTGGTTGTATTTACTAAGACAAGAAAAGGCTGTTAGCGCCAGCATGACACTTGGATAAAAAGCAATAGTGCGATGCAGTTTATAAATCTAAAGCAACACAAGAGAGCAACACTGTGCTGCTTAGAACTGAGACTAAATGAAAATCAGCCTCCCAAAAGAGTGAATAATTATTTCTGAAAGGGTTTCTACTAATTTCAAAGGCCACACGATACGATATTATAACTATATTTAAGTCATGATGCAATATTATTGCGATTTTAAACGTTTTGCTGAGTACTGTACCAGCATCGAGACCAGATGGCATTAGAATTTGCAAAAAAGTACACAGACAGGTAAGACCTTCATTAAAGACATGCCAGTATTTTTTTCTGAAAACATAAATTAACAGGAATAAAAATCTGTTTTAATCTATTCATCTTCTAACTAGAGTTAGCGATATTGGAAAAAAATGCAACTGAGTGGAGAATCTCACCTTTATTTGAGATATTTTCAAAAGGGAGATTTTTTACTTATAATTACATAAAAGTGGTAAAAAACAAAAAGTGGTTTCAAGTTTCAATTATAGAAATAAAGCATGTGCTCAACAGAATCTAACTCTTCTATTTTCATTCCTTTAAGGGTCATTCAGACTAATTTCCATGATACCGAAAGCAGAAATATTTTCTGAGACATTTTTTGTACGTTGAAAATCTCATACTGTTGCTACCCTTGCTCTAACTAGAATTAAGCGGTTGTTTGCTTCCACCATATGCTCAAGTTGAAGGTTACATCCATGTCTCTCCAGACTTGTACGTAGCTGTGACAGTACGGGTGGGAATCACCAGAGTCCCCACAATATGATATTATCATGATATTTAATTCACAGTATGTTATTGTGCTTTTAAATGTTCTACAATATGCTGAATATTGCTATAACATGCATTGGGATATATTACAATTTATTTAATTTTTTTTTTCAAATGCAAATTATGTCCCCAAAAGAAAACTTTGTCAACATTTGTTTGATGTAAAGGATAAAAGTTTTCTGTCTGTTCATCTCCATTCAGTCATTTTTATGGCTGAAAAATGTATCTATTGGTGTAAAAAGGCGGTTGGTTTTATTATTCTAATAGGCTGCCTTAGGTTTAACCCTTTGAAATGTGAGCAAGTTGGCTTGACAAAAAAACAAAACAAACCAGGAAATGCTAAAAATTTAAATAATTCTGTAACATGATTTGAAATATGTAATTATATTTAGTAATAAGCAGTTTTTCTCTAGCCTTTTTTCTTTTCCCCCTAAACATATTCTCCTAGCTGTTTAAGATTTTTTAAAATCCACCAATTTCTTGCAATTAGTGGATTTTTTTTTTTTTTTTACCAAGTTGCTCACTGCCTTTTTTCATGTGTATTTGAAAGAAATTTCACCAAAGTTCAAAGATTTAAATGCTTGTGAAAGGCAGCAAGAAAGGGGATGTTGCTCCAGGTTTCAAAGGGTTAATTTGTATTTGCACTATTTATAATTGATTTAATGAAAAAAATCCATACTTGGCCTTTTCATATCAATACAATATTGCGGTGCAAAATATTGCGATTCTATGCTGTATCGATTTTTTCCTCCCAAAGACATGATGATAGAAGTTGATGCAGCAGCAGACAGCTTGCGCTTTCCCGTCACACTGATTTGACCCGAGCTTCAGTTTTAGGATGCAGCTGAATGAGCATTTTTGGCCAGCAGGTCTTTCCTGTGGCGACTGCTGCCGATTCTGTGTGGCCACAGCCTCTGTTACGGCAAATGCAGACGTCCTGCCTGTAGGCTGCTGTCAGAGGCTCTAGGCAAGGCAACAGAGAAGAGTGACAGGAAATACAGAGGAAAACTGCAGTGAGTCAGCCTCAAGCTGTGTGTGTGTGTGTGTATGTGTGTGTGTGCTCCTATATTTCTGTCCTTGTAAGGCCCACTCTGAGGTTTGGAACAGATGACTCAGTCTTTGTGTTTTGACCCAGTCTGTGCTCTGTTTCAGGGATAGGACTGGTTGGTTTTGGGGTCAGGCTTAGAATTAGGATGAAGTTTTGACATGTAGTGCTAATGGATAAGGTCAAGGTTAGAGTGAGTGGATTTGGAAGGACTGTAGACTGTTGAGGGCTCTCAGAAGCACAGGAATATGAAATACTAACCCCTATATATAAAAAAATCTAGTATATTCCAGTATATTTATATGCATATTCTGTAGGATTATGGTCTGTGGAGCGTTCAGAACTCACAAACCCTGTAATTTCCTGAGTGCACTCTGAAAGCAGCTTACAGATGCAGCATTTATGCATCATTGCCTGTGTGGGTGCAAAAGGTCAAGCATGACAGTAACATGTTGTGACATACGGGTTTTGTGTCTGGTCAGGTGAGCATCTGGATCAGGAGGTAAGAGTAGATGTCTGCCAAGAACACCGACGTCCGGTGGCTCCATCCCTGGCTTGTACAGTTTACATGTTGAAGTGCTCTTGCAAGATAAGATAAGAGTGCATGTGAAATTTTAACTGATGAGATGATGAACTGATGATGAATGGTAGCCTCGACCATCATTGTATGCATGTGTGTGTGAATGGTGCCTGTAGCGTCAAGCATTTTGAGTAGTCGCTATGCTAGAAAAGTCCATTACTGTCCTGTTAATATAGTTTTGTGTGGTACAGGTACTGAATTCTGTCTACTCTGCAGATGTGGGACATGAGCAGTGTGCAGAGCTGTACACTCAGCCGTGGTGACACTGTGGTCCATATTCACAAGAGGACTATGCTGCTTTTGTGGCTGCTGAACCCATGAGCAGACAGTGTCCTGGGTGCGCCTGCTCCATTTTCATGTCTGTAAATTAGGGAAAAGTAAAAATTTGGCGCAAAGTAATTCACAAAGACCAGCACTAATTGCCACGGGCAGTTACAGTGATGCTTCTCTCTCTTCAAAGCTCTAAGGCTTTGAACGATATTGAATTAATATTGAGAGATATTATGGGTGAAATCTACAGTCAGAAGGGGAAGTCAAGTGGGCTGTGATTCATCCATAACGGCTGCCATATTACAAATCAGACCTGTGTGGACTTGAAGCAGAATACAGAACATTGATTACAATCAAATCCTGATCCTATTAATGCAGCAACTGTGGCACCTGTGTCTAATTCTGGAGACGTGTATATTGTCAGCTGCTGTGAGGTGCTGGAGCCAGCTGCAACACGCAGCCAACTGTAGACAGCAAACAAAACTGATGCTTTAAGCAAAATGTTGTGCTCTCTGCAGTTTTCATTATAAACCAACCTTTGTTCTGAAACACTGGGAAAAGATTCGCTTCCCCAATTAAACGCACAAGGAGGGAAAATTGCACTCAGCTGCCAAAGTTTGTGGGTGTATTAGCACTGGCATATAATTAGTGCAAATTCTGCACAAATAATGGGGCTATTAGCAGGTGCAATCCATTGTTTGTGGGTCTGGCCCCGTATGTGTAATATATACTTTTTGTATCTGCAACAGGAGAGAACTAGAAAAGCCAAATCTTAAATGAAAACTGTTAAGAATCAGCAAAAATATCCAGTTATATAAGAGCTATTCATTTTTATTTTCAGGCCTAGTTATGGAACATTGAAGGCAAAGTCAAAATCGTGACTTCCCATTAGTAACAGGATTCTTGGAATGGGCTATCAACAGGTCATTCATCCCAAATTATTACAATTATCTCTACCTAAAATAACTTTCCTGCTATCTCTGCTGCTGTCTCCAAAATGCCAGGGGCTGGATTCGCAAGACTTCCTAGTACAAGCTGTTGCCTCTAAAGACAAAATTTTAACACATTCCTTAGAATTATTAGGTTTTCTAAGTAGGGGTGTTACAATCATATGTATATATGTTTTGCCCCAGATCCCTATTGGAGTCATTTAAAATTGAGAATCTGTTGATACCGAGTCCCGATCCGATACTTCTGTTTTTCTAGATAATACAGCTGCATAGTGCTCACTTTAAGTAGGCTTCTTTAAAGTTATTGTAACCAATTTAATTTGTAGCCTTATCTCTGACAATATAAATAAATGAATACATCTGCAATGTTATAGGCTGTTATTAATATTTATTTATTTTACATAATAAAGTATAAAATGACAAAAACTCACTTCAATCTTTTTGGCATTGTCCATCTGTTGAGGAAATGTCTCTGTCCCTTTTAGGGAGTATTCTCTAGTTTCTGCTGTTCTGGTGCAGCCGTACCTGTATGAACTATATTTCACTGAGTGTTTATTTCTGTTGTCCTCACATCTTTTGGGAGGATTGGGCTTCATGAAAACATAAACCATGTTGGCTTTTTGCTCGCATGGCTTTAATGGGACTTGCCGTGGCTTGGTGACTGAGGTTGTGGTATGCTGTGCACCGCTCTCCTCTCCTTCTCTCTCCTCTGGGCAGGATGGAGAAATACCATGTGCTAAAGTTGAAGGCAAAACGCGAGACTCTCACACAGTGCTGAGATGACATGACTGTTCATAAATTTGGTAAATAATACAAATAGACAGTCTCGTACTGTGTTTTTGCTTACGGTGTGTGGTGTTTTGTGGTAGGCAGCTCTCAGGCTTTGCTCAGACACACAGGAGCTCAGGAGAGACGGAGACAGCTGACTGGAAGAGAGTTGACGAAGGTTGCGCTCCATGTTGTGCATTAAATTACCTGTGTGACAGCTGACATGAAACAAAGGATTGGATTGCTCTATAAGCTAAATACAGCTGATCCTGATCAGTCAAAAAATGTCTTGATTGGCTCTGAGTCCGATGTTTGAGATCATATTGGGACATCCCTATTTCTAGGAATTATACCTTTAAAATTAAGACTTAACATAAAAGTTATTCGTAAAGCATGTGAGCCCTTAAGATATTTCCTAAGGTAAACAAAAAACAACTATTATGAGTAGGGAGGAGGAGTTTTAAGAGGTTTTAGAGTTCTTTCATTAACTCAGTGTTTTTGCTGGAATACCTTACGACAGATTAATAAATCATTAACGCTCGGTACATACCAGAAACTTGTACCAGAAAACACAGTTGTTACTTTTATGATTAATTCAGTGTGCACGTTCATTAAACTTTGGTTGCAGAATGGAGCTTTTTTTTGTGAATGGAAAATTTGGAAAGAAACTCCCAGACACACTGCCTCTAAAACTGCATTTATGCTCTTTCAACTATTATATATTAGTACTGTTAATCTTCCTGCACTCTTACTGGAACAAAATTAGCCTTAATGAAAACTAGCTGTAGCTTCCTCAGGAGGTGACCACAACTGCTGTAATTACACACTGATCCATTCATTTTTTCCAGCTGTGAAACCAGGTTCAGTCATTTGTGAATCTCTGCAGCTCAGTCATCTGCCACAATGACCCACCACTGCTGGCACATTGAACCAGCAGGGAAGTCACAGAGTTAGTCAGCGGTCGAGTCATTGAGGTGTGACGTGTAGCTGAGTAATGCTGAAATGATTTTGGGAAAAGCTTGTGAATTTCAGCTTCTTCATTCTGGCTTGTGGCCCCCAGGTGTAGGACTAAACGGTACAGGAATACCTTTTTACCTGAAGCTATTGCACTATTGAACAAAGTGAGAACAAGATGATGCACTTTGAGTTTTGGAGTGAGTGGGTTAGAGCGTGTATATATAAAGCACTTTGTCACGACATTCTTAGGAGTTCTTTTACTATTCGTTTACTTGGATACTATTTTGATACTAAATCATACTTGTTTTTATGTTTTTGTTTTACAGTCTTTGCTGACTTTCCTGTCTGCACAACAAATTTACCCTTGGGTACAAATAAAGAAACCTTAATCCTTGAACTTAGATGAAGAGGGTGAAAAAATACAGAGAGGAGGAGGAGGAAGCTAAAGATTTGAGGAGGGAACAATCAAAAAGTGAGGGAGGGAAACAGAGAAGGAAGGAATGACTCATCAGTTTATTTTCTGCATAAATATTAAGTAAATACTGAGACATGCATAAACATATTTTCAATTAGCTATGAAGAATATTACGCATAATGTTACATTGTGTTGAAATGATCTGTACCAAAATAAACAGTTTGGTTTGACAAATCAGTGATATTCACTACAGCTCATCTCCTGTGTTTTTTTAATTTTTTTTTTTTTTACCAAAACATCTGAAGTAGTCCTGAGATTTGCTGGCATTTTCTTGAGATTAAATTGTTTCATGAGTCGCAGAAAGCATGCGGAGGTGGTTGTGCTGCTCCTGAAGTTTTATATTGGGAATGCCTCTGCTTTACCTCAGATGTTTCTAATAATCTGCCCAATGGGGGTTAGACAAATACCTTTAAGTATTACAGCTTCCAAAAGATCACAGAGGTGACCGAGCTCATCCCTGTTGGTGTGAAATAAATTTGCCTTTTATCTTGATCGTCTTATCTGATCTCCCTGCTGCATGCTGAGAAGTTCCACCGAGCTTGTAGATCATCAGATGGTACAAGATTTTCTATGTACCAACACGCATATTGTCTTTACGAGGGGCACGTCTGTTAACCATCTGTGAAGATGTGCTTGAACACAGGTCCAAACTGAAGATGTGCCTGTGCAGGGACTCTGCGGGAGCTGCAAATTGACTTCATGATGTAGAATGAGTTCATAGACAGAAGTGATGTATTGAGGGTCAGTGGGAGCTCTCAGTGCTCAGCTGTTTAGTGTTTTCTGAGGGATTCTTTTAAGTATTTGCATGGTTGCTGTGAGAGCTTTATACGGATTGTCCAGATTATTCCTGTGATGTCTGTGAGGCACGGTGTTCTGTCTGTGGTCCAAGTATGAATAAGATGTCTCTTTTGCCAGCAGCATTTTTGGGAACCAACTGTTACCTCTGATCATTTCAACAATACTCAAAAAGTCTAACATGGTTTAAATTATCCCTAAAAAACAGAATACTGTTAGTGGCTCTTTGCCCTAAACGGACAGTTCACTTCTACATCACATATTTTTTCTCTTACCTGTAGTGGTCTTCATCAATCGACTGTTTTGGTGTGAGTTGCCGAGTTTTATCCGCCAATTCAGCATGTTCAATCAGCAACACGTTCTCATCCCAAGTCGCCACATATTGCCGCTTTGCAGTGGACTTCTGCGTCTACGTATCACGCTCTAGATTTCCTTTTGCATCTGCTGTTGACGTTTCGGGATGCCGCTACTGTGATGTCAACACAATCACATGGTGGGATTACGTTGCACGTGGTTATGTTTCGGCGACAAAGGCACATAGCAGCCAGCGCAAAATGTCAACAAACACACAGACAAAAGAGGTGCATAAGGTGTTTAACAAACATCACATTTAGATGGGAAGTAAATACCAGACTCCTTTGTGAAAGTCCGCAGTTTGTTGGATCCAACCACCGCCCCTCTTGTCTGCCCTGTAGGGACTTTCATGCTCCTTATATTATGTCATCTTTGGCAGCATTTCAACCTGATGCCGTCCAGCGGCGTATCATGCAGACTTAACATGTTCCTTCCAGCTGCAATTCTTAACTGATGCTGACTGTCCGTGTATCATGCTGCTGCGGCAGGTGCCACCTGGCCATCCAGCTGTCCAGGAGTTCTGGAGAGGTTCTGTCTAGCTTTGTTCTCAGCTGATGACGTCCAGTTGCGAATAATGCGGATGTGAAAGGTGGCATCGGTTTCTTTAACTGAAAGCACAGCGAAAGCAGCAGTATCTGACGAGTTCAGATTGAGAACGGGCTGCATTGTGAGTATGTTGATGTTAGCATTTAGCTCAAAGCACTTGGGTGCAGACACTCGGAGAACACAACATGTACATTATCCCACTAGTTGTCTGTTGAAAATGACAACTGAGCAGCAGGAAGAAAGAGAATCAAGCTGGCTACCAACGGAAGTCTAATTTGCATTGTACAATCTCACAAAAGGGTTTCCAGTAACTGCAGTTGCTTTTGAAGAAGCATTCTGTCTCTATGGCACTTTCCGCTGGCTTCAACCTCAGAAATGACAGATTTTGCAGTTCCTGATATGTGATGTGAATTATCAAATGTACTGTAAAATACCTTCCATAAATCTGCATGCAGAAAAACCAACATTTCAAGCATGTTTTGTGAACTCATTCATAGGTCCGAATTTGTGAGTATATCAAAAATATTTTTGTCTTTACAGGCTTGGACTTATGAGTGGGGTTGACTGCCAAGTGTTTTATCCTCCATCTGTTTCAGACTGTCAACAGCAGGGAGCAACAGAGGAACAAGAGCCATAAAAACCAGGATCTGTCTCTGCTGGCATGTTCCAGAGATGCTCAACAATGCAATGAAGACCTGAAGCCCAACAACCCATGTGTGTCCCACTGAACAGACACACTGAAGAGCTGCAGACAGCCAAGTTGTGTACGTGGTCGGCTCAGTGTTTGTGTGTTAACACACTGTGCTGAGATTAAAGCACTGTGGAGCCAGGGACTTAAGCTCGAGACTATGGTCCAACTGTCCACCTCAGTCTACCTGCTGGGAGGCCTTTTGGGTAAGAGACATCTGTATATGTGTGTGTGTGTGTGTGCGTGCGTGCGTGCAATGCAGTGTCCAAGTTTACAAAATGGAAAAAATGTGTGCAGAATTTTTAGGGTAGCTAAGTGGCATGCGTATTTGAAGTTTACAGCTACTGAATACTTAAAATTGAAATTCAAAGTACACTGAATTATAGGTCAGCTGACATTGTTTTTTTGCAGGGCTGATACTGATACAGATTAGTTATTTATGAGACCAATAACTGATAGTTATTGGTCTTTCTGTTTAGAATTTGGAATATAACAAACTCCAACACAAAACTGTCTAAATGCCTTTAGCAAATCAAAACTAAAACTTTTAACATTGTTTACAGCAAGTTCCCTTAAACATTTTTTATAGTCAAGTGAAAATTTAAATAAAAGAATGAATCATAAAAATAGCTCCCTGAGGTTTTACAAACTAAAGTTCCTACTATGCTGGCACTTCCTTTTTTATTAATCAATTTTATCTGTGATAACTGAAATAAAATGCAGATACAGATAATCAGCAAAATGCCAAATATTGGCCCTAGTAATCAGCCAGGCCGATGATCTGTCGACCCCTACACTGAATTCATAACACTGAAATATTTTACTTTGAATTCCATAGATGATGAGGTCTGTGAACAGCAGCCATCTGCAGTATAAACACCAATATGCTCCTCAAGCTCGGCGCCGTAACTGTCCTCGCCGTGAACAATAAAATTTATCTATGCGAGAAAAATTAGGTTTGAAAAGTTCAAATGAAAGTGAACCTCTGTGTGAAGAAATGAATCACAGCATTTCACTTTAATACACTTCCTCTTGTGGGTGATCATGTAGACACAGTGGTTACATTATACAGAGGAACCCCCACATTTGTCAGCAGTTCAAATGTTGGTTTAATATTTTTTTGGCTTTTCAGCTTTATTTGATAGGACAGATGAGTAGAGTGAAAGTGGGGAGAGAGAGGGGAAGACATGCAGCAAAGAGCCGTGAGAGCTAGTTAAGCTGTTTAGAGTGTGCATACAAATATACCGGTAGATATTAACACTTTTTTCAATATGGCCATTGTTTGCTTGTGCGGCTTCCCCCCAGTTCAATTGATTAGTTGGTTTAGCTGGTTTTGCATTGTAGCCCTCCACAAAATCCCACTGGTCAAATATTTATATTGATGTTGTTAATGTGAAACTTTCAGTGGCTGGGATGCACGGTGCTGAAAAGAGCACTATTTTATGTTGGACGAGTGCTTTAAGTAAAACTAGAATTTTTGTTCATTCACACCAAATCATTTACTGCAAGATTTGGTGTGATGAAAAACACTCCTGCAACATGTTAATGGTTTTCTCTTTTTTCCTGACACATATTCTCCTCTTGAACAATACAGAGATCCAAAGAAAGTGATTTCCAGTGGTGGGTTGCACACATAACACATCGTCAAAACTAGCTGTCACTTTTTCCCAGAGGTCAATTAGACGACAATTCTGTGCCCCATTTCTGCAACTGTACCTTTCATACAAAAACGTAGAGGCGGAAACATGGCGTGAATTCCCACCTTGAACAGGAACAGCAGAAAGGAGCTGAAGTGACATGTGGGCGCTTTGATTCCCCTTGTTTGGCTGCAGGCCAGCAGGTGGACATGAGCCTTAAGTAGTGTAACATTTAACTTGTAAAAGTGTGTTTGAATAGTGCTGGGATGTCTAAGGAGATGAGCAAAGGTGACAGATGACCTCAGCTTAACCTCACATGACACAGGCTCTTGTGCTGGACCATTTGAGGACAACCAATGTCCCAGGATGACAGGGTTTGGAAAGATTTACTGAGGAGCTATCTAAAATACATAAGGATCTGCTCTTACCTTCTGGAGACCTCACTTGTGTCCCACATGTGCTTTGCTCTGAATAATCAGGGGGATCAAACATAGACAAGACGCCACCATTCATCACCTCAGAACCACCCTGGGTACCATAATTTAGCAGCTGGAGTGCTTAGGTAAATAAAGTTGAGGCCGTATATTTAAACACACAAAGACATTGAAATTACATTTTTTTTACCATTTCGCATATTTCATGTTACCATACATTTCTAGTGTTAAATCAATAGAGTAACTACTTAATTCCCATAGGAGATGATTTTCAAAAAAACTAAGCAAGGGAAGAAGTTTATTTCAACTTTATTTACAGGTTTTCAGTGGGTTAAAAGATTAAGTTGTCCGACTTGTTTGGAAGATTCTAGAAATAAACTGACTGACTTTTAGAAGTTTCTGATAGCCCAGTTATCTTATTAGGAGCTAATTGGGAATGCACTTGTATTTAAGGGCCTAACATTCAGTGCCTTTTTGCTCTTGATACCATGGGAAAATGCAGGCCATTTTAGCCAAGAACTCAGGAAAAGAATGATTTAAAAAACGTGGGGAAAAGGCAATGAACAATTTGGTATGAAATCTTCCACAAACTGCATTCTCTATTGAGAAACATACATGTACATATTCTGTGCCACATAAATGGCAAATTAGAACTGGACTGGCATACTTTGGGCGACACCACGTTACATTTTCTGTTAAATCTTACATATGTGCTGAAAATGTACCTTTAAAAATCCATGTCCTAATTTCCACAAATCTTGTGATCAAAGCATTACAGCCAGAGGAAAAATAGCCGACAAATCATTCTCTCTTTACTGATGATGGATTTCAGTGGTCAAGACAGGATTCAGTTTATTACTAACGGAGTCAAACACCTGCTATATATTTGTTTCAGATGTCCCCGGATTAATGGACAGAGAGCACAGTACTGTACAAAGAATATATTACCATATGCCCAGATCCTTTTGTGAAGCTGTTGACTTCAGCAGAAATGAAATATGACGTGCTGTTAAATGTGACATTTTTTTTTAGTTTAGTTAGTTTTTTTTGATAGAGACATAACCGTATTGCCATTGTATCACACTTTTATGCCCAAAGTCCAGATGTTGTTGAGATATTACTTTAAGCTGTGGCCGAAGCATGGTCTTCATTACAGACACAGAAGACGGATGGTTTGCAGCAGATAACTGACAGCTCTTCCTCATACATGCACACGTCATCAACTGTGTGTGAAGGAATGCTTTGAGGTGCTAATATACACCGCAGTTCGTCAGAGGACTCCTGAGTTTGTGGCTTTTTCCCTCTGAGCTATGCAAATGGCCAGTCATGCTCATAATGTGTTTTTGATTTTAGTTTGCGGTCCGTTTACATTTTATTTATACTAGCAAAAAATGAGAAACCATAACGTCGAATTATAGGATTTATTTTGCCACTTTGATAAGTGCATGTTGCATTCAGAATGGGACCCAGAATCAGAATAAGATTTATTACCCAGTAAGTTCTGACTTTCATAGGAATTTGCTTTGAGTTTTTGATGCATACATTAAACATGAAATAAGCATGCTAAGAGGAAAGTGTCTGGGATTTTAGGGCACGTCTTGGATTTTAGGATACTTCGAGAACTCTCGGATGTTTCTAGGATCTCAGGACATTTCTAGGATTTTAGGACATTTTTAGGATTTAGGACAATTCCAGATTTTTGGACATTTCAAGGATTTTAGGACATTTCTCAGATTTTAGGATATTTGTAGGATTTCAGGACATTTGTAGGATTTCAGGACATTTGTAGTATTTTAGGAAATTTCTAGTATTTTAGGATGTTTCTAGGATTTTAGGATCCTCCATTGGCACTTGTTTTGATAATTAAGCTCAATTTTGATGCTGTTTTATGCACTCTGTTAGTTTCTCTGGTTTAAGGACATTTCTAGGATTTCGAAGACTTTAGGACATTTCTCAGATTTTTGTGAATCCAAGGGTCACTAAATCCTCGAAGGAGAATCTTGGATACAGTGTGTGTTTGTGTGTGTGTGCGCTGTCTGACAATGTCTGTCATGCATGTGAGCTCAGCTGAATATAAGAAATATAGGATGTCAGTTAAAGGATCAAGACATGTGTCTCCCATTTTAACAGAGCAGAAGTGCATAATCGTAACGCAAATGTACTCAGTAAAACATGCTGCTCTTAGAGGTATACCATTAGGTATACCATGTAAGTGACATTAGAAAATTGACAGATTGATAATTTGACAATTTGTTGTTGTCAGAATGTGTTTGCAAATGTGTTGATGAGATTGTTAGAGGACATGTTGTGTGATCCCTGGATCTGAACTCTTAAGTTGAAATCTTTGGCTTCATCTCAGTGTTTGCCAGAAGCAAGAGGAGGCTTGTGGAAGCATGAGCAGATTTTACATAACTGCAGCCACTGGCAAGGATAAATGTTCAATCATCGTACATTAAAAAGTTATTTTGGAGAACAAAAATCATTTTCAGCAATCTTAAATGCAAACAAGCAAAAATGAACATAAAAATTATTCAAATCCTAAAATAAAAAATAATAATAATAAAATATTTATGATGATGAATAAAAAAGATTAAAGCATACGAAGACGTGAGTCAGAACTAATTAAAAATGTTAGAATTAAATAGAATAATGATACTAAAAGTAGACCATTAGAGGATAAAACATATGAACTAAAATGAATGAAAGAACTAAAAATAGTATAAAATAAGATAATAAAAGATATGATATGAACTCAAACATACCAAAACTTGGAGCACAAGTGTCAATGAATGTGCCGCTATAATGACTATTGACCAGCTGTGTCAGTTAACATTATTGAATGTATTTTCATGAACTTTGCTCTAAATTCTTTCATGTCATGGCAAGAAAACATGCTACACATTTATCATGGGGGCTGGTGTTGCTGTATGTTGGTGCAGAAAGGACAGAGAGCTGATTTACAGGGTAATAGCTCATAGTGTCTCAGCTATCTGATTTTGGAGTCTCCTTAACAAGGTAGCACCCCTCACTTACAACAGCCTCATTAGTGTTAACATAGCGCAGAGGTGGCAGAGAGGTCAACACTCTTTTGTCTCTGTCAGCATACTTTCACTGCAGCTGTAAAGGTGTGTGGTACATTATGAATAGTATGTTCTGCACCGTACATAACATGTTTACCCTGAAGAACCACATATGTGGGAAAATATTTTTTTGTGAAAGACTGTTGAGCAATTGCGGCCACCCTTACATTTGTACCCCATTACGATTGGTTTTTGTGGGTTTTTCTACATGCTTATTTTAAAGAACAGTCATCCTGACTCTAGCTTCTCCTCTTCTCTGCAAATATAGAGCTACATGCACAACATTTGTCTGACCTGGCACTTGCTAGATGTAAGTTCCCTGCTGTGTGTGTATTTCAATCATGAGAGACTTAATTTTAGGAGGAATCAAATACTTTTTAGTCTTTAAAATGTTAAAATGATTGGTAATTGGACCCCATTATAAAAACAGGATTTTAGGGTTGTTAGTCAGGGTTTCCCACACATTCATTCATTTGTGGTGGCCTGCCGCAATTAAAACATCTGCTGCCATGAGTAGATTTTCTAATTTTGCAGCTGGATCGTTCATTAGGAGCACCACACTCACGGAGCATTGTCTCGGCTCAGATGGAGCAGTCTTTCTGACTGCACCTGTGCAAAGCTTTGTGTTCATGAGGTGGATTTGTTTGGTGTAACTGATTTTATTGGAATGCAGAAACCAGAATCAGCCAACTGATGCTTACCCACATGATTTTGCAGATTCCATAAACTTGGGAAAATAAATAATATGGTGAATTGAAGACCCAAGTCAAGGAACTTAGTTTCAGTACCTCAGTCTGCCAATCTCTTGCTTTTGATCACTCGTGGTCAACTGCCTGAAACTATGTTGGCACTGTAAATTTCTTCGAACCATAGATTTGCTATATTTGTACATTGTTATGTGGCAGATACACTTTAATGTTATTCTAACAATATTGTGGTTAACATATGGTTTGGTTTAGGCACAGAATCCACACGGTTATGGTTAGGAAAAGATCATTTTTTGGCCTAAAATACCTGCTTTTTGTTGCACTATCTAGAATGAACAGGCAGTGCGTTGTACTCTTGAGTCGGATGGCGCGCTCTGGTGACCCATATAGACTCTTGCATTGGCACACCTTTATATCTGAGGCAACTTTTGTGTGCTCCCACACTACCTATGTGCTTTCATCATGCAGAAGAGTACAGGATAGTTTTAATTGCGTTCTCAGGACCTCTTTATGTTCTCTGGTCCCAAACGCTTAGACAGAAATTGGGAAAAGGGCTTTTGGATATTCTGCATCCAGAGCCTGGAATTTGTTGCAAAATGAGTTGGAACTCAAAGATCTGGTGTTGTTAAATGTATTTAAATCTAAAATGAAAGACTTAGAAGCAGATTTTACAGGATGTTGATGTTTTTAGCCTGCCTGGTTTTACAACTAATTCCCAGAAAGTTCTCTTTTGACTCATTCTTAGATCTCCTTTTAAGCAAAGTTTAGTGCTTGTGATTGTATTTTGTCTCCGTTTGTGTCTCTGTCTGCAACTTTGTGTTTTCACTGCTCACTGTCTGGGCCAGGTTTCCCTTGCAAAAGAGATTCTTAATGTCAGTGGGTCGAACCTGGTTAAATAAAGGTTAAATAAATGTATGAATAAATAAATAAACAAACAATCAATAAATAAATAAGTGTGGTTTCTGTTTAAACTTTTTGTGGCACTGTTCCCTGTGGAAAAAAAGAGATAGGTTGCATAAAAACACCCATATTTGGTGCCTAAAAGGTTACTGGTTACTCAGCGATGGATTGCTTTAACACAACAATTTTTGTTGTTTGTTGGTCTTGAACTGTGTTCTGCAGCTTGGCAGGCGTCTTGCTTAGGTGGCACGCCATCTATCATCATAGTCAGCTTATACATCACTTTAGAAATGGTGATAGGAGTCGTATGGAATGTGCAAATATATTCGTGGTTTGCGGAAATGTACAACTCCCAGATTTTCCTCTTGTTAGGTCATCTCTCAGGTCCAAACTTGAAAGAATGGTGGATTTTTTAACATGCAGAGTGAATGTTCAGTTTGGCAGTGTTCTACAGATGACACACTTAGTGTATAATGCTGTTCATCACCTGCTTCTCTTTAAGTACTCATAGCTTTGTGCACAATGTTAGATGTTAGAGGAGGGCTCATTTGCTTTTCTTATGTTCTATAATTCAGAATCTGTTCACAGTATCCAAAAAACATTTTTGTCCTTAGCAAAGTTGTGGCCCACTAGGGGTTACTAGACCAACTGCTCAGTGCATTAGTGATTAACATGACTAAGTTTAGTGTAAAGAGTGGTTTAGAAAACACTAAATGCATGCTGCAATTTATGTGTTTTCAGCACAAAGGAAATTCTCTTTTGATGACTTCAGCTATCAAAATTGCCAAAAGAGCTGCACACAACTTTAACCTACAGTCTGAATGGTAAACTCCAGTTGGTGAGCTCTAAACCATTTCAAGGAGACACTTTACTTATGTAGGCAACTGCTGACACTGTGTTAGCTCTAGTGTTTTAAATGTGCAGATCTTTAGAGTCCATGTCAACCAGCTTTTTTTTCTTCCTGAGGTAAGCTAATTTTTTGGTTGATTTGCATCGGGAGCACTGAGTATTTATGCTGCGCTACAAATGCTGGCAGTGTGACGAGTCATAGAACATGAATTCTGCATTGAGTGCTGGCGGTGGAGGAATTTTTTTTTTCAGATTACCCAGAGTTGAAAAATTTTCAACTGTGGGGAAAAAAAATTGTGCTCGTCATTCCCATTTATCACAAAAAAGTTTTCGCGCTTGCATGAGGTGGCATTTCAGGTGATTTGAAAAAGCCATATTTTGCAAAATTGCAATGAAAACACTTTTTTTTTTTGGCTGTTTGGCTCCCTACGACATGATGCAGCAGGCGCTACAAGAGGTGCTATTGCATTGCATAACTCCTCAGAGGTTGAGCGAATCATCCGGAAGTTGCACAAAACTTATGCAATATTAAACAAATGGCAATAAAACACAATTGCAAGATGACTGTCTTTTCCTTCAGTGATGTTGTGTGACTTCTCCTCTGATGATAGTCCACGATTTCATTGTGGATTCAAAACTTCAGCATGATCTGCTCAACTTTTGAAGAGTTATGCGATGCAGTAACACCTCTTGTAGTGCCTGCTGCATTATGCCCGACGGAGCCAGTGTCTGCAGGCAAACGTATAACCATATAGCATCATGTGACCTATGAAAGTGAAAAAAAAAGTTTTTAGTGCAGTTTTGCAAAATATAGCCTTTGCATGAAATACCACCTCATGCAAGAGTAAAACCTTTTTGACATAAGTAGGAGTTTTTTTCCCCAAAATTGACATTTTTTCCATTATGCGCATTTTATATTCTCAATTCAATTTGCGCAATTTGAGGGTTAATGGAGATCCGCCTAGAGACTCCTGTCATCCATTTTTCAAACTTGGCCTCAGGCATAGGTGAGTTTGTGTCTTCAAAACAAAGCACCCAAATAGCTTGTTTGGGTGCTTTCTTAGTTGGTAAAAAAGTTGTTTGAGCCCTTAAGGTCAAACAATAGAGCACACTTTACCTAATGAATGGGTTAGGGTTCAAAGGCGTGCAGGTCCTGATAGAAGTCCTGTAATTATGGAGGAGAAGCACTGAAAGATACCACTCACTAGATACATAATAATCAGTATAATACGATCAATGTCTGACTTCTGTCTGCTGCAATAAGAGAAACCTGTTTGGCCAGTGAAGCTGGATGTGTTTGTGTAAATGTGCAATCTGATCCAACCGACTGAAACAGCAATACCAACAAAAATGTAAACGATATCAGGTGATCCATTAGTAATGACTCCATTCAGCTGTACTCATACAGACAACTGTACCCATGCACACAGCCTCGGTCATTTGCATGTGCACAAACATGTGCTGACATGCAGGCTGAGATACAGAAAAAACATTTTATGGAACATTCAAACTCCCTGAATCTTTTATCTGAATATTGCTCAAGTTCTTTGGCAGCTTGCATGATGGACTGCACAGGCTCACATATGAAAACAGTGGGAGGTTAACTAAATTAGCTACTGAGAAAAGACCCAATTCATTTTATCCAGAGCTTAATCTAAGGCCAGTTGGTCTGACAGTTTTTTTTCTGTGTTTTTTTCACACAATGACTTCTAGATGGTACAGAAGCTCTTTCACTTTCCCACCTGTGAGAGACTGTCTCTTCAGACTGGCAGCGGTATGTGTGAGCGATCAGTCAGCACACGTGCGCACGCACACACACACACACACACACACACGCACGCACGCACGCACGCACGCACGCACGCGCGCGCGCGCACACACACGCTGCTGTATGGGATAGCACATTTCATACCTATATCAGACAGTAATTTTTTTTTTTTGCATTATTAATCACCAGTTTTCTAGGTGAATATCTGTTAACTGTAGCTGGTAGAAATCTCTGCTTTGGCATAAACTAGCTTGACTAGCAGCTTGAGCTGCTTGTTGCTGCTGATTTTATTCATTTATTGCGCAATAGACTGGGTGTTGTGCTTGTTGCAAAGAGTAGTAGCTGTAGCTCAGAGTAAGGGCTCATTTATTCTCAGTGTTACTTACAGAGACAGAGACTGTCTACAGAGACAGACACAGCATTCTGTCTGTATTTGTAAACATTTTCGAAGAGCTTATGTATGAGGATGAAATGAAGCAGTGCCAGTTGAGATTATGTAGGCAATGTAGCGCAGTTTGAGTGTGATCTGACAGTAGGAGATGAAGAAAGTTAAAAATAATGGCGGAATGGAATGAATCAGTAATATATATTAATATATAGTGAAATTAGTGAAAATAATTCTCAGCTCACATGTTGGGATGTAAAGAATGGCAGCACAGACCTCTGCTGTCTACTGCTGTATTTGTACCAACACAAAGGACGCATAGAAGTTTGAGGACAATGAAATTTATAACGTTTGAAACAGACGAATCTATTTTCATTTTAGAGCAAGAGTCTTTAGTGAGACTTGGACACAGAAAAACATTTTATTTTTCTGTAGGATCCTTTGTGTAATGGTGTGACACTGATAAGTCTGAGCCTGTTATCAGGCAAAAACAAGCCCTTTTATCAGACGTTAATTGATTGGGGCACCTGCTCCGAGCTGCAGCCCTCAAAACTGGATCAACTTCAAAAACTGTTGTTCCCATTTGTCACTTAGACACAAAAACATGGGAGATTAGTGTCCACGTTGAAAAATGCTACAGTTCCCTTTTAAGTTGTTAAAGTAATCCATCTTGTAGTGAAGTCTCAGTGCAAAAAAAGGCATGTTCCTTGAAGACAAAGCTATACCCTCGACAAGCTGCAGGTGCAACACATCTTTTGAAAAGTCACCTTTGACCAGCTGAAAGAAAAAAGGACTGAGTGAGGAGTATGAAAAACCATAAAGAACAAAAAAATTGCATTTGAGCTTTAAGATAAAAAAAACAACATGTTTTGCAACTGAATATACATGTTAAGAAAAGAGCATGAAGAGAGATTTGTGAAGACGATTCATTTTTACAAAATCTAAAGTATTCCCACAGCACCAAGTGAACTCAGCGAGGGAATAGATCAGGAGCCTAAATTACATTTCAGTTTTTCTTCACCTCCTGCTAAGTAGCTGTGTGTGTATGTGTGTGTGTATGTGTGTGTGTGTGTGTGTGTGTGTGTGTGTGTGTGTGTGTGTGTGTGTGTATTATACAATGAGGGACATGAAAGAACAGGAAACTTAAAAGAAAAAATAAAGCTTCGGTGTAAATTGACTAAAAGTGGTAATTGCATAAACCACTTCTTCCTCACGTTAAAGTTACACATTACTACTTAATATCTTGCTAATCATGAAAGCCAATATGGTGTACGTACTGAACAGTAGCTTCATATTGCTAAGCAGTAGGAAAGTAATATTCTTAAAGAGACATTACCGGGCTGATACTGTTTCCTTCCCTAAGATTAAGATTCAATTCTGGCAAAGATTTAGTTTCTCAAGTTGGAGAGACGATTGCTCCGAGAAAAAAAATGTAGTAGAAATGTTCTCAGCCTACTAAATAACATAGATTGCATTACACATTGGTTATATGTATTTCTCAGGAAATGGCCCTGCAGAGGGAGACATTTGGTCATTGATCAGTATTTGATGGTCAAAGTCCGTCATTAGTTTGCCTTTAATTGAGGGGGTTGGAGTGTTGGTGATGGAGACTGTCAGAAACAAAGAGGTTTTTGACCGGCGGTTGTTTATGTATCCACATTCTTAAAACCTTTAGTGACAACTGCAAATTTTGTAAGACATGTTGATTCCTATTCTGAGCATTTAAACAGATATACGATGACAAAAAGTGTTCTGGCCATAGACTGTGGCCGTATTACGACACATGAGGTAGAACTGCGCCGATCGGTGCAGAGTCTCACATAGTTCTTGTGTGATCTTGTTATATCATAAGTCCAGCTGTTTCAGAGGGTAACGTTGTTTGGAACAGACCGGGAGGAGGACGGTTAAGTTATAAATAAAGACACCCGTATCACATGAAATTATTGTCCTCAAGAACCTAAATGCTTCCATTTTGAAAGAATTTTAGTTTTACTGTTTTGAGTCTTTGGTTTTTAAAATGTCTTGTGAGGCATTTGTTGTTTTTGCTTGTATAGAAATTCCAAATAAAAGAAGAAAATAATCAATAAGGTGAAGTAAAAAATGTTTTTTAAAAACCATTTCTTTATGGAATTTACAGAACAATTACTGTATTGTGATATATATTACATTATTGTGGCAAGGCAGATTTATTTGCATAGCACATTTTATTCACCAGGATAATTTAAAGTGCTTTACAGATCAATAAAATATAAACATATACACAAGGATGGAGACTTGGAAAAAATATGATATGCAATATAAATGCATATAGAAAATATGCATTGTAGGAGCAAAATTTTGCAGAGGAAACATGCAATGCATGCATGCAGTAAAAAAGATGATGTATCTTTTTCTGCTGCGTCAATTTTTACACTTTTAAACTGTCCACCATGAGTGTAATGCTAAACTGCTGGAATACTCTTTTAATTGTTCGGGATCGTGAGCTCTAAGGTTAGCTTGGTGTTAGGGCCCTAATGAATCAGTGTGCTAATAATGATTAATGCAACTTAACCCTTTGAAACCTGGATCAACGTCAGTTTTCTTGTGCTGTATTCAGAAGCCTTTTATAAGCTGTTTAACCCTTTGAAACATGACCAAACTGGTTTGATTTTGTTCTAAAACACAGGGGAAAAGGCAGTGAGCAACTTGGCAAGAAATGTCCCACACATTGCAAGAAATTAACTTTTTAACTCAACTTTTCAATTTCTACAAACCAGTGACACACTATGAATGTAGAGCTTTCAGTGTTCTTAGGGGGTCTGGAGCCTTGGGTACTTATCTAACCTTGGATGGGACACAGAGCATCCTCTTTATTCTAGTTATTTATAAAAATTGGTAATTTTTCCATATTAGTTGAGACATAATTAAAGATACATTTGAAAGTGTCAGCTAATCACAGTGTAGACCATGTTGTACGACTTATTCACCTCTGATCTGGGGCTCCTTGTCAAGATTTATCAACTGTAATTCAAGTTCAGACCTCTGTGACACCATCTAAAGCAACAGATACGACCCCTGGGGTTTGGAGGTGAATTTCGGGACTTTTTCCAAGGGTCTGACCCAGTCAATATTTGTGACTGAGACAAAGATTCGTTTTTAAAACATTACTGACCATCTGGAGGCCATCTGGCCTTGAATCAGATTTTATGCCTCAGCGGTGGCCTGAGGTGTTATGTTTTGGGGTTTTACGGCCATCAATCCAATTTTGGTGAACTCCATTTAACAGTAACACCTTTAGGGGATTTATTGAAATTTGACACAAACCTCCATTTGGACCAAGGGATTACCTGGAAAAGTGAAGCCAAATCAGAAGTAAACCTACATTCTTTCTGATGGAGAGCAGGGGGAGAAATGACCCTATTTGATTCTTGCTTCAATACAGCATGAGAATAAAAGAGTAAGAGTAAAATAGATGATAAACAAGGGTATACTTTAGGGTATTGTTATGTTCACCTTGTGATTGAGAAGTTTTCATCAATGTTTTGGCATATTTCACTTTATTGCAGCCACATACATATTTGAAGCATGGGAGGACCTTTTAGTTTGTAAACTCCCAGGGAGCTTTTTGTATTTATTTTAAATTATTCATTAATTTTATTTCAATTTTCACTTGACATCACAAAAGAAACAGATGCTGGGAATTTACTGTATATGATGTTGATTGTTTCAGTTTCATTTCAACATTTGCTAAAGGCATTTAAACAAAGTTTTATATTGTAGTTTGTTATATTCCAAATTCTAAATACTGATAGAAAGATTTTCATTTTTATTGTAAATGCATCTCAGTTCCAACTGTCGGTTATCAGTCTCATTAAATACTAGTAGCTATTTTTGTATTGGCCCTGAAAAACAATATCGGTCGATCCCTAGTCACAATGTCAGTTGTCATGGCGACATATAAGTCTGGATAGACTTGGATGTAAACTGTAATTTGACTGTTTGGCAGAGGCATACAACCTCGAGACAGTAATTCTCGTTAGAGCATTAACACATTAAAACCTGTCTTTGATTAATGGCTTGTTTGTTTACCATTTATACAAATTCAGATTCCATCTTCTCTTAATGCTGGTACATTTTGTCAGCTGAGGGCAAGGAAAAAGGGTTTGGAAAAAACAATATTTTAGTGTCATTCTTCAAAGACCCATATCAAAGACAGTCATCTTGTTGATAAAAATCGCTATATTTTTGCCGGTAGGCATCAGTATATGGGAAGTCAGTAAACTGTCAGAATAATGACTTGATTGCTTGATTGACTGGTTGGTTGAGTGACACTGGACCTCTGTAAGCTGTGATTATTTTTCAAGGTGAAAAAAAGCTGCTGGTAAATTAGCTTTTTAATGACAAAGCAGAACACAGATAAAAATCAGGCTGGCTGGTCCAGACAAAATGACAGAGACTTAAATACTCAGTCTTCCCTGCGAGACATACATTGTCTTTTGTCCTTCTCCTGAAATCTGAAAAAAATTCAGGGCAGAACAGGGCAATACTGAGACAGTCAAAAGAGCTTACCTCCCTCACTTCTGTCAGACTTTAAAAATGTATGCAGTTTGTGTTTCAACCCTTTAAAACCTAAGCAAATTGGCTTGGTTTATTTTAAAAATATGAGCAACAAGAAATGACCCAAAAATAAGCAAGAAATTAGTAAAAAGTAAAAAAAAAAATTGCCTGAAAAATAGCAAAAAAATAGAAAGACAAAAGTAAAAAAAAAAAAAAAGCCAAACAAAAACAAGACAAGGACAAACAAAGAAAAAAAGTGGGAAAAAAGATTTTTAAGAAGTACCTGAGGAAAAAAAAAAATTGTTTCTATAACCTAATTTTAAATAGTTAATTATAATATATTAAATCAAAATATTAGAACCATAGTTTTCTGGACATTTCCCTATGTTTTTTTTAACTAATCTGTTATTAGTAATTAGTTACTAATCTGTTTTTTCCTCTTTAACAAATTTCTGATATTTTGCAGGATATTTCTTGCTTATTTTACCCCATGATTTTAAAAGAAATCAAAGCAGTTTGCCCACGTTGGAGAGATTTAAATAGCTTGTGAAAGTGATCTGAGTGCAGCACAAGAAAACTGTAATTTGTAGGAATTCTTTAATCACACCATGAGAAAAGAATGAATAAAAAGACAGGTAATGCAGTTAATCTCTTCTGTGGTTTCTGCAGGCCTGTTTCTGCTCTCGCCTGTTCTGATGGCCCCAACACCAGCCAGCATGTGCACGCCCCTGAGGACGCTCAATGACAGCCTCAGCCACAGGCGACGGTACATGGTGAGAGAATGAAGGCATGTTTGCAAGCATGTCTCAGTAAATGTGGAAAAAAGCTTGTGTGTATTTTGATTCAGATTGCATCTTCTCTTAATGCTGAATGTAAGGAAAATAAAAGCTAGAAAAAAAAAGAAGGAAGGACAAGATTTTGTTCTAATTCTTCTGAAAAGAAGAAATTATTAGAACTGTTCTCACAGGCTGAGTAGTACTCCTGACCTTGCTTCGTAAAATTGATGAAGTTAAATTTGAATTGAAAGAAGTTGTTTAAATTTACTGGTTTTGACAGTGAATGTAACAACCAATGTAACAACCGCTCTCTGATTTGAGATGCACATGCTATTTTTTTTTTCTTTTTTCTTTGCATTACAGAAGCACTACTTCCCAATCAACTACACCATCAGGGTTCATCAAGAGGAAGTCTTTAAACTGTCAAACATCAACAGACTGGTAAACGTTAAATGCTGTATTTTTATTTACTTGCTGTTTCCATTTTCCTGTTTGAGGACATGGTGGGAGAGATTCCTCAGATGATGCTTGCCATATGCTTTATCCCAGCCGCGCACCAAACAACTTTTCAAGAGATTTCACGGCTGCAGACGTGTTTCCGTGTTTTTGTAGAAACACACGGAATTGTTAGTGTGCCACATTTCTTAAATGAAGTTTGGTGTAATATTTTCCACCAGGGAATGATCTCAGAAGGAATCTGGATGTATTCTTACAAATAGCGCCCCCTTCAAGATCCCCACTCTTTGCAAAATCTTATAGAGTGTAACTAAAAACTCACTTTCTTTAGATGTCTGAGGGCTCTTTTCAGTCTTCCAGGCATTACTCGCATTTTAAATATACACTATTTGGTGCTATATGCTGATGAACTTTAGTCTACACATGCAAAAAACTCGAAATAAATTTGTCAGACTTCATGCTGTAGATTCACATATTCTGATAAATGTATTAATAACATTTCTCTCCTCTCTTCTACCCATCAGAGGTTAGAGGTGGAGGGGTTGGATGAGCTGGTTCTCCAGAGGTTGTGGTTCCAGGTCAACCAAGGCGTGTTAAAAAAGGTAGGAATGTCATCTGCATAAAGATGAAATTTATTCAGTTTTCTTTACCAAAACTAAAACAAACATTTTATGAATAATTCGTCAAAACTAGCACTGCTTTTTATTCTCTCCGAACTGCCTGAACAGGCCCGAAGTGTCTACACCACAATTTAGGGCTGGGCGATAAAATGATAACGATATCAGTCGCAAAATAACTTTTCCTCGATTGAAATATGAGACATAGTGGATATAATGTTGATAGAATGCATTTCAGCCATATTTTGACAGACAACATGAGCAGCCAATAATAATAAGAATAGCGCTGTGGCGAACCAAATGCAGTGAATGACTTTGGCTGTAGAACAGCTGAGTGTTTGACAGCCACAGCGCTAAAACAGCAACATTTGCAGAGGTGGAAAGTGACTTCTTTAGACTTCTACAGACTACTTTGTGTTAGTTTCAGGTTTAAGCAGACTTTGGATGAATTATTCAGAAACACTAGGACGCATTGCTCAGTGTCTCATCCAGCCGCTGGTACTGAGCTCTAACTGGGAATGTTGGCAGATATCGATAAGACTTTTTTCCATATTGCCCAGCCATACCACAATTTATATTGTGTTCACTGGTGTGTTCAACACTTAATGTGTTGTCACTGGCAGATCTTTTTTTCTGCTATAAAAAGATAATGTAAGTGCGTCAGAAAATACCAACAGCTAAAAGATGAACGCTGGTAAGGTAGGAGGAGATTTGTTCGTGGTTCCAGTGAAGTTGAAGCTTTTAAACAGGAAGTATCTAAAGTTGTTCACTCAGCCACTCTTGACATGCGGCCTTGGATTTTTTTTTCACACAGAGATTAAATGCAGGTCTGAGGTGAATCATAAGACTAAACCTCTGTCAATCAGTCAATAAAGATCAGAAAATTGAAATCACATGTCAGTCATGTCCTGATAAAGCGAACAGGCACATACTGTATGCCAGGGATACCCAACTTGCTTTGCTTATGGGCCACTTTTGCAAAATGACAGGAGACCAGGGGCCAGTCGCAGCAGCCCCATACACGTTTCTAGAATTTCTAGGATTTTAGGATGTTTTGAGGATTGTAAGACAATTCAAGGAGTCAAGGACAATTCTAGGATTTTAGGACGTTTCTCCAGTTTAAGGACATTTCAAGGATTTGAGAATGTTTCTCAGACGTTCCACACATTTTAGGACATTTCAGGGTTTTTAGGACGTTTCTAGGATTTTAGGACAGTAGTGGCTTAACTACGACCTCTGTCAGGGGGTTCGAATAAGATCCTCAACTGGCACTTTTTTGATTAAAAAAAAAGCTCTATTTTGATGCTTTTTTTATGCACTCTGGCACTTTATGTATACTAAAAGTACAAAACCAATTCCCAGTGTGAGCCACTTTATGTTTCTTGTGAATAGGACAATGGTTTGTCATCACCCGGCACCCTATCTGGGGCCAGATTTGGCCCTGAGGCTTTAAAATGAGAATCACTGCTTTATGCTAACCCTGAACTGGCCACCATACAGGAGCATCAAGTAATGCTCCACCACCTACACATTTTGCCTTCAGGTATAAACTCAAGTACAATTGCATGTCATGTCACGCAGGTTGAATTAGTGGGGTGGAGCCCTGCTGCTCTCTCTCTTCCTTGATGATGTCTTTAAGCCCCGGGGCTTTGGGCTTGAAGTCCATATAATTGAAAAAATGAAGTAGGAACTGATTACAAAGAATTTAATTGCTGGTCTGCCCAACAACACCCACACTTACAGCCTTGAACACTTACAGGAAGCATGCTTTCACATGGAGCCAAGTGTATGTGTACCACTTACGACAAAGGGCAATACCCTTAAGCCACACTTGATGCACTCTTAACCTAATACTGAGTAGTTTTCAGACCTAAGTGAGTCACTAATCCCATCACAGTCTACTACTTCCCACTAGTACAGCCTTTGACAGCAATGACGCCAGTTTGCGGAGCACCACTAATCACCAAAAATGTTGATTCATCGCATGTTGGATTTAGTTTAAACAAGAGAAAATACAACACATATATTGAGCATGATTTAGATGTATATATTTACCAGGATAACATTATGGTGGTCAATTTAAGAATTTTGCACAAGGAAGACTAAGGGGCTTTACAGCATGTTTACACCCCCTAATGTTAGTTGCAGTAGTACAAGGAGTAAAAATCTAAGTGTATCTTCATAAACCAATGATCAAACACTTACAGACACACACACATAGATCAACTTTGTTTGAAGTAACATTTAGGGTGTGAGGTCTACTGTGGGTTTAAACTTTGGGTTAAGGAAAAGATTAGGTTAATAAACCACTCTCTAGGTTTTGCAATCTTATCCAAAAAGTCTTTTTAAGGCAGGTGGGTGTGGTAGCGGCTCCAGCCAGCAGGCCTCCTCAAGCTTTGGCCAGAAGCTTAGGCCCCTTCTTAATGGTAAAAGTACCCCCCCTTCTTTGGTGTGTGTTGCATCTTTGGCTAAGTACAGGTCAGAGCCCCACCTTTTTATGCCTCAGAGCTGCCAATAACTGAGTCTGGAGGCTTTATGTTTTGGGATTGTTCGTCCATCCCATTCTTGCTGTATAGATGTATAGATCCTCTGTACTTCCAGGGAAAGATGAGTGTTTATGGCAAGAATTTTGTGGGATTTTCAGGCCGCATCTTCTTTTACTGTTTATTTCATTAGAAAAAAATCCTCACAGTTTTTAATGTCACAATGTAAATTTTTAATGTCACATTTTGTTTTGTTTGTGTACAAGGATTCAAAGATCTGAATAAAGAAGATAGTTGAGCATTTGTTTGCTGTCTTTAAGCTTCTTATTGTCTAACACTAAAGACAAATTGTGATTTCAGATCATCCGGGTTATGCCAGAGAGACATCCTTCACGTCCATACACCGCTGAGTTGGAAAGACGCTTCAGGGATGCGGAGGGCGTCTTTGTACAGTCACATCCCGCTGAGGTAAGCTAGAGTTCACATATCTGTACCACGGCTCTTCAAATTAAACAATTCAGTTAGTAAGTGAATTTTCCACAGACTGCAGGGATGGATGTCACATTGATCCTATTTATCAATATAGGGAATGAATGCCCTTATCACTAGAAAATTAAATGTGGCTTCTGTTTATGATCCAATAAGAGTTCAGTGAAGGTGAAATTAGGACACTCATTGATCATTCAGTGAAGTGTGTGTGAGCGATATGTTGCAGGGTAATGGGTACTCGTGCAGTTTGCTACACTTTGTAACAACAACAACAACAACAACAACCAGTAGCTGCATTCTCATACATAAACATAAAGGGGGCTCTGAGAGATGCAAGAACATTGAGTCTTGTTCTTCTGTACTGTGGAAAAGGAGAAGTGATTGGTGGAGTTGATCAGGGGTCTGTGTCTCATACGAGATGTGTCTGATCCACCAATCAGCATTCATTTTAGTGAGAAATCTTCATTTTTGAAATTGTTTACCTTTCATTCCTACAGTCTCCTCACAATTAAATCACACAGCTAGCCAAAGGAGGCAGGTAGTAAGTTGCAGTGATAAAATTTAAAATGTATAGTTCGTATGGTAAGAAGTTCTTTCCTAGTTTTACTCGCCACACCAGGGACAGACTAAGACTAAGGAATTCCACATGGGCACTTTGAAATATTATGGATTAAAAGCATATGTTCACTTTCTTCAAATTTAAATGGTTGAACGATGAAGGGAAAAGTTCTGGGAATTTGTTGTGAGTTTTCTTCCATCAGACCACAATGATCTGTTGTGTATTGGCCATGCATAATCAAATTTTAAATGCTCACGGTAAATGGTTGTTTGGATATGGAGTCATACTGTTGTTGATTAATTTTTTATGAGATACTGACATTTACAGATGCAAAGCAATTCATGGATTATATTTAGCCCACCTGCCATGTTACTGATGCATGGTGTTTCTTTGTGTGTGTGTGTGTGTGTGTGTGTGTGTGTGTGTGTGTGTGTGTGTGTGTGTGTGTGTGTGTGTGTGTGTGTGTGTGTGTGTGTGTGTTGTGTGTGTGTGTGACCAGGTGTTCCAGCAGGAGCTTCCAGAGTCGATCCAGGACACTTGGGATAATTTAACGGAAGAGCCTGACAGAGTGCCAGAGTCCAGCTGGCGATTTGTAACCCCAAAATCCCTTCTGGACAACTTCTGCCAAACTATGCACTGCCTCTTCAGCGAGTGCTTTGCCACAACAGAACCACTGCAGGATTGTGAGTATAACGAATGGTGCGTTAGCATCGGCAGGTCGGTTCAGTTCAGTTATATTCAGTTGTGGATGGTACCTTTTGGAACCATCCCCATTTTTCATCACCCCTCTTTTGGAGTACTGAGCACACTGATCTGGTACACAGTCTGTTCATTGGTCCGTAGAGAATCAACACTGCGTCTAGGGCTGAGTCGAGGCTAGTTTAACCACTGTTTATACTGTGAGAAGTTCTTCATACTTTGGTGAACAATAACTATAAAATGACAGGATGTTTCACAGCCTCTAGCAGCAGTTGTAGACAGACAAAAAATAAATCACTGGGCTGACTGACGGTGACTTTTAAGGTGGAACATTTATTTAAAATGTTACTCAGTGCATGAGTTGAGGACTTCAATCCATCAGCAGACCTTAAATTTCAATATGACAACTTTGACCACTCCATCTGTTTTTATTGTCTCTCTTGGATGACATACACTTTAAGTATCTTCGAGCATTTAAAAAATGTACATTACTTGCGACGGGGTTATGTGAACTGCATATATTCTGACCCCACTGGAGAAAAAACATAACAGAGCATTGTTGCTGTGTGCTCAGGCAGCACCAAACCCCTGCTCTTGCCTGACAAGGAGTCAATGCACAAACTGGCTATTTAAAAATTACCACACAGGAAGACTCTCACTGCAGCCTGCTCTTTTTGTTTTGAAAATGTCAGCGTGCAGGCTTGTTCTGTGGACAGTTCACTCTGTATTACCAGTGATCAGGGAAATACAGTCCTGCAGGAGGGAGCAGCGAGTGACAACAACCCTGCCCACATGTTCAAGTACTGTCTGCGGTGGAAAAATTACACAAATATAGGGACTAGGTACACGTTAGTAGGTGTTAATTTTGGTTCTAAATGTACAATACCGAAAGCGTTAAATGGAAAAGTGGCTGAAAAAACCCTCTGGGAGGACATTTAGAATAAAAAACATGTTTTGTTTTCTCATTACTGTACTATAATAACAGAGATGAACACACAAGCAGAATAGGCTGTGTAAAGAACCTACATACCTAACATTTTTCATGTTACTTGGCCCTATGATGGAGAATGTTTTGTAAATGTCCTCTCTTGCTCACGGGGAAACTTAGCCAAGCCTTTGATACTGCGGCATGTTTGAGACGCTTCCATTTTGTTACATTTTTGTGGCTCCAGTTTTCCACAAACACTTAAAACCTACATTCCTTCTTGTCAAAAACATTGGCTCTCTCTCTCTCTCACACACACACACACACACACACAAATTTTGTTTCATAATAGCAGGAGCAAAGGAAAATGCTGAATTGCCGTTTTAGTACTTGTTTCACGCAAGCGTCGTGAATCATACAATGACTATAAATGCAGTTAACAAAATGAAACGAAAAACAACATTTAACAGGCATAACTTACGTATGACATTTTACAGACCAAACAACTAATCGATTAATCAAGAAAAAAAATGTGTTTAGGTCTCTTCAGACCATTTATCTTAAGCCATTTTTGCATTAAGATCCTTTGTCCACTGGAATGGACAGAAAAAAAACAGACAAAGTATTCTAATAAAAAATGCTAACGGTCTATTAGTGCATTTAGATAAGAACTCAATAATTACAATATTTTTATTTTGTTTGTGTTTGGAACATAATGTTATGAGCAGTGAGACATTACAAAACACCGTCCCCAAAAACTGTTGAAGCGCTAAACAGGACTGACAGCATATCAGTAAAGTTCACTGTGGCACAGTTGAGATGGGGAATGCAATACGTTTGCTAATGTATGTTTGCTGCCCAGGCCACGTGTTCATGGCCAGGGCAGGTAAGTTAATCCGTCATTATCAGGATGTGGCAGTGTACAGTGTGTGCCATTTGAGGCCCTCACAGCTGGAGCACACAATGTCACTGCATTCCTCCAGCAAACAGTGACTGTTGAAGTGATAGCTTAGCCTCAAGCTCGTAATCTTTGGAGTATCAAATACTCAGCCTCAGTGGGGCCTCGAAATAGGATCTAGAAAATATGCTTTATATAAATATTCTATTTTCCTTTGTGATCAGCTTGGATTTTCTTCCTTGAAATCGTGACAGTTTCTCATCATGGAAAATAAAAATACAAAAACATCTAAAGTCTCTAACCGCCTCTGCAGCATGGCATACTTTCATACTTCCAAATCTATCCCTTTCCAAACATAAAACACAGTGTGCTCTAAACACTCAACTTTTTGCCAAAATAGAAAAAAAAACATTGCTTCTATTTCAGTACTCATGCAAAACCTTACTGTTACATGTTTGTTGGTTTGGTTCCATCTCTTTCATTTGGTCAGGGCTGTCTTGTTTGGTTTTTGGAGGAGATAAGTGTTCGCGTGATGTGCAAGGGAGCCAGTGAGTAAACTGCATTGGAAATTGATAACAAAAAAACAGTCTTAGGTAAATTTGTCATAAAGCTAGTGACTGAGGTAAGATACAGCAGAGGAAAAAGAACAGAGGCCCTCAGTGTAAAGTCATATTAAGCAGAAATCATCAAGGCCTTGTTTGTCCTCCATGTATGAATTTCTTCTATACAAACCATTGGGGTTGACCCAAATACTCGGTTGAATCAAGGATTTGGTACAGATAATGTACAAGGATGATACAGGCAATGTCAGCCGCGTAAAATGTGTCAACTCTCTACTCATGATGAAGCACAATCCTCATTTGGGTAGCTACATAGTTCTCTGTCTCTTGTGATCAAAAGTGTTTTGTAGCTCATTTCTGAGGCTGTTCTTTAAATAGTTGTCTAATCAAAAAAAATATCAATACATATCAATTTCAGATTTAAAATATCAACTTCCATTTAATTCCTACTCATTAATGGTTTATTTCACACCTATACCTGGTTTAAACTCCGCCCATTCAGAGTACAGAAACAGATACCGATTGTTCAGTTTGTTGAACATGCAGATACAGATAATGGTGTGCTCTCTCATTCCTACAAACCACTTAATGTAACACTCTACATTAGCTGTTAATAAAGACTGAAATATATCTTGTGAAAACTAGTCAGGCTAGCTGTTACTTACTGGAAACAGGTTGCAAGCACTACTTAACTATAGACCTTGATTGCTTTGTGATTAATGCTTTAACACTGACAGCACAAGTTAAAACAGATGCCTCATTATTTAGGGAATTCTGTGAATGGTTTGGAATTAACTTTATACAAACAGTTTAACATGCTGCTACAGTGGTCCAAGTCTTTGTGGTTTAGTCACAATGTCATAAGCACCACCGATATAGTGCAGTTTAGCAAGTATAGCCAAAACTACTTTATATGTGGTTCTTTTAAAAGAAGGCAATTTCCCCTGTTTCCAGTCTTTATGCTAAGCTAAGCTAAGTGCCTGCTGACTCCAGCTACTGTTTTAGTGCTCAGATATGAGAGATCTTCTTATCTCACTCTCATAAACATATTTCCCAAATCTTGAACATTTGGGAAATATTTATCTTAAGCCTTGTGATATATTTTTGCCATTTTTTACAATAAAAAAGTACACATTTAAGAAAAAGTTTTAATATTGGGGTCAAATTTTTCACTGAATGATTTGTAACCATGTATGGGCATATGCAGCGTGCTAGAGAGAGATGAATCTGCCTGATTAAAGTAGTATAAGTTCTGTTTGAAATACATCCATCCACCCATTATCTATAACCCCTTATCCTATTCAAGGACGTTCAGGAGATCACGTTACTTTGAGGCTCATAATGTATATATCAAAAAATTGAGAGACAGAGATGTGGTCCAGGTTCATAGTGTGCCAGTAATGTATACTGTGAGAGACACAGAATAGTATTTTTAGGAGTTACTCAAGTTTCTCTTCTTCTGTTTTTTTTTCAGACTGTGATGTTTCCTGTTGGAGAAAAGGCAGGAAGAAAGACCGACAACCCGAAAGCTGAGAAGAGGCCAGTAGGGGGAAGTTGTCCCTGTTGATACTGATGTGGGATTGGTATCATTGTATCTCTTGAGGACAATCCACATGGAAACAGAAGAGTTCAGTCCTGATTTGTGAACATCAATAAGTCTTTTCCAAATCTCCCAAACAGAGCTACGATTGATGATATGATGAAGACAGAAACACTGGCTCCATCAGCCAAAGTAGACTGATATTGCAGATACAGCAATAGTATTTATGGTGATTTCATGAGCATATGGACGTTCTGATAAAATAAAATAAAACTCCAACCCCTCAGATTCTCCAGTTCTCTGTCACTCAGGAAGCCTGAAGTATTTGTCTCTTGATGGCAGCTCAGATTGATGCTTTGATTCTTGGGTTTCAAGTTTTGGAAGAGATTTGTTCATGTTCACTTATATGGACTGAAATGATCCTGAAATCGATGTCACTGTGGCTTTGACAAACCTCTGCCCAAAAAGCATGTGATGTGCTTCAGTGGACCTGTGTGGTTCACCTCTGAGACTGACAGTAGAGAGAGACTACACATTGGAGTGCTATTATATTGAGAAACTTTCACTGATTTTGTATCATAGCCAGACTTCTCTTCTTTTAAGCCTCTTTCAAGCATCAATGAGATACTGCAAGAGCAATGTACATGGACTGAACTTCAAAACTACAGGCAAACTGATAACTATTGTTTTCTCTTCCCTCTTCCGTTGTTGACATCAGTTTTGGACACCTGGGAAAAGGGTATCAATTTCTGCTCATTACATGCACAGTGTCCTTTCAAAATATACTTTGGGGTTCACAGGACACATACGTTTGGTCACCAAAAATACTTAGGCTTTAAAATTCCTTGGTTAGGTTTAGGGAAAAAATCATGGTTTGACTTAGTGACATATGCCATGTGACATGTATGTCATGTGATGTTAACTATGTAACATAGTTAAAAAAAACCCTCAATGTTGACTCTTGGTTTCATACACAAAATGAACACCGATCTCCTGGGCAGGGGCATGTCGGTGAGAACTACCAGTTTAATGGCTCAAATGCTTCTGGAAAACGGCACAGTGTCTTGTAAAAAAAAAATGCCTGGATTCAGTGGCTCAATTGCCTTTAGAAAACATGATGACGATGAGAAACAACCAGGTTTGGTGGCACCAATGCTCGTGAAAATGCCTTAAAGGGTTGCCAATATACACCCAGATTTGATGTTTGTTGGTCTCAAACAGTGGTCTGCAGCATGGCAGCTGTATCATCATAGTATCACACCATCTACCATCCCCTCCACCTCCAGATGACAAAGTCAGCTCATATACTATGCCACTTATATGTTTAATATGAAGTGTTTTAATGTAAAATATTTGTGATCTGCAGGTATGTACAATGCAAACAAAAGTCTTCTGTTTGTTTGACCCATCCACCACCCCTCCTTCCCGTCCTACACAGGCTTTCTCACCCTTTATACTACGTCATTGCTGTGGATGGGTTTACATTAGACTGAAAGCCTGATACAGCTCATACAGAGGCTCAATTGTGCCTTGTGCAGCAGAATCAGCTGCAACAGTGGACTTGCTGGCATTTCTTACCTGCAGCTTACATTGAAAGTGTTAGTTTTAAATCTGTGCTGTCAACCCACACTGCATTTTGGCTTGGGCGGTTTGTATTATTTCTGACCATCAAACCTACCTGAAATTTCACCAGGGTATACGGTATATGACTGTATAAGTGTGCTGCACTTACCCCCTACTAGTCTTGTTAGTAATCTAGTTAGTACGTCAGCTATTCCAACAATCACCATCTCCGGTTTGGTCTTAATAAATATTTAATTCACCAAGGTAGATGTAAAAAACATAGTGTTATTCACCACAGTCTCTCTTTCTGCAGGCTGCCGGCTGTTTACAGCCCTGTAACTTCTCCCTGCACCTCTAGGTGCGGTGTGTCTTTCAGCTCAGCTGCCTTTTCCACCAGTACAGACCGGAGACTGAGCTCTGGTGGTGCATGCTGTGCACTACAGACAATAAGTTTAATAGAAAGAGGAGCACCTGTATTTATGACAGTATTTAAAAACATACCTTTGGATTTTCGAAACACCCTGGTGTACTGTAATACCGTGATATCGCCCAACCCTACTGTTGAAACAATTCTGTTCATTTTTGACCAATTTCATGTATTTCTTTCTTTATTTTTATCATGTATTAACAGTGCTAGTTGAACCCAGACAAACAACAACATGCCACATCTATGAAAAAACTTTGAAATGAAGACATGTATAGGCCTAACTGCAGGCCCATGACTCAGGCATAGACAGGGGCTCAAGATGATTTGCTCTGTACTGCATGCACTCATTTTTTTCCTAAAGAGCCTGTTTACACCAGGGATTAACATGCATCTTAGGTGACGCAATATCACATGGACAGCTCAAAGTCTCTCTGTTCATACCCATCATTAGAATTTGGCTCCACACGTGTCTTGAGTGACAACTTGTGATAGGATCTCACTTCCACGCTGTATATGCAAAAAGACGCTTACATCATTATAATTTGCAAAGAACATATACAGTTTGTTTTTAAGCGGCAGGAAGTTTGTCTTGCTATATGCAGGCTTTATCACCTGCAGCTAGCAGACTACTGCTGTAGGAGTGTGAGCCCCACAGTGAGTGGGTACAGTTTGTGTGAATCCGACTGTATATACCAGAACAGTTAAGTAGAGTTATGGTTATGGCTCGCTTGGGCTATTTAATTGGACTGTCCTTGTCCCTGTACACAAGCACCAAGAGAGAATCGATTTATTGACAGAAGTAACTCAGACTCCTTAACTGGCAATATCAGGTAATTGCTATATGACCTTCTTACGGTTAACCTATTACGTTGCATACCAAACAAGTTAGCAAGAGGCGAAGGGGTTGCATGTTGAACGGTGAAAACATGAACTTTTTGGCACTGTTTATTTCGTACATACTCTACACTTTACTTAGTACCTTCATCTTGTTTTGTTTTCTCCCCTTCTTCTTCTTTTGTTTTATCCAGCTTTCTATTGTGAATTTTTACTGTTCAAATTCTGGTTCAAAGCCCAGTGTAGAGGATGTGCAAAACGTCTAGGCCAGTTCAGGTTCAACTGAGCGTAAATCAACTAACAATGGCAATATCTAGTTGTGATGATGCATGTTACCACTCTGGTTCAGGGGAGCGTCTCTTTAATCAGCCCTGTGCAGAACTCTGTCACGAAGAGAGTGTCTCAGGAGACGATCCTTCATAGTCAGCAGCAACAGAAAGTAGAGAGTAAGAAAAGCATGGATGTTAGCTGAGTGGGTGGTCTGTTAATGTAGCCCTGGGTAAATAGTGTACACGCTGGTGAAAAAATGTGGTGCAGATCACCTCCGAATGTGGTCTGAGCTATCAGATCTCAAGACATATTGAGGACACATTCCACTGCATTAGAGTTGTCTACTTGTGATATGATCACGTAAGACACACGTTAATACCAGGCGTAAACAGGGCCTAGGAAGTATGTTTTGCATGCGTGAGCTGCAGTGGTGGCGATTTTTATCTTGCACCTGGTTCACTGCCTACAAACCCTGACTTGCTGGTTTAGTCAGTTTATAGTGTAACATTTCCTTTTCCCTTCCTTACTTTTGGGCTAACTGTTTTTATTATGATAGCATATTTCACGTACAGTTGTTACCAGAGCTGTTCCCAAAAACACAGTCAACATCCTGTAAAATAGAAGAATTTGTATTCTTTCAGCATTGCAGGTACTAATTATTTTTGTGTTTAAAAGTAAATTTCAAATTATATTTTAACAGTTGTGTTTTATCATTAAAAAAAAAAAACAAAAGAGAAAGAAGGTTTAAGAAATATGATTTGCATTGCATGAAATGATACTTGCTGCACACAATTAAACTAAGTAATGTGGCGTTTCACTCATAATCTTCAGGTTTTTGTCTTATAGAATGTTTAGCTACTCTCAAGACTGCACAAAGTATTTGTGAAAGTTACTCTATATAAGTTAGAGTTTCAGTTCATGTGTTTGCTTTGTACTTCATATATATAACTTATGTTCAAGTTTTGCAAGCCTCTTTGTGTCGCTCTTCAGGGGGAGAATGATGTTTAATGGTTATGTTATGTGCACAGCAATAAGTTGAGCCTGAGTCTGAAAGGTACTTTAGTCAGGACAGCTTTAATGATGTAATAAATGAATGATAATTATAAGTGTATTGGCATAAATGCAGCAAGTGTATTTTTTTATTATACTTAATCCATCATATATAACTGTATGGTTGTCTTTTTGTAACCATAAGAGCTTTTTTAAAGTGTATTCAATTATCCCTTATTGTGACCATAAAGTGATATTTCCCAAAACCGACTGGCACCAACAGAGAGATAACTGCAAAAACATGGCTGGTTATTTTCTGTAGTCTTTACAAACAGATTTTTTATACACAAGATATTGAATTTATTTATTTTTTGAAATGTATAATGCTATGTGACAATACTTTTATGAAAGAAATAAAAATTAAATTGTTATTTTTTATCAACTAACCTGGTGTCTAGTGTCCAGTCATTTTTAATACGCCTCTTTATTATTCTAATGCGTCCAGCAATTTTTCATAATAAAATGTTCCACTGTGAGGGTCCAGGGACAGAGGGGGTGTCTTATTGGGCCATATAAAAAAAACGACTTGGTTTGACTTTTTTTATGCTGTTTTATGCACTCTGGCATCTATGTATACTACAAGTACAAAAACAATTCCCAGTTTGAATCACTTTATCTTTATTGTGAATTAGAAAATGGTTGGGGTCCATCCAACACCAGATTTGGCCTGTGGGGCGTAAGTTGAGTATCACGTTTCACAGTGAACATTAGCTTTAGCATTACTATTATTATAGTGAACCAAATCTGTAAATGCACCATGCTAACTAAGATAGCAGTTTACGTTAGAGTTATATCTACTCTCTCATCCAAATAGGGTCACTCCTGGTTCCAAAAATTCAAGATGGCAATGGCTAAAATGTCAGACTTAAGGCTTCAAATAAGAATCAACAAACCAGTAGGTGATGTCACAGTGGCTACATCCATTAATCTTTTTTTATACAATCTATGAAAGACATAGAAAATGGTTACAGGTCCAGTATATTATATATATATAGGGTTTTTTTTTTTGCTTTTTATTTTTCTTCTAAAAGGTAAGACAAGTTAAAAGTAATGTGATTTAACAAAAATGTGTCTTTAATGCTGATTTTACTCTGGAAGTCATTAGAAAGTATTCAGCACCTGTAATAAAAAAAAAAAAGCGCTTGCGTTTACTTCTTCCAAATAAGATGTAAGTGGATAGACTGCATTTGTTGGCATGGGTCCTCAAACATTCAGTCTAGGATTATTTGTGATTCTGACTCGCCCTTTGGCATGAATGTCAGCATGAACAGCTGGGGTAGGCTCCAGTCCCCCACCAGCACAGCACCCCTAATAAGCGGTTACATATAATGACTGAGTGAATGGTTACAGGTGGGCTATTATACAAAAGCCCAGTTTCCTCCCCCAGTTCAAAATAATGCAGTTTAGGTTAACATGAAACTAACATGAGACAAAAGCATGAATAGTTGTCTGTGTCTCGCTGTGTCTAAGAAATGTCCTGTGATTGACTGGCAACCTGTACAGGGTGCACCCTGCCTCTCGCCCGATGTCTTTCTTTTTGTTTTTAATATCACAAGCCTTACTGGAGGTATGAATATATACATGACCCTGCTTCCATCATAAGTAACCCTTTTTCACAGTTTCCAGCTATACTGAATCCTACTACTACTACTACTACTACTACTACTAATAATAATAATAATAATAATTTAAACATTTAGAATAATCAAAATAATATTACTTCTGTTTTGAAAACAACTAAAATACTGACAAATATGTCTTATACTATTAGTTCTATTATTAATTATATTATCCTTATAATGGGTTACTTTCGGTCAAAAGAGAAAAAAGCAAAAAGCAAGAAACGGACGTCTCATTGCAACTTCTATTGCACATGTCATGCGATATTGTGTAGTTTGTCCCTTTGCGCTTGCCGTAGCCAATTCACAGACTATAGGAAGTAGAAGTGGAAACGACTTAAAAACATCCTTGGGAAACGATCATTTAGACGCCACTTCACGGCAAAACTTGGTGCAAAAATGTGTCTCAAAACAAAAACGACTGCGTTTTAATTTCGGTAACATTATCTTCAAACAAGCGACAGGTTTGTTCGGGTCGTCGTTGAGAATTTTACTTTGAAAGGACTACACGGAAGTCGTCTGTTTACAGTTATTTGACAGGAGAAGTGCGTGTTTGTTTGCGAGAGTTGTGTCACAGACGTTGACCTGATTTCTCATTAAAACACCGGACGATGGCCTCCGGCGGTGGGATCCAGATACCGAGCCGTCTCCCGCTGCTGCTGTCCCATGAGGGGGTGCTCCTCCCGGGCTCCACAGTCCGCTTCAGCGTGGACTCCCCGCGGAACATGCAGCTGGTGAGCCAGCGGCTGCTCAAGGGGACTTCTCTGAAAAGCACCATCATAGGAGTGATTCCCAACACCAGAGACCCGGAGCACGAAGCCGACGACCTCCCAACACTGCACAAGTAACACACATTTAGCCTCATGTGTTCAGATGAGTCATTTCTGGCTTTGACACGAGGGTGTTGGTTTGTTTTGGAGGTTGAACATACTGTACCAGCTGACTGAACAGGGTCTCCAAGTGACACTAGACAAAACCAAGGGGTTGTGCAGGATAATGAACTAGATCAAAGACAGTTCTGGTAGCCACGAGTATTTTTTTGTACTTATTGTCGTGAAAATAAACGATTTTTATCATCTAGGGCCTCTGAAAATATGAAAATGGAAGAAGTTCAATAGTGACAGCAATTCTTAACACTGGAGCAACATCATTTTTATCATGCTGCTTTCAGATGCCTTTCACACATATTTAAACCTTTGAACCCAAGCAAATTGGTACTTTTTTTTTTCAAAATCATGGGGGTTAAGGCAGTAAGCAACATGTTCATTAATGTTTTAGCAATAACAGGAAATAAGTAGATTATTTTTTTAAAGGCTGAGAAAAATGTCCAGGAAAAAAAGAAAAGAAAAAGCAAGGGGAAACTATATATCTGATTATCATAATTACATATTTAAAAAACATATAAATTAAAGCAATTTTGTTTTGTTTTGTTTGTTTTATATATTGATCTTCAGGTTATTTTTCTTGATCTTGTTATTTTTTTAACTTTGTATTAAGTTTTGGGTAATTTCTTCCTTGCTGCACTTTGCCTTTTTCAAGAGTTTTTGAAAGAAAACAAGCCAAATTGATCAGGTTTGAAATGGTTAAGGTGAAAAGGCCACTCACACTTAAAAAAGAAAAGAAACAAGCTTTTGATGCTGTTTTATGCACTTTGGCACCTTGTATATATACTCAACTGAAAGTACAAAAACAGTTTCAAGTGTGAATCACTTTATTTTTTTTACGGCTTTGAAAATGGTTGGGGGGCACCTGGCATCCTATTGCTGGCCAGATTTGGCCCATGGGCCATATATTGAGTATCTTTGGATTACAGAATAAGGAATAAGATAAAACATTACACTGCCACATAAGTATAGTTTTCAATATTTTTGTAATAACAAAATATTTTTTACATTTATGGACCTCTAAAAACATGACACTGAAACTCAGGATATTTTGGAGCCAAATTATCCACAGAGGTCTCTTTTTCCCCAAAATAAACAAACCAGGCAATTTTAACAGCTGTAAACCTAAAAAAAAGCAGTTTAATGTTAATGTGTGCTCACCTTTTTCTGATCCAGACGTTCATGTTTTTACTGTGAGCCACTTTATCTGTAGACGTCTCTTCCTTTCCAAAATAAAACCACCAGGTGATTTAAACTGATAAAAAAGAATGAATAGAGTGGTTTTATCTAAATAATCCATATATTTCTGATGCACTTTGGCATGTCAACACATGTTAATGTGAAGTCACCTTTTTTCTCTGGTAACTTAACATCCTGAAGTTTCCACCAGAAGCTTAATTATTGTCAAAGGTCACTTCCTTTCTAAAGCAAACAGATCCCATGATTTAAACTGTTAAAAATATAATTTAACACTGAATAAAGCTTTTTCACGCTATAATCAGTGTAATTCCATCGCTGCTTATTGTAGTCGGACTTCTTACTATGATGGCAGACGTGAAAACTTGAAAATGTGAATGGCCATTTTAGGAGCCAGTGTTGGGTTTGACTGTTTAGGTTTCTGTAGAAACATAGGGGTGCAACATGTCGATCTCCATAAACTAGGACCATTCTTGCCGCTTCCCTTATTTTTGGCCTTTTGTAAACCCTGACACAACATTGGGAGACACTGACCAACTCCAAATTCAAATTACATGTAGTTTTATGAGGTTGCTGGTATTTCATTGCCATGGCAGAGTAGAAAATACTGATTGAATAACTTAAGAAAAAAGGTCTTTAAAAGGACAGCCAGCTTTACATGTCATGCCATGTTTAGTGTAACTGGTATTGTTTTTTGTACAGTTCTTGTTTTTTAACAGAAGCTGAGGTTTTTTTTCTAGAAAACTCTACAGTTTAGCAATGGCACTGCAGCCAAGCACAGCGAGGTGGACTTTAGCCTTTCAGCAGCAGTTTACCAGGTCAGACTGGTTACTGAGTAGCAGCTGTTTGTCTCTGGATGGTTTGTCTCTCAGCCAAAGTTACTGGAAGAAAACTGCTAGCGCTCGTTAAGGCACTCAACTTGGCTTCTTAGCACCGCACTGCGGTCTCCCGCTGCTCCCAGAAAGTGAGTTCAAAGTAATTAAAGTGTCCAGGGTGCATGGGATGGGACAAATCAAAAGAAAGAAGACAATGCGATGTCCCTGTCCCTTGTGTTGTTGGGGTAGACCACAGTAATGCGGCGTGGATTTTAGAGGAAAAGGGGATTAAAGGCTTGTTAACCAATTCACTTTTCCCCTAAACCAGTACATGTGTCTTTGATTTAGAGCCACGGCACCTTCAGAAGGCTTCTCGGATCAACCACCATCTACACACAGCTGTCATCGTCTGCTCTGTGATAGCTCCCACTTAACATTACACCCGGGAATTTAATGTCCTCGCCATAGTAAGCCCATAATCAGATACATATTTTGTTTGCGTGTATGTGTAAGGGGATTAGTGAGTCAGGCAGCATCGCCAGGAGCTTTTGTACAATGTCACGTTCACTGACAGCAACAATTTAAGCCGCTCAGCTGTCAAACTATTTGAGCATTCACACTAAAACATTTCCTGATTTTGTGTTCAGAAGTTCTGTGTGTAAAAAGTAATTTGACCCCCGCATTGCGTGTTTTGACAAAATGTCAGCATCACACATAATATTATGAGTCCCAAATGACCACAGGGCTGTCAGTTTAGCTTGTTTTCCTGGAAATCTTGTTAGTAAGTCACCACACTTTCCACTGAGGAGAAATAAAGACACAATAGAAAGACTTGGATGGAATAAAAAGGCAGAAATTCTGTGGCTACGTGTGAAAGCGTTGTTGGTGAGAATTTGTGTAAATAATTTTGCTTCACTGCAAATACTGCTCAGTTCAATTGCTTTTTAAAGTTCATTGGGTTCAACACACTATGTAGCAGCAAAGGTTGGCTGTTATAATGTGATGTATGTTATAAGAGTTGAGATTACAGAGTTGTTTGATCCAAATTATTAGAGCATTGAGAGGTCCCAACCAGATCCAAGGTGTGAAGACCCAATTCGAACAGACTTGAAAACAATCAAGATAGATCAGTGATACTCAGGCCCTTAAAGTCAAGGGATTCACACTTTGAATTGCTTTTGTACTTTTAGTACACATAAGGTGCCAGGGTGCATAAAACTGTATCAAAAAAAGTACTGGTGGAGAATCCACCAACAGAGGGTCCTAACTAAGAACATCTTAAAATCCTAAAAGTGTACTAAAATCCAAGAAACTTCCTAAAATCAAGAAAGGTCCTAAAATATCGAGAAATGTCCTAAAATATCGAGAAATGTCCTAAAATAATTGAAATGTTCTGAAATCCTAGAAATGTTTCCAAAAAATCCTAGAAAGTTCCTCCAATTTGAGAAACATCCTAAAATCCTGGAAATGCTCTAAAATCCTTGAAACATCCTAAAATCAAAGAAATGACCTAAAATCCTAAAAACATGTATAGGGCTGCTGCGACTGGCCCCTGGCCTCCTGCCATTTTGCGAAACTGGCCCCCATGCAAAGCAACTTTAGAGTCTCTGTCTCTGATAGATAATTTTTTTAGGCTAAGATCGTGCCGCTGTGAAGCTCAGGCCTGTTTGTCTGTGATCCTCCTGCAGTGAGTCTGTTGTGTGTCATCATTCTCTCTCTCTCTCTGTAGGATCGGTACAGCGGGGATAGCAGTGCAGGTGGTGGGAAGCAACTGGCCAAAGCCCCACTACACCCTCCTCATCACCGGACTGTGCCGCTTTCGGGTGTCAAATCTGCTTAAGGAGAGACCTTTTATCCTGGCAGAGGTAAAAATTCTCCAGTATCAGACCACAGTTTATCTAAGATCAACTTCCCAATCACTGTGAGAATGTCTCATGGTTGAAGATTAACTTAAAGCTGCCCTGTGGGCATGAGAAACTGGGACCTTTACTACAAGTTATCCAGTGAAAGTCGGTAAAACTGACCACTACTCCTCGTGTTAGCCAGTAATTTATGATGCCCTCTGGAGTTTTCCCTCTGAAAAAACCCCCACTATGTTTAACATGTAACAAATGTGATAAATTCCCTCTCTGTCCCATTACAGCTGGACCAGAAACAAGAAAAAATCCAATAAGAAGTGCTAAATATTACTTAAAATAAGTGAACTTATACCAAGTTATAAATATCTAGTCTCAGAGAACCCGCAGATATCTTAAAACCACTGTAGCAAGACTAAAAACAAGAAAATACATACAAAAAAAAAAGAATTATTTTGTCAATATTTAGGAAAAGGTGCTTAAGTTTAGCAAATGCTAGTGCCATTGTCTTGAAATAAGGTCATATGTATGTGAATTATGTTTTAAACAGGTACAGCTACACTTAAACAAGTAAATTTGTGTAGATACAAAGAAAATATTTAATGTTTTTTTTCTCAACAGTCATAGGTTTTGCCCTTTTGAGGGATTTTGATTTTATTTTATTTTCTACATTTTTTTTATTACAATGTCTTTAGTCCAACTAGACTCAGACAGACCAGCCAATACTAAGTCTGGATTCAAACCTGCGATCCTACGATGCACTCCATAGTCTAAATTTTAGGGGATGAAGGCAACAAATGTCTGCGAAAGCCCCAATCATGGAGACGCAAGCAATTCTGATATTGTTATTAAAAGTGAAACATTGTCAAAGGTGCATTCCTGATTAGGAATGTCAGTAGTACCAGCTCCTTTTTTTATAAGCAATATAGAACCAAAAGTTCCTGTCACTCAGTATTTCACAAATGTGGATGACTGCTATATATGAATCTCTAATTTCAACAAAAAAAAAAAATTACAGGTGGAGCAGCTGGACAAACTGGAGCAGTACACGAGCCCAGCGACAGACGGTGCCACAGCAGAAGATGGAGAGCTGGGGGAGCTGTCGCACAAGTTCTACCAGGCTGCTGTACAGGTGTGTGTGTGTGTGTGTGTGTGTGTGTGTGTGTGTGTGTGTGTGTGTGTGTGTGTGTGTGTGTGTGTGTGTGTGTGTGTGTGTGTGTGTGTGTGTGTGTGTGAGTGAGAGAGACTGAGAAAGAGTGAGGGGGATAGAGAAAGGTAGTAAACATGGAAGGAGATCCATTTCTATTTATTTTGACCTTTTGCTTTACAGTCTTTCTTTGTATTTATCTCTGCTTGTCAAGTCAAGACAATTTTATTTATGTAGTCCAATATCACAAATCACTAATATGGGTCAAGAGGCTTTGCAGTCTGTATAGCATAGACATAACTCTCTCCCTTGACTCTAGATTCAGATAAGAAAAAAATACCTGTGCAAAAAAAAAGAAAATTAAGAGGGAAAAATAAAATGTAAAAATGTCATTTGTACCAGATCAGTGCATCCCTATTTCTATTCCTATATATGTGTATATATTAATATTCTTACTGAGTATAACTGTATACATGCTGAGTATCTGGGGTGCAGAATTTCTTTCAGGATGAATAAAGATCTTTCTTATCTCATCTTGTTGTGAGAAACCCTTTAGGTTGCAGGTGTGCTATGGAAGCTGGCAAACCTATAACTCAATGTACTCACAAGCTTGTTTATCAGTTAATGAAAAGGCTTCAGTGTATGTCTTTGCATTCATAAATTATACCAAAATTTCTGGAGAACTCTGTGCATGAACTCAAAAATGTCCAAAGTTAACAAGAAACAGGCAAGTTGTCATATCAGTTTCAAGGCAGGGCAAATTTATTTGTGCAGTATGGCACTTTTCAACAACAAAGGTGTGTCAAAGTGCAAGACATACAAGAGAAAGACATGAAGAAAATTTTATTAAAGAAAAAAAAATACAGGACAAAAATAAGCAATAGATTGCGATAGACCGGGACAGCACCAGACTGCAAAGGGTTGGACTTAACCCTGAAAACACACTTCTGTCAGTAAATCTAACCCAACTATGTCTGTGTGTGTTTGTGTGTCTGTGTGTTTCTGTAGTTGTTAGGTATGTTGGACATTTCAGTTCCAGTTGTGGCTAAATTCAGGCGTCTGTTGGACAGTCTGCCAAGGGAAACTCTACCTGATGTGGTCGCCTCCATGATCCGCACCTCAAACAAGGAGAAACTACAGGTGAAGTGAACTGCTGTGTCTGTGTCACCCAAACCTCAAACTATATACTCAAAAAAAATAAAATGAAAGAAAAAAACAGGATGTGATAGAAAGTTTAAAGCCAGTATTTGTAGAGTTTCTAATGGGATTCAAGCATCTTTCAAATTATTCTTTTGATTGAATATATATTTTTCACCCTGGAAAGAAATTACTTAATCTCAGTGAAAATGTGTGTGGTATATTTGTAACTTTTAGCACAGTCAGAATCCAAAATACTTCATAATCAACAATCAGCTCCTTGGTTTTGTTGACGTTGAGCTGTATGTTGTTCTCTGAGCACCACTCTGCAAGACTTTAACGGTATTTTGAGACGGCAGTAAGTGATTGACTATTGACCCACTAAAACCTGATCTGAAGTCAGATGTGCTCTATTTTCCTGATATGGAAAAGTCACCAGTCTCCACTAAGAGAGATGCTGTTTGCTTTTACACACGAGGAGCAGCGTGACTTTATAGATTACTTCAGAATCTTGTCAAATTTATAACTACAGTTGTTAGTTCTGCTCTGTTATGTACCACAATATGTGCTGCAGTGACATTATTGCTCTAACTACATTACTATCAGAATATCACTCACTTATCTATTTGCTGAATCCACCATTTAAATAGCTGTAAACCAGGTGCAGGAACACCTGGCTTTAACAGGAAATTTGAGATTACTCTCTGATTGGTTAAAATCCTGTTACGCCCAAAACACATCTATGATTATGTAAGGGGCTCAATAGAGCCCTTTTGCCCCTTGTGTCTTACGTTGCACCCTGATTATGCTTCATCTAATGAGCAAAAGTCATTGGCTCGTCTGTCACAGTCTTTCTGAAGCTACCACCGGATGGTGCCAATGAGAAAAAATGTCTGAAGCAACAGACAGTAGAATGAGCCTAATGTAAAAAGATTTGTTTTCTTCTAAAGTGAATGTATTTTGAAATCAGGTTTTTGTACATTTGTGCTGTGAAGGTCCTGGATGCGGTGAGCTTGGAGGAGCGATTCAAGAAGGCTCTGCCCATGTTGACCAGACAGATCGAGGGACTAAAACTGCTGCAGAAAACCAGGAAAATGAGTCCCGACAATGAGAAGAGGGTAACAAACATTTCCACTTTTCCTTTTCCTTTCAACATTGTCTGTATTTACATGCCTGTTGAGCTCTCTGTATCTCATCTGTTAAGGTGCTATCAGTACGTAAAGGTGGCTTGTTCCTGGGTCGGCAGTTCAACCTGGATGAAGAAGATGAAGATGAGGATGGCGATGACACTGCAGCCTTGGAAAGGAAGGTCCACGGGGCCAAGATGCCTGAAGCTGCACTTAGAGTTTGTCTCAAAGAGCTTAAGAGGTGAACTTTTACCCTGATAAGCCCCGACATTTGTTGTTCCTCTGTCCTGATTATTTCTAAAAGGATTTAAAGACAGCAGTTTAAATATGCCTTTATACGCAGCAGCTTTCTTGATTAAATCATTGACTGCACAGTTCCAAAAAGCAATTTTTAGGAAGTTATCGGTTATTGGTATCAGTTGGATTAAATCCATATCGTGCCTCCCCACTGAATACACAACCCGACTTCTCTGTTTAATGCATGATTTCACAGATGATCCACAGTCAGACCCATCTTACATTTTAATGTCATTCTTGTGTGTTCAGATTAAAGAAGATGCCTCAGTCCATGCCTGAGTATGCCCTGACCAGAAACTACTTGGATCTGATGGTGGAGTTGCCGTGGAGCAAAAGCACTAAAGGTAAACAGAAATGATGGCGACCTTTGACAGAGTCCAGGTGTTGTGCACCTGGACTCTGTCAAAGGTCGCCATCATTTCTCATACAGTATCCTCAGATACTGTATGACATCTCTAAATTACAGCTATGACTCTGCCAAGTGGCAAAACAGTGACAAACTTCACAAGTGTAGAAAGGTGTGTGATATCAAAGTGGCATGATGGCTTTGGCCCAAGCTGTATTTTTTCACTTTAAATGGAAGTGAGCAAATTCTTTCCTCTTTCCTACTTTTTCATTAACCAATGTGACCGAATTTTCTCTCCTTTTTCAAAAAACTTTGAAGCAAGCTTGTTTATCTACATCCTCTTTTTTCTCCTCATGTTCTCAAATGACACTCTCTCTGTCTGCAGCTCCAACCTCACTGCCTTTACCTGCACTAACCTGAATGTTTTTTTTCCTTCTTGGATCTGTTCATCTTATATACATTCTCCCCACCCAACAACCCACTCACTGTTTAGATTGTCTGGACATCCGAGCTGCCCGCACCCTATTGGACAACGATCACTATGCCATGGACAAGCTGAAGAGACGTGTGCTGGAGTACCTGGCTGTTAGACAGCTGAAGACTTCCCTGAAGGTGCATAGGCATAAACACAACAATAGTTGTGCATTTCAAAACTATAAGAAACTCGTGTGCGTGTAGCCAGAAAGTCAGGAATTTCATATTTATCTGTAAATTTCATGCCCTCTTTAGGGCCCCATCCTCTGCTTTGTGGGGCCCCCAGGAGTCGGTAAGACCAGTGTGGGACGCTCCATTGCCAGAACTCTGGGCAGAGAGTTTCACCGCATCGCTTTGGGAGGCGTCTGTGATCAGTCTGATATCCGAGGACACAGGTATGCTCATAAGACAAAAACTATTGGAGAGACTATAACTGCAGATGTCTTCTGACCACAGTATAGATCAGGGATTCTCAACTTGCTCTGCTCAGGGGCCACTTTCACAAAATGACAGGAGGCCAGGGGCCAGTCACAGCAGCCCCATACATGTTTCTAGAATTTTAGGACATTTGTTGAATTTTAGGATGTATCTGGGATTGTAGGACATTTCTAGGATTTTAGGATATTAAGAACCGCTGTTGGGGGGTGCAGGGGATCATCCACAGGCACTTTTTTTTGCTGTTGCAAATGTCCGCGCTTGAGCGGGCTGTCGGACATGTCCGTGCTGGAGCCGGCTGCCGCACATGTTGACGCTGGAGAGGGCTGCTGGACATGTCAGCTGGACATGTCAGCACGGGAGCAGGCTGTTGCCCATTGCTGCGCTAGAGCGTCCGCGCGCTGGAGTGGGCTTCCGAAACCACCAAAATAAGAAATTTTTACATTGATAGATTGATAGTTGCAGTTGGTCTGGTATATATATACACACACTACACAGACTACAACAAAGTCATTATGAGTAAATATAAAATAAAACTTAATCCACAGGATGAAGACAGTCTTCTTTTAAAGGTATACTTCACTTTGGCAAGTATTATTTGTGTAGTATTTTTTATCACGAAAAATGTTGATTTATTGATAGCATTAAAGTTTACCTTTCCATTTTTAAAGATACAAATGAAGTTTCTATGTAAAAGAAACACTCAGCAGGTGAGAGAACAGGGACAGACAGCTTGACTACAGTATATGGAGGTCCCCTCTTTGAGAGACTGACAGCGCTCAAGGCTGCGAGTCCCCTCTTGGCAATTTCTTTTAAAATGATAAAAATCGCATTTGCAGTAATATTGTGAAAGAAGACCCCAAAAGTAAATTTTCAATTCTTTTTTAGTTTTTTTTTCTAAATGACCACAAATAGAAGTCCACACTTGAATAGTGAAGCCTGACAGTCCCCTGTTGTTGCTGTTGGAGTGCTTGTGTGTGTGTGTGTGTGTGTGTGTGTGTGTGTGTGTGTGTGTGTGTGTGTGTGTGTGTGTGTGTGTGTGTGTGTGTGTGTGTGTGTGTGTGTGTGTGTGTGTGTGTGTATAGAGGTGAGCAGGGCAGCACAGTTCATCTCAGGTTGCAGAGCTGCTGCTGGTATTGAAAGGGAATAGGACAGACGTGAAACACCGTCCCTCAGCCAGATGAAAAGCAGGTGTTGGGCATATCAACACTAGGAGATAAACAAGGATAAATCTCTGGAGTTCTTTCATGGTTGACAACCTGTTAAAAAAAAAAAAAACAACTCTGTAAAAGCTAGACCACTCCAGTGCATGCTTTCAGCCTGCAAATGCTTGAAACTTGCACGTGTTTGTCACGGACAACTTTGTGTCTGCTTTTGTTTCTTTTTGCTGATCACTTCAAGAACAAGTCAATAAATAAAAACATGACCAAAAAGTATGTAGACATCATATTCACTTTAAATTTTGAATTTCTCTACTTTGTTGTCATTATTTACGGCCCGTCAGTATTTCAAATCCTGCTCATGTCTACAGACGGACATATGTTGGGAGCATGCCGGGCCGCATCATTAATGGTTTGAAGACAGTTGCCGTCAATAATCCGGTGTTCCTTCTGGACGAGGTGGACAAACTGGGGAAGAGTCTGCAAGGAGACCCTGCAGCTGCACTGCTGGAGGTCAGCTTTGCTTCTCTGTCTTTGATGACCTGTGTAATGCAGCGGATGACCACAATAATTGTGCACTTTTTGAGAAAAGCATTAAAGTCTAACATAGTTAGGGCATACCATAATGTTTATTTTCAAATGTGGATGGTTAAATCCAAGATGGCCGCCAGTCCTCGCCATCTTATGTTCAAACGTGTAATTTTAGGTATTTAAACAGGTAAAAGAGGACTGGGTGAGCTACAGTCTGTCAAATATATTCTCTATGAATGAAATCAAGTGATGATGAGGCAGAAACATCTTGTCACTGAAAAGTTGTTTCTGCCTCATCATCACTTGATTTCATTCATAGAGAATTGATCCTTTGAAGGTATTTACACAGGTAAAAATGACTGGAATGATTACAATTAGTCAAATACAACCCCCAAGAATTAAATCTTGTCATTTTGAAGCAGAAACAACCTTTCAGTGGCGAGATAGCTGTGCCCAACAGCCTCTGAGAAACTTTTTTTTTTTTTTAACATTAAACTGCTTTATTCTGTCTTAAATGTTTAAATCACCTGATCTGTTATTCAGGCCAGGGTAAAAACTTTTTGAACATCTGGATCTCAAGTTATCAGAGAAACAGGGCAAGCAAACATTAGCGGCCGTTTGGCTCCAGCCCCTGCCATGCCGAACAGTGGCGGAGAGATGTTAATTTTTAACACCAACTGGTTTTAATCACTGGATCTGTTTATATAGGAGAAGAGCAGACTTCTGCTTATAATTTAACCTCCTGAACATCTGGATCTTAAGTTATCAGAGAATAAAGGTGGTAAAAAAAACTCCAGACTGAAGGAATCCTAGGTGGGAGAAACTAACTGCATTGATGACATTGCTCTGTAATTTATGATTGTTTTAAAATTAAAATTAAAATTAAAATTGTGTTTAATGTTTGAATAAAGTGAGATATGCCTTTTTTGGGTAAGTATTCAGCACATCTCTTTATTATTGCCAGACGTCTTCCCATAACCGAAACAGTATTTAATATCTGTTTTAACCACTTGATTCCTTTGAAACCTAGATTAGCATAACTTTTCTTGTGCTGCATTCAGAGGTCTTTTGCGAGCATGTAAACCTTTGAACCTTGAGCAAATTGGTGCAGTTTCTTTAGAAAACATGGGGAAAAATGGGCAAAGGGCAACTTGGGAATAAATGTCCCATAAATTGGAAGACATTCATAAATTTAATTTGATTTAAAAAAAAAAGCTAGTGGAAATGTTCAGAGATCTATATATTTATAATTATCCTAATTATATGAATTGTTTTACAGAATTATTATAATTTTTAAAGAACTTTAAAAGTTAATTTTCTTAACTTTGATAAACTTTGTCTTGTGGTTTAGTTTCCTCTGCCTGTTCCACAGGGACTCCCTGTACAGACGAGTTAAGCCGTGCTTTATGTTTAAGGCCAGAAGTTGAACCAAACACGAACTTGTTACTCCATGCCCACATTGTAACTGATTGCAATTCCCTATCCAAAGCACAAGACAATTCCTCAATAGATACTGTTGGTAAAAACAATGTTTTATCACTGGCATACATAACCGCTCTTGCAGGATGTAGAACAGATGAAGATCACTGGTGAAGATAGAGAAACATAGTGGTCCCAAACAGCTTCCTTGTGGGACACCGCATTGGAACTCTTTCACTGTTAACCAATTCATGACTGACTCAATAGGCTTTCCAGCTAATTGGAATGATGTAATTTTTAAAAGTACACACACTTGACAATCTGTACATGTTCCCTTAGGTACTGGACCCGGAGCAGAACCACAGCTTTACAGACCATTATCTCAATGTGGCCTTTGACCTCTCCCAAGTGCTCTTTATTGCCACTGCAAACACCACTACTACCATTCCCCCGGCCCTGCTGGACAGAATGGAGGTGCTGCAGGTACCAGGTGGGTTTAGGTACAGAGAGTCACTCTCAGGAATCAGAGTTTTGGGGCAAAAATTTGTATTTGAAAGACTAACAAACTTAGTTTTATTATTCTTACTGTAATTAGAAGACTGATGAATTATTTACTGCTTTTACGACAAATTTTCATCAAAGTGTGTGTGTGTGTGTTTGTTTGTTTGTGTGTTTCAGGATACACTCAGGAGGAGAAGGTGGAGATAGCTCACCGTCACCTGATCCCAAACCAGCTGGAGCAGCATGGATTAACACCGCAACAGCTTCATATTCCACAGGAAACCACCCAGGATATAATCAGCAGGTACACATCAAATACAGACATAAAAAACACATAATAAAAGGAAACTAAGTATAAGTTTAACTTCTTTATGTGCAGCTCTTGCTTTTATTTTTTTTACTAGTATAAGTTATATAACATTTTAATCCTTTTGTAAAGGACTTGCTGTTGAGTATAGACTTTACTCTCACATAATTTACCTTCTCAATCTGCTTTTTCCTTTTTTAAATCAAAAATTGTAGTAATGTTAATATTTATTATGTCACCATGTACAGATACATCAGACTTTTTGACAGTTTTTTCATATATTGCACTGATGCAACACCAGCAGGGAAGAAGTGAATTCCCAGATTGGTATGGACATTGTTGCATGTTCACTAAAGAGCTTCAACATTAAGACTGTCAAGGACAAATCCAGTGAGCAATGTGTGGAGCCAAGCACTCAGCCAGCTGCCTTCTCACATCTGAGGCTGCTAGTTGTCGAGCTGTTTGGTGGCTATTTGTTTTGAATGTTGACCAGTGCTTCTCAGGCAGGGTGACCTTTCAGTCAGAGAGACCATCTTTCAACCAGATGACTGAGGGCAGCATTCTGTGTCTGCAAGCATCTGCCTAAAAATGTCAGTGCTGGTGTCAGAAAATACTGAAATCGTGCAGATTACTTTTTTTAGAAGCTCAATAGGAAATGTTTAAACCACTTGTTTTGCTTTTCAGTAGTCTAAATCCACATGCATTTAATTAAAAGTGAAGAAAAGCAACAAATTCTGACATTGCAGGATGGCCAATTATGTGTCAATTAACAAACCAACTATTTTTTACAATACTGGTGTGAATTTGATGGTATATTTTCCAAGTACAAACTGGTCTACAGCCTTAAATGTCTTGCATATTTATAAAGGAATTAGCAAATATGGAGCTGCTGATACGCAGACAGGCCTCTGGTCTTTTCACATGATAAGCAGTATGTTGCCTGCAGAGTCTCTGTGCAACACTTGCAGCACTCTGGTTTGGTTACTATAGCAACAGCCAGCAGCACACAGCTTGGTATCCATCAAGAGATACTCCTGATTGTACCGGCTCGATCTCTTAAAAAACAAAAAAAGGACGGGGTCTTTTGAGGTAAAGACAAAGTGAAGAGGCTTTCGTAGAGCCCAGGCAGGTCTCTGTCATGACTTTAGGTATTATAGCATGTAAGTCCAATTCATTTCAGGGAATTTCCTAAAGTGTTGCATTTTTTAGGCCATAACTTAAGAATTCATATGGTAATTGTGACAAAATTTGACACAAATGTTTCATAGTATTTAATTAGGAAGTGTTGACATTTTCTTATCCATCGATCAAAGGGCAGCTTAACTGTGACATCATAATGTTCTGCAAAAACACTTTTCTAGACATCATTCAGCATCATAACTCAGGAGCAGAAGTGACATTTGGTCAGATACTAAATTGGTGACACTAATCTTGGGTGTCCACCTTGAAACTGTGCCAATTGTAAAGATCTTCTATGCTGCCGGGTTGAAGATGTGTGTGAAGCATTCATGCTGTCACAGACGTGGATGTAACTGTAAGTGCAACCTGTCGGGTTCGGAGGGTTGTACAACCGCAAGATGGTTATTCTAGTTTTCCTTTTTCCCCAAGTCTTTGTTGATTTACTCTTTCATTTGCAGCATTTAAACAAGTCATCAGCAATGTTCCTGATGCCAATAGCAGCTTTTTGAAAATTCCCTGTTTGCCTACATTGTTTTGTTCCTCATCACATCTCTCACTCACCTATCCTAAACTGAAGCTGGGAAACCTCAACCGTGCATAATTGTCTTCATCTGCTGTGTCTTTGTTTTGTGTTTCAGATATACCCGTGAAGCCGGAGTTCGCTCCCTAGAGAGGAAGTTTGGGGCGATCTGCCGAGCTGTGGCTGTGAAGGTCGCCGAAGGTCACAGAGTCACCGTGACGGAGGATTCCGCCCCCAACAGCCCGACACAGCAGGGTAGGAGCCCGTTCGCTCTCAGTCTGTGAGCAGATGAGTCAGTGGAAGGTAGAGGGTCATATCCTTGCACTCTCACTCATAAAACCACTAACAGTTTAACATACTTAAATAAATTAATGTAATATGGTATGAGTTAATTGTTCTTACTCTAGTGGTTTGAAATGTCAGCTTTTATTGGATAATTGCTGGAAACAGAAGATACTTCCTCATACAAGTAGAAGCTTCCATCTGCTCGGGAGCCCACAGGATAAGTGAGTCTGATACAAAACCTTCACACCATACAGAACAAAATAAAAAACATTATTTTAGGAATTCTAACTAATTTGTTAACATGGCTAATGAAATTGAATAGTCCACTAAAATTCCTGTTTACATGCAGCTGTGCATACTCTGGTAACCTGGAACAAACATGTTCATCATATCAAAATATGTAAGTGTAATGGCTGAAGCAGCTTATACCATTTTGCTTCTTCGCATCAAAACAGGAGTTTGAGCAACCATGTAATTGACAGCAGACAAAACAAACAACAATTTTGGTCTCCAGAAAAAAAGACAAACTAACAAAATAATCAAATAATCATCTACACGGGCATAAATGTTAACTTTCTATTTTTTTCTGGCAGACTGAATGACATTCATCAATTCTTGGTCTCTGTCACCTTTGACTTGCTTGTGTTTGTATGGAACATGTGGTTATGGTGCATAAACGCTGCTCTCGCAGCTGAAATTTGGCGACGTATCTGGTGAATCTCGGTAAAGGTGCAGACCCAGTAACGGCTGATGAGATGGTATTAGTTAGTTTGAAAGGGAGTCAGTAAAAGTGACCAGATATCAGAGCTGAGGATGAAAATCTATATCAGTGCACAGAAACAAATTTCATTTGGAGTTTGATCATTCTGAATTATGCTAAGCATCTTTTTCTGCATTATGTTCCGTTAAAAATTATCTTTTCATAACGTGCATACAGGACAACATAAAGCTGTTAATGATAAACCTGTAATGGTTAAATTGGCTGGCTGATATATCAGTCAGGTTCTACCTAGTAAACACAGGATATCAGCAAGTTGTTTTGTGCAGCTTTGTTGAAAGCCCTCTGTGTTGCCAGGTAACATTTGTCATGGACATGCAACACTAACAGTGGCTTGTGTGTGTGTGTGTATGTGTATGTGTGTGCATGCAAATAATTTGCATTTCTTTCCAAGGGGATGGAGCGTGTTTGATGTCTCTGTTCACTGTTTGCTGTTTTTCTGTTTGTATATCTATGCATTTGATTTTCTGTGCATGTTTGCATAATGTTAGTGTGTGCGTGTGCACATGTGTGATTTTCCAGTCTCCGTTGCAGCCGTTGTCTCCCCCCACTCCTCTCTGTCTCTCCCTCTGAGGCCTCACCTCCATAGTTTTTCTTTACAATATGTTAGGTATACAATAAGTTAATATGTTATGGTAGTCAGCTTTGCTCTTACTTGTTCATTTGGCAGGTTTTCAAGCACTTTAGCAGATCCAGAGAGTTTAGAGACTATATTTATAATGTAAGATGTGCATGATGTGAGGATGTGCATAAACCTAGATGGAAATGGGAAACATTTGTCCTTTGATCTGGTTTTTAGCTGTGACTCTTCTAATAGAGCCTCTCACCCAAAACATGAGACATTTATATTTAGCAAATTTTACCTTGCAAAACGAGTGACCTGCATGCAGTACTTCTCAATGGGATTAAATTCATTTCATGTGTGTTCAGACAAGGCAGCGCCTCCAGAGATGCCCATAGTGATCGACCATGTGGCCCTCAAAGACATCCTGGGACCTCCACTGTTTGAAATGGAGGTAAGCAAAGCAGGACCAACAGAGATCCACAATTACAGCAACTTGTTCAGAGTAGACCTTTCAAATGTGTTTTTTTCCTTTGGCTGTGTGAACTTTGTAGATTGCTCTCATGAATATAGCCTGTGAAGATGTTTCGTAGCTCCACAACAGCTGCTGTACATGAAATCCGAATAATGCAGCAGCTGCTTGAGGTGTAATCTTACAGTATAATGTGAAACTCAATACAGTTAGTCTTCCAGCAGGCGTTTTCTCTTCATTTTTTGTCTTTTTCATCCCTCTTTTCTTCCCTCTACACAACCTCCTTCACATCTTTTTTTTATCTTGCTTACCACCTTCACTGTGAGGTCATGTCGGCCTTGTGTTTCACATTCATTCCTGAATTTATGAAGACTACAAACGCCCTTTGAAGTCTGTCTGTTTTGTGTTGTAATTATTCCACTTACTACAGCTTTACAGATGTTTTGTGTGTGTTGAAAGGTGTCTGAGAGGCTCACCCTGCCAGGTGTGGCTGTCGGCTTGGCGTGGACTCCCCTGGGTGGGGAGATCCTGTTTGTGGAGGCCAGTCGAATGGAGGGAGAAGGTCAGCTCACTCTGACTGGTCAGCTGGGAGACGTTATGAAAGAATCTGCCCATCTGGCTATCAGCTGGCTCAGAGCGAACGCTAAAACCTACCAGCTCACCAACAGTGAGATATCTATCTATCTATCTATCTATCTATCTATCTATCTATCTATCTATCTGTCTATCTGTCTATCGGTCTTTGGGTCCTTCTGTCTGTCTGTCTTTCATCTATCTGTCTGTCTATGTCTATCGATGTATGTGTCTATATATAGATATAGATATTAAACATGGCTTTACAGAAATATAAATAATTTGCAGCAGACTCCATCACAGGAGAAACTTTTACTGTACAGGAGGCAGTCTGGCGCACACTTCCTGTTCATGAACTCAAAGCTAAAGGGAATACTAAAATGTGTTCCTAAAACATTTAAGGCGAGAAATATTTATATTTGATTTATATGGTCTCACCTCTAAGCGGTTTACAGTGGTAGTAACAACACCGTAACTTGGTTTGTGTAAAAGTCAAAGTTAGAGAGATGTGATTATGGGTCAGGAGGTTTGCAATTTGATCGCGTATAATGTTTGTGACCACACTGTGGTAACAGCTCTTCGCATCGCGCTTAATTCAAAGAAAAGAACAGCGGCCGTAAATGTCTGCAAATTGGGAAAACAAAGAGGTCCAGGAGCTCCTTACCCTCTGAGCAGAGGACAAGATCAACTGCCATATAACAGAGAAGGTAAATGATTGGTTTTGCCATGTGCCTTTATTAATGCTTAGAGAGTGCAACTGATGAATATATAGTATATCACACAAGAGACAGACGCGGTTGTGTTACATGTCACACCTGTCACGTCACTTTTGATTGCCTTAATGCAGTGGACAATCACCAATAGAGCGGTATGATGCTGCTGCCATTTGGTTCCTTGTGAAAATGTAAAAAGGGCATGAAGAAGGGACTTTTTAGCAGCTCTATAGTAGTAGTAGTATTTTATTCAGTCATTTTACATAATACAATAAACACAAACAGTATCGTCAGTATAAACAAAAACAACAGCCTGTGTTTGATCAGTGACTGAACAGACAAAGTAGAAGCAAAATGCTTATATGTGCTTAATTTACATACTCATCAATTTAAGCTGCCCTTCAGAATGAAAGAAAAACAACATATTCCCACTTTTAACCTTCAAAAATTGCTTTACAAACCATTATTTTGAAAGTGAATGACACATTTTCAAAATAATACTTGCATCATTCCATAATTTGACCCCAATAATGGAGAACTTTTGGACAGAGTCTGGGAGTGTCATTGATTTTGCTTTGAACATTATTTGCATTATTTTATAATAAAATAAGTAATTAAATTTAATAACAGGAGAATTTAGAAACAGCAAGATCCCTGGGTAAAAAGGGCCTTTGAGTCCACGGTGGCAGCATGGGTGGTGAGCAATACGAAAACGTGCCATTACAGCCTGTAGTTGGAACAACAGCCCGAGAATGAGCAAAAACTCTGCCGATATATGTGTTGTTTTTTTTTTTTTTATCAATTTACGTCATCCAGCAGAGTTTTTCCAGGAGGGAGGAGAGACATCAAGGCACTGGTTAGATGGAGGGAGGTCTACCACAGTTCATGTACACAAACTACCAACATTGTTTTGATATAAATCTGGTTTAAAATTGACAAAATATCCCTTTAAAGCTACTGTTTATGTGTGTCTGAACAGTGGTGGGGGGTCCAGACCCACTAGAGGGGACAGACATCCACCTCCACTTTCCTGCTGGAGCTGTCACCAAGGATGGCCCCTCTGCAGGTGTTACCATAGTAACCTGCTTAGCCTCGCTGTTCAGCGGCCGTTTGGTCAGATCAGACGTTGCCATGACAGGAGAGATCACGCTCAGAGGGCTGGTGCTGCCGGTGAGTAATCACACCACGACACTAACTAACCAACAGTGATTTGGGAGAGAGTGCTTTTTTTAGATTCTTTGCCCCGTACACGTGGAGCAAATCGCAGTCTAAGCTGAAGCGTGAAACTCCAGTTACAATGGGTCAATTGAAAAAACTGGTCAAAATCCTAACTAATTTTAACTGTGACTGTTTTTAATATGTTTTAATTGACTTATTGTATTATATCGCTTGCCTGTTGCATCTCTGTATAACTAACAGGTGGCATTTGGAAAGCTGCATGTCGTGAGACCTCCGTCAGCCTTTTCCATAAAAGGTTCTAAGATGTGGAACACATGACAAACTGCAGTGAAATTAACAAAAGATATAAAGATTTTTAACAAAAGTGTTAAAGTTTGGCTGAAGCATACTCGGAGATGTGAGCTTATTTAACTATTTTATAATGTCTTGAAGTTGAGCGTTGTAAGTGCATGCAACATTGACATTTGTGTCTTTTCTTACTGTAACTGTGTTGCATTTCTATGTAATCTTGATGTAAATATTTACCTTTTTATCTTCGTTTTACCATAACTGTTATTGCATACACACTATTGTATTAACCTTGATATCTCCTTTTTTTCTTCTTTTTCTTTAATAAAAGCCTAACTAGGGAAACTAGCAATAGCTATAATCTCTATAGGTAAAATTTCAGTTACTACAGCTTGTTTGTAACAGGCGGAAATTGTACTATGTTAATTTGCATTATCCCTATCAAAAAAACTATATAAATAAAGAAACACCACTTTGACAAACAAACCACATGAAACACTACATGATTACAGTTTATGAGGTTCATTTGCATTGTGCTTATTAAATGAAATGTATAAATAAATAAATAAAATATTATAATTTATGATTTTTTCGAAATTACTTTAGATTATATTATTTACAAAAAATGATGTCTTACATTGTAAATAGTTTGTTTTATGTTTTTATTATGTACTCAGGTCTCTATTGAAAATAAGTTCTTGATCTCAATTGGACTTAACCTGATTAAAGAAAAGGTTTTTTTTTAATATGGTAACAGGTAAAACCAGCAGTTTTAAAACGCTTACTGGTCTGTTTTCTCCAGGTGGGTGGGATCAAAGACAAGGTCCTGGCGGCCCACAGGGCGGGGGTGAAGCGCGTCATCCTTCCTAAACGCAATGAGAAGGACCTGGAGGAGCTTCCGGCCAACGTCCGAGCCGACCTCGACTTTGTCATGGCAGCAAACCTGGGCGAGGTGCTGAGCGCCGCCTTTGATGGAGGGTTTCCAGGCACAGCAGGCACCCACACACACCCTCAGGTGACCAGCAAACTGTAACACACTGATGAAAACACACACACAGCGACAATGTGAAGCCCAAACAGAGAAAAGTGGGTGTCATGAGCTCAAAATCTCATGAGTTTTCCCGCATATGCAGTCACAGGAAATACCAGCATGCACTGCTGTAATCCTGACAGTCATGTTATTGATTTGTATTTTTTGCTGTTGAGATCTATGTGTTTAAATGATTGTACTATTTAAGAGATAATTTAGGTAAATAGAGCTACAATTCAGAGTCAAGCCCTGTAGAATAGTTCAGTTTACATGGACAACAACTCCGACCCTGTTTAGACCTGGTATCAGCTCGTGTTTCGGGGACCCCAATGCAAACGGACAACCGAGACACACCGCGGTTCATGACTGTCCCTTTCATGCGTTTCCAGCTGACAACTTCAGAATTTGTTTCTGCATCCACACTTTTGCTAGCTGCTTGTAGCATGCTCGCTGCTCACCTTAGCAGTTGCATCAGCACAGTTGGAGATATCGCTGTCAGCAGGAACGTGTCTCCATCCAGTGGGCAGAACGAGAGATGGTCACGCAACACGTCGAACACGTCCAGATTGACATAAAACTGCTAATGCTGCCCTCACGTGCTTTTCTCACTTGTGCAGTCATAATTACAACATACACACATTAAAGTGCTCTGGTCAGAAAACTCAACAAACAAAAATGTCTACCTGTTTTGTGTCATGCTAGAAGTAAAAAGTTTTTTGGTTTTTTTTCCATAGCTCCCAACTTGGGAATTGAAATTATCCAGTTTCCCACTTGTAATTATGACTTTAGAGGAGCATGTGAAGGCAGCAAAGGTTACAGAGCATTAGTGCTGTCGCCAAGACAACCACCACATCCTGCACTGATAATGTTGTCCTTGTCGGAGATGCATCAGGACAGCGTTAGTGTTTATAGTACAAAACATTATGCGGTCAAATGCGTCCCTGCACACCTCGTCAGGTGTTTAGACCTGTGTTGAGCGCTATCCAGTTGTGATCAGATCACCTGAGACACATGTTGATGCCAAATCTAAACACGTCTGTTATAAGAAATTATACTAGTATGATATCCTTGTTAATAGGCATACCTTCCTGATATTTCACCAGAGTATATGATGGAACAAACATGCACTGCTAACACAAATTTTGCCTTCTTAGTGGTAAATAACCAAAATGCTGCACTTCTACTGAGCTGTTGACTTAAAAATGGGTTGAAATTTCTATTTTCAGTGTGAAAAATGGGTGTTGTAGAAAACAAAATGACTTTTAATATGTCACAGCAATGATTTCATACTAAGTCAAAATCCACTTGTGTCCTATTGAATAAGTAAAAACTGCGATTTGAATTAAAGATGCTTGAAATCTTGAGAAAGTGCTTTTTTATTTTTTTTTTCCTTTATATGTTCTTGTCCTTCAGTCCATCTGTGCCACATACTTTTTTCCTCCCCTGTAGTGATGTAATGTGAAACACCAGCATGCAGTGTATTTCTCCATATTTAGACAGCCATGAAAAGATGAATGGAGCTCTGCAGAACCTTTTGCACGGATACGTTAATAAAGCCAAGAACATCAAAAGAGTTCTGTGGGCACAAAACTGATATTGCACTCAACAATGGTGTGCGTTCTAGAAAAAAAAGACATAAACATCCACAGAGATATGTTTATCATTGTGAGGGATTGTTTATGTTTTTTTTTTAAAATGATAATAAAAAAAATTGTGCTGCTTACATGACCCTATGCATATTTGTTGCATTGACAAACAAACAAAACAACAACAACAAAAAAAAAAACAACAATTAAACCTGCTGTAACTGATTTTTGCCACTTGGGGGCAGTGGTAAGAAGCGGTAAACTTTACACTGACATTGCCTTTAGGCTTGTTACAGCAAACGTGTTTGCAAACTTTTGCTTATTTACTCATTCAGCAGAAGATAAAGATGTGGAGTATTTCTGGCCACCTGATGGATGTCCATCCACCAAGTTGTCACATTAAATTTTGAGGTGTGTTGATATATTCACGTCATCGACTGATGCATCAAGTAAAATTGCAAGTAAACGTTCCACCTGAAAAGTTGCCGGCCCAGTGAATTAAATTATTTTTCCTTAGTTTACAGCAGCTGCCAGAGGCCGCGAAACATCCTTTCATTTTATAGTTATATTTAACTAATGTATGAAAAACATGTGACAGTATGAACAGTGGTTAAACCGGTCACAGCTCAGCCCCGAGATTCACATTCATTACTGCAAAATCAACTGACTGCAGCACATTTTGTAGTACCAGATCAGTGTACTACCCCTACAGAGGGATGACGATTAATAGATTCCAATTCAAAACTTTTGGTAATTTAATTATATATATATTTCCAGAAATTCATACCAATTTGCTTATGTTTTAACAATTTAAATAGTTGTGAAAGTGTATGACAGCAGTACAAAAAAGTAATGTTGCTCCAGGTTTCAAAGGGTAAACGTATTTATTTAAATGTTTTATGTGTAATAACGTTTTCAGCCTCTAGGTGCTGCTATTTAGTTTAAAAGGAAAATATCAAGGAGGACCTGCAGATGTCTTGTGAAGTCCTGGGTGCTCTCTCTGTACTTTACCACTACATATATCACCTGCTTCTCTGGGCTTCATCACATCCCTCCTTCTTGGTCACAACATGAAAAAATCTACTTAAGCTGGTGTATTACAATGTTTGCATGTGGCTCTTTTATGATGTCTATATGTATGTACATTGCATGTGTGTCATTTGACTGCAGACACACCCAGTCTCAGTTAAACCCCAGTATTAGGACTCCCTCTCTAAGCCCTCTGGATTCAGCATTCCCCCTCACCACAAGCACACATTTCCCCTCCAGTGAATGGAGGACCTTAACCTATAGCATAATTACCCAGAGGCCCTTGGGGTGTGCTTAGTGTACTGGCAGCACGCCCATTTCACATGGCATTGCACCCCCCCCCCAGCACACAGCTCGTACTGTATGCTCTTACATCAGCTCGTTTTAGGTGTGGTCTCTGCAGAGAGGCTGGACCCCTGTGACCGCATGACGACAGGAAAGGGGGACTGTAGAGAGGGTTGCAGCAACTTGTCTAGATTCGTCTTATAACCCATTTCATGTTGCATATGATACTGTGCAGTTCTCAATATTTAAATATTTTGTAACAGTGCACCATATTCTTTTACAGTGATGAAATACATAAACTTACATGTTTCGTACCAAAGAAGGATCATTTGGGACTGTAGGAATTCTTCATGACTGTTGACATGCTATACTATGTTGCTTCTTCATGTTTGTAGACGACATGCTGTACTATGTCGTTTTTTCATGATTCTTGACGACATGCTAAACTATGCTGCTTTCACATGATTCTTGATGACATGCTTTACTATGTTGCTTTTTCATGATTCTCAACAACATGCTATACTATGACATTTTGTAATGATTCTTGACATCATGGTAGACTATGTCGCTGTTTCATTGTACTTGATGACATGCCGTACTATGTCACCTTTATCGTGATGCTTGATGACATGTTATACTCTTATGGCTGTTTCATGATTCTTGATGGCTCAAAGCTGTTTTTGGACATGCCATAGTTTAACATTTTTCAACATACCATAGCATTGGTGTTTTCGGTCATTTTTTCTACATGCTATATTAGGGTGTTTTTAGCTGTTTTTACAACTTTCAGCTGTTTTTTGGTCATGTCATATTTTGACATTTTTCGCCATACTATAGCATTGGCGTTTTCGTTCTTTTTTCAACATCCTATAGCATTGGCGTTTTCGTTCTTTTTTCAACCTTCTCTATAATGACCTGTCTTGGCATGCTACTTTAAGTGGTTTTCAGGTATTTTTTAGTCATGTCAAATTTTGACATTTTCCCCCATACTATAACCTTGGTGTTTTTTCTACATGCTATAGTTTGGTGTTTTTGGGCGTTTTTGCAACTCCTCTGCTATGACGTATCTCGGCATGCTATTTTAAATTGTTTTCAGCAGTATTTTGGACATGTCATATTTTGACATTTTTTGCCATAATATAGTCTGTTTTTGCAGTTTTTTTCTACATTCTATATTTTGATGTTTTGGACGTTTTTCCAACTTTTTTTGCTATGACTTGTCTCGGCAAGCTATTTTAAATGGTTTTCTGGTGATTTCTTGACATGTTAAATGTTGACATTTTTCACCATACTATAGCACTAGGGTTTTGGGTGTTTTTTTGACATGCTATATTATGGTTTTTTTGGCAGTTTTTGCAATTCGCTTGGCTTTGAAATGTTTCTGCACGCTATTTGAAGAGGTTTTTGGGACATGTCAAATTTTGACATTTTTTTCATTGGTGTTTTTGGCAGTTTTAGCAATTCTCTTTGCTATGATCTGTCTCAGCAAAGCTATTTTAAGTGATTTCTGGTGATTTTTGGACATGTCAAATTTTGATGTTTTTCGCCATGCTATAGTATTGGTATTTTGGGTGGTTTTTTTAGACATGCTATATTATGGTGTTTTGGGCAGTTTTTGCAATTCTCTTTGCTATGGCGTACGTTGGCACACTATTTTAAGTGGTTTTCAGGTGTTTTTTGGACATTTTTAATTTTGACGTTTTTCGTAATACTACAGCATATAGGTGTTTTGGGTAGTTTTTTTCCACATGGTGTTTTTTGGTGTTTTTGGCAGTTTTTGCAATTCTCTTGGCTATGATCTGTCTCGGCACGCTATTTTAAATAATTTCTGGTGTTTTTTGGACATGTGAAATTTTGACGTTTTTCGCTATGTGATAGCATAGGTGATTTGGGTGTTTTTTTCGACATGCTATATCTCGGCACGCTATTTTAAGTGGTTTAAGGTAGTTTTTGGACATATTGAATTTTACATTTTCCACCATACTACAGCATTGGTGTTTTGGGTGTTTTTTTGGACATTATATGATTTGGTGTTTTTAGCAGGTTGTGTTGTGTCTCGGCATGCTATTGTAATGCTATTGTCGTTTTTCGCCATACTATAGCATTGGTGTTTGGGTTTTTTTTTTTGACATGCTATATTTTGATGTTTTGAGGAATTTCTGAAGTTCTCTTTGCTATGATGTGTTTTTAAGGTATTTTTTGGACAATTTTGACATTATTCACCATACTACAGTATTGGTGTTTTGGGTGTTTTTTTCAACATGATAAGTGTTTTTGGCAGTTCTTGCAGTTTTCTTTTTGCTTTGAAATGTTTCTGCATGCTATTTAAGTGGTTATCTGGTGTTTTTTGAACATGTCAAATTTTGACATTTTTCACCATACATTGGTGTTATGGGTGGTTTTTTGGACATGATATATTTTAGTGTATTTGGCAGTTTTTGCAATTTTCTTTGCTAGATATGTATTGGAACGCTGTTTAAAGTGGCTTTCTGGTGTTTTTTGGACATGTCCAATATTAAAGTTTTTCATGATACTATAGCATTTATGTTACGGGTGTTTTTTTCGACATGATATATTTTGGTGTTTTTGGAATTTGCTTTGCTTCTAAAATTTTCTGCATGCTATTTGAGGTGTTTGGCGAACTGTTTTTAGCTATTTTTGGTACATGCCATTTTTTGACATTTTTGCCATACTATAGCCTTGCTTTTTCGGTCATTTTTTCGACATGACAAATTTTGCATTTTTTAGCTTGTTTTTGGAACATTCTTTACTATGGTGTGTCTCTGCACGCCATTTTATTTGGTTTTTAACTGTCTTTAGCTGTTTTTGGGACATGCCATTTTTTGACATTTTTGCCATACTATAGCCTTGCTTTTTCGGTCATTTTTTTCGACATCAAAAATATTACGTTTTTCGTTTCTTTTTGCAACATTCTTTACTATGGCGTGTCTCGGCACGCTATTTTATGTGGTTTTCCACTGTTTTTAGCTGTTTTTAGGACATGCCATTTTTTGACATTTTTGCCATACTATAGCCTTGCTTTTTCGGTCATTTTTTTCGACATCAAAAATATTACATTTTTCAGTTGTTTTTGCAACATTCTTTACTATGGTGTGTCTCGGCATGGTATTTCATGTTGTTTTCAACTGTTTTTAGCTGTTTTTGGGACATGCCATTTTTTGACATTTTTGCCATACTATAGCCTTGCTTTTTCTGTCATTTTTTCGACATGACAAGTTTTGCATTTTTTCGCTTGTTTTTGGAACATTCTTTACTATGGTGTGTCTCTGCACACCATTTTATTTGGTTTTTAACTATTTTTAGCTGTTTTTGGGACATGCCATTTTTTGACATTTTTGCCATACTATAGCCTTGCTTTTTCTGTCATTTTTTCGACATGACAAATTTTGCATTTTTCGGTTGTTTTTGCAACATTCTTTACTATGGTGTGTCTCTGCAAGCTATTTTATGTGGTTTTCCACTGTTTTTAGCTGTTTTTAGGACATGCCATTTTTTGACATTTTTGCCATACTATAGCCTTGCTTTTTGGGTCATTTTTTCAACATGACAAATTTTGCATTTTTTAGCTTGTTTTTGGAACATTCTTTACTATGGTGTGTCTCTGCACGCCATTTTATTTGGTTTTTAACTGTCTTTAGCTGTTTTTGGGACATGCCATTTTTTGACATTTTTGCCATACTATAGCCTTGCTTTTTCGGTCATTTTTTCAACATCAAAAATATTACATTTTTTGGTTGTTTTTGGAACCTTCTTTACTATGGTGTGTCCCTGCAGGCCATTTTTTTTGGTTTTTACCTGTTTTTAGCTGTTTTTGGGACATGCCATTTTTGACATTTTTGCCATACTATAGCCTTGCTTTTTCTGTAATTTTTTCTACATCAAAATATTACATTTTTGGTTGTTTTGCAACATTCTTTACTATGGTGTGTCTCTGCACGCCATTTTATTTGGTTTTCAACTGTTTTTAGCTGTTTTTGGGACATGCCATTTTTGACATTTTGCCATACTATAGCCTTGCTTTTTCGGTCATTTTTTCGACATCAAAAATATTACTTTTTTTGGTTGTTTTTGGAACATTCTTTACTATGGTGTGTCTCGGCATGGTATTTCATGTTGTTTTCAACTGTTTTTAGCTGTTTTTGGGACATGCCATTTTTTGACATTTTTGCCATACTATAGCCTTGCTTTTTCTGTCATTTTTTCGACATGACAAGTTTTGCATTTTTTCGCTTGTTTTTGGAACATTCTTTACTATGGTGTGTCTCTGCACACCATTTTATTTGGTTTTTAACTATTTTTAGCTGTTTTTGGGACATGCCATTTTTTGACATTTTTGCCATACTATAGCCTTGCTTTTTCTGTCATTTTTTCGACATGACAAATTTTGCATTTTTCGGTTGTTTTTGCAACATTCTTTACTATGGTGTGTCTCTGCACGCTATTTTATGTGGTTTTAACTGTTTTTAGCTGTTTTTAGGACATGCCATTTTTGACGTTTTTGCCATACTATAGCCTTGCTTTTTGGGTCATTTTTTCGACATGACAAATTTTGCATTTTTTAGCTTGTTTTTGGAACATTCTTTACTATGGTGTGTCTCTGCACGCCATTTTATTTGGTTTTTAACTGTCTTTAGCTGTTTTTGGGACATGCCATTTTTGACATTTTTGCCATACTATAGCCTTGCTTTTTTCGGTCATTTTTCAACATCAAAAATATTACATTTTTGGTTGTTTTTGCAACATTCTTTACTATAGTGTGTCTCTGCACGCCATTTTATTTGGTTTTTAACTGTTTTTAGCTGTTTTTGGGACATGCCATTTTTGACATTTTGCCATACTATAGCCTTGCTTTTTCGGTCATTTTTTCAACATCAAAATATTACATTTTTGGTTGTTTTTGCAACATTCTTTACTATGGTGTGTCTCTGCACGCTATTTTATGTGGTTTTCAACTGTTTTTAGCTGTTTTTGGGACATGCCATTTTTTGACATTTTTGCCATACTATAGCCTTGCTTTTTCGGTCATTTTTTCGACATGACAAATTTGGCATTTTTTAGCTTGTTTTTGGAACATTCTTTACTATGGCGTGTCTCTGCACGCCATTTTATTTGGTTTTTAACTGTTTTTAGCTGTTTTTGGGACATGCCATTTTTTGACATTTTTGCCATACTATAGCCTTGCTTTTTCTGCCATTTTTTCGACATCAAAAATATTACGTTTTTTGGTTGTTTTTGCAACATTCTTTACTATGGCGTGTCTCAGCACGCTATTTTATGTAGTTTTTAACTGTTTTTAGCTGTTTTTGGGACATGCCATTTTTTGACATTTTTGCCATACTATAGCCTTGCTTTTTTTTCGGTCATTTTTTCGACATCAAAAATGTTACATTTTTTGGTTGTTTTTGCAACATTCTTTACTATAGTGTTTCTCTGCACGCCATTTTATGTGGTTTTTAACTGTTTTTAGCTGTTTTTGGGACATGCCATTTTTTGACATTTTTGCCATACTATAGCCTTGCTTTTTGAGTCATTTTTTCAACATCAAAAATGTTACGTTTTTTGGTTGTTTTTGCAACATTTTTACAATAGTGTGTCTCTGCACACCATTTTATTTGGTTTTTAACTGTTTTTAGCTGTTTTTGGGACATGCCATTTTTTGACATTTTTGCCATACTATAGCCTTGCTTTTTTTTCGGTCATTTTTTCGACATCAAAAATTTTGCATTTTTGGTTGTTTTTGCAACATTTTTTACTATAGTGTGTCTCTGCACGCCATTTTATGTAGTTTTTAACTGTTTTTAGCTGTTTTTGGGACATGCCATTTCTGACATTTTTGCCATACTATAGCCTTGCTTTTTGGGTCATTTTTTCAACATCAAAAATATTACATTTTTTGGTTGTTTTTGCAACATTCTTTACTATGGCGTGTCTCGGCACACTATTTTATGTGGTTTTCAACTGTTTTTAGCTGTTTTTGGGACATGCCATTTTTTGACATTTTTGCCATACTATAGCCTTGCTTTTTCGGTCATTTTTTCGACATGACAAATTTTGCATTTTTTCGGTTGTTTTTGCAACATTCGTTACTATGGTGTGTCTCAGCACGCTATTTTATGTAGTTTGTAACTGTTTTTAGCTGTTTTTGGGACATGCCATTTTTTGACATTTTTGCCATACTATAGCCTTGCTTTTTCGGTCATTTTTTTCGACATCAAAAATATTGCATTTTTCAGTTGTTTTTGCAACATTCTTTACTATGGTGTGTCTCGGCATGGTATTTCATGTTGTTTTCAACTGTTTTTAGCTGTTTTTGGGACATGCCATTTTTTGACATTTTTGCCATACTATAGCCTTGCTTTTTCTGTCATTTTTTCGACATGACAAGTATTGCATTTTTGGTTGTTTTTGGAACATTCTTTACTATGGTGTGTCTCTGCACACCATTTTATTTGGTTTTTAACTATTTTTAGCTGTTTTTGGGACATGCCATTTTTTGACATTTTTGCCATACTATAGCCTTGCTTTTTCTGTCATTTTTTCGACATGACAAATTTTGCATTTTTCGGTTGTTTTTGCAACATTCTTTACTATGGTGTGTCTCTGCAAGCTATTTTATGTGGTTTTCCACTGTTTTTAGCTGTTTTTAGGACATGCCATTTTTTGACATTTTTGCCATACTATAGCCTTGCTTTTTGGGTCATTTTTTCAACATGACAAATTTTGCATTTTTTAGCTTGTTTTTGGAACATTCTTTACTATGGTGTGTCTCTGCACGCCATTTTATTTGGTTTTTAACTGTCTTTAGCTGTTTTTGGGACATGCCATTTTTTGACATTTTTGCCATACTATAGCCTTGCTTTTTGGGTCATTTTTTCAACATCAAAAATATTACATTTTTTGGTTGTTTTTGGAACATTCTTTACTATGGTGTGTCTCTGCACGCCATTTTATTTGGTTTTTAACTGTTTTTAGCTGTTTTTGGGACATGCCATTTTTTGACATTTTTGCCATACTATAGCCTTGCTTTTTCGGTCATTTTTTCGACATCAAAAATGTTACGTTTTTTGGTTGTTTTTGCAACATTCTTTACTATGGTGTGTCTCGGCACGCTATTTTATGTGGTTTTCAACTGTTTTTAGCTGTTTTTGGGACATGCCATTTTTTGACATTTTTGCCATACTATAGCCTTGCTTTTTCGGTCATTTTTTTCGACATCAAAAATATTACATTTTTCAGTTGTTTTTGCAACATTCTTTACTATGGTGTGTCTCGGCATGGTATTTCATGTTGTTTTCAACTGTTTTTAGCTGTTTTTGGGACATGCCATTTTTTGACATTTTTGCCATACTATAGCCTTGCTTTTTCTGTCATTTTTTCGACATGACAAGTTTTGCATTTTTTCGCTTGTTTTTGGAACATTCTTTACTATGGTGTGTCTCTGCACACCATTTTATTTGGTTTTTAACTATTTTTAGCTGTTTTTGGGACATGCCATTTTTTGACATTTTTGCCATACTATAGCCTTGCTTTTTCTGTCATTTTTTCGACATGACAAATTTTGCATTTTTCGGTTGTTTTTGCAACATTCTTTACTATGGTGTGTCTCTGCAAGCTATTTTATGTGGTTTTCCACTGTTTTTAGCTGTTTTTAGGACATGCCATTTTTTGACATTTTTGCCATACTATAGCCTTGCTTTTTGGGTCATTTTTTCGACATGACAAATTTTGCATTTTTTAGCTTGTTTTTGGAACATTCTTTACTATGGTGTGTCTCTGCACGCCATTTTATTTGGTTTTTAACTGTCTTTAGCTGTTTTTGGGACATGCCATTTTTTGACATTTTTGCCATACTATAGCCTTGCTTTTTCGGTCATTTTTTCAACATCAAAAATATTACATTTTTTGGTTGTTTTTGGAACATTCTTTACTATGGTGTGTCTCTGCACGCCATTTTATTTGGTTTTTAACTGTTTTTAGCTGTTTTTGGGACATGCCATTTTTTGACATTTTTGCCATACTATAGCCTTGCTTTTTCGGTCATTTTTTCGACATCAAAAATGTTACGTTTTTTGGTTGTTTTTGCAACATTCTTTACTATGGTGTGTCTCGGCACGCTATTTTATGTGGTTTTCAACTGTTTTAGCTGTTTTTGGGACATGCCATTTTTGACATTTTGCCATACTATAGCCTTGCTTTTTCGGTCATTTTTTCGACATGACAAATTTTGCATTTTTTAGCTTGTTTTTGGAACATTCTTTACTATGGTGTGTCTCTGCACGCCATTTTATTTGGTTTTTAACTGTCTTTAGCTGTTTTTGGGACATGCCATTTTTTGACATTTTTGCCATACTATAGCCTTGCTTTTTCTGCCATTTTTTCGACATCAAAAATATTACGTTTTTTGGTTGTTTTTGCAACGTTCTTTACTATGGCGTGTCTCAGCACGCTATTTTATGTAGTTTTTAACTGTTTTTAGCTGTTTTTGGGACATGCCATTTTTTGACATTTTTGCCATACTATAGCCTTGCTTTTTCGGTCATTTTTTCGACATCAAAAATGTTACATTTTTTGGTTGTTTTTGCAACATTCTTTACTATAGTGTTTCTCTGCACGCCATTTTATGTGGTTTTTAACTGTTTTTAGCTGTTTTTGGGACATGCCATTTTTTGACATTTTTGCCATACTATAGCCTTGCTTTTTCTGTGTAATTTTTTCAACATCAAAATGTTACGTTTTTGGTTGTTTTTGCAACATCTTTTACTATGGTGTGTCTCTGCACACTATTTTATTTGGTTTTTAACTGTTTTTAGCTGTTTTTGGGACATGCCATTTTTTGACATTTTTGCCATACTATAGCCTTGCTTTTTTTTCGGTCATTTTTTCGACATCAAAAATGTTACGTTTTTTGGTTGTTTTTGCAACATCTTTTACTATAGTGTGTCTCTGCATGCCATTTTATTTGGTTTTTAACTGTTTTTAGCTGTTTTTGGGACATGCCATTTTTTGACATTTTTGCCATACTATAGCCTTGCTTATTCGGTCATTTTTTCGACATGACAAATTTTGCATTTTTTAGCTTGTTTTTGGAACATTCTTTACTATGGTGTGTCTCTGCACGCCATTTTATTTGGTTTTTAACTGTTTTTAGCTGTTTTTGGGACATGCCATTTTTGACATTTTTGCCATACTATAGCCTTGCTTTTTCTGTGTAATTTTTCAACATCAAAATGTTACGTTTTTGGTTGTTTTTGCAACATCTTTTACTATGGTGTGTCTCTGCACGCCATTTTATTTGGTTTTTAACTGTTTTTAGCTGTTTTTGGGACATGCCATTTTTTGACATTTTTGCCATACTATAGCCTTGCTTTTTCTGTCATTTTTTCGACATCAAAAATATTACATTTTTTGGTTGTTTTTGGAACATTCTTTACTATGGTGTGTCTCTGCACGCCATTTATTTGGTTTTTAACTGTTTTTTGCTGTTTTTGGGACATGCCATTTTTGACATTTTGCCATACTATAGCCTTGCTTTTTTTCGGTGATTTTTTCGACATCAAAATGTTACGTTTTTGGTTGTTTTTGCAACATTCTTTACTATAGTGTGTCTCTGCATGCCATTTTATTTGGTTTTTAACTGTTTTTAGCTGTTTTTGGGACATGCCATTTTTTGACATTTTTGCCATACTATAGCCTTGCTTATTCGGTCATTTTTTCGACATGACAAATTTTGCATTTTTTAGCTTGTTTTTGGAACATTCTTTACTATGGTGTGTCTCTGCACGCCATTTTATTTGGTTTTTAACTGTTTTTAGCTGTTTTGGGACATGCCATTTTTTGACATTTTGCCATACTATAGCCTTGCTTTTTCTGTGTAATTTTTTCAACATCAAAAATGTTACGTTTTTTGGTTGTTTTTGCAACATCTTTTACTATGGTGTGTCTCTGCACGCCATTTTATTTGGTTTTTAACTGTTTTTAGCTGTTTTTGGGACATGCCATTTTTTGACATTTTTGCCATACTATAGCCTTGCTTTTTCTGTCATTTTTTCGACATCAAAATATTACTTTTTTTGGTTGTTTTTGGAACATTCTTTCCTATGGTGTGTCTCTGCACGCCATTTATTTGGTTTTTAACTGTTTTTAGCTGTTTTTGGGACATGCCATTTTTTGACATTTTTGCCATACTATAGCCTTGCTTTTTTTTCGGTGATTTTTTCGACATCAAAAATGTTACGTTTTTTGGTTGTTTTTGCAACATTCTTTACTATAGTGTGTCTCTGCATGCCATTTTATTTGGTTTTTAACTGTTTTTAGCTGTTTTTGGGACATGCCATTTTTTGACATTTTTGCCATACTATAGCCTTGCTTTTTCGGTCATTTTTTCGACATCAAAAATGTTACGTTTTTTGGTTGTTTTTGCAACATTTTTTACTATGGTGTGTCTCTGCACGCCATTTTATGTGGTTTTAACTGTTTTTAGCTGTTTTTGGGACATGCCATTTTTTGACATTTTTGCCATACTATAGCCTTGCTTTTTGGGTCATTTTTTCAACATCAAAAATATTCCATTTTTTGGTTGTTTTTAGAACATTCTTTACTATGGTGTGTCTCTGCACGCCATTTTATTTGGTTTTTAACTGTTTTAGCTGTTTTTGGGACATGCCATTTTTGACATTTTTGCCATACTATAGCCTTGCTTTTTCGGTCATTTTTTCGACATCAAAAATATTACTTTTTTTGGTTGTTTTTGGAACATTCTTTACTATGGTGTGTCTCTGCATGCCATTTTATTTGGTTTTTAACTGTTTTTAGCTGTTTTTGGGACATGCCATTTTTTGACATTTTTGCCATACTATAGCCTTGCTTTTTCGGTCTTTTTTTCGACATCAAAATGTTACGTTTTTTGGTTGTTTTTGCAACATTTTTTACTATAGTGTGTCTCTGCACGCCATTTTATTTGGTTTTTAACTGTTTTTAGCTGTTTTTGGGACATGCCATTTTTTGACATTTTTGCCATACTATAGCCTTGCTTTTTCGGTCATTTTTCAACATCAAAATATTACTTTTTTTGGTTGTTTTTGCAACATTCTTTACTATAGTGTGTCTCTGCACGCCATTTTATTTGGTTTTTAACTGTTTTTAGCTGTTTTTGGGACATGCCATTTTTTGACATTTTTGCCATACTATAGCCTTGCTTTTTCGGTCATTTTTTCGACATCAAAAATGTTACGTTTTTTTGTTGTTTTGCAACATTTTTACTATAGTGTGTCTCTGCACGCCATTTTATGTGGTTTTTAACTGTTTTTAGCTGTTTTTGGGACATGCCATTTTTTGACATTTTTGCCATACTATAGCCTTGCTTTTTGGGTCATTTTTTCAACATCAAAAATATTACATTTTTTGGTTGTTTTTAGAACATTCTTTACTATGGTGTGTCTCTGCACGCCATTTTATTTGGTTTTTAACTGTTTTTAGCTGTTTTTGGGACATGCCATTTCTGACATTTTTGCCATACTATAGCCTTGCTTTTTCTGTGTAATTTTTTCGACATCAAAAATGTTACGTTTTTTGGTTGTTTTTGCAACATCTTTTACTATGGTGTGTCTCTGCACGCCATTTTATTTGGTTTTTAACTGTTTTTAGCTGTTTTTGGGACATGCCATTTTTTGACATTTTTGCCATACTATAGCCTTGCTTTTTTTTCGGTCATTTTTTCGACATCAAAAATGTTACGTTTTTTGGTTGTTTTTGCAACATTTTTTACTATAGTGTGTCTCTGCACGCCATTTTATGTGGTTTTTAACTGTTTTTAGCTGTTTTTGGGACATGCCATTTTTGACATTTTTGCCATACTATAGCCTTGCTTTTTGGGTCATTTTTTCAACATCAAAAATATTACTTTTTTTGGTTGTTTTTGGAACATTCTTTACTATGGCGTGTCTCTGCACGCCATTTTATTTGGTTTTTAACTGTTTTTAGCTGTTTTTGGGACATGCCATTTTTTGACATTTTTGCCATACTATAGCCTTGCTTTTTTTTCGGTCATTTTTTCGACATCAAAAATGTTACGTTTTTTGGTTGTTTTTGCAACATTTTTTACTATAGTGTGTCTCTGCACGCCATTTTATGTGGTTTTTAACTGTTTTTAGCTGTTTTTGGGACATGCCATTTTTTGACATTTTTGCCATACTATAGCCTTGCTTTTTCGGTCATTTTTTCAACATGACAAATTTTGCATTTTTTCGGTTGTTTTTGCAACATTCTTTACTATGGTGTGTCTCTGCACGCCATTTTATGTAGTTTTTAACTGTTTTAGCTGTTTTTGGGACATGCCATTTTTGACATTTTGCCATACTATAGCCTTGCTTTTTTTCGGTCATTTTTTCGACATCAAAAATGTTACGTTTTTTGGTTGTTTTGCAACATTTTTACTATATTGTGTCTCTGCACGCCATTTTTTGTGGTTTTAACTGTTTTTAGCTGTTTTTTTGGGACATGCCATTTTTTGACATTTTTGCCATACTATAGCCTTGCTTTTTCGGTCATTTTTCCGACATGACAAATTTTGCATTTTTTAGCTTGTTTTTGGAACATTCTTTACTATGGCGTGTCTCTGCACGCCATTTTATTTTGTTTTTAACTGTTTTTAGCTGTTTTTGGGACATGCCATTTTTTGACATTTTTGCTATACTATAGCCTTGCTTTTTCTGTGTAATTTTTTCGACATCAAAAATGTTACGTTTTTTGGTTGTTTTTGCAACATTCTTTACTATGGTGTGTCTCTGCACGCCATTTTATTTGGTTTTTAACTGTTTTTAGTTGTTTTTGGGACATGCCATTTTTGACATTTTTGCCATACTATAGCCTTGCTTTTTTTTCGGTCATCTTTTCAACATCAAAATATTACATTTTTGGTTGTTTTGCAACATTCTTTACTATGGTGTGTCTCTGCACGCCATTTTATTTGGTTTTTAACTGTTTTAGCTGTTTTTGGGACATGCCATTTTTGACATTTTGCCATACTATAGCCTTGCTTTTTCGGTCATTTTTCGACATGACAAATATTACATTTTTTGGTTGTTTTTGCAACATTCTTTACTATGGTGTGTCTCGGCACGCTATTTTATGTAGTTTTTAACTGTTTTTAGCTGTTTTTGGGACATGCCATTTTTTGACATTTTTGCCATACTATAGCCTTGCTTTTTCGGTCATTTTTTCGACATCAAAAATGTTACGTTTTTTGGTTGTTTTTGCAACATTTTTTACTATAGTGTGTCTCTGCACGCCATTTTATGTGGTTTTTAACTGTTTTTAGCTGTTTTTGGGACATGCCATTTTTTGACATTTTGCCATACTATAGCCTTTGCTTTTTGGGTCATTTTTCAACATCAAAAATATTACATTTTTTGGTTGTTTTTAGAACATTCTTTACTATGGTGTGTCTCTGCACGCCATTTTATTTGGTTTTTAACTGTTTTTAGCTGTTTTTGGGACATGCCATTTTTTGACATTTTTGCCATACTATAGCCTTGCTTTTTCTGTGTAATTTTTTCGACATCAAAAATGTTACGTTTTTTGGTTGTTTTTGCAACATCTTTTACTATGGTGTGTCTCTGCACGCCATTTTATTTGGTTTTTAACTGTTTTTAGCTGTTTTTGGGACATGCCATTTTTTGACATTTTTGCCATACTATAGCCTTGCTTTTTTTTCGGTCATTTTTTCGACATCAAAAATGTTACGTTTTTTGGTTGTTTTTGCAACATTTTTTACTATAGTGTTTCTCTGCACGCCATTTTATGTGGTTTTTAACTGTTTTTAGCTGTTTTTGGGACATGCCATTTTTTGACATTTTTGCCATACTATAGCCTTGCTTTTTGGGTCATTTTTTCAACATCAAAAATATTACTTTTTTTGGTTGTTTTTGGAACATTCTTTACTATGGCGTGTCTCTGCACGCCATTTTATTTGGTTTTTAACTGTTTTAGCTGTTTTTGGGACATGCCATTTTTGACATTTTGCCATACTATAGCCTTGCTTTTTTTTCGGTCATTTTTTCGACATCAAAAATGTTACGTTTTTTGGTTGTTTTTGCAACATTCTTTACTATGGTGTGTCTCTGCACGCCATTTTATTTGGTTTTTAACTGTTTTTAGCTGTTTTTGGGACATGCCATTTTTTGACATTTTTGCCATACTATAGCCTTGCTTTTTTTTCGGTCATTTTTTCGACATCAAAAATGTTACGTTTTTTGGTTGTTTTTGCAACATTTTTTACTATAGTGTGTCTCTGCACGCCATTTTATGTGGTTTTTAACTGTTTTTAGCTGTTTTTGGGACATGCCATTTTTTGACATTTTTGCCATACTATAGCCTTGCTTTTTCTGTCATTTTTTCAACATCAAAAATATTACATTTTTTGGTTGTTTTTGCAACATTCTTTACTATGGCGTGTCTCGGCACACTATTTTATGTGGTTTTCAACTGTTTTTAGCTGTTTTTGGGACATGCCATTTTTTGACATTTTTGCCATACTATAGCCTTGCTTTTTCGGTCATTTTTTCAACATGACAAATTTTGCATTTTTTCGGTTGTTTTTGCAACATTCGTTACTATGGTGTGTCTCGGCACGCTATTTTATGTAGTTTTTAACTGTTTTTAGCTGTTTTTGGGACATGCCATTTTTTGACATTTTTGCCATACTATAGCCTTGCTTTTTCTTCGGTCATTTTTTCGACATCAAAAATGTTACGTTTTTTGGTTGTTTTTGCAACATTCTTTACTATGGTGTGTCTCTGCACGCCATTTTATTTGGTTTTTAACTGTTTTTAGTTGTTTTTGGGACATGCCATTTTTTGACATTTTTGCCATACTATAGCCTTGCTTTTTCGGTCATCTTTTCAACATCAAAAATATTACATTTTTTGGTTGTTTTTGGAACATTCTTTACTATGGTGTGTCTCTGCACGCCATTTTATTTGGTTTTTAACTGTTTTTAGCTGTTTTTGGGACATGCCATTTTTTGACATTTTTGCCATACTATAGCCTTGCTTTTTCGGTCATTTTTTCGACATGACAAATTTTGCATTTTTTCGGTTGTTTTTGCAACATTCGTTACTATGGTGTGTCTCGGCACGCTATTTTATGTAGTTTTTAACTGTTTTTAGCTGTTTTTGGGACATGCCATTTTTTGACATTTTTGCCATACTATAGCCTTGCTTTTTCTTCGGTCATTTTTTCGACATCAAAAATGTTACGTTTTTTGGTTGTTTTTGCAACATTTTTTACTATGGCGTGTCTCTGCACGCCATTTTATGTGGTTTTTAACTGTTTTTAGCTGTTTTTGGGACATGCCATTTTTTGACATTTTTGCCATACTATAGCCTTGCTTTTTCGATCATTTTTTCAACATGACAAATTTTGCATTTTTTCGGTTGTTTTTGCAACATTCGTTACTATGGTGTGTCTCGGCACGCTATTTTATGTAGTTTTTAACTGTTTTTAGCTGTTTTTGGGACATGCCATTTTTTGACATTTTTGCCATACTATAGCCTTGCTTTTTTTTCGGTCATTTTTTCGACATCAAAAATGTTACGTTTTTTGGTTGTTTTTGCAACATTTTTTACTATAGTGTGTCTCTGCACGCCATTTTATGTGGTTTTTAACTGTTTTTAGCTGTTTTTGGGACATGCCATTTTTTGACATTTTTGCCATACTATAGCCTTGCTTTTTGGGTCATTTTTTCAACATCAAAAATATTACTTTTTTTGGTTGTTTTTGGAACATTCTTTACTATGGCGTGTCTCTGCACGCCATTTTTTTTGGTTTTTAACTGTTTTAGCTGTTTTTGGGACATGCCATTTTTGACATTTTGCCATACTATAGCCTTGCTTTTTCGGTCATTTCTTTGACATGACAAATTTTGCATTTTTTAGCTTGTTTTTGGAACATTCTTTACTATGGCGTGTCTCTGCACGCCATTTTATTTGGTTTTTAACTGTTTTTAGCTGTTTTTGGGACATGCCATTTTTTGACATTTTTGCCATACTATAGCCTTGCTTTTTCGGTCATTTTTTCGACATCAAAAATATTACTTTTTTTGGTTGTTTTTGCAACATTCGTTACTATGGTGTGTCTCGGCACGCTATTTTATGTAGTTTTTAACTGTTTTTAGCTGTTTTTGGGACATGCCATTTTTTGACATTTTTGCCATACTATAGCCTTGCTTTTTTTTCGGTCATTTTTTCGACATCAAAAATGTTACGTTTTTTGGTTGTTTTTGCAACATTTTTACTATGGCGTGTCTCTGCACGCCATTTTATGTGGTTTTTAACTGTTTTTAGCTGTTTTTGGGACATGCCATTTTTTGACATTTTTGCCATACTATAGCCTTGCTTTTTCGATCATTTTTTCAACATGACAAATTTTGCATTTTTTCGGTTTTTTTTGCAACATTCGTTACTATGGTGTGTCTCGGCACGCTATTTTATGTAGTTTTTAACTGTTTTTAGCTGTTTTTGGGACATGCCATTTTTTGACATTTTTGCCATACTATAGCCTTGCTTTTTTTTCGGTCATTTTTTTGACATCAAAATGTTACGTTTTTTGTTTGTTTTTGCACCATTTTTACTATAGTGTGTCTCTGCACACTATTTTATGTGGTTTTCAACTGTTTTTAGCTGTTTTTGGGACATGCCATTTTTTGACATTTTTGCCATACTATAGCCTTGCTTTTTCGGTCATTTCTTTGACAAGACAAATTTTGCATTTTTTAGCTTGTTTTTGGAACATTCTTTACTATGGCGTGTCTCTGCACGCCATTTTATTTGGTTTTTAACTGTTTTTAGCTGTTTTTGGGACATGCCATTTTTGACATTTTTGCCATACTATAGCCTTGCTTTTTTTTCGGTCATTTTTTCGACATCAAAAATGTTACGTTTTTTGGTTGTTTTTGCAACATTCTTTACTATAGTGTGTCTCTGCATGCCATTTTATTTGGTTTTTAACTGTTTTTAGCTGTTTTTGGGACATGCCATTTTTTGACATTTTTGCCATACTATAGCCTTGCTTTTTCGGTCATTTTTCGACATCAAAATATTACTTTTTTTGGTTGTTTTTGGAACATTCTTTACTATGGTGTGTCTCTGCACGCCATTTTATTTGGTTTTTAACTGTTTTTAGCTGTTTTTGGGACATGCCATTTTTTGACATTTTTGCCATACTATAGCCTTGCTTTTTTTTCGGTCATTTTTTCGACATCAAAAATGTTACGTTTTTTGGTTGTTTTTGCAACATCTTTTACTATGGTGTGTCTCTGCACGCCATTTTATTTGGTTTTTAACTGTTTTTAGCTGTTTTTGGGACATGCCATTTCTGACATTTTTGCCATACTATAGCCTTGCTTTTTGGGTCATTTTTTCAACATCAAAATATTACATTTTTTGGTTGTTTTGCAACATTCTTTACTATGGTGTGTCTCTGCACGCCATTTTATGTAGTTTTTAACTGTTTTAGCTGTTTTTGGGACATGCCATTTTTGACATTTTGCCATACTATAGCCTTGCTTTTTCGGTCATTTTTCGACATCAAAATATTACGTTTTTGGTTGTTTTTGCAACATTCTTTACTATGGCGTGTCTCTGCACGCCATTTTATTTGGTTTTTAACTGTTTTTGGGACATGCCATTTTTTGACATTTTTGCCATACTATAGCCTTGCTTTTTCGGTCATTTTTTCGACATGACAAATTTAGCATTTTTTCGGTTGTTTTTGCAACATTCTTTACTATGGCGTGTCTCTGCACGCCATTTTATTTGGTTTTTAACTGTTTTTAGCTGTTTTTGGGACATGCCATTTTTTGACATTTTTGCCATACTATAGCCTTGCTTTTTCGGTCATTTTTTCGACATGACAAATTTTGCATTTTTTCGGTTGTTTTTGCAACATTCGTTACTATGGTGTGTCTCGGCACGCTATTTTATGTAGTTTTTAACTGTTTTTAGCTGTTTTTGGGACATGCCATTTTTTGACATTTTTGCCATACTATAGCCTTGCTTTTTCGGTCATTTTTTCGACATGACAAATTTTGCATTTTTTCGGTTGTTTTTGCAACATTCGTTACTATGGCGTGTCTCGGCACGCTATTTTATGTAGTTTTTAACTGTTTTTAGCTGTTTTTGGGACATGCCATTTTTGACATTTTTGCCATACTATAGCCTTGCTTTTTTTTCGGTCATTTTTTCGACATCACAAATTTTGCATTTTTTCGGTTGTTTTTGGAACATTCTTTACTATGGCGTTTCTCTGCACGTCATTTTATTTGGTTTTAACTGTTTTTAGCTGTTTTTGGGACATGCCATTTTTTGACAATTTTGCCATACTATAGCCTTGCTTTTTGGCTCATTTTTTCGACATGACAAATTTTGCATTTTTTCGGTTGTTTTTGCAACATTCGTTACTATGGCGTGTCTCGGCACGCTATTTTATGTAGTTTTTAACTGTTTTTAGCTGTTTTTGGGACATGCCATTTTTTGACATTTTTGCCATACTATAGCCTTGCTTTTTGGGTCATTTTTTCGACATCAAAAATGTTACGTTTTTTGGTTGTTTTTGCAACATTCTTTACTATAGTGTGTCTCTGCACGCCATTTTATTTGGTTTTTAACTGTTTTTAGCTGTTTTTGGGACATGCCATTTTTTGACATTTTTGCCATACTATAGCCTTGCTTTTTCGGTCATTTCTTTGACATGACAAATTTTGCATTTTTTCGGTTGTTTTTGGAACATTCTTTACTATGGCGTTTCTCTGCACGTCATTTTATTTGGTTTTTAACTGTTTTTAGCTGTTTTTGGGACATGCCATTTTTTGACAATTTTGCCATACTATAGCCTTGCTTTTTCGGTCATTTTTTCGACATCAAAAATATTACGTTTTTCGGTTGTTTTTGGAACATTCTTTACTATGGCGTTTCTCTGCACGTCATTTTATTTGGTTTTTAACTGTTTTTAGCTGTTTTTGGGACATGCCATTTTTTGACAATTTTGCCATACTATAGCCTTGCTTTTTCGGTCATCTTTTCAACATCAAAAATATTACATTTTTTGGTTGTTTTTGGAACATTCTTTACTATGGTGTGTCTCTGCACACCATTTTATTTGGTTTTTAACTGTTTTTAGCTGTTTTTGGGACATGCCATTTTTTGACATTTTTGCCATACTATAGCCTTGCTTTTTCGGTCATTTTTTCGACATCAAAAATGTTACGTTTTTTGGTTGTTTTTGCAACATCTTTTACTATGGTGTGTCTCTGCACGCCATTTTATGTGGTTTTTAACTGTTTTTAGCTGTTTTTGGGACATGCCATTTTTTGACATTTTTGCCATACTATAGCCTTGCTTTTTCGGTCATTTTTTCGACATCAAAAATGTTATGTTTTTCGGTTGTTTTTGCAACATCCTTTACTATGGTGTGTCTCTGCACGCCATTTTATTTGGTTTTTAACTGTTTTTAGCTGTTTTTGGGACATGCCATTTTTTGACATTTTTGCCATACTATAGCCTTGCTTTTTCGGTCATTTTTTCGACATGACAAATTTTGCATTTTTTCGGTTGTTTTTGGAACATTCTTTACTATGGCGTGTCTCTGCACGCCATTTTATTTGGTTTTTAACTGTTTTTAGCTGTTTTTTTTGGGACATGCCATTTTTTGACATTTTTGCCATACTATAGCCTTGCTTTTTCGGTCATTTTTTCGACATCAAAAATATTACGTTTTTCGGTTGTTTTTGCAATGTTCTTTACTATGGCGTGTCTCTGCACGCCATTTTATTTGGTTTTTAACTGTTTTTAGCTGTTTTTGGGACATGCCATTTTTTGACATTTTTGCCATACTATAGCCTTGCTTTTTCGGTCATTTTTTCGACATCAAAAATGTTAAGTTTTTTGGTTGTTTTTGCAACATTCGTTACTATGGCGTGTCTCGGCACGCTATTTTATGTAGTTTTTAACTGTTTTTAGCTGTTTTTGGGACATGCCATTTTTTGACATTTTTGCCATACTATAGCCTTGCTTTTTCGGTCATTTTTTCAACATCAAAAATGTTATGTTTTTTGGTTGTTTTTGCAACATCCTTTACTATAGTGTGTCTCTGCACGCCATTTTATTTGGTTTTTAACTGTTTTTAGCTGTTTTTGGGACATGCCATTTTTTGACATTTTTGCCATACTATAGCCTTGCTTTTTCGGTCATTTTTTCGACATCAAAAATATTAGATTTTTCTGTTGTTTTTGCAACATGCGTTACTATGGCGTGTCTCTGCACGCTATTTTATGTAGTTTTTAACTGTTTTTAGCTGTTTTTGGGACACGACATTTTTTGACATTTTTGCCATACTATAGCCTTGCTTTTTCGGTCATTTTTTCAACATCAAAAATGTTATGTTTTTTGGTTGTTTTTGCAACATCCTTTACTATAGTGTGTCTCTGCACGCCATTTTATTTGGTTTTTAACTGTTTTTAGCTGTTTTTGGGACATGCCATTTTTTGACATTTTTGCCATACTATAGCCTTGCTTTTTCGGTCATTTTTTCGACATCAAAAATATTAGATTTTTCTGTTGTTTTTGCAACATTCTTTACTATAGTGTCTCGGCACACTATTTTATGTGGTTTTCAACTGTTTTTAGCTGTTTTTGGGACATGCCATTTTTTGACATTTTTGCCATACTATAGCCTTGCTTTTTCGGTCATTTTTTCAACATCAAAAATGTTATGTTTTTTGGTTGTTTTTGCAACATCCTTTACTATAGTGTGTCTCTGCACGCCATTTTATTTGGTTTTTAACTGTTTTTAGCTGTTTTTGGGACATGCCATTTTTTGACATTTTTGCCATACTATAGCCTTGCTTTTTCGGTCGTTTTTTTGACATGACAAATTTTGCATTTTTTCGGTTGTTTTTGCAACATTCGTTACTTTGGCGTGTCTCTGCACGCTATTTTATGTAGTTTTTAACTGTTTTTAGCTGTTTTTGGGACACAACATTTTTTGACATTTTTGCCATACTATAGCCTTGCTTTTTCGGTCATTTTTTCGACATGACAAATTTTGGATTTTTTTCGGTTGTTTTTGCAACATTCGTTACTATGGCGTGTCTCGGCACGCTATTTTATGTAGTTTTTAACTGTTTTTAGCTGTTTTTGGGACATGCCATTTTTTGACATTTTTTCCATACTATAGCCTTGCTTTTTCGGTCATTTTTTCGACATCAAAAATGTTATGTTTTTTGGTTGTTTTTGCAACATCCTTTACTATGGTGTGTCTCTGCACGCCATTTTATTTGGTTTTTAACTGTTTTAGCTGTTTTTGGGACATGCCATTTTTTGACATTTTTTCCATACTATAGCCTTGCTTTTTCGGTCATTTTTTCGACATCAAAAATATTACATTTTTTGGTTGTTTTTGGAACATTCTTTACTATGGTGTGTGTCGGCACGGTATTTTATGTGGTTTTCAACTGTTTTTAGCTGTTTTTGGGACATGTCATTTTTTGACATTTTTGCCATACTATAGCCTTGCTTTTTCGTCATTTTTTCGACATGACAAATTTTGCATTTTTCCGGTTGTTTTTGCAACATTCTTTACTATGGTGTGTCTCGGCACGCTATTTTATGTGTTTTTCAACTGTTTTTAGCTGTTTTTGGGACATGCCATTTTTTGACATTTTTGCCATACTATAGCCTTGCTTTTTCGGTCAAATTTTCCGACATGACAAATTTGGATTTTTTTGGTTGTTCTCACAACATTCTTTACTATGGCATGTCTCGGCACGCTATTTTATGTTTTTAACTGTATTTAGCTGTTTTGGGGACATACCATTTTTTTGACATTTTTGCCATACTATAGCCTTGCTTTTTCAGTCATTTTTTCAACATCAAAATATTACATTTTTTGGGTAGTTTTTGCAACATTCTTTACTATGGTGTGTCTCGGCACACTATTTTATTAGGTTTTTAACTGTTTTTAGCTGTTTTTGGGACATGCCATTTTTTGACATTTTTGCCATACTATAGCCTTGCTTTTTTTTCGGTCATTTTTTCGACATCAAAAATATTACATTTTTCGGTTGTTTTTGCAACATTCTTTACTATGGTGTGTCTCGGCATGCTATTTTATGTGGTTTTCAACTGTTTTTAGCTGTTTTTGGGACATGCCATTTTTGACATTTTTGCCATACTATAGCCTTGCTTTTTCAGTCATTTTTTCAACATTTCGGTTGTTTTGCATGTTTTCTTTAAAATGGTGTGTCTCAGCATGCAATTTTATGTTTTTAGCTGTTCCTCGGTCTTTTGTGGACTTGCCATTTTTTGTCATTTTTGTCATACTATAGCATTGGTATTTTGGTTGGTTTTTTCAATATACTATAATATGTTGGTTTTTGCCATCCATCCATCCATCCATTTTCTACCGCTTATTCGGGGTCGGGTCGTGGGCCAGCAGCCTTAATAGGGAAGCCCAGACTCCTCTCTCCACTTTGATCAGCTCTACCCGGGGGATCCCGAGGTGTTCCCAGGCCAGCTTAGAGACAATGTCTCTCAAGTTTGTCCTGGGTTTCTCCTACCGATGGAATGTGCCCTGAACATCTCACCAAGGAGGCGTACAGGAGGCATCCTTATTAGATTCCCACACCACCTCATCTGGCTCTTTTCAACGAGGAGGAGCAGCAGCTCTACTCCGAGCTCCTCGCAGATGACCAAGCTTCTCACTCTATCTGTAAGGGAGAGCCCAGTCACCTTGCAGAGGAAGCTCATTTCAGTTGCTTGTACCCAAAATCTTGTTCTTTCGGTCACTACCCAAAGCTTGTGACCATAGGTGAGGGTGGGAATGAAGATCGAGCTGTAACTCTTCACCACGACACATCTGTGCAGAATCTGCACTACTGCAGACACTGCATTGATCTGTCTGTAGATCTCTTGCTCCATCCTCCCCTCTCTCGTGAACAAGACCCTGAGGTACTTAAACTCCTCCACTTGGGGCAGGATCTCTTCCCCGATCTGGAGAGGGCACTCCACCCTTTTTCCGGCTGAGAACCATGGCCTCGGATTTGGAGGTGCTGATTCTCATCCCGGCCGCTTCACACTCGGCTGCGAACCCATCCAGTGAGAGCTGAAGGTCGTGGCCTGATGAAGCCAACAGGACCACATCATCCGTAAAAAGCAGCAACCCAATCCTGAGGTCACCAAACATCCAGGGCATAAAGGAACAGAGATGGGAGAGGCCACTTCCAAGTCCCCAGGCCCTGCTTCCTTACCAGAAGGCATGTCAGTGGGATTGAGGAGGTCTTCCAAGTATTCCTTCCACTGACCCACAACGTCCCTAGTCGAGGTCAGCAGCGCACCGTCCCCACTATACACAGTGTTGACAGAGCACTGCTTCCCCCTCCTGAGAGAATGTCAACTCACCACCAGGTGGTGATCAGTTGACAGCTCCACCCCTCTCTTCACATGAGTGTCCAAGACATGCGGCCGCAAGTCCATCAACATGACAACAAAGTCGACCATTGAACTGCGGCCTAGGATGTCCTGATGCCAAGTGCACATATGGACACCCTTATGCCTGAACATGGTGTTTGTTATGGACAATCTGTGGTGAGCACAGAAGTCCTATAACAAAACACCACTCGGGTTCAGACCGGGGGGGCCATTCCTCCCGATCACGACCCTCCAGGTCTCACTGTCGTTACCAACGTGAGCATTGAAATCCCACAGCAGATCGAGGGAATCTCCAGAAGGAGCACTCTCCAGCACTCCCTCTAAGGACTCCGAAAAGGGTGGATACTCTGAGCTGCTGTTTGGACCATAGGCACAAACAACAGTCAGGGTCCATCGGCTACTCTCTCAACCACCGGGGTAAGCTCCAACATACAGGCACTCGCATTACTATAGTATTGGTGTTTTGGGTGTTTTTTTCAACATGTGTTTTTTGGACCGAAAACATCAATGCTATATTATGGCGAAAAATGTCAAAATATGACATGTCCAAAAACAGCTGAAAACCCCTTAAAATAGCATTCCGGCAAACGTTTTAGCAGAGAATGTGGCAAAAACGCCCCAAAACACCATAATATAGCATGCAGAAATAAAACACTGAAAAAAACAAAGGCTATAGAGTGGCGAACAATGTCAAAATATGGCATGCCCAAAAAATGGCTGAAAATGACTTAAAATATCACACAAAGACACGTCATAGCAGAGAAAGTTGCAAAAACACCTCAAAACACCATAATATAGCATGAAGAAAGAATGACCAAAAACACCAAGGCTGTAGTTTGGCGAAAAATGTCAAAATACGACATGTCCAAAAAACAGCTGAAAACAACGTACAATTGCATGCCGAGACACGTCATAGCAGGGAGAGTTGCAAAAACAGCCAAAAACACCGTAATATAGAATCTAGAAAAAAAAACCTGAAAACACCAATGCCAGTATGGCGGAAAATGTCAAAAACATGACACAGTTCAAACAATATCTAAAAACGACATTTTAGTTTTTCGAAACACCTCATAGTAAACTATTTGCAAAAACAGCCATAAGTATGGAAAAAAAATTGCACAAAATGGATGATTTTGGAAGCTATGACGTTTTTCCATGATTTTGGATGAAATGTTATAGTATGACGTTTTTTCCTTATTTTCAACGGCAGGCTACACTATGTCGGTTTTTCATGATTCATGACGACATGCTATACTATACGTTATTTCAACAAACTGTAAACTAAAAAACAAATCAAAACAACAAACTGGACAATGAACTGGAATGAGATAGATGATGTCAAACCAAACCACCAAAGTCAAATCCGTTCATTGTGAGTCTAAGTGGATGTTTGTGACAAATTTGAAGAAATTCCCTCAAGGCGCTTTTGAGATATCGCGTTCACAAGAATCGGCCTTGGCTATCGCTGGCGTGCAGGCATAAAAATTACAGTAGTGTCCCCTTTTCTTGACCCCCTGTCACTCATAAATACATTTAGTGCAGTCCCACACCCCCAGGCTGTGGGACAGAGATCACTGTGTGACCTCGGAAAGACAAAGGGTTCATGAAAGCTGCAAGCATCTCTGCAAACACATTTTCATCAGTGATTTTGAGAAAGGGCTTCTGCTCCTTTTACAAGCTGCTTCTGCTAGTCTGAGCTACCTACATGACCTCACAAGCTGCCCTACATCCACAGACCTACTTAACAATGAGAAACCTGGGAGGACGACAGATGCATCGAGGACAGTATCACCAGGATGCTTTTTCACAGCTCAAGCAACACTCATCTTAAGGTAACTGTAACAGCAAATAATTAGCAAAGTTTCCTGTATGTACACCTCTTGCCCTAAGGCCAAAAATAACCCGCCTTCATCAAACCCCTAAATAAAGCAACTTGATTGAATTTTAAATCCCAAATCTATTTTGCGTAAAGAAACAACCATTCGTCACAAACTTAGTGAATATTTAGGTTTTCCCTCTTCACATTGCGGATCGTCTGCATTTAATTAGTGGACTCCACTCGTTTTTATTACAACACATCTGTCAATATGGTTTTCTTTACTGAAGTAAAAAATTATTGTTACAATTATTGCTAAAGGTACTGCATAGGTGTTAACATAACTTTTTAGCAAGATACATCACTTGTGTAGCAAACAGAAGTAGAAGAAATGTGCAAAAAAGTAGTTTTGAATGTATTTTACTAAAGGGAAACAGTAGTAGTCAGTTACATAGTATATTATATTGTGCAATGAAGACAGTATGCAAGTTTGTGTGCATGGACTTTGCATATTTCTGAGTGTGTGTGTGTGTTTTCTTGTACATGCAACACAGTGAGGACGACCAAAAAAGAAGAATTTTGGCAGCAGAGAGGAGATTTTTGACCGGTCTTCACTTCTTCAAAGGACTGTTTGAAGGTTAGATTTGGTTTTAGAGTGAGGTTAGGGTTAGGGTAGGGGGTGGGATTAGGCATTTAGTTGTGATGGTTAAGGTTAGGGTAAGAGGCTAGGGAATGCTTTATATCCATGAGGGTCCTCACAAAGATATAAGTACAAGGGGGTGTGTGTGTCTGTGTCTGTGTTTGATTGGTTTTTGGGGTATGAAAATAATGTTATAACTGCTTAGTCAAAAATGACTCCTAAGTAAAGACTTGTTGGTGCAAGATTTCATGGAAATATATGCAAAGACAATAATTCACTTAAAATCATTCAAGGAACAGTCATTTCAAGTTGAAAAAAGATAATTTTAGGGTTTTTCTATGCTGTTAAACACAGTCGCGGTCAGGGTTAAGACTGTATGCTTGTTTATGCAGCGAAATAAATCACTTCAACATCAAACAGCTTTGATTTGAACGTCTTGTACTGAGGGGAGTATTTGTCCTTGGTAAGCGCCTGAAATAGTGCATGTGGTTCATGATGAATGGCCTTGATATATGAATTAGCAGTGTCAACATATTTAGCCAAAGATTTGCTGAGACCAAATGTTTTCCCTGATGCGGTAATAAAGATGCACTGAATCACACCTGGGGGCTGCTGAGCACTATCACACACAGCCTGACTGCACTGAGCAGCGGCAGAGAGGGAAATTAACCTCCATCACGGACTAAAGTTTCATTTAGGTTTTTTTTCGGAGACCGGAACCAGTGAATTTTTTGGTCCCACTCTTTCAACAGAAAACACCAAAATATTAATTTGCACAATGAGACATGATACATCAGTGATACTCAGTTACGGTGCACAGGCCAAATCTGCCGCCCCCCCCCCCCCAACTATTTTGTAATGCACACTAAAATTTTTTTTAGAAAAGTAATTCACACTGGGAATAGCTTTTGTACTTTTAGTATACATAAGGTGCAAGAGTGCATAAAACAGCATCAAAACAGAGCTTGTTTAAAAAAAAGTGCCAGTGGAAGATCCTCCACACCCCGACAGAGGTCCTAGCTAAGTCCCTAATGTCCTAATATAATATAAACGTAATCAAATCCTACACCCCCGAGAAATGTCCTAAAATCCTAGGATTGCCCTAAAATCCTAATTAGTGCTAAAATCCTAGAAGCGTCCTAAAATCCTTTAATATCCTGAAATCCTAGAAAATGACGTTAAAACCTTGAAATGTCTAAAAAGCCTAGAAATGTCTTAAAATTCTGAGTATCCCTGTGATAAATGCTACATCTTGTTCCTGTTAATGTGTCCTCCCTTCTTTTCCCCCTTAGAAACTCTTGTACTGTTCTGTAGCCAAATGTGACCTTTGACCTTTATGTGAACAGGGACAAGAGACAGTAAAAAAGTACAGATTGTCCACGCACTGAAATTTACAAGCTCGCTTAAGTTTCCATTGATGACCTACAAGGTCATCATCATGCAAAACACGTTTAGTTCTCTGTTTAGGTTTCGTCCTGCATCAAACGATCTACTTAGTTTTAGTAAAAGGTGAAATATTATATTTGTGTGTGCTCCGCCCAACACCGAAAACAGGACAGAAAGCCAAAACATGGACTTTGAGGTGAGATCGTTTCATAAAGTGAAAGTTGTGACTGAAGAAAAACGCAGCCTCAATTTGGATGAGTCTTACGATAAAAGAAAAGAGGAAAAGTCACCAGTTATGAAAAAGATAGATTTATTTAATGACAAATTTTAACAGAAAAAAAGTCAAGGAGTTGAGGGAGAGCAGCAACATTACTGAGACTCCACGTGAAGAGAAAGGGAGAGATGATTGGCTTGACCTCCCTCCCTCCTCATAGACAAAAAAAAAAAAAGGAAGACAAAGAAAAGACTTACCACACAAACAAGAGGACGGAGAGACAAATAGATGAGGAAAAACAATCCAACTCGAGGGGCAGGGGAGGGGGGGTGGACAAACCTTCAGAAGAACGACACAACTTGCTTTTTAACTACAAACACTGAAGTTTAGCCACAAGTTTTACAACTGCCTTTTAATTTCTGTTTTTAAAAGTCATTACAAAAAATGATAATTATGATAATCTCCATTTAATAATAACAATAGCAACATTGTAACGGTAGAAACTGTCCCTCATTCCTGGTTGGGTGATCAGTCAATCAGTGGTTGAGGCCGACGATGGCAGACAGAGTGACACGGAGGCAGAGAAGAAATGAAAGGAGAGCGGCGAGAGAAAGAGAGATAGGGGAGAAAATGAGCGGGCTTTTTTGCCACATGTCCATCTCGCACTCACACACACACACACACACACACACACACACACACACACACACACACACACACACACACACACACACACACACACACACACACACACACACACACACACACACACACACACATCCTCTCCCCTCTCGTACAAAAAAGACAACTAAAATAATTAAAAAGAAACAGACTTAAAAAATAAACCCCAAAAGAAAACTGACTCAACTGAAATGCAGTGTTTTTTTTCTTTCTCGTTCTGAAAAAAACAAACAAACAAACAAACAATAGACCCCTCTAATCCTCAAAAATGCTCCGACACGCACTCAACTATTACACCTGCACACACGGCCTGTGATGCAAGGAACAGGTGTGTGTTTTGTGTGTGTGAGAACTCCACTGCGGTGTCCGCTTCGTGAAAATAATCAGAAAAACAATCCAGGGCTGATGGAGCTGAGGGCCTTCTTAAATCCATACAGTATGAGAGCAGTTCTAATAACTATCAACAACGACTATTTAAAGAGCGTCCGATGCACAATCTTTAGCCTCGGTTGGACCGGATGTGGGCCAGATGTTAGGAAACCAGATGTTCGATAGACCGATCTGCGGTCCCAGACACGGCTGGGTGGTTATTGGTGCTACTGCCGTCCATGTCTGTGGGCGGCGGTTCCAATCCCAGGTGAAGATTAATACCCAAATCTGTGATACAGAACTTGTTGAGCTCTGGGTTCCAGACTGAGCTGGCTAAAGACGCCACGGTTGGAGCCCTACGAGTGTCGGTAGCGTGTGAACCGTTCAATCCAGGAGGTCTGACGTGGAATACAAACAGCAGGGGGAGCTTGTTAGCTGACTGACCGGGAGTCCGTGTTTGAAATATAGCTTCCTCAGTGTGTAGCCGCCAGGGCTGCTCAGTGACGACCGGCCTCCGGCGTCTGAGCGAAGGTCGCAGAGCTGTAGTGTCTGAAATGTCTGAGGATGACGGAGGGGGGAAGAGAAGAAAAGATCGACACTAAAATAAGAGCGGTGGGGAAAAAAATCACGAGAGTTTGACGAGCGAGTTTGACTGAACAGCTTTTCAGTTTCTGTTTGATGAGGGCGAGACTGCATGTGCGTGCAAGAGTCTCACGTATGTTTGCGTGTGTTTTTAGAAGTCTATAGCCGTCACTACACAGTTGCGTCCTTTTTATTTCATTCCTCCACTCATCCATCCATCCATTCATCCATCCCACCCCCTGGCCCTCCGCGGCTGCCCGATCAGACAGTCCAGTTCCACGTTTCAAGGGGTGAGGCAGAGAGGGGGGGTTAACGCTGTGAGGTCACAACCGATTTGACCCCCCTTTTTTTTTTCTAAAAAAAAAATGCCCCCTGACAATCTGTGACTTTTTGACCCTCTTCTCTTCAAAAGTTCTTAGCACATGGAGATGGTGACGTTGATGCCCAGGTTTCCGTTCTCGGCGAACAGCTGTGCGATGGACGTGTCGAACACCAAGCAGTCGCTGTTCATGATGGCCGTGGCGATGCCCTCGTGGATGGAGCGCGGCGTGGCCTCCCAGGTCAGGCGGCGCCGGTGCCCGTTGAGCTCCAGCCTGTAGGCGAAATTCTCGGCCTGCTTGCGAGTGCCAATGAGCTGCACGATGGCGAAGAACTGCTGATGCCCGTCGTACTTCTCCTGCTTCTCCAGCACCAGCATGAAGTGGAAACCGAAGCAGGACTGCATCATTACCCAGTCCACTGCTCCTGGGAGGTTGATGTCCGTGGCCAGGAACACAATGTCCTCCCCCTGGACAGAGAAACACACACACACACACACACACACGCGCGCGCACACACGCACACACACACAGGTCAAACAGGCTTAATCATCATTTCTAGGGGCTACGATATAAAGATCTCCATACAATTAGGAAGTGTTTGCAGACATGCATGTACATGAACACATATATACGAGTGACCTCAATATCCACCCATAGCATAGAAAAAAAAAACGGTTTGCATGTCAACAACACAAAAAAAAAATGGTCATGCTTGATCATTTTTAGTATGTTTGTTGTTGGTTTTTTGTTTGTTTGGTCGTGTCTTGTTCGGTCTCATCTAAATTCCTGTCTCCATCTACCCCCGTGTATGCACTGCCTATCGATACCCTGCTTTTTGTTGTTTTTGTCTCTCACTGATAAAAGGGGAAAAAAGAGTTTGAGAAAAACAATGTAGAACCCTTACTGTTTGTTTTGATACTTTTTTTGAAGATTTTGTTTTTGGCTTTTTGCCTTTGTTTGAAATAGGAAAGCTTAAGTTGAAGGGGGGCAGAGAGAGAGGAGGATGAGGACATAGTCTCTGTATATGGGACGTCCGCCATACCAGCGGAGCTACTGGCTGCCCCTGTTGTTATATTTATGTGCACAATTTCAAACATTTTTTTTGTCTAGAATTAGCCATCAGTGCATTGAGAACATATTTAAATGTTTTATTTATCATGTAGCATCCACATGTACAGCTTATTAAGCTCTGGCAAATGCGGCTATGTCGTCTGGCTGTGTATGAAACTGATGGAAAACGCCAACTGTTGTGATGTCTGGGGAGTCACATACTTAGGATAGTGAACATGCAGCACGACAGGCAACAGTTGTCTCTTATAAACAGAATATTACGTGCAGGAGACTGTTGGCTGGCAATTTAAAGGGGCAATCCATCATGTAGTCATAGACTTTCAGAAAGCAATCACAAGAGGCACATTCAAACTAAAATAACAAGTAAAGTTAGTGTCACCAATTCAGTTTCTGACCAAATGCCTCTCCTTCTGTTCCTGAGATATGACGTTAAGTTACGACATACAGTATGTTTGCAGAGCATTGTGATGTTACAGTTGACATTTGGGATGTTCAGTGTGACAGTGGCATCCATTTAATTAAGTAAACAAGCAACTGCGCTAACAACGGGTCGTAAATGTGCAACATTTTTTGCCAACACGAATGCCAGAGACTGTATTGTATTTAGTTTTTGTGAGCTGTTCTCAACTTCTAAGCAGAAGGTCTCGCCGCTCTCCACCTCTGTGATGCTGCATGCATGTCCACAGCTCCCTGTACCAAAGAATAGCGTCAAAGACAAAAGCACACATTCTGCAGCAAAATCTGGGGACAAAAACATCCCCAGAAGAACACTGCATCGAAAAAAACAACTGCTGAAGCAATCTACGTTGACTTAGAGTCTCGTACTGATTATTCAAATCGCTGACTTTCAAGGGGTAGCCCTAAAAGAGTGAAAATGTACAGAACAGCAGCAGATATTTCACAGACACATCTACAAATTCATGTGCTGGTCCTGTTTCTAACCATGCCCAGGACTTGATTTGCTAAGGCTTTTCCTTGATGGATTGACTCTTTCAAGTTGTTGTGAAGCTTAATTCACCCAAAACGGAAATGTGAAGTAACGCAGATTCTATCTGAGCTCCAACAGACTCATCTTTTGCTTCCACAAACTTCACCATTAGTGGCCCCAATTCATAAATTGAGGAGACGAGTCAGTGTCTGACCCACAGATGTATCAAGAAAGTCTGGCCATGGAGGCGGGGCCCCGGTCATTCCTATGGGAGCTGCTCATTGGCACATGAAGCAAAAAAAAAGCTCTTTTTCCGGGTATAAAATAACCAGATCTGCAAGCCCATGAGGTTTAAAACGACCGAGTGCGGCTGAGTGTGCCCGAGCAGGTAACTTCCGCTGGCGGAGTGACTGAAAATTTAGCCCCTCGCTAGCTTGAATGGCGGACTAAAAATTGAATCTTGCAGCTCTTTTAGACTTTTCAGATGTTATGGAGCTGGGTGGCTTAAATCGAGATAGTGAAATGAGTCGTTTTGCAGGGGTTTTCACACTCACAAAAAACTATCCACTGATTTAACGAACATCTTTTTCCCAGTTTAAGGCCCGTGGGTATCACGTGACGGACCCGGGTGGTGTAATTCCACTTTTGGCCACTATGTAAAATTTGCATCAGAGCCTGGCACACTTCCTGCGGGCTTGGTCTGACCTGCAGTGTGGTGATGGACTTGTGCTGGTGCATCAGGTGGGGCATGACAGCGTCCAGAGAGCCCTGCCACTTGCAGGAGGCGCCGGGGCAGGGGCAGGAGTACGGCCGAAATTCGCACAGCTCTTCGTGCTCCGTCTTGTCAGTGTGAGGCAGGGTGACTTCGCAGCCCGATGAGGCGTACTTGCAGGGGAAGAGGACAGAGTTAGCCACCTTCTCCATGGCCAGGTTCCTGATGGAGCCCAGGGGGCCTCGGCAGGTGGGGCAGCAAGTGAGCTTGGGCCGGCAGTTGGAGCATACCTGGAAGGGGTCAACATAAAACAAGTTAGAGTTTTCCCTCCACGTGTTGGTTGTTTTCTTAGAGGAGTTGTTATCATTGTCTCAAAATGTAACACAAGTGAGACGCTCAGTGTGTCGACTCCAGGCTGGACTGTACATACCAGGTGTCCAGACTGGCACTGCAGGATGGGGGGTAGGACATAGTCGAAGCAGACAGGGCACTCAAACAGGCTGGCCAGGTCGCTGTTAGAGGCAGTGGTGCCTGACAGGGTGGGCACGCGCTGGGAGGGGGGGCACTTGGAGGTTCCTGTGGGCAGCGCGGTGGCAGTCTGGCGACTCATTTCTGATGATGGGAGAGAGGGAGAGAGAGAAATATGGTCAATTATCTAAACCTCTCCTTACTGCACATATGCAGTTTATCCTTTATTTAACCAAGTGGAGTTCTCTCTTTTTTCGAAGAGTGACCTGACGAAGAAGGTCGCGCAAACATTGTTACAATAAACAACAAGCAGACATGTACAACTGTCACACCATAATGAGCGAGCACAACCTCCAGTTAAAATGCGACACAAAAACAGTCAAATCCAGACACAAGGACAATTTTCTAAAACAGTTTCAGTTACACTTGAGTGGCAGTCACAATGACCAAGAGTGCTATTTTCTCGATTCTTTATAATGGACTTAAATTCCCTGATCAGCTCAGATGATTTCAAGTCCTTCTGTTATTCCAAGACGAAGGGGCATCAATCAATATCTTTTTTATCAAGTTCTGTGCGACCAACATCTAGAAAATATTGTGAGTGCAGGCCATGTTGGTTTTGCCTTATAAACACGTATATACTGCGGCCTGAGCGATATGGATTTTTTGGGGCCGATGTCCTTACCGATATTAGGGAACAAAAAATTCTGATAACTGATATAACGGCTGATTAAATTTTTAAATTTTCAAAAAAATTAAGCGAGTAACTTTTTTTCCCCCCTCAAATATGGTTCAAATGCTTGTGATAAAGATATGAAGTAAAGGCAGAACATTTTAGTGTTTTACAATATTTTTATTATCAAACATCCATGAAGTAACTTTTTACTATAAACATTAATGTGGATATGACTTTTATTTTCTCATTTCTAGTTTTAACCATTGCTGGTCACAATCACTAACAAAAGCAGTTTCCAGTCTTCGATACAACAATGTGAACAAGGTTTCATCATAGGTGAGGATCACCCTTTCAATGTGTTCCCTAATGAAAAAACTTTGTGCTGCAGGAAATATAACTCCCCCTTCCTGATATGCTTTCACCAGTAGCTCTATTCAGTTTACATGATGACGTGCAGGTACACGCTGCACTAATCTGTTCTCACATCGTCAGTGAAACTCATCATGCTTCAGAGCTCTAGCAACAATAGAAGCAGAGCCACAATCTAATGTGTTTGTGTTATTGTTGGTGGCTAACCAGGCAGTTTATGGCAAACACACATTTCAGAATTAAATTCTTCCACTCTACAGGTCAGGGACTTGGGCCTCTTGAGGCTGTTGAGGCTGCGCTGGCCCTGTGCAGTTTTTAGTATGCAGTACAAATGTGTAATATCATATCTGTGTTTTACGGGTATATTAACAGTGAGAAGGTTTTTCGGCAGTTTCCAGAACAGAAGTGCTCACCATCCAATCACTGACAAATGCTACTTTAACAGAAATCTGTGAATGTTAAAAGTTTCTGCTATCAAATAACAGCATGAATTTTTCTATGATGTTCCTCAAGGTATTGGCCTCCTAAAGCAGTATTTTTGGCCATTTACTATTTTCTAATTCACAATTAACATAAAGTGATTCATACTGGGAATTGTTTTTGTACTTTTAGTATACGTTAGATGCCAGAGTGCATAAAACAGAATCAAAATAGAGCTCGTTTATTTAAAAAAAACTGGCATGCGGAGGATCCCAAGAGAGGTCCTAGGTAAGCCCCTAATGTCAAAAATCCTAGAAACATCCTAAAATCCTTGAAATGCCCTGAAATTCTAGAAGTATTCTAAAATCCTAAAAATGTCCTAAAAACATCCTAAAATCCAAGAAATGTCCTAAAATCCTTGGAACTTACAAAAATCTTTTAAGTATCCTAAAATCCTCGAAATGTGCTGAAATACTACAAACGTTCTAAAATCCTAGAAACATGTATGGGGCTGCTGTGTCTGGCCCCTGGCCCCATTATTTCTCAAAAGTGGCCCCCAAACAAAACAAGTTTAGCATCCCTGCCCTATGAACTTTCAACGCTGAAATAAGTGCCGACACAAAACGCAGTTTTTATTATATATCTATCACTAGAAAAAGTTGACACACAATGCTGAGCTGCATCAAAAATAAATCTTCAGGCTCCCTGCTTTCAGATGATGTAAAGCACTTCTTTGGGTAATGTGCTGTTGACCTGCTATCTCCCCCTAAAGATCCCGTCCCCTCTACCAAAAAAAGAGGGACGAGTAGAGGAGGTTTTAAGTATCCAATCTTCGTGATCGAAAGTGACAGTATGGTTACATTCTTCATAGAATTAGTACGTGCAAAAATGTAAAAGAAATCATACATCATATAATACCAACTAGTTTTACAGAAGCAAACAGTGGTTACCCACTTGTCTCAAACTGTAATGTGTAGTCATCCTACGACACTGAGTAATATCTGTAACCACAGTGCCTCCAACCAATGTTGACTGTTGGAGGTTTAGACACTGCTAACTGCAGACATTTAGATTTCACATGTCTATTACTGTCCCAACAACAAGTCAGCTGCACAGACTTTCTTGGTCATCGCTATATATAAAAAAGAAGCAGCAGACAGTTAAGTGAACTCAGATGTGGTGTGTGTGAAGCTGCTGTTTCCTATCGTGCTGTGCTGTTGCCTTGGTAACAGGTTTGTGGTTAAGTATGGGATGGCCTGTGGAGCGGAGAAAAGCAGAGGGTGGAGAGCAGAGTAATAAATGATGGGCAGCAGAATAGGTATGTCGTGAGGAAGGGGGGCACAGGGATTGTAGATGAAGGAAGCACAGAGGGAGGAGGAGGAGGAGGAGGAGGAGGAGGAGGAGGAGGAGGAGGAGGAATGAGACAGCAAAGTTTAGAATCATGCAAGTTACGTCATTGGTGGATAGAAAGAGCTTAAAACTTAGGAACATGTAAAAATGTGGATGAGTTAAAAGGACAACGGAGGAGGAGAAAAAAGGAGTGAAAAAATAAGCAAAGAGTGGACACAGGGGTGTGGGTGTGGAGATAAAAAAGGGAGAGAAGGACAGGAGGATAAAGATGTTTCACATATCAGGTCTTTGCTTGGCGGTACAGGGCTTTGGGTGGGATGACTGTGCATGCCTGTGTCCCCACCTTCTCCACTATACCTGGCATGCTTTTTATATCGCTGCCCACAGACAGATGCAGCGCAGGGAGACCCAGAACAGAGAGGAGAAAATGTGGAGAGAGGAGAGGATAGTTTGTGTGGGAGGTAAAGACAAAAGAGGAGAGCCAGGTGGTGAGACGGCACTGCAATATGTACACAGACAGTACAACAGCTGGGAAATTAACGCCCACCGCTGAAATGCTGCCAAAGCTTTCGTAACAGCTGCTCAATTTGGATAACCTATAAGCTAATTTAATCATTAAAAGGTGTTTAATAGAAAATGCAGCAGCAGCCAGGGAGTGATGATAGGTGGTATTGACACGTGTTTCAGGATCTTTGTGGTTTAAGGTATAGTTTGGATCTTTTAAAGTGGGATGGGAGAGTACTTGAATAGTACTTGAATAGTCATGTATTAAGTATGTTGAGGTCAGTCGGCACGTCTCCAGTTTGGAGAAGCGAAAAGAGTGCCAACACAGAAGCTAAGCAATGTACTACTGTAGATTGGAGCAGCAGCAAAACTAGGGGTCGACCGTTATTGTTTTTTCAGGGCCGATACTGATGCTGATTATTAGTACTTAATGAGATCGATAACCGATAACTGGAATCAACACGCATTTACAATAAAAATAAAAATATTTCTCAAAATTTTGGAATACAACAAACTCAAACAAAAAACTTAAATGCCTTTAGCAAATGTTTCATCAAAACTGAAGCTTTCAATATAAAATACAGCATGTGTCAAAAATAGCTCCCTGAGGTTTTACAAAGTAAAAGTTCATCCCATGCTGACACTTTCTTTGCATGTTTGTGTTATTGTGTCTTTGTTGAGTCTAAATTTATGCTGTGTTGTACATTGCTTATACCCCTTTCCCACCAAAATTAGCGTGTGCACGTGGGTTTTACAAACACCAGTAAACCTGCTAAAAAATAGGCTGTAGGCTCCTTTCCTATTGCCTGTGAAGCAGAGCTGTGTACACAGCTTTGCAACATACGCATAACCACTTCTGTGTGTGTGGGTGTGGTTTTATTTTGGTGTGTCCGTGTGACGTCACGAGCGGACTGCAGAACAGATAAACAGTGGAGAGCAGCGTGTACAGAGGTCTGTGACAGGTCTGTGGTTACTTCTCTTTATATATCTCTTACTTATTCAGTCTCTTTGTCAAACTTGGTGTAGACTAATTTGAATCAATGTTTTAACACTGCTTAGGAGAAGAGGTTAGGGTATTAGTGGCGGTGCATTTGTTGCATCTAGTTTCTAAAATTAGCGAGTCCGAGTCATCCGAGTCTCTCTTTTTTTTTTTTCTTTTGACCTCTTTTTGATGATTTGCTGATGAATACTTCAACGATTACCAATTAAACATTAAAAAAAAATTAAAACTTCTCTGGTTAATTTCAGTTTTCTAAACACACCACTATAAAGCCAGCAGCTTTTGTTAAATTTCAGTGATGTCCTGTTGATATTTTTGACCACCCACAGAGGGATTTCAGTTCACCCAATAACCACAAATATCGAGTGCATCAGGATTTTTTCTATGTCATCACTACTTGCACAAGCTTCCCTTTAACGTCCAGCTTGGTAAATGGCAGCTCCAACCACTTCTGAGAGCATCTGTTAGGGTAAAGCCTTTCTGCATGCACATATGCACCCGCATGCCAACCGCAGAGGTATAAACTGGACCTAATGAGAGGCCGTATTAGCTTGCTGTAACTGAGTGTGCCCGCTTGTAAACACATCTGCTGTGGTGGAGATAATGCCTAAGCAGCTATTTATAGAACGTCTTAGCTGGCTAGCATGCTAATAGCAATGCTAGAAGCAGTGGGATCGAATTAGCTCAGGACACTGAGCTAGGCCAAGGCCAGGGTCACAGTCAGCTAGCATGCAAGACTGAAATAACTAAGACAGAGTAGCTCCATATAGGCAGTTACTAACTTGGCAAATCCAGTTGGGAAACAATGCTATGATCAGAATTGGGGGCAAAGAGTCTTGGCAGTCTTGTCTTATTGCAGTTGGGTAGCTTTATGAGAGATGTATAAATCATGAGTATTTATATATTCATAGTATCTATATCAAAATGGGTCTATAGATGCCTTTTTTGTTTCGGTTGTGCACAGATACAGCCAAATGGAAACTTGCATCGTGTTTTTTTAAACATTTTTGAAGCAAGCTCATTAGCTAACTTGCTTTATTTGTCTCACAAACTCAGCATTAAATATTATACATATATATATATACATATTTACACTCAACATATCCAACATATCCAGTTAACATGGAGGCTGTGTTAAAACTTAGACATTAAACACTGCCTCGGTTCAGTAAACAGACACTGCAAGCATGCACTTCAATGTATAGTGTATGTCCTTCTGTAGTGAAGTGTTAGGAACATAATTTTAACGTTTTGATACCTGAGAAAATTGGCTTGTTTTCTGTAAAAAAAAAAAAAAAAGAGTAACTTAATAAGGCCTCCAACGTAGCAGGAAATTAAGAGAAAAATTAAAAAATATGCTTTTTTCCCCTCTTTTTTTCCTGTTGCATAATTTTCAGATACTTTCTGATCATTTTACTCAGTTTACTTGACATTGCTTGCCAAGCTGCTCATTATGTTTTCTCCAGGTTCTGGAAATCAAACCAATTTTCTCAGCTGTAAGAGGTTTAAATGTTTGTTAAAGGCGTCTGAATGCAGCAGAAAAAAATGGCTCAGATGTTAATGGGTGAATGAATACTTCCTTCATTTGGAAAAATATTTACAAAAAATAAAAAAAACAAGCCTTGATAAGGACTCAACTAGTGTTTTTTGTCAGAGTGGAGGCTAACTGCTAGCTGTGTCTGTGTGAAACACTGCAGTGTCATGTTTTGAAATGTGTGACCACTCGAGATGACAAGTATGAGTGGATGTCAGAGAGAAATGGATCAATCTGCCACTCCGGACCGTGATAATACTTGAAGGTTACCTTTGGTATTTTTCAACCGGAACAACCTGTTTTCTCATGGGTTTTTTGTGTTTAAGTGACTTACAGGAACAGCAATTTCTTAAAATTAAGCTTGAAAGAGCTACAAGGCTGGAGCCAGCAGCTAAGAAACAGGTTGCAATTTAATCCACTGTATATGCACTAAAAGTGCTTGTTTTTCTCACTGACAGGCTCCGATTATTGTTATTACAGGAGTCTGACAACATTATAGAAATTATGCTTTTTGTTAGAGAGCACGGTCTTTGTGTTGAACCAGAAACAGTCTCCATTTAAATAAGCACAATTTAATTTTTTGTACAGAAGCAGCATATTTTCACTCTCTAACTGGTGAATTAAGGGTTTATTTTAGCCAAACCAGAGTTGGTCATTGTTGGAATAGTGGACAGACGAACCAAGACAGCTTGCGTGAGTTTTGTTTTGTTTCTGTCGACTTTGAATAAAGTATCTTTCACAGAGACACAAAACTTTTTACTGAAAGGGAGTCTGGCTTGCTTGAGGATAGCAGTTTTGAGGCCGTTTCTGTTTAATCAAAAACAATCTTTATCTTCATCTCTGTAGGGATCCTTTCCATAATGTTGTCAGACACTAACAAAAACAATCAGTCTGTCGATGGTGGAAAAAAGCAATTTAGTGAATGTACATGGCGTTGCATAATTGCACTGTTGCTCAATACTGGGCCAAGAATTGCTGTTCCCATAAGTCATTTAGACACAAAAACAAGCGAACAGGGCCCAGGTATAATAATAATTTTTTTTAAAAAGTTACCCTTTAATTATAACAGAGGAGATGATTAATCTCCTCTTTATTAGGTGAAAGTAGCCTAGAAAAGATGAATGGGTTAAACTAAAATCAAGATGAAGAATAGTGACTGCAGCTCAGCCAGTGGAATTACTTTATGGCTAAACATACTTCACTGAAATAGATCAACACTGGACCTCAACCAGGAGGCCAGGAAAGGGGGCAAGTTTTGCAGTCTCAGAGCTGAGAAACTTTTGCCAAACCAGAACAGTATGAGTGAATTAATGTGCTGTTTTGATTCAACTATGAGAGTTTCATCTGTTTGGATAAAACATCAACTTCTGATTTGAATTCTGCGGGATCATCGGTCACTGATCTTCACTGGTGCATAGTAATGCTTGAAAAAGCCAGCTCGGTTGTGATTGATGTGATTAACACATCGCTTCTGATTGGCTGAGCTATACACACACTTTTGGATTCTGGCACGCAAAATGACACCAGTGACGGACCTGGTGATCGTATTATGGCTTTAAGAACATTAAAAACATGTTACATCCACTTTAAGAAGGACATGCTGAATTCTTTTCTTCGTGGTTCAACCCTTTAACAACTGGACTGACATCAACTTTCCTGTGCTGCATTTAGACGCCTTTCGTAAGCATTCAGACCTCTGAAACCTGAGGAAATTGGTTTGATTTCTTTTGAAAACATCAGAAAAAAATGCAAATTGCAAGTAAACAGTCAAAGTAACAAGTCAATTACCTGAAAATTAGCTGGGAAGGATTATTAGATGTTATCCAAACACAAGGGAAAATGCCCACAAAACGCTATTTATCAATCTTATGATTATATTTTTAAAGTTATGATACAGAAGAAGATATTTTAAGCACTTTTAAAGGAAATTGTCATGTTTGTTTTACAAACTTCTTTTGTCTTATTTTCGGGTCATTTTCTTTTAACTTCCGACTAAATTATTACAGTTTTTTTGGCAATTTGTTCTGAAGTTGTTCATTGCCTTCCTCCCAAGTTTTTAAAAGGAATCAAACCAATTTATTCAGGTTTCAAAGGGTTAACCCTTTAACACCTGAATTGACATCAGTTTTCCTGTGCTGCGTTTAGATGCCTTTCATAAGCGTTTAAACACTTGGAGCCTGAGGTAATTGGTTTGATTTCTTTTGAGGGGAAAAAAGTAATGAGCAACTAGGCAAGAAATGTCCTATAAATTACACAAAAAATATTGGTGAAAAAAAAATCAACAGGGAAATCACCTGACAATTAGCTGTCTATCACACACTGATATTATTAAAAAATAGAGAAAAAATTCCAGAAAACTACATTAAATTTTTTTTTAATCATGTTGTTACTTTCAGATAATTGTCACTAATTTCTTGCAAATTTTTGGGCCACTTCATACTAACTTATTTGTCACCTTCTTTCCATGTTTTTGAAAGAAATCTAACCAGTTTGCTCAGGTTTCAAAGGGTTAAACATTACATCTGATAAAATGCTGCCTGGCTAGCAGCAGCTGTAATCGCTAGTTGGCAGCACGTAAGGCTACAGCAAGTAAGAACAAGCCCGGCTAAAGAGAGCCAGTGGGGGGATAAACATAGTATCACTTGTTCAGTTGGCACACGGGGGGCTGAGAAGTCACGCTGCCAAGATAAAGACAAAGTGCGGGCACGAAAGGCCCAGCGCCCTTTTGTTATAAGCAGGTGTCTCACAAAAGGCTTTACAGTCTGAATTTACAGATTACACAGCTTCTGGGCCTGAGTTTTCACAATGTGGACAGTGAAGAGAACCAGCGGCTCGTTAAGGATGATACTTCCCCAGAGAGCCTTTATGAAAAAATTATATGTTCAACACAAAGGTAAAACAATGAGTGTGAGAGTAGGAGGTGAAAACATGAGCTCAGAGGAGCTGGGGAGACAGAAAGAGTGAGTCAGCTAAGCAGAGAGAGTACAATGAGCACATACTGCTCTGCATCAAGGAGGTGGAGGGAGGGATGACACAAGCAATGACTGAGCACACAGTCCTCTGTGTTCACAAGCAGCAGCATAACAGAAAGGGACTGAGCATAAACTATTTACTGTGAGGGATTGTTAATACTAGTGCCAAATCACAATGATTTAATTAGAATCAGATTTGGCTGTTACACAAAGATTTGACTATGTGTTCCTTTTTTCTGTGCAATGTGTGCACAACAGTGTTTTTTAGGGACAGTGTATCTTGGGTCAGGAGTTTGTATCAGCTTCTATAAGATTCAAGATTCAAAAAAACTTAATTGTCCATCACATAGTGACAGAAAATTAACTTTCATTTAGGGGCTTAAAAACGTGAAAAAAAACATTCACACCCATCACACTCAAATAAAATCACACACTCAACAGTTCCATAAATCGGTAAAAGCATGTGTACAACGCTACATTACAAAGTATCATCTATTTAGCCTTGTTTAAACATTGAGATATACAGTATATCCTGTGTGGATATAGTCTAAAAATATCACATTAAAAAGTGAAAGGCAATCAGACATCATGTTGCACACATATCTGTGTTAGACAAAGAGTCAGTTGTGCTACATGTTGCCTGAATGGAGCCAACAAGGAGATCCGAATCCTCAAACAGGAAATAATCCAAGTAACAGCTATGACCACAAGGAGATGAGCGCGCACACACACACACACACACACACACACACACACACACACACACACACACACACACACACACACACACACACACACACACACACACACACACACACACACACACACACACACACACACAGAGAAAACCTGCTGAAACTGTTGTCATCAAATACAACAGCAGATTGACAGGGAGACAAATGAAGAGGGTGAAAAAACACCAACAGAAACAAATACCAACCTTCGTCCATAAGATTTCCAAATAAGGCTTTCGTCTTCTCTTGAAATGTGGGGACCTCTGAAAAGAAAGAAGAAAAAACAGAGGGTAAACAAACATGACTTTGAGGAACAAAGCTAGAAAATACTGCTTGGGAATCATACCAACTAACCAACCCACAACAGGAAACTTACAATAACCATCGAGTAACGGACAGCGAGCTGAATGCGCAATACTACTGGAAGAAGACGTTAGTCTGCCACAGAGTGATGGCCTGGTTCTGTCATTTCTGACAATGGATATCAAACAGGCTCTCATCGGTTACATATGAAGCAGTTCTGAATTACACAATGACACAGTCTACTGTTTATGGTTGCCATCTTTGCTGTGCCAACAGACTATGAGAGACGAGGAGACGCACTGCCCGTTCTGTGCACTTCCACAGACTAAGCAATGCTCATTCAAGGCATTTAAGCCACTTACTGCGCTGCTAATGCAACCTACATTAGACAAGACTTCTACGGTCATTGATTCCTACTGTGCTGTCTGCTGGCTCCACACTGGTTTCCCAGCACTGTTAATTCATATTTTATAAAGCAGATAGCTCCATCCGTAAGTTTGCTGCTCTATTTAGTGTCAGGATCATAACATGCTGATGTGTCAGTTTCTACACGTGACCAAACAGCTGGCTGAACTCTGTTTGCCAACATGGTATGCTTTTTATGAGCTCAATTTTTACCACATGGCTTTTGCCATCAAAACAATCATCCTGACCTCAGTATACATCTGTCACTCAACCAGAGACTTCAAATAGCAGTATTCATTTTCTGTGTCAGCAGACGTGTATCTGATGATGCTCTCTTACTGCCTGTCATCGCTTCTGCAGCCACTTCAACCTCTATCTGCTGCACAGAAGCTGCTCTCTACTGAAGCAAACAAACAGTCATCATTTTACACCGAATAACACCTACACTGCTTCAAAAGTTGTGACACTACCCCTTAACTACCTGGATTAAAATTGCATATTGCTTCTGAAGAGGTAACGCAATTTTATTTGGGATGCAAAAATTGTGAAATTCTGTGCTAATATAGATGTTTTTGTTGTTTATCTAATCTATTAACCTTTTTGTGCCCAACAAACAAAGAAATATTCATTATTTAAAAAAAAAACAAAACGTTTAAAAGTCATTCAAGCCCTTGATTACACCTTTGAATGAGCCAAATTCAATCATACTTGTGTTTTTTATTATCATTTTTATTTTTAATTTGCCTTTAGGGGAGGGGCTACAACTAAAAGGTTGTATTTTGCCTTTACTTTACTGCCAAATTTTGGCTATTTTTTTTTCTTGAATTTTTTTTAAAATGATTTTGAAGAAAACATGCCTTCTGTTAAATTCATCAAAAATTACATCCTCTATCACAGCCAAAACTGTAAAAAACAGAGTTTATTATCTGATTTCCAAATTTCAGACAGTGCTTAAAAACATGTGTTATCATTATATCAAAATTTCTGACTTTTTGAAACCTTTCAGCCTAAATGTAGTTTTCCAAATCTTTTCCAGTGTCCTCTCTACGCTTGCAACAATGTTTTAAAACACAACACAGCAAGCAAACCTTGCAGATATATTTTCAAAACAGTGTGTCCCTGCATGATTTCTTATGTCAATTTGTTGTTGGAAAAATGGAAAAGATGACCTGACATTAATTTAAGAAGGTCTGTGACACTTGCTCAGATATTAACATTAAAGCATGCAAAGTTTACATGCGCACAGTCAAACCATGTGACCGAAGCAGTTATGCAGGTAAGGTGGAGCTCATGTAAACATTACTCATTTTATAAGCATACTTGTCTTACATAATGAAAGATCATGTACAGACTTTCCATTTTAGCACCTTTAAAAGGCATCTTTGCCATGTAGCTGGCTTAATCCAACTTCAGCAGATTTTTCAGTCTGTTGTGCCTCACACATTGCAAAACACTTGCCAACACATGGCAAAGATATTGCACTGGGAGGGCACTTACTCGAACTCTATTGTTTCATGTGTTATCAACACTCTCTAGGTTACAAAAACTTCCTGCGGTTCAAGCTGCGGTATTAAGTGGGTTGTTTTTAAGGAGAAACATCTTTGCCCAAGCTATATCTGAAGCCAATATAAATAGAATGGCTAAACAAATGTTTTACTACATTTCACACATTGCAACAACAGTTTACCATGTGACCAAAAAGTCAAATAATTCCAGTTTGAGACTGAATATTGGAAAAATGCTTTAAATACAGGAAATTGTAGTCTTTACAGCAATTAGCTGATTTATTCTCCATCACGTGGTAAAATGAGGATTTAGACCAAATAAAGTATGAAATTATTTGCATGTGTAATTTACAAGTTGGACTTGTATAGCTTTATAATGTAAGCATTATTTGAGGCTGTGTTTCCCATTACATCAGAACAGAAAAAACCAGGCTGTGACTGTACAGCAACAGTATCAATAAGCAGTAAACTTTGCTTTGTACTTTTGTATGTTGTGGTACTCTAAAATATACTCCACATTCTCCTTGATATGCCTTGTCCTAACAACCCATGCTAAAAACTTCCCCATGACTCCCGATCATATTAATGAAACTCATGACTATAACTGAGGGAAGCACTCATTGTGAAATTATGGGCTGATACCGATGCTTAAAATAACAATCTGGCTTACAGATTTATGTCATTTCACATTTTGTGCTTTTGTCGTTTCCCATTTTGTGCCAGGGAAACAAAGAACTCTCGGTTATAAAAAAGTACTTAATTGTTTTAAAGTAGATCGGCCGTTCTGTACACTACCTTTGAATGAGCGCAAATTCAATCACACAAATTTATGACACAACCTTTAATACAACCTTCTGTCACATGAAAAAACTTCTTAACTGCTTCAAAAACCTTTCAACTACATATAGCACCATAACTCCCTGTCTAAAATCTATAATATGCAACAAATGTCTCCTTCAAACGGATTTTCAAAGTTTCTTCCCAAGAAATACATTTTACAAGATTAGATTTGAGCGAAACATGGTAACATCATGATACATCATGATATCAGACCTGCTTTTTATCAAACTTGAAACTGATGTAGAACAAAAAAATCCTGAATATCATTTGCCGACACCGAAATGACAGTCAGAGGTGGCTGATACTGACGGTCATTGATAAATCAGTGCATCCCTGCTGTAAGTCCTCACCCCCTCCGTTACATCATGCAAGCTTTTGCTATATATTCTGTGTGAAACAGAATCTAAACTGTAAAATCTAAACTGTACCATATGTGGCTTTTCCCTGCTGCAGCATAATAAATATGCCTCGTCTGCTAAAGACAGGTACTGCCTCAGACACTGAATGACTGGGGGGACAAAATCCACAGTCTTCTTTCTGTGCAAGGATGTATCCAGAAGTTCTGCAGATCAGATGGATCAATGGGATATCTACCAAAGTTAGTCTTTTTAGTCCAAAGTTCCCTCTTTATGTTACTATCCCTCCACTGCAGCTCTCCAGAGAGCCACGGCCACAGAGACACACTCAGTACGTTAACATGCACCGGGATGTCGAGCTACAGTTATAGCTTGATTAGGTCATTTAACTGGTCTACTGTCCTTGTCCCACCAAACAAGCACTGGAGAAGAATCAATTTATTGATGGAAGTACATCCGACTTCGCCATGGTAGGTGGGGATATGCCTACTTTCAGCTATGTAGCAAGTGGCAAACGGGTTGCATGTCGAAAGGTGAAAACATAGATAACTTTTCGGTGCCGTACAATTGGTCATGCGTGGTTCTTGTTCTAGCATTCGCCATGTTGATATCTTCGTCTTTTCTTCCTTTCTCCACCTCCTTTTGTTTTTCTAGGCTTTCTGCTACAAATTTATGCAGTTCAACTTCTGGGTCAAAGCCTGATATGGGGACTAAGGAGCATGTTCAGGTCCGATTGAGACATATATATGAAAGAGCTCAATTCCAGACCACATTATCTAACTGTGTTAGCCTGACACTGAGAAAATTTAGTACTGTTTCAGTAGGACTTGTTGCTTAACATGTTGATTTTCGAAGTCAAGTTTAAGTCGGACTAATACAGTAATTTGACTATATACATCATGTAAGGTGCTGACAGAATTTTATACTACAATGTCTAACATAAAAGTTGTGCACTTTATTTGAAGCCTTGCATGAGCTTTATATCAAACACATTTTCTTGCACAAAGCAAGGACTGTGGATTTGGTTCCCATCACTTCCATTAAAAGTGCATTAGGATGTGATCTCATTATTGCCAAGAGGGAATGATTACAGCAAGCAATCTTTTATATGGGCACATCATGTGTGTAAACCCACAAACATAGTAACTCGAGAATTAGATTACTGAGAGCACATAAACATAGCCTCTGCGGGCCTAATGGATCAGCACACATTACACTATCCCTCCTGGAGGGAAAGTGAAATCGATTTTGATGCATAAGCATTTCTGCTTATCAAACACTAACGAGGATCCCATTTTCTACCAATTGCTATTTCAGAGGAGGGAATCGGATTTATTTCAATGAGCTAAGTATTTGTGGGTTTGTCCTTCACAGCAGAGATCTCCAGGGAGAGTTTATGGCAGCTCTAAACAAAACACAAATCCAAAATGCTTTAAGATTGACTTTAAGTTAACCTGCAGCAAGCCTCAACTTGCCTTACACAAAAAAGAAACATTCACACACTACAGAAAGACTCAAATGCCTTCAGCACAACAATAGGAAAAAAAGGGATTCAAAAGAGGCAAATATTCAGACATCCTGAGAATACTGATTCTACTCTGAAGCCAAGACATGTGAGAAAAGAAGGGGGCATAGAGGGCAAGAAACAAGAAGTAAGAAGGATGGTAGCAAAAGATACAGAAAAGAGGGTATGGAAGAAGACATGAGAAAGACACAGGAACAGGAGACAGAAGAACAGAGCACGAGCAGAGGGGGAGGCAGAAAACAAGCTGGGCTTCAACACAAACATGCCATTCTTTGTTCTCAACTCATAGCCCACTCTTTTCTCAGTCACACACACTGTGCAGTGTTCATACACACTGCCACATATAATCCACAATGCACACAGGCACGCTTGCTTGAAGGGTCTTCTGTCCCCAGAAACGAGCTATTCAACATACAGTAAGTAACAACGCAGAGTACACACACTTTTGCTTTTCAGGCTCTCTGTACACGAAGTATCAATTTATCAACCTGACAAAGAGAGCTGCACTGAGCGCAGGAATTTACGACATTTTACAACACCTTGGCTGCAGCTGTGGGGAGAGCTGCACGTCACACATTAAGCTGATGAGGAGAAAAGGTGTAAATGTTTCCAGAAGTAAGCACGCTTTCACTGGCATTATCTTTTAAAAGCTCATTCACCTTTAGTCCTGTGCACGCTCCTTGTGGCTACACATGAGAAGAGTCTGAACAAGGAATTCCAGGGCGGAGCTTGCAGTGCTACGCTAGCTGGCTTTGATTTCACTTGGACCAAAGACATAGGGGTAGAGCGTTCACGCAGCCCCTCGTCGCCATATTTCTCTGGTCTTTTCCATGGAAACCACGCTGCTGCTGCTGCCCAAAACACACCGCAAAACAGAGGATCACATTTCTGCTTCCCGGTCCAACACTTAGGAAGCATAAGCCCATGCGGGTCCAGTGGAAGCTGGAATGAAAGAATGAGGGTTGTGTCCACACAACTGTAATGCTTAATACCCGTAAAAAAAAACAGTCCACAAGGGGATGGGACAAGAGGAGGACAACAGAGTGCCTGTCTATGTCTGTAGAGTTAAAAAAAAAAAAAAAATCCTTTAGTCACAGGAACAGCCAGTAAAACAGGCATCCATCAGACCTGCCGATCAGGCCAAACTGAATGCCAAAAAAAGAACCAAGCAGGTTGCTCTGTTGCTTTCGCCGCAGCACAGAGAAACAGACAACACACTGATTCACTTTCTGTTACACTGAAAGCTTTGTAAATTTAGTCTGTTTGTCCGTGTGTGGTCAACCTGCCACTCCCAGGCTCCTCCCAATCAGCCACTGGGAACTTCACAACATGAGATAGTTCAGCCAAGTCACTGTAGAGCGTGTCCAAATCATCCTTGTGTAAGTTCCACCTTTTTTTCCCGGTGCCAGATCTTCAGGGACTATTTGGCAATGCTATAGCTTTAAAAATCCTCTTCCAAAACCAATTTTTTCAAACTTCCAAGCAGCACAAAAGCACAATTCCCACGGCAAAAGAAGGGCTGCTTGCTATGAAAAACATGTACGGTGTTAAGAGTTACTGGAAGAATAATCCTTTGCTGATTGGGAAAACAAAGCCTCGCTCTCTCTCGTTTTCCCGGTGAAAGAGGAGAGGGCTGAGAGAGGAAAAGGAGGGAAAGTCCCGAGACAAAGTAGCTCTCCCTCTGGCTTTTTCTCCTCTGCGCTCTTTTACTCAAGCCATGTTCCCTCTGTCCCCTGGAGTGTGGTAGGTGTCACTGCTGCTGGGTGTGTTTCTGTGCATGAAGGAGAGAAGCTAAGCCGGCATCCGATGTCAGTCCAAACAGAGCATGCTCACTCACACCCTTCCCCTCTCTCTCTTGGCGGCTCTCTAACCAAACACATAACTCCTTCTTTTCCATGAAACATCATTTTTTTGACAAAGACTACTGATTTCTTACAAATTTTATTTGCCCTGCTAACTTCATCTTTCATGTCAGTACCTCTCCATTTTCCTCTCTCTGCTCCACACTTTTTTGCATGCTCGCTCTGCCTCGAGCCTGCATATTTTGCCCTCTTCCTCCTCGATGGACATTCTCTCCCTTTCTCCCAGTTGTGTTTCTTTCTCTCTGCCCCCTCCCTCGCTCAGCTCTGTGGTTGTGCAAGTCTCAGATTTCAGAGTTGTCTGGCTGGAGGCTGCACCACCAGCTGCCCTCATTGACACCATACCTCACTTTCTCACTGCCTTTTCTTCTCATTCTATCCTTCTATCGACTTCCAGTTTGTTTTCATTAAATTCACGCCGCTGAATTTGAAAAATTTGGTAAAATTTAGGGAGTGGTGTGCAAGTTAAGGCATTTGTAAAATTAGATTTACCCACAATTTGCAGCTCAAAACAATGTCACGTTTTTCTTAAAATCACCATCCCTTATGTTGATAGCTCCTTGTACTTTTATATGAGGGCAACCAATACACGTGTTGAATTCTGCACTTTGCACACAGATAAGGCACTTTGCAACATGCACACAGTGTACATTTGTACTGTTAATGAACTTTTGTCCTCTGCATGAATTGTTGTTTTGTTGTGTGTATTCTCTTTCTTTCTTTATTTCTATTGTTTGTTACCTGCCAAGAGACGTCGCATGTAAATCAGCAGTCATGCTAACTCCAGCATATTTACGTTTGTCTTTTATACTGTTGTACATTAATATGCTATGTCCCTTTTAACTAAACATTTAAAAAAAATAAACAAATTATTCCAATGTTACTTTCTACAATTATTTTAGCTGTGCAAAATGTTCACCCTTCCTTTCCTTTACACGCTCTCTCCTGCACACACGTTAGCTCCCTCTCCCTCTCTAAACACACTACACAAACCAAGCTAGCCAGGAAAAGAAGCCCAAGTGAAACCAAAATATCACTGTGAGCCAAGATCTGTCTTTCAGCAGCAGATAGAGTGATACCTTGCTTAGCGCATGAGGAAAGAGAGACACTGGCCCCGTTCACACGCAGCACTAACATGCATCTCAGGCTGATTCAGTCACAAGCAGCAGAATAAATCATAATCACAAGATTAAAATGGTCCGACACTGCTGGTCCTCATTTTCACAATTTGAATTTTTTTTTAACAGTTCCAATCTGTGGGCTACTTGTACATCACTTTTGTCATCATAAGCTGCTTTTACACAGAGCTCGCGACAAAGTCCCCCATTCATACTGCCTTTGCTTTTTTACACTGGACCAAACGATGGCGGTATCATTCTGCTCCAGTGAGTGATTACACAATGCATCGCAGCATCCCGCGATCAAAAGAGGTGTGCGGGCATGATGTGTAACACAACAGTACCGGCCTTAATATATGGGCATAATATATGTGTCAACCACATTTTCTAAACAATAACTAGGGCATAACACGTCAATCAAAATTATTTACCCTCTCTGTTACATGGCGTCCAATCTCAGTGGCGAGACCACTCTGTTCTCTGTTTCCGTGATCGAACGTTATATACAGAACAGGGAGTCGGCATAACAGCATGTAAATGCGCCTGTATTTGCCCACTTTAAAACCATAATATGCATAATTTAAATGATTTCTGCAAATCTTGCGCTAATAATGCAGGAAATTCCCACATTCATTTCTAGTCCAATTTCATTTCAATTTGTCAGCCCCTTTTCATCAATGTACCTCCAGAAAATATTAATAAATGCTAATTACAGTCCACAATGGTCTTCTTAAAGAGAAACCACAAAAATTGTTGGCAATGACATGCACATCCAAACCATACCATAGTCTAGAACTGGTGATAACAATGCCATTATTTAAGAAGAACTGCTCCTCAATATTGGGCTAAACTCCCAGCATGACAGCTCCTTTAAACTTGTTCTGCTTTAAGAGAAGACAGGAGGCTGCACTCCCTCTGTTGTGTTCTCATCGCCATCGTTACACTACATCTGTTCACATTATCACCAGACAATATAAAGCATAATGCAGTCAGATATCCAGCAGCACAAAAAATATGGGCACAAAGAGAACACACTGTGAGACACACACACACACACACACACACACACACACACACACACACACACACACACACACACACACACACACACACACACACACACACACACACACACACACACACACACACACACACACACACACACACACACACACACACACAGAGAGAGTTTGCTATAAAACAGCACTAGTGACATAGCCAATGCCAAAAGTGTGTTATTAAAGGGGCAGGGCAGCAGATTCAACAATGAGCCATCTGGACCGAGCAGCAGTTCATCACCAGAGACCAAAAACACTTCATCACCTACAGCCAGGGGTTTACAAAGGGGAAGACAGCGGGAGGGAGAGGAGAGACAGATCATTTACATCTTAAACACGCTTTGGCAATGCAAGTGTCTGAAATTGGTCATGCCAACAAAGCATCACTGAGCTGAAATTAAGAGAGCAAGAGAAACAACAAGACAAGTGAGATGGAGATGTAAAAAGCAAGCCTTGGCAGGGAGGTTATAAAACACGCCGGAATAAAGACGAGCACAAGTTAACATTTCCATATGAAGTGACTGCTGCTTTTATTTCTATTGAGAGTCCAGCTTGTACTAATCCGATGTGAGTCACTGAAGCAGAAATATTTTCTTAATTGTTTAAAAGTACATGCTTTGATTACATTAAATCTCCTACAATTAAACAATTAAAACATTTGTCATCTGACTTGCGAAACGCGCCATATAACAAGGCTCTTATTATCACACTATGTGAGATTTAATTGATCTCGATTGGTTCACCGTTGCAGAGTACATCCTGAGGCTAATTCTGAGATGAATTGAACATTTGTTTCCGGTCTCAAGTCATAATGCCCCCGCTGTAAATACAAAGTGACAGGGGAGTATCAGTGTTAGTGTATATTAGCATATGTACTGTGGCATGTCTACTGTAATATGTGTATTGTGCTGTAGTATATGTACTGTAGTGTATGGATTTTATTGTGCCTTCCAAGTTTATATTGTAGCATATTTTTATGATGTTTAAAATTCAGTGTTTTAATATCACTGTCCCTATTAGGGACAAGAGTTGAAAATTAGCAATAGCTATACACTCTTTTTGCAATACATCAGTCTCATACTCTGAATTATGTTAAAGTGCATCGTCCCAATCACATAAATAAAATTCAATGTGAAGTCCATTTTCAAAATCTTTGACCTGCAGATTACTAGGACTGGACCCAAATATTTGGCACACTGAATATTTGTTAATTAGGTAGATATTTGGTTTTCAATTTAGGGATTAAATTTTTTTGTTTTCTTGCAGGGGATAAACGTCATTTAAATGTTTGTGGGAAAAAAAACAACATCCTAAATCTTAATCAGACAAACCCTGTGAATTCTGCACGGCACTGCAATTTTGTCAAATCACCGCAACCTCCATTATGAGGACACATATAATTTCAGACGCACAATGAAAGTTAACAGACAAACTTAGAACACTGGACACAGATTATTGTATTGTGTAACTGTCAGAGTTTTATAACTTTACAAACTAGGCCTATAACACACAACTGCTTTCAAGCAGTCGGAGGCACACCGGTCTCTCCCTCACCTAGAGCTGATGCTCCAGGGTTCACAGTGTCTCTCTCACCTGATGCTGACACTATCAGAGGTTGGGATCCAAATCAGTGGCTAACTATTAAATGAATAAAGGCTGCCCAACTGACCCAAAACCAGTAATTCTGATAACTCTCAGGTCTACAATCCTTGTCTGAAGCTTGAAGATTGTCAGTGTCACTGTTCCAACATAGAAAAGTTAGACTACTCTGTGACTACTGTGTATTGTGTAACGTGAGAGAGCCAATGGAAGTTTTGCATGTAACAGTAAGGAGCCAATTCACTTTTAATGAGAGGTACTCCCATCTGGCACAGAGGTAGATAAGGTAACAGAGGAAACCACTCACTAACAAACAGAAGGCAGTGCATCAGGAAGTGGCACCTGTTGCCCACATTTTCTGGATTCAGGATTGTCACGCTCAGGTGCAGTCGTGACTCATTTTGGTTAAGGTTCTGCTGTTTGTTTATAAAGTACTCTCAACTTAAGCTAAGACAGAAACTGGTCGTTTGAGTCACTACAAGTTTTTAGATTGCTGAGGAGCATTAGTCAGAGCAAAGGATCGATTATAGGTTAATCCTCAGTTGCTGATAGTTGCTGATCTAGATTAGGGACACTCAATTTACTTTGCTTGGGGGCACTTTTGCTGAATGACAAGAGGCCAGGGGCCAGTCACAGCAGACCCATTCATGTTTATAGGATTTTAGGACATTTCTAGGATTTTAGGTCATTTCTAGGATTTTAGGACATTGCTAGGATTTTAGGACATTGCTAGGATTTTAGGACATTAGGGGCTTAGCTAGGACCTCTGTTGGGACATGAAGAGGATCCTCTGCTGGCACGTTTTTTAATAAACAAGCTTTATTTTGATGCTGTTTTATACACTCTGACACCTTACATATTCTAAAAGTACAACAATTCCAAGTGTCAATCACTTTATTTTTCTTTATTGTGAATTAGAAAATGGTTGGGGGGCCACCTGGCACCCTATTAGGCACCAAATGTGGTCCACAGACTGCAGGTTCAATATCACTGCTTCAGATCAACAAACCTGCTTAATGACTGGAGACTTTGGGAACTAGTTGAATGACAATTTCCCTTTTAACTACACTCTGCTGACCCTCAAACCTAGGTTACACTGTTTGCAAGTAGTCATAGAGAACATCACTATACATTTAGACTACAGACATTGTGTTAGTTTACAGTGCTGGAACGTCACTGGTAATGTGTATAGAAGCCAGTCGTGGCCCCAAATTAAATCCCTGAATGAAACAAAGACACATGAGCATTTCCTTTAGGGGGTAACATAACTTCTTTTGCTTTGGCAGTCACATCTTTTCCACAGCAGGAAAAACAACTGAGTAACTGCAGCTTAGCAGCTTGTTACCATGGAGAAGCCACACAGAGCTGTGATATAAGAGCAGAGGAAAACCTTAACTCCACACACACTAAATGCATGAAGCCTCACACCTTCTGTTTTAATGAGCAGACATGGATGCGCATCATGCATACAAATAATCACACACATGCATGCACCCAGAGCAATAAAGCAAGCAGGGACTCCCTTTGGCATTAGTAACAGATCTAGAATTACCTCACTGAGCCAATGAGTCAATGAGTCTCTCTCTCTCTCTCACACACACACACACACACACACACACACACACACACACACACACACACACAGTCAGGCAGGCAGGAACAGCTGTCATTATTGTGAGGAGGAGCTGAGCTCTGTTCACTGGACATGTGCTGCTGATGTTGTGCCAGGACAGTAAGCTAGAATTACTGTCTTGTGGTTGTGAGCCTCCGCCAACCACTTCTATGTCTGTCCAGACTCATGTCGTTTGGGAGGGAGGATGACAAACACCGTGCCTACACCTTGCGCTCCAGAGCTTCACCATTACATGATTGAGGGAGAGACCCATGTACTTTCCGCTTCACTGTCAGATAGGGAGAGACCGCGTGTTGTGGTGAGGGAGAGATGCCCCAACACATTTAGCTTCAGGAGAGAAAGAAAGAGACACTTTTCTCCGCCGAGCTTTAATGAGAAGTGAGAGAGAGTCGGTGTGCCTCCACTTTATAGTTTGCTAAGTTTTAAAAAACTCAGACAGATTCACAATACCATAATCTGTGTCCGGTGTTCTAAATCAGTTTCATTGAGCATCTGAAATGGTAAGTGGTCTCATAATGGAAGATTTTGAAACTCAATGGTTGCAATTTGGTTGGTATTTTTTTTTAGCCTAGTAAACAAACTAAAATGTCATTAGAAATTGCTCTTAGTTCCACTTCGTGAGCCTTTTTCTCAACAAAATAATAATTTAAACAAAGTAAAATATGTCTTGAGAAACAGCTCTCAAATCTACTTAATGCAGCATTTGTTCTTCAACAAAGAAAAAGTAAAATGTTTTCTTCAGATATTGCTCTTTAATCCACATAGTGTAGCACTGTAGTAAAAGTACAGAACACTAAAATTAGAAATAGAATCACAATTCCACTTCAAAGTAGTGTTAAGACTTAACTTTACCATTTCCAGTGAGAAAAAATAAAAATCGATTACAATTTTGTGCACAAGCACACACAGGTAGTCATGTGACAGCAGCAGCATGCCGATGCAGCTCAAAGGCACAACATGAAATTTAAATACAAGATGAGTCAACCAGGTTTTTTGCATAATGGTGAGGATGTGAGGGTGAGGTTTATGAAACAAACTTCAAATCTGGTGCTGAAGCAAAGGTGCCTCATCAAGTGTGTTATTTCTTTAGATTCAAGCACAATTACATTAATAAACATCACTCAAGCGCCAAAGTCAAATTATGGCCGAACTATTCCACCACCTGAAATGTCACAACAGAGTACTGCCTGACACATCTATTATGGCAAGAAATACTGTTAAAGCACATAGATAAACATTTTCTATGCATACCATAGAAAATGAAACTCGCATACTAACTCCAACAAATTTCAGAGTTACATTTATGAGATTCTGTGTGTCTGTCCTGTAGCTTTGTAGCAGCTCTCCTCCCAGCAAACAGTCAGTTCACCCTCTGCCCAGGTAGCTTGAGCTAACAGCAGCAGAAGCTAACATTCAACAGCGAGCTTAAAATGAAACCGCTTAACTGTCCTCAAACCTGTCGGTAAGCATGACGTTTTTCAAATGTGAGCATTTGCAGCTTTTTTTTAGAGAAATGTCGACTGCAACTGCCTGAAAAGCAGACAAAAATAGCTGCATTTATTAGACGAACACAATATGAAACTAGCATCAGTGGCAAGGAAGCAAACGATAGCCTGCTACTGGCCATACCAGCCGGAGCACTACCATCTCTTCTGCTGAGACTGCATCCCGACTAGTAGCACAGGACTCACCACAGAATGACGGGCTTTGATTCAACGCAGCTGTCAGAGGCAATACTCATGCTGGCTCTACAAGACTTAACTTGGTAAAGTAAATAAGAAAAAAATGAGCTATAAATGAATACATTAGATAGAAAATGAAAGGGGAAACACCGTTTTGTCATATACTACAGAAAATCTAAAAGTCTTTGGACTTGGTTTGAACTTAAGATTAAGAAAAACGTGCAGGCGGTTCTTCCTATTTTCTGATATTTTATAGACCAAATGATCAATTGCAAAAATAATCTTCAGATTAGTTTGCAATAAAAATAATTGTTAGTTGCAGCCCTAGTTACATTGTTTGGTCTCACACCGCGGCCCATGAGCTGCTGTTAACATATACATTTACATATTTTCTAACTAAAAAGAAATTCAATCCTTTTCCCTGCTTTCCCAAATACATACTTATGTATACATCAGTATACATCCCATTATCTTTGCAAACATTTACAATCGTGCTACAAACACTGAGTCTGAGCCACTACAACTGAGCTAAATTACCGTTTCATCCAACTAAACAAAATATGAAAAAGCAAACCTTTACGTTCTTGCATTTTACCAAGTATGAGGATTTTATGAGGATGAGTCTTTCATATCCATGACATAAATCCCTGTCATCTTGGCATCTGTCAACATCCATCCACATATGAAAACTACCCCGGTGGCTACATTACTGCACGACTAAGCCTCTTAAAAGCTACGGAAAACCCTCGGGTCAAAACAAGTTCATCTCTGCTGCTGCATTACAGACAACAGACACTGTATAGAGCACACTCAGCAAAAACCAAGAAGCCGCTCTTTTTGGTATGGATCATATGTGTGTGTGCTTTTGCTTATGTTCACTCATGAGATCTCAAGACTCCAAGGGCATGTACTGACAGACGGATCAACATCCCCAATTCCCTATTAGTTTTGTAGCATCTGTTCACCCAACTTCAACCTGAGCAGAGGCCAGTCAGAATAAAGGAACATATGCCGTATGAGCGTCCAAGTCATTTAAAGGAAAAAGCTTCCTCTAGGATTTCGTAGTCAAGCAGGCAGGTTTCCATTTGGGTCTGGAGAACTGGCTAAACCTGGATTTATTCCTACAATCACATCTGTGACTTGGTTGTAAATGTGTGAAGTCTGGATCCTGAATATACTTTACTGCAGTTTCAGTGGAGCAAAATCACTATGTTGTGTTGGTGAGTTAACAATTCCCAATGATGCTACAGCTTGTTTGCAGTCACATGATCCCGATGATGAAGGCAGATGGGGGGCAGGAAGTGAAAAACACCGGTTGGGAATTGTTGGTAATGGAGGAATGGGATATCGATAAAGCCTTAGATGGACCTACACTCAGCAGGTATTAACAGAAAATTTCTAATCATATTGGACATAATCCCTATACTTTGTGGAAAAGTTGTTTTTCCCACGGGTTGACTGTTTTGCCTGGTGTGGAGGCGCTTGATATCCCAAATGACTTGGTCCTGCAGACCTCCTACCACCCGGCTAGCCAATTGAAGGCGTAAAAGAGTACTGAGTCTATTTTGTGTGTGGCTGGGTCAACGACATCGGATCAAAAGCAGCATTGAATGGCTGCCGTCTTGTTTTTGCCCAGGTGAGTATGTTTAATTGAGAATGACTGTCTTTTTATATACTGCTGTTTCAGCTCTAAAGTAACTTTACATGCATGGATGCAACACTATCATCAGGCTATGCACTAGCTGGCTATCTAGCTACCGTTTTCTACCTTGTTCTGTTGGGTCAACCATTCTCGGGTGTTCAGAAACACAGCTGAAAATGTGACATACAAAACATACATGTGCATCGTCTGACTCCGCTCCTCCAGAAATTAGGCAGAGGTTTTTGATCCGCCGTTTCTCTGTCAGTTTTTTGAAATTCCTTGAAAGTAGCTCTTGGCTTTTTGCCCGATTTGACCAGTTGGCACAGCACAAAACTTTGACATTTTTATAGCGCTTCTACGTGCAGAAATCACTTCCCGTCCCCCATCTGCAGTTCTTTGCTGTGACGTGACTTCACGTGCAAACAACCTATGCACGATATTAGATTTTTTGCCGATATATAAAAACTAACGTAGCCGATAACCGATACAGATATAAATATTCCACTTTTTATTCCACCAAATTTTAGTGAACACCAAGTCTCTTGTAATAGTGAAATTAACATCATATTATGAGTACTCTTATTGTGGCGACCCACCAGCAGATGGAGACATAAAATACAATGCTTTTTACCATATGTAATATTCATTCATTGTGCAAGATAAGAAAAATATGTCAGCATCTTGGCCGATTCCAATATTTCATTTTAAAGCCAATATTATAGTGCAATTAACTGAACTAAACAACCTGGCTGCACCTTATCAAAATGCATGCAAACATTATTACAACCTGTGAGCAGACGTGTTGCAATTTCTATCCCTATACACAACAAACGGGACGACCTCTCTCCTTATCAGTGCTATGCAGCTCTCAAACCTGTCTTGAGCTTAAATGAATGAAGACTGAATCTACATTTGGAGTAAAACATCAAAAGGACAACAGCCCTGCTGCTGAGTATACTGGTGGATGCAGTGTTATCTGACTGTAGAAAGTTAAACAGCCAAAAATTAGGATTTTTTCCCCCCATAATTTACCCTTTGATACCTGAGCAAATTTGTGTGATCTCTTTCAATAACATAAGAAGGCAAGGCAATGATTTTCCAACAAATGACCCTAAAAGTTAGCAAAAAACCCCAAAAATTCCTGAAATGAGCAAAAAAAAAGCAAAACAAAACAAAACAAAAAAGAAAAGTGCTAATATATGAATATATATTTTTTAACATAATTTAAACCTATTATTAGAATATATATATATGCATATATATGCAGCACAAGAAAAGTTATGTTGATCCAGGTTTCCCCCAATAACAATAATAATCTTTTTGTTTTATTTTGACTGAGAAAGTGGATGTACCAAAGGTGAAATTAGCTGGTTGTCATTTTTTAAAAACCCATCAGCAAAATTATGTGACAAATACTTCTGCCATCAGGTATATCAATGTGGTGGAAAATTAGTGATAAATTTTTCAAATATTCACGATCAATACGTATTGATAAAATAATATTTTTGACAACACTAATCTAATAAGCCGTCGGTAATGATCAAATCAATGGTAATAAACATCACTAAAAGCACTATTTGTGTGCCATTAATGGCTTCTACATAACCAGCAAACAGGGATGACATCAAGGTTTGGACGAACCTCTTTACACAGGTGGTTAAAAAAAGCTGACAATGTAAACAGAATAGAGAAAACAAAAGTCTTAACTGTTGTCAGTTCATTCTGTTCAAGTTTTACACCTTCAGTTTGTCATTTCTGCCATTTCTAAATCAAAACAGTAACAGAAGAAGGACTTTGATGACGTCTTGATGTAGTAATGAAGGTCTATCTGATGTGACTCAGACAGAAATCATCTTCACAAATGAGGAAATGTTTTTTTTTAATTCATATTAACTTGCTAACTCGCTAATAGCATTAGATGAGTCAACAATACAGCTCCTGTAGCTGACGTTATGTGGCAGATTCAGTCTTGGTGTGACATTATCCATGGTCACAACAACTATACTAAAAATAACTTAATGCATGTGTTTAATGTTGTTGCAGTGTTTGAACATTACAGTATGTACTGTACTGTCTAGCCTTCTACTTCTACTACTACTACTACTACTACTACTACTACTACTACTACTACTACTACTACTTGTAATCATCCTACTACTACTGTTTCTTCTTTGTCTTCTAGTTTATGGCAGGTGTTAATTGGTGTTTAAGGTGCATTAGCGCTAGGAGCTGACAGATTATCGGCCAATTACCAGGGCCGATATTTGGCATTTCATTGAGTATCTGTATCCGCGTTTCATTTAAATGATCGCTGATGAAATTAATTAATCAAAAAATGCGAAGACAATGTCAACATTGGAGGAATTTTACTATGTAAAAATCACGGGGAGGTATTTTTTTTATTCATTTCTCATTCAAATATTCACGTGAAATGATAAAAAAAAAGTTACTGGGAACCTGCTGTAAATGATGTTGAAAGTTTCGGTTTAGAACATTTGCTAAAGGCATTTAAACAAAGTTTTGTGTTGGAGTTCGTTACATTCCAAATTCTAAATTTTGACAGGAAGATGTTATTGTTTTATTGTAAATGTATATCTGCTCTAAATCAGTTATCAGTTTCATTAACTACTAATAATCAGTATCATCCTGAAAAACCAATATCGGTCAACCCCTAATTACCCACCCCCTCTGCAGGCATACGAGTGGTTTACTTATATGAAGGATTTATCAAACATTTATCATATCACTATTGAGGAAAATCATATTGAGATAATTATAGTTTTATCACCTAGCGCTACGATATAGTCAAATATTTCATGAACACTAAACAACATTAACACTGACTCAGGCTCTTTCCCAGGAAATTGGTTTAGCAGAGCTTACCACCTCTGTAGCAGTCTGAGCTCTATAGATGTCTTTTTTATGTATTGAGAGGCAACATTACTACACCATTCACAGTCATTTCTGGTGATCACAAAACATGAACAAATAGGCTCGCCATCATGTCCTTTGAGTACTAACACAATCACACATTAAAAGTGTTGCATTTTGCAAGTGAACATCTTTCTGCTCAAGCATGTATCTCAAACCAGCATTCTTCTCCTCTGTGTTAAGACACTGAAAACCTCTAAAGGATTTAAGAAGAACCTTTCATTTTATTTTCCAAACTGCAAATAAATAATCTCCCATCACCACACCGAGCAGGCCAACAGCAAGAGTTTTCAAACTCACAAACCCAAGATATAGCCCCAGTCTGTGCCTTTTATGATGCAGCAATTTTACATCTGGAGCATGTTATTTTTTATTTTATTTAACCTTTATTCAACAAAAAAAAACCCTTGAAATTAAAAATCAATTTTTCAAGAGCAACATAAGTTACAGACAACCTAGGAAAAAGGTAAAAAAATCAAAATATGCAACATGAAACACAAAAAGGACACAAAATGACATTACTGCAAAGAAGGGCTAAAAGGTCATTTAAAATATGCTTTACGTAAAAAATTAAGACCAGCTAAGATACAACGGGACATTAGCATATAGAAGATGACACACAAAAGTCATGCAACAGTGCATTGAAACAGCCAAGAGGAACCAAAGTCTGCAGCTTTAAGTCAGTCTGCAGAGGATTCCATAAAGAGCTGCACACATAAAGGCTCTTTTGCCAAACTCCATATAAACCCTAGATATACACAACAGGAGCAAGCTCTGTGAATGGAGAGCATAGCCATTTCCATTTTTTAAATTAATGTAGACATATAAATATGCAGGAAGTAGACCAAGAACAACTTTGTTAATATTATAATGCCAATGAAAAAAAAAAGTTTTAAAGACAGCCACCCAACCCGAGCACACAGGATACAGTGATAAATAAAGGTCTTACAATTGGTAATGGATCTCAATGCACTGTGATACACACAGTCCAGAGCATGCAGACACTGAGAGGATGCATTCATAGATAATACACCCCCATAATCACACTCGGAAAAAATGTAGCAGAAGCTTTTTTGCATTGATGATGACACTGGAGTCACTTCCAGACATTTAAAAGCTTTTCAAGTGATGTTGCACATTTTAGCCCCGAAAAACTGACTGTGCGCTTTGTCTTTTGGTGACCTCACTTAATTTTCAGCACAGATCCATCTATCCTCAAACTGAGCAAAGATCCTAATAGCCAGAATAACAAACAAAAGTCATCATTAATGAGGCTTGCTTTCTTGACTGAAGTAACTTAATCATAGGGTCATTCTGGGATCCCATTACCCAGTCATCTTCAAAGTCTGTCCAAGGGCCCAACCGCATTGTCTTTCAAATTATACAATATGATCAACACAATGAGAAATTGACTGGTTGCTCTGTATAATCAAATGTAGTCTTGTGTCAGGTGCTCATAGAAAATGGGAAACAACAGTATAGACAGGAAAAAAAATCCAGGCACTCAAAATGTGGAAAATAAGGACGAATTACGTTACAGCCCTTATTGTAGTGGCTCAATAATCAATTCATATAATGCAAATATTTCCATTTTGCACTGGTGCTCCATAGTCACAAGTTGTGACTTAACAGTTGCGATTGGGGCTCTGCAGACAGAAAACCACAAAGGCTCACCTGTTCACACTACAGCCACTACTACTCATTAAGTGAGACTGTGACAGCAGCACGGTTAAATGTGATGATTATTTCACTGTAAGCTGGAAACAAACCAACATCTCTCCAGTTCATATATAAATATTTTTGACATCCCTGCCATTACAGTTACAGTTAGGGGTGGGCGATATATGGCAAGGAACAGCGAGTTTAAATTGTCATGTTGTTTTCATAAGCCACCAGCGTTTAGGTTCTCTCACTCTCTCTCTCTCACAGACACACACAGACTGAAAGCAGGGCTTTTGCAGAGCTCCAAACAGTAACTGTTGAGCTTCATTTTTGGGACCATGGAGCACTAATGCAACTTGCAAATACCATTAATATATCAACTGGAGAGCTGTTAGTTTCCAGCTTACAGTGAATTATCATCACAGTTAAAGGTGCAGGGGCATCCAACTGTTGACTGGAAGCTTCAAGTCCACAGCAAAAACATCAACACTTCTGAGACGAGCCGGGTCCTTCATTATAAAAGCGCCATGGGTCCCGCTTTAAATTACTCAATTACAACAATGCTTTTTAAAATTTCATTATAGAGTATTTTAACTTCCTTGTAATCCTATTTTATCAAATGGTATTATAACAGTAGTTAATTGAACTTTTTCCCAAAATCTTAGTATTGACAGAAATATTTTCATTATTGTAAATGCATATCGATTACAAATATCGATTATCAGTCCCATTAACTACTAATAATTGCGGCTCTGAAAAATGAATAGTTCCAGCCCTAATCTTGATATTTTTAAATGTCCTTAAAACTAATGTTAACTTCTAAAATACAACATTATCGACTAAACTGCAGTTACAGTACAGTAAAATAGCTACTGTCATATAAATATAACAAACTCCAACACAAAACTTTGTTTTTAATGCCTCTAGCAAATGAAAACTAAAATGTTCAAAATCTTATATAGAGCAAATTCCCAGCATTGTTTTTTATTAAGTCATGTGAAAATGTTAATTAAAAAAATATTACAAAGTATATTACAAGTCATATTACAAAGTAAGAGTCCTCCTAATGCTGACACTGACTTTGCTCTTTTTATTTATTTTTTTTCAGTGACCATTAAAATGAAATGCTGATACAGATAATCGTCAAAATGCCAAATATCAGCCCCAATAATCGGCTAGGCGATAATCTATCAACCTCTAGTCAAAAATAATATTATCACAAATTGCAGATAGATAATTGCACATTGTGATAAAAGCCTCGTTATTATAATAGAATTGCACGTTGTGGTAACCCATATGATGCCAGAAGCAACAGGCTCTAGGTATTTTCACATTATCTAATCTGACCCCCTTCAAAAAGTTTTTGCACAGCCCTGCCATTACAGTTACAGTTTAGTGTCTGACAGCACAGTTTATTCCACATCTACAGGTGCTAACAGGGATAACGTAACTTGCTAAACTGCTGCACTCACAATGCACACGGAGTTAAACGTGTAATAAAGCAGACCGGAACAATCTCAGGGACAATAATAACTAAAAGTTGACATTCACTCGTCCTCCCCTTTGAGACAGGTCAAACACACACACACACACACACACACACACACACACAGTCACGGTGACAGCAGTCGTTGGCGTTACTTTGAGTAAACATAAGTCATCACTTCCTCTACAGCCACGACCAAACCAGGTTATGCTGGTAACGTTGCTACACACAACAAAACCGTGCCGAGTTTCTGTTGACCTGAACTAACCTGCTTTCAAAGCAAAATGGCCTTGTCTGGCAAGGCAGACAACGGCGTAGCCTAGCTAGCATCAACTGTTACAGACACACAAGGCCTTGTCTTGCCGTAAAGCAGAACCCCTTAGCATAGTAGCTAGCTGAATCGATGACTTGTTAGCTTAGCATGTGTGTGTGTGTGTGTGTGTGTGTGTGTGTGTGTGTGTGTGTGTGTGTGTGTGTGAACGAGCTAAGAAACCTTTTTCATGCACCGTTCAGTGACAACAACGTTTGCTCACCGGCCATGTCACTCGACTGCACACCGCAGACAAACATGCATTTTAAAACGTCACCACAACAAACAAGCTACCGACACAGCTAGCTTGCTTTTTTCGCCAAGCACAGCTAGCTAGCAGCCAACATTAGCACCGCGCTAATGAAGGAAGCTAACGTCTGCTACAGCGGGGCTGTTGTTTTCCCCCCAACACACACTCCACTCGAAAAACCGATGTTTCACTCGCCACGGCACACCCGCTTACCTCGGGCGAAATATCCTCCAGTTCACTGCAGATCACCGGGTGAATGTATGGCGAGGTGATAGACACAGGATCCCTCTTTATCGTGTCATTCGTTAGCTCGGGATACACACTCGCACCGCTCCGGTAACAGAGACGAGACGCCAGGCGTTAAGTACCAGCCGCACCGGAGCGCGCACAGTTGTTGAAGTTTGTCGCGGGAGCGCGCTCTGCACGAATCGCTCACCGAAGCCTCCAAATGGGCACAAATCGATAGTTACCAAATGATATTAAAATAAATCTTTGCATAAATTCCCGCCTTACATTGTTTTCCCTACTTTCATTGTGCTTAGTTAATTCAGATGAGAATTAACCCTTTGAAACCTGAGCAAAATCATAAGAAGAAGGCAATGATCAACTCAAAAAGAAATAGCCCACAAATTAACAAGACAATTATCTGAAAACCAGTAACAAAAAAGAAAAGCAAAAATAAAAGCAAATGAGGAAATGGCAGTAACAAAGTGCTGCAAATTATATATATGCATACTTTTGAAAGGTATGTGAATGCAGCACTTGACAACTGATGCCGATCCTGATGTTAAAGGGTTAATAAAAACTCTCACCTTCTCCAACACACGCACACACACACATGCATTGTCCCTTGAGAATGAAGGCAGTGCTGTTTCCGTTTCACTGTGCTTTGACATAATTTTTCTGTCACTTCTCCAATTCATAGTCATTGCTTTTGTCATAAGTGCATTACAAATGTCTTTGTGTTGTATTGTTTATTAAAGGACAAGTTTGTGTGTTTAAATGAAAATAAATAAATAAACCTTTTAAATCATGTGTGAAGGAAAAATGTCAAAAAGACTTTAAAAACAACCTTGAGAAGAGTGCTTCTACACATCCCATAACCCCTAATCCTGTGAGAATCTGTCGCCTATTAGTGGGCGTAGAAAATGAAGAAAACGGTTCATTCTAATAATTATGAGCATGAGATTTTGGGTGGCTATGATCATTTTTAACAGCAAATTACAACAAAGCGATGGTCTAAGCTTGAAAAAAAACCACAGTGGCTCAGTAGTTGAGAATGAAGCCATGTGATTGAGTCTTGATACATGTAACTGAGTGGGATTAAGATTAAGAGGTCATGTTGTTTCCTCCATAGTAATCTGGACATAAGGGAGTCCCCCCACCTCCACCAGCAGCATCAGTAGGGGAATAGATTGGGAGAGAAAGAGAGGAGTGTGGGTAGGGTGGGAGGGGCTACACAGGCGGGGATTACAGAGGAGGATTGGTTATGTAAGAGCATTGTCCCAGTAGGCTGGCAGCAGGCTGAGCGCATGGGAGGGCAACAGAGACTCAGGCAGCAAGAAAAGTGAGAGATAGAGCAGACTCATGTAAATATAATCCTATTGTCCTCCTGTCCTCAACAATGGTTTTAAGCACCTCTTACTGTAATCATACAGACGTACAACACTTCTTTTTAAATATACTGAGGACACTTCTCTGAACACACAGTACAAAAGCTGCTTTTCCACCAGCAAGTCGGTTCAGTTCAGTGTGATACGCATATTTTGCATTTCCATTGATAAAAGTTGTGGATGGTATCAATGGAACCATTCCTTACTATCACGATATTTTGTCACCCCTCTACTGGGGTAACTAGCACATAGATCTGGTACTCAAATGGGGTGTTTCCACTAGCAGGTCCATTCAGTTCGGTTCAGTACACCTTTTTTTTTGCGTTTCCATTGTGAAAAGTTATGGATGGTACCTTTAGTACCTCTGGAATTGTTCCCATTTCGGGTCACCTCTCTGCTTGAGGTAACTAAAACACTGATCCAGTACTAAAAGGTGGAGCTAGAAATGAAGTGTGTTCATTGGTCAGTAGAGAATCAGCACTCTAAGCTCAAGGCTGAGCTGTGACTGGTTTAACCACTGTTCATAGTGTGACAAGTTTTTCGAACATTAGTAAACTTTAACTGTAGAATGAAAGGATGTTGTTTTGTTGGTGTTTTGTTTGTTTGTTTGTTTATTTGTTTTTTGCCTTTAGCCTCAGCTGTAGACTGACAACAAATAACTAAATTAACTGGGCTGACTGCCGCCAACTTTTAAGCTGTAAATTAATCCTCACTTGGAGAAAATGTTGGACTGTCGGAGTTTCGTTCAGTGTGCTCGGGCAGAATAAACCCCCGCTCTTGCCTGACAAGGAGTCAATACACAAACCCGCTATTTATAAGTACCCAATAGAGAAACTCTCACTGATGCTACTGAGTTTATTAACGCTGCAGTTCGTGTGCAGTGCATTCGCCATCGACGTCTTGTTTGTTTATATTCACCGCCCTGTAGAAGAACGACTTAACGCGCAGGCGCGTGGTGTTCTTCTTAGGTGAAGTTACATTACATCGCTAACTACTAGCCTGGCATGCTACTGCGTTTTTGGTTGTTTTTGCGGATCTGTGTACACAAGGATTTTTTTCACAATGTTATCATTTGAACATTTTTTTTTTTTAAACGCAAAGGAAAGACTTCCATTTTTAGTAGGGCTGTTCTCGTCTAAATGTGGCGTTACGCTTTACGTAACTCTTTGTTTGTGTTACTTTTGGTCCCAAATGTACCTCACTGAAAGCTTATGATGGAAACGTGGTTTAGGTAGATCAACTTTATCACATGTAGAGTATACCACCACCTCTTTGTCTGGATAGTTTATATTTGAAGATAATTAACGAACATAAATCACTTTACAAGCTGCCATTATGGCTGTAGATTCTCAGTCTCAGTTATCCACTATATAACCTACCATATTTTATCCCCGAAACATCGAATTCAACCTGACATTTCATAATCACCGCATGCAAACCTCCTCAATGCACCATAAATAACACTACTGATGCTACTACTATAACTAATAACAATAAAACACTTTCCCTAAATCCTCAAAGTGCTTTAGGCTACAGATTAAAAAAACAATGCATTAGACTACTGTAAAGTTCGACATTAAAACAGAAGCATCAAATGAGCCTCTGGAGGATATCATAAAAAAAGGCTATAAAATAAAGAATATACATAATAAAAAAACCCCAAAAAAAACATTAATGCTTTGGCCTGTGAATTTTTGTTCTTTCTTTAAAAAGAATTAAATGTCCATTTATTTTTTAAAGTCAGCGTCACTGAACGAAAGCAGTAGATGTGTTGACGACGAGATCCCACGTTCATCTGATGATGGGAAGAATACAGTTTGGGGAAACAAAGAGGGAGTGAAAAAGTGCAGAGGGAGCAGCGAGGAGTATGTTGGGATAGGGGTTGGGGGAAGGAAGGGAGAGGAAGTGGGGAGATCCAAACCCAAGAGAATGTTAAGCTGCGCTGGTATGCTGCTGGAATTTGAATTTCTGGTCGGCCATAACAACATACATATTGTCTCATTTCTTTTCTTACCCAAGTGTAGCGAGTGAGGAGAAAGAGTGGTGTGATTAACGGGAAAGGGAGATGGGAGTTTGAGAGAAAGGGAGGAAGGAAGTGAGGAAACAGGGGTGATGGAAAAAAAGAAGAGGATGAAGGGGAGGAAGAAGGTGACTGGGAGCAGGCAGAACTGCTCATCAGCAAATTCCAGACATGACCCTGTTTGGCAGAAGATGTTTCTCCTGAAACTGATGCAAATTCTTAGCTGTGGATTCCTCGGGCTCCTTACTGAAGAGTTATTGTTTACCACTGAGATTTTTGTGGAAAACTCTGACCGGACTGGCTTTGAACCCCTGTTCTCTATCCGAGTTGGCTGACTGCGGCAGTGGAGGTCAAATGAGGGAAATATCTGAGCATAAGGAAGCTGGTTAAACTGGGAATGGCTGGTGTATGTAGCATTGCTTGGTTGATGTGCCATTGAGCAAGAGCACTTTTCTTAGAATAAGATTAAGCTACGAGAAAATTACAGGAAAATTAAAAAGAAAAGTAGGCTATATTAAAAAAACAATTTTATAATTATATATTTTTCATAATTTTAAATATTGAATTACAATTATAAATATGGACATGTTTCCCTATATCATGGATTATTTTCCTAATAATCCTAAAAACAGCGACAAATGTTTAGGGTAAAATATCTTCCAGTTTGTGGGACATTTTTTGCCAAGTTTGTCATTTCCTTTTTACCCACGTTTTCAAAAGGTTTAAATATTTGTGACAGCAGCACAAGAAAACTGGTTTCAAAGGGTTAAATAAGTTTATACTTTTTCCTGCTCCCTTTAGCACATTTAGAAAATTCATTATGTCTTTTTTTTTCCTTCTCTTTTGTTAATGATATGTTTTTAATACTGTTTTTTGTTGTTGTATTTAACATGTTTGAAATAAAGACATCATCCCAAAAAAAGGTTGTACTTCTTCTGACTTCTTTCAAAATATTTAAACCAAGTCATCAAGTGTTTGGTAATTTCTTTAACTTTGTGTTTTTTGTTGTCTGTAAATATTTCTTTTTTTTGTCTGTCTGCTTGTTTTTATAATTATTTACGTATGTTCCAAATAAATTTCAAAATCACTCAAGTCAATCAATAACACTTTGTTTTACGTATTTAACTAATTACATCAAAACACTAAAAAGAGCCACATAGCATTATTGTTAAAAAGCAGCAATCACAGTGTTTACATTTTTTTTTTTCCGATGTCATGTTGCATGACCTCATTTGCCTTTTTTTTTCCAGATTTCATCACCAGACTGACAATCTGTCATTTGCTCTCTATAGCAAAATGGGCAGAGGATGTGATTGTACCGCCTTCCACCACTTCTGAACAAAAAACAGGGGAAATACTGGATCCCATTATAGACTCGTGGTTTTAAAACACTTAATGAGGCCACTCGGATCTGTCTGCGCCACTGTTTCCCTGTTTGTCTGAGTCACACCGTGTCCTTAATTGCCTTTTTTGTTGCTCTGTGGTCCTGTGTGTGTCATACACAACCCTGTAGTTATGGTTATAAAGACAGAGACAATCTTGTTCGTGCTGCACTTGTGCTTTGATCGCTGCCCATAGACTGTGATTTAATAACCGGATTTCATAATCACATAATTACATAAATCCGCCGTAAACTTATTTGGTGGCCAGAGGACTTACACAGCGGGCTGGTGAGAGGAAATGACATGATGTAATGTGAGAGTTTCTCACATACTTTTTTATCCAAAGAAAAAACCTCTTCGCAATCGTCATAATTCTCTCGTCATCATGTGGGAACATGCAACATGTCATGTGACCCATATTGGACTTTGGCACATGCTGTAGTTTGACAGACCAGACCCAAGACTGTCACAGGAGAAAGGTCCATCTTAAAGAAATAGTTGGGCATTTTTGGGTAAAATGCTGAGAGTTCGATGAAAAGAGCAGCATGTCTGCACTGTAAATTTGACAAGTTGATCATCCTTAAAATAATCCTGGAAACAGATTGCATTAAAGAAGGAAAGCAAGTATAACCACAGATTTTAATTGATGTTTTTTTTTATATCTAAACATTAGGTTTACTTAGATGTACTTAGACCTACTTAATTTTGTGAAATTGGTGCAACCCATTTCTAGGTTTTAGGACTGATTACTGGGGATCTCCTAATGCAGTGGTTTCTGACCGGTACAGCTACAGGGTCCAGATTTCTCCTTCATCATTAGTTCAAGGTCCACACGTTAGATAAATTACCACATCTTCAATGTGATTTCACAAAATGTAAACAACACGTTGACTTAGAACACAAAAAAATAAAACATTTGGCAAAAAAAAAATAGAAACAGCACTTCATAATAAAAGCTCTGTGCCAGTAATTCAAAATAAAGTGTATTTTTTTAGAAACCTGGCACATTCACAAGTCACTTCTAATCCTTTCAGAATGGACCTGCTACCCACTTTTGGACCATGACCCACCAGTTGGGAACCTAATAAACTATTAGGTGTGCCATATCCAGAGAACCTAAACAGATTTGAACAGGCTATAAAACCACCTGTTCACAGAGTGTAGTGCAGTCTGTGTCTGATGCTAAAAATTCCCAGGAAAAGAAAATATTTGTTCTGCTCTTCCTGTAATCCAGAATCAAACAAAGTTACTGCCAATCTCGCTGTGCAGTAGCCGTACGCTTTGCATGCAAACGCCTCTTATTGCAACAACAAGCACCCCAATCTGTCCCGAATCAGACCGCTGGGGCTGCAGGGATTTCCCCCAAAGCTATTTTTTTTTGGCTGGAGAAACCTGTGCATGATTAGCTTCAGGATCTTTCACTGCTATCGAGGAACAATCTCAGAACACACACATCGTCAGTGCTGGCGAGTCACTTTGCCTAAAACAAAAGCCACATGCATTTTGCATAATGAGAGCCAGGTTTGTGAGGAGCACATTGCTTATGTAATGCTGCTCCTGGGTTGTGTTATGAGTGTTTCTTTTGTCTCTGTTAAACAATAAATAACCAGATAGTAAAATAATGTGGATCTCAAAGAAAGAGGTTAGGAAACAGGACATTATTTTGGGTAAAAACCCCAAAGAATTCAGATTGAGTGTCTGCAAATGTGTGTGCTAAGCAGGGTTCAGGGTGGAACACAGACCACACACATTTGCATGAAGGCAAAGCGACTGAAATGTGTGTGCTCCTAATATAAGAATTTACTTCATTTGTATATGCGATCCCTACACCTACAGCGCCTTCCCTTTTACCCTGCAAAAACTGACGTACTGTAGACGGCTGAGATTAACGAGAGATCCTAGTTTGCATGATCCTGTTTAAATCTAAAATAGCCAAAATAACCCTCTATCAGGGGCCAGACTTGAGTATCACTGAGATAGAGCATTTTGAGTTTTTGCAGCAGAAAGCTAAGTCTTCCATCCTCCGTGTCATCATGTTGGATGCACGTGGTGACATCATTACGCTGCATTATGTGCAGTGCAAAACCGTGCAAAAACGCACCGTGGCACCAACAGCAATGAGTGATTTATCTAACTAACAGCTTTGCAGCTCATAAAGATAAGCATATCTGAAAAACTAAATCATGTACATCAATGTTTTGTTAATGTTTCTACATTTAGAAATCCTTTACATAGATTTGTTTTGTTTTTTCATTTTGTGATATCAAAAATACAACCAATTTTTGTGATGTCAGATCTTTTTAATTACACAATTTCACACTTTTATTATCTATTATGATTTATTGACTTGGGGATTTTTTGTTTAATCAAGATTAAAACACAGACGTAGTTCAAAAAAATGCTACCATGACCCCACTGAATGTTTTACTTTCACTGTTTTAAAAGCAAAGGATGGCGGCATTTTTGCTATGTGGGTGTTGGGAAGTGGAATGTAAGGGATTGTTGGACAAAAGCCTTTTACAACCAAACAGATGTTTTCAGTTATTAGACCTCTGCTCAGGTTCAAGTTGGGTGGGGCTGAGAGTTTCCTCATGAGAAAGAAAGACAGAAAAAGAGAAGAAAAAGTTACAGCTGTCCTGTTGTAACAGGTGAAAGGAACCAAACTGGAGAGTCAGCGATGTAAGTCAAGCACAGTTTATACACAGCACCATGGGTGCACCATCAGAGGAGGCAAACCAGGCAAATGTTTGGGGTCCCCATTAAAAAATCTGAGAAAAGGGCCCCCTGATGGAAAATGTGATGGCACATCTTGCAATGACAACTCTAAACTGCCTGAAACCTCTCATAAAGGAAATATACCAGCTAAGCCCCAAAAATCCTATATAGATCCTAACATCCTGAAAATGTGCTGAAATCCTAGAAATGTCCTAAAATCCTAGAAACATCCTGAATCCTTAAAACGTCCTGAATCCTTAAAACGTCCTAAAATCCTAGAAAAGTCCTGAATCCTTAAAACGTCCTGAATCCTTAAAACGTCCTAAAATCCTAGAAAAGTGCTTAAATCCTAGAAATGTCCTAAAATCTTAAAAAAATGTTTTAAAAACCTAGAAATTTCCTAAAAAATCGTAGAAATGTCATTAAATCCTAGTAGTTGACTAAAATCCTAGAAATATGCGAAAAAAATTGAAACATGCCAAAATCCTAGAAATGTCCTAAATTCTAGAAATTACCTAAAATCCTAAAAATGTCATAAATCCTAGAAACACGTATGGGGCTGCAACTGGCCCCTGGCCTTCTGTCATTTTGTAAAAATGGTCCCACAGCAAAGCCAGTCGAGTATCCCTGCATGGGTCCCCCCAGAGTCTAGGTTTGCCCCTGGTTTTTAGGACCCCATTTGGTACATTAGTTTGGGCTTGAGTTGAAGATTAAAAAGACAAAAATGGTTTTAAAGTCTGTGTTTGAAATTGTGAAAAACCACAGCTACTCCTTGCCACACTGAGCGTATTACCCTACAGAAGCATACTCCTCATGAAAAACTGACCACAGAAGAGAACGCAAAACATTAAACACACCATGATTACTCATTCAGCCGGCTTTGGCTTTGCAAAGATACGTCATCCTCTATTCTTAGCCACACCACAAACTGAAACAGACTGCAAACAGTGTGTTTTAATGGAATTTCACACTGTATAAACACTGCTCACAAAAGATGTGCCGCACAATAAATCTAATTGAAAAACAATGCTTGTAAAAGAGCTTAAAAAGATGGCTGCCTGCAGATTTGGGGATAAAATAAAAGGTCACAGTGTTCTTAATTGCAAACACATGGCGGTTATTACAATAAACCAGCCCATTGATTTAAATGGGACTGTCAGCCAGCCTCAGTCCCATAGTCTCACTATTATGGAGTCCCAGAAGTGACACAACATTCAGACAAGCGAAAAATACTGTAACTGATTACATGAATCAATACTTTATTAAAATTTCTAGTTTCTAGAATTTTAGGACATTTCTATGAGTTTAGGACATTTCTTGAATTTTAGGACATTTCTGGGATTTTAGGATGTTTCTGGGATTTCAGGGTGCTTCTAGAATTTAGGACATTAGGGGCCTATCTAGGACCTCTGCCAGGGGGTGAGGGTGGTCCCTCACTGGCACTTTTTTGATAAATAAGCTCTTTTCTGATGCTGTTTTATGCATTCAGGCACCATATATATACTAAAAGTAGAAACACAATTCCCAGTGTGAATCAGTATATTTTTATTGTGAATTAGAAAATAGTTTTGGGGGGGCCAGGGCGGGGTCACGCCCAAATGTAAGGTCACAGATGCACATAGTAAATGACATCTGGTGAAGCCAGAAGTTGAAAAGTGAAGTAACAGAAAACACTTCAGCAGTCTTATATTAATGCACACTGACCCCTAGTGACTCAGACCTGCTGCTGCCAAAGCACGACTCGTTTCAGGGCGACTTCAGTCTGATGCTGAGGCAGTGTGTGACAAACAGTCAAAGCTCTAAGCCCCAAAGTGTAGCCACTTTGCTAGCAGCTAGGAAATAACCTCAAATTTCTGAAAAAATGAATTATAAACACAAGTAACTGAAACAGTGAAGATGAAAGAATGTGAATAAACCTAAAGCACTGAAGTCATGCAAAAACAATTTTAGGGGGGCTGCTGCATTTATTTTGTTTTTTCACATACATAAAACCATATGTGCACCGTAGCCAAAAATGCTTGTATTTACAAAAAAAAATATCAATATACACAAAAGAATTATAATACAACAAAAGAGAAAATCCTTCAGTAATCCTTACAACGACAACATAGCAAGTACGAACAAAACGTTTTTTTTCGACACCTTGTAAAGTTTTGTGCAGGGATTCTTTTTCTTACAAGGAGATAAAGTGTGTGTATATTACAAAAACTCAGATGCACATCAAATATGCAAGCTGCGGCCCACATTCTCTGAGTGTGTGAGGGTAAAAAAACCCCACTACAAGCTTTCTGACGATTCATCAATGAAACCTTGTTTTACTCACTACACCGTTACTTATTTTCAGTGCATTCAATTAAGCTATATAACACTAATTACAAATGTAACTTAAGTACATTTGCTGTCTTGGCAAGATTTTAAGCAAATGTACTGTATAGTGTGTGATTTCAAATTTAGGTGGATCATTCAACTTAATCAATAAAGGGTACGTCCAAACTCCTGTAGTGTAGTGGGCTGACAAACTGCGGCGGATAACTCAAAGCACCTTAAAACAAAATGCAGATGCATAAGGGCATCCTCCTGAAAACACAGTGTATCAAACTGGAACAACTGATGCTGGGAACAGATTCAACAAAATACAAAATGCTCGTCTCAATCACAAACTATCAGAGCAGCAAATTCAGTTTCAGCACCTGAGTTCGTCTTCAGCTTTTCAGAGATCATTAATAAACAGCAGGTTTGAGAAGCGACAACTCCAATCACAGAGAACACGGAGGTGGGGTCAAATTGACGATACTCAAATACACAATCATTTCCAGTAACACTGTATTTGGATAGACCACCTAAAGATAGTTTATAGAGTTGTTGTTTTTGTTTTTTTTTTTTAACATTTTAGCAGATGAGTTGAGATTCAGCAATACAACTTTTTTCACTTTAGATGTTTGTAGAGTATACGGGACAATTCACTCCATATCAGAATAGTTTAGCTGAACTATACTCAACTAGATTAACATAAACTAAATTATTCTGACACTATGTAGTTTACTGACACATATACTCTTGGATGGTATCAGGATATTATGGTTTACCGGGGTATTTAGAAATCCCAAAGGTATGTTTTTCATACTCGTTTTTCTCTCAATGTCACTGTATGCAGTGCACAGCACGCACCACTAGAGGTCAGTCTACGGTTTCTACTGGTGGAAATAGGCAGCTGAGCTGAAAGACACAGCGACACCTAATGGTGGAGGGAGAAGTTACAGGACTGTAAACAGCTGGCGGCCAGCGGGCAGAGAGAGAGACCGTGGGGAAAAGCTCCATGTTCTTTGTAAATTAGGGATTCATTTCATCCTAATCGGAGGTGGCGATTATTGGAACAGTGGACTCACTAATCAGATTACTTGAAAGAGTAAGACAGTTTGGGTCATTTTTGTATCTGTCGAGTTTGGATGAAGTGTGTTACATGATGAGTTAATGAGGCGGTTAAGCTTCGTCAGTCGTCTGTGACCGAGAGTGCTGAATTCAAAAGGTTTACAGTTTTGTTTCTCTGTTTAATAAGGAAAATAGGTGTGAGAATATTACAATACGCAGCATTTAGTGGGTGTATTTATAACTTAATACGACCATATAGCCCGGTGAAATTTTAATAAGTATGAAGGTACAAAATATTACATACCACCTGAGGCTAGTGAACTGTTAAGAATGGTACACAATGGTCCTCGGATACTAACTCTCCTGAACTGAAATGCCTCTACTGCAGTTTTTTTCTTACAGCACTCAAAGTGACTTTGTGCACAAAGAATCACCCTGCCAACAGTGCTCAGATTATGAGACAAGTAATAATAATTTGGGATCCCACATATTCAAAGAGCATTTTTACTTCACTTTTATAAATTAATTTGAAATTTTCCTAAGCTAGAAACACCTGATGGGCCGAATCAAACCTTACAATGAGCCAATTTCAGCCCGCGGACCCCACTCGGGGCAACGCTGATCTACAGAATAAAGTGAAACAGTTGAATCTTAACTACTAATCTGCCAAAATGTTACATATACTCTATAACCTATCTGTAGGTAGACTATTTAAATAAAGTATTAAATGATTTCCTTCTGATTACTGAATTAGTGTATTAAAACATCATCTGGATTCAGCAATGAAATCCAGGATATACAGGTAATATTTTAAAGGAATAGAGATGGGCAGTGCTGCTTTAATTACAGAAATTAATTAAGTGCGATTATTTTAGCCTGTATATATATATATATATATATACATTATGTATAATACATATAGTGAATAAAATAGTAAATCAAACATTGAAATAACTACCCATCTATATATCTTTAAATGTGGCTTTTGGGGATTTTTGTCAAACATTTACTGTCACTAATAATGACTATATGATGCTAAATCTGGTGATCTTATCCTGCTTCCTGAAAGCACACTGACAAGGAGATAAAAAAAAAACAGTACACTCAGCTGATGACTCCAAATTGCTGAAACTGCTCACAGTGCAAAAACCTGAAACTGCCGATCAGTGAATTCACCGTTACAGAACATAACAAGTGTAGAACTAATATTCTGAAAGCATAGAAACATGCAAACCCTGTCTATGTCCCAAGTTTTATCCCAAAAAAGCTCGGAGCTTGTATATTCAGAGAGGTGTTCGAGTCTGATGGTAAACAAGGTTTGGGAGAGGGAACCCACCAGTGCAACCAGTTCACTGTTGTTGGTCCAAAACATTTTCTCCCAGTGCTGGTCCCACATTCAAGGAACCTCTGGACTGCTGTTGAGGATCTGTAATGATTTATAACTAATAAAGACTTTGCTGCTTGAAAAATGTCTTTTGGTTCTGCAGACAGCAGAGCGGTTCGTCAATTTGAGAAGGAGAGGAAAAAATCTTGAAAAAAAAACAACAACTTTTTGCCAATAGCAGCTAGTTTGATGATCAGTCTTCATGTAAAATAACAGTAAACTTTCCATTCCCTCCAGGCTGAAAGAAATGGCAAAATAAATTATTTGTATGCTGACACGTAATATTCTTGCATATGTGAGCATATGTACTGTGTGTGTCTGCTGATTCTCACAGCCGAGCCCGCTCTTTATCCCAGCAGCAGCCCCGACAGGGCGTTCAGGTCTCTCATGTACGGGTTGTCGCTGAGGATGCGGTCGATGCGTTGTTTCTGGTCGGGGAAGATGTCGTACAGCTTTTTCTTCAGCTCCGACGTCTCCCCTGGTGACCGCTGGGGAGGCGGTGAGGGCGAGGGGGAAGGGGATCGGCGTGGCGGGTGCCATTCGGGAGGACCGGAGTGGGGCCAGTGTGCGGTGGGGTGGGGCATCAGGGAGGGAGGGGGCGGGGGCAAGGAGGCGGGGGTCCGAGGAGCGGAGTGGAGGGCCTGGACATAAACCGGCTGCTGCTGCTGCTGCGAGGACGGCCGGAAGTCTGGGGGTCTCAGAGGAGGAGGAGTGGCTGGAGCCCTCCTGATGTGAAAAGAGAGAGAGAGAGAGAGAGTGTGAGATCATTTACTGCAATAAAAGCCACAATAATGGTTCAACAGGCGATATTACTTTAAAATAATATCACAATATTTTCAGGCTGTATCACCATATATAATATATATCTCAGTATTTTCAAATCTCCTCTAAACTACTGTAAATGACTACAAACACAAAATTATTAAATGAACTACAGCTACAATTCAGTTAAATAAAGTCTCTACTGGGATAAAATAAACTTCTCAGAAAAAAAATACTGTCATAATAAAGTAAAATAAAGTGCTGTTGTAATCATATAAATCAAAGCGGAACCCACTGTGCTTTTATTTTGAAGGACTTAGCTCGTCTCAGGCGGGAAGTGTTGATGTTTTTGCCGTGGACTCGAATCTTCCGGTCAACAGTTGGATGTTTGCGTAGGCAGAAGGTTAAACTGTTCCCGCTGCACCTTTAACCATGAGGATTTACTCACTTTGAGCAGTGACTGTGAACATGTTTTACAGTTCACACATTACAAAGATTTGCAAGACGCCCTCGTGCTCCCTGGTCGCAAAATGTCACTAAATAGTCGCGATCGCAGCTCTGCAGGTAGAAGAACGCACGCCTCACCTGCTCACCCTGTCACCACTACCACTTATTAAGTTAGACTGTGATCATAGCACCATAAAATGTGATGACTGATTCACTTTAATATGAAAACCGACTAACAGCCCCTCAGTTCATATATTAACAGGATCTGTGAATCATAGTGGTGCTCCATGGTCGTAAAATGTGACTAAATAGTCATGGTGTGGAGCTCTGGAAAAAAACCTGCTTTTTGTGTGTGTATCTGCTAAATCAAGGTTTAAATGCTGGTGGTTTTAAAAATAGACAATTTATACTCAATGTTCGTGATATTCTCATTCTATATAAATTGCACGTGCAACCAGCCCAGTACCTCGAGCATATTCAATATATCGCCCACCCCTACCTGGGCCCTTAAATACATCCGCAAACAAAACACACCTGTTTTCTTTACGCAGAAAGGTGTCTAGATGGGGTCCTTTTTTCCCCAGAGGGTCATCGGGGATCATGAAGTGGTCCTCCACAAAAGTAAACTGAAGCAACCTACCAGAGAAAAGCAAAGAAACACAGTTTTAATTCTCTGTCTTTAAATTCATCTTGCTTTTATCATGTGATTTGTTTTCACTTAACTCCTGCTCCTGCCTTATTTTTGTGCTAATGTATTGCATTATGTATTGCTGTCTTTTATGCACCTTTTACTTCTTTAATCAAGTAAACCTGTGCAGGAGCAGATTCCTCATCTTTCACAGTGGTCTGAAGTTGATGCACATTATCCAACCTGACTTCAGTGTTCCTCTGAGGACGGCTGAATTCAGGTGAAACTAACCAGCTTTAACTAGTCAGGCTCGTGTAACCAGAAATTAAGCCGTGACAGCAGCGTTAGATAGCGTGACTGGGTCACACAGAGGTGAACCAGTAGAGCGTATCAGATGCTGGTTTCCTGGATTTAACCAAATCACCTCATGGTGAGATGCTGTAATTGTTCTAGCAGTATTAAAGGGAAAGTTATGGATTACTTACCCAGAGACAGTAGATGCTATATTGAGAGTATTTTCAATGCCTTCCCTTAATGTCAGACAGTGATTTGAACGGAGGAGCTGCTGCTGGTCGACTGCTGCCTCGATCAGTCAGTTTGTTTGTGATATCGTGTGACTTTGCAGTTTTAAAAGCGCTAATTCGGATTCACTAAAGCCACACAATAACACCAACTCACTGACTAATCGAGGCAGCAGTAGACCAGCAGCAGCAAAATAACTGTTGACTTTTTTTAGGTTGTTAAAATACATTTGGTCACAGTCGGTGATGGAGGTTCAGAGGACTTTAGCAGGTTTATTTCCATTGCATTAACCGCCATTATTTCCGATCGAAGGCGACGTAGGCGTGTTATGCGACCGATAATGGAAAGGCAAGCCCCTTATATGTGGGAGCGGCCACGTGTGAAGGATTTCTGGGCGGTGATAGGCGGCTGAATCAAGCCAGAGGAAGCCAGTTCCTACCGACATGCACATAGCATGCGAGCGTAAAAACTTTTTGCATATATATATATATATATATATATATATATATATATATATATATATATATATATATATATATTTTAAATGACTTGTTTCTATGACTTTATATTGGCAATTTGAAAACCCTCCTACTGACTACAACTATCTTCATACTTACTAATTCTACAAACTAATTATCATACTAAAAGTAAAGTCAAAATGAACCTGCAAACCTTAAAGTTGCATTTAATTCACTTTGAAACTTAAAAGTGTGTATCAATTAGTTTAAAATACTTTTGGATTATCACTTTATTTAAATCAAACAAAAGTCCTCCTCTAGGATTAGGTTCTCACATTAGAAGTCAAACAAATGTTTCTGATTCGGCTGTAGCTTTTTCCCTCCTGAATGTTCGTTTGCTCTTTGGGAGGAGTTTGTTTTTCCTTTAAGCGCTACAAGAATGTTGGTCCATTACAGTTGAGTACATTAACTGTCATGAAATAAAAACAACATCCTTATAATCTGTCAGCCGGCTGGCAGCGTGCCTCGCTGGACTTTCCAGTATCATGTTGGCTAAAGGAACGTACGAGTGACTGAGCTGTAAACATGAAACACAATCACCTCTCTTGAATGATCTTGCGCCAGGTGTCCGAGGTGTCCACAAAGTCCCTCAGGTTGTCGTTGGTTACGATGATCCCGTCTGTTTTCTCTGCGAGGTGGAGCAGGAACCTGACAGAGAGAGAGAGAGTGTGTGGATTAGACACTCAGGATTTTCCCAGTGTTCAAAGGTCAGCGAGAGACACACAGAGAGGAAAACATCGACCTCTGAGTCAGTGTGAGTTCTTACGTTTATTTTTTAGTAATCCTGAACACAATGACTTATGTGTCTGTGAGAACTGATTTTGTTTCTGAGTGCTGATCAAATTTTAACTGCTGTGAGATCTGGCTTTCAAAACTCTTAGTGTGGCCAAAACACCTTCCCAAAATCACAAATCAGCAGTTATTGCAGCATTTTTAAATCATGATACAGCACTTTTACTTCAGTGTAGCCAAAATATCCAGGACACAGATGCCATCTCATACTGGTGACATCATTCAGAGCCATATTTTGCACTTTAGCAATCTGCACGGTGGTTAGGGTTCCCGCAGAAACGCCCGTCCGACCAAACACAAGCAGCACAATTTGAACGCAAGTGCAAAGTTTGGCATACGCAGCCCTCTGTCATGGCCGAAAAATACACTTTTCGCAAAAATAAATAACTCATCAAAACCAAATTTATCATAAAAACAATCACTTGTACAAACATCAGGGTGATAAGAATTACCTTAAAAGGCAGAAAGCACCTTTGGGAAAATTTTATTTGGTGTGGACTTTGAGTTTTTAGTTTGGCCTATGTCCCATTCACTAACATGACGGCAGCCAGCTTTACTGCAGACAGACACCAGGGGGCGATCAAGATGTTTTGGCTTCACTTTGAGAGAGCTGTCATGTCCTCCATCTTTATTTACAGTCTACGGTTTAATCAAATGCACATGAGAGTGTGTGTGTGTGTGTGTGTGTGTACCTGTCGTCGTGTGAAGATATCCTCTGGCCACACACCTCTCTGGAGGGGGTGAAGGAGAGCAGTCTCAGGTCTTCCAGCTGGTTTAGAAAATGTTGCTCTGTGAAAAATTTAACAGTTATATTAATATAACATGATAATAAAATGGAAAAGCGAGAAAAGGCATGAGCGCACATTGTAGCTGAAAGTCAGCACTTTGACTCGCTCTTTCATTAAAAACACAAGAGTTAGCAGAGTAAAGAGCCGAGACTGCTCTGTGTACACGTGTACCTGTTGTGAGTCGGTCTCTCTTCTGACGCCACTGAGGGACAAATACTGTGATCTCCCTGTGGCCCCGCCTCCAAAACGTCTCCACAGCCAGCGCTATCCCTCGACAGGAGAAGAACCGATGGAGACCGTGACTGGAAAGATGACAAAGAGAAGCGGCACGGTAAGAACTAACGTGGATAAATCAGGACGATATTTGACAACACTTTCTGTTTGTATGTGCAGACCACTGAGGTCAGAATCTGACAGTCAGCCTCTGTAGTGATGTGACTTTACAAAGTACAGGATTCACACACATTTTTAGATGTCCATACATTCTCTGAGACAACTATCAATACCCCTTATCAGTTCTTTTTCATCATTAAATAATAGTTTTTAGAAAATATATAAAATTATTTGCCATTTATGATGGGAAAGAGTTGTGCAAAATGGGGGAGGCATGTCAAATAATTGTTTAAACACTCGGGGGAGGGACTTGGGTTTTTTTTTGGCTCTAGGGAAGGGGCATACAACTGTAAATGTCTGTGTGTTGAATTGAAATGTGTTGAGAAATAAAAAGTTGGATGAGTCCACCATCACATATTACATCACCACACGAGAAATCACTATGATCTAGAGCTGCAATGGTTTATCAGTTAGATTAACTATTTAATTAACTGCGAACTGATTCAAGAATTGAATATCAGTCATTTTTTAAAGGAAAAAAAAATCTAAATTCTCTGATTCAAGCTTCTTAAATGTGAATATTTTCTGGTTTCTTTACTCCTCTATGACAAACTGAATGACTTTGGGTTGAGGAAAAAACAATATCAACATTTTCCATCATTTTTGGACAATAACCCTAACCCTAACCCTAACCCTAACCCTAACCCACTAAACAACTAATCAATGAATTGAGAAAAAGATCTACAGACTGATTACAAACATAAAACAATTGTTAGTTGCAGGCCTAGTTCTAACATTTTGTCTAGCCTGCATCGATAGGAATCACACAATCAGAAAAAAGCAGAAAAACGGAAACAAATTTGGAAATAAATTACATAATTAGGCAAAATACAGCATTGATGCATTTCCTATTCATATGACCGAGTGAAATAAGTTCTCAAAGGTTTTCCTAGCAACAGAAGCGCAAATGACGAACTTGGTATTGAGTTTAGTAAAACAAAACAACATTCAAACCCAAACACACACACACACACACACACTGCGCATCACACCATCATCTGACCCAGATTGTTGGTGGTGACGTGCACGCCCTCTACGTCAGACAGCTGTGATACATTCAATGGGTAGCCAGGACAGAAAACCACAAAACAACACAAACAACAAACACCAACAGAGATCAGAAACTCCCCGCTAGCAGCCAGCATCACGGTGCAGGAAGCTGTCGCTGCTGCAAGCCGCAGACCCAAAACACCACTGACGTCCTCCCCGATGAATTATGTTCAAACGGTTTTATGAGTATATTTATCTTATCATGTATATTTTTTTCCTGTGCCTTCAAACCAGATTATTACCTTGAGAGCAGACATCTGTCTTTCTGATCATCTTTCATAATTCATGAGCAGGATTATCTTCAGGGGAAATAATAGCGAATGTGTGTCGAATCTGAAGTTACAGTTGCAGCACATGAAGACTTTTGCATCCATTTAGCAGCAGAAAAACATGACTGTCACAATATAACCGGTTTTCTGCACAAGAGTTTCACATTTTCATCAAAAAGACAGACTAGTGCTGAAGGATTATTTTGCAAATGACTTTAAATAAATACATTTAAAAAATGGACCTCATACAAGAAGCAATTTATGTATATTTACATTTTTTTTCTTATTGTCGCTTTTCTCTTACGTAAGAGAAAACTTTACAAGGACTCGAGATCACTCGTACCAAGATAAGCGACAAACATCTCACTTTCACAGTCCACAACTTGCTGTCCAACACAAGGAAAAATAAGCTTTATATCTGAGGGACATTTTAAAAAAAATGCATGAATACTATTTAATCAAATTTAGTTAAGGTTTTAGAGTAATTATGATGACCAGATTATTCAGTTTTAGGACTAAAGAGATACTACTATACTTGGTCCATTGATCCCAATTCCCTCTGCTGACCAGAGGTGTAATGTAACTAAGTACATTTACTCAAGTACTTCACTTAAGTAAATATCTGAGAACCTTACTTTAGTATTTCAATCTCTTGCCACCGTCTTCTTCTACTCCACTACACTTCAGAGGGAAATATTGTACTTTTTACTCCACTACTACAATTAGATAACTACTTTACAAATGAAGATTTTTTGCAAACAAACCAAAAATATAAAAATATACAAGCTGAAACAATTAGATGATTAATAAGAAAATTAATTGGCAACTATTCATTTCTTTGTGCAAGTAATTTTTCATGAAAAAAGTTAAACGCTTCCAGCGTTTCATGTGTATGAGGACTGAAATCACGTTTACTTTTTTAAAGTTTACTATACATCAGTGCATCAATTTAAGTACTGCATACATTTCACCTCTTACAGCCTTTTTTGATGTCATGTCTCTGATCTTGTTCACGTGCCAGAGTCTTTGCACATCGCATAAAAGCTGTCTTTTTTTGTATTTAGGGGGCTTTACCTGTGCTCATAAGGAGACCTAAGGCACACCTAAATAAAAGCATATTTGGATGGTTTGAGAATGTTTGGTGGCTCTGGAATTGACTTCCCTTAAATAAAATTAAGAAAAAAAAAGAAAAATTAAAGAGCATTTTGCTGCATGAGGCTCTTTGTGTTCTAAACGGTCAAATGTTTGCCTCATAAATGGAGCTTCTGTTCACTCTTCTTCCTTTTCCTCATCATGTGACATTCTGTCAGTTATATCTCCACTGGTAATTTCCGTGTGCACTGGGTTATTATCTTGATCAGCGATCTGGCCTCACACGAGCTGCAGTGAAGCAGAGACGCAAAACAAACAGCCTGTGGCACTGCTTGTTACACACAGGGGTGTGACACAAAATTTTAAGCAGGTCTCCAGCAAAGTGACGTGGGTCCAGTCGGAAAAAAACAGCACCCCTGGCACGAATACTGATGTGCTGGGGGCAGTAAGACGGTTTTACACTGTGGGAAAAACACTGATCGGTACATTCCCCACTTGTTGGCCAAGTACGTGCACATCACATACACATGGTTCCAAACTTGTGTTCTGTGATATGATATTACAAGTAGAACTACACAAAGTAGAGAACACACACACACACACACACACACACACACACACACACACACACACACACACACACACACACACTCAAGAGAAGTAGATAACTTTCAGCTTGCGGTCAGCGCAGCAATGCAAAATCAAGGGAAGTTCCAACTGTTGAAAGAGAAAGTGATGAAGGACACCACAGCAGGATGAGATTATGCAAGCAGTAAAATCACCATGGAAACCTGGACGTAACCTGACAAGGGAAAACATCTCAGGGCTCATGAAGGATGACTTCACATAACCTAATAGCCTCTTTCGGGATCTTAATAAAAATAAACAAACGATAAGAGTTACCGCCACACGGTTGTATGCCTCCATGCACCAGTCAAGTTGCAGTTACAGTTTACATCAACGTCTGTGAAAACATGGACGCTTCACACTTGAGACAGCACCGAAGATCTATACAGTCGGGACAGTTTCAAGGTGGACACCAAAGATTGGTGTCACTAAATCAGTTTCTGACCAAATGTCTTCCCTTCTGTTCCTGATGTTGAAAAATGGCTGAAAAAGTGTTTTTGCAGAACATTTTGACGTCACAATAAAGTCGATATTTGACTTCAGATATAAGTTGTCATCACTTCATCCTTATATGCTATAAGACATTTTTAAGAAATTTCTTCCAAAAATATTTTTTTATGAGGTCTTTATGACCTTGAACTTCGAGCACCAGATTCTGATCAGTTCATTCTGGTGTCCAAGTAGACATTTGTGCCAAATTTGAGGAAACTCCCCTAAAGGTGCATTATGTAAGACCTAGGCATAATTTTAGTTTAAAAACATTAAAAAATGAACCATATCAACAGAGGGTGAAGTAGCTGTCCTTTCTGTAATAACACATCCTGGCCTGAGACGTGACAGTGAGTCACTGTAGCCTCTCGTGAGCTGCAGGAGAGGACGAAGCCGTTGAGCTGGCCAGAGTCAATGGATACAACGTAGAAGTTACAGTGCCAGTGAATTATTTAGTTAGTGTTTAAGAAATACAGCGATGGCAGAGGCTCCGGGAAAACGCCCGTTATCCTCATCACAAGCAGCTCAAGGAAAGAAGTAACGCTCCGCAGCAAAGAAAAGAGGCGATGTAAGAGGAAGCAAAACTAGAGCAAATATTGGCTTTCCAACACTGGAGACAGCTCCTGAAGAGTCAAAAGATGCAGTTTGATGCTGAACTCGCAACATTTTTTTTTTGTAAACTGCTAAGTAACATTTAACGTTGGCTATTTACCAAAACTTATCTTTACTGTTACTAATGACAACACACACTGGTCGCGAAAAACTGTCTTCTTGTTACTGTGGCGTTGCTAAAACTGAGCTAAAGTAAGCTATAAAGTAAATTATACACAAACGCCACACGTGAAGATCATAATATAGCAGCCTTATTCTGAGCGTCTGTATTCTTGCTCTGCTGTCACTTATGACTGAATTTTATTTATAACAGATGACTGTAAGTTGAGGTTGTATGGGCAAAGTAGTAGACTGACATTTACAGGGTGAAATGCTGCCCCATATTCTTTAGGACTGGGTGGCGGGAACTTACACAACATACCTTAAAGGCCTTCTTTAAATATTGCGTTCACCAGAATGATATGGACGTAAGGTAACAGTGACCTCGACCTTTAAACTATAATCACCAAAATCTAATCAGGTCCTCCTTCCAAGTGGATGTTTGTGCTAAATTTGAAGAAATTCCCTACAAACATTTTAGAGATATCCCTTTCACAAAAACATGCTGGATGGACAACACAAAAATATAATGCCTTTGGCCATGGCTATCACCAAGCAGAGGCTTAAAGAGCAGACGAAACACTACAAACAACTGGATTTAAAAGATCCATGAAAATGTTTACAATACTTTTGTTGTCTTAAAATATTGTACCAGGCTATCAGACTTATAAGCGTGAAGCTTGCTTAGCACATAACCTGACAGAAACAATAATGGATAAATCTTTTTTTTCATCCTGTATAACAGATGTCGAGTCAGAGACCACCTGTGCTTTTCTGCTGAGGCATCCTTCTGAAAACGGGAGGGAGTGAGGGTGAAACAGAAAATGGGGGAGAACGGGGGGGACACAAAATGTAAAAGGAAGTGGTTGTAAAAGTGAGAAGTCAAGACGAGTTCATAAAGGATGAGGACAGTAACGACACATCAGCAGAGAGTGAGGAAAAGAAAAACGGGCTGCACTACATCCTTGCTCTGTTGCACAATTTCTGGATAATACAGGAACTACAAGGTCAGATTTTTTACTCGAAAAGGCCTGTCTTCCCCAAAACACCCCCATAGTACTCCCCCTCTCTTTAAATCTTGTTACAACTGCTTTCGCTTTGTCAGGCTCACACACTCACACACACACACAAAGGTGATGAGTAACATTTTATGTATGCGTGGGCTAAGTTTTGGTGCACCTATGGGGTTGTAGCTGCGACCTACGCACTGCGACCTACGCACTGCGACCTACGCACTGCGACCTACGCACTGCGACCTACGCACTGCGACCAGGTGGTTCATTTAGATCGAGAGTATGATTGAGTGTTTGTAGCCTCAACCGATGATGATGGGAAGAGTGATGGCTTCACGTGTAAAAGGAAAAACGTGGTGCATGTACTGCAAGTGTGTTATTGTAACTGTCATCACAGGAGCTACTACTCTTTACACTCATACCAGTAAATGCTGCGTCACATACGGAAGATATAGTAATATGCGGTTATTTTCACCGATGTATTTCTAACACCTTTTACAAGATATTCTGTGTGTCACATGTTCAGAGGGACTCGTGGGCTGCTTGACGGTCAGAGGAAGGTAGTCAGAGGATCTAATTTTTGCAATTTTGCAATAAATAAATACATAAGTAGATAAAAAATATTTAAAAAATGATTATGTGTCTCAAATTTTTATTACATAAACATTCTAAAACTGATCTGGATTTGTTTTAGTTTTTCATTAAAATATTACAAAAATGTTGTCTACGAGTACCAGAAGTGACATTACAGCCGGGCTATATGGCCTGAAAGTAAAATCTTAGATTTTTCACAACAAGCTTGATTTATGATTTAAATCTTTTTTTTTCCTCTTAAAAACAAACTACAAATGACAAAGAAATTACAAAGAAAAAAGTTTTGCTTTGATTTTAGCCATAAAAATTCACAAAAGCAATCTGCAACATGTTGAGGGCTTCAAGTCAGTATTGCATATTGTATAATTTTTCCGTAGAAACAACAGAGTATTGAAAATAACCACTTTGGAAATCATATAACCGTCGTTCAACATTAGTTCCATTTTAACAAATAATGTTATTCGTTGTGGTGAAATTGTTGTGTTGTAGACGAGTCAAACGACATCTTCTCCAGCTCTCTAGCAACCTTTTCACATGTACTTAAGGGGAGCAGAGGAAGTTAAAGACAAAATCTAGATTTTCATTTTAAAAATCATCCTAAACCACAAATTTGCAGTCATCGATAAAATAAATTTATCGCCCAGCCCTTAGTGACATCATTATCCTCTGAGCTGAACCAATAATAAGTGCACTGCAGACACTTAGACAAAGAAAATCTCCTGAGCCAAACCCACAATGCTTTCACACTGATTCCCCGATAAAGAAGTGTGTGTTAGATAATAAATAAAAACGCTATGCTTGGTTTTAAGTCGCTTAATCTGAAGTGTATCTGAAAGATTTCTTTGGTTATTCTTATTTTTGCAAATTGGAATCAGGAGCAAAGGTGGCTTTTTAAAGCTTAATTTTAAAGAGCACATTTTGCACGCAGAGCGATACCTGTGTTATATCAAAGTGGGCCCAAAGGGTTAAATAGATTTGGTTAAATTATGTCTTTACATTTCGTATAAATAATTTGAGTGGACAGTCCTGCCTGAAAAAACTTAAAATGTTGCTTAAAATACATGTTCCTTTTCATACATCTATGTAAAGATGATCCTGCATTACAACAGTGGAGTCTTTCTGGGCAAAGACAGTTTGTGTGTGTGTGTGTATGTGTGTGTGTGTGTGTGTGTGTGTGTGTGTGTGTGTGTGTGTGTGTGTGTGTGTGTGTGTGTGTGTGTTTGTGTGTTTGTGTGTGTTGCAGACTCACGCCATAGCCACGTTGCTGCCATCTATGATTATGTGTCTGAGCTCCTGACGTCCCGGCTCATTTGGCAGCTTCAGAGTGTAGGGAGTCCTCAGTGACTGATGGAAACGAGCCAGACCCGTCACTGGGGGTGCCGGGGGGTCGTTTGCAGGTGGAGTCCTGGCTCCGACCCCGTGGAACGCCATGTGGCTGATGGTCTGATAGGGAGAGGCTGAGGGTCGGGTGATGGGCTGAGCTGACTGAGGAAGAAAGTAAAACAAATGACTTGTGAAATAACAGAAAGACAAAGATGTGATTCATAATGTGAATCAGAACACCCATGGAGGAGTTGCCATGGATGGGCACACGTAAAGATGTCTTTCCCCGCTTTGAAATGTAATCTTTGTTCAGGGAAGAGAGAAAAAAATAGCATTTAGAAGATACAAATAAACACAGGGTTCCTACACAATTTTACCAATACATTTTCAAAACTTTTCCCTAACATTTCCATAATATTTGAACTCATTTCCATTACTTTAAGAAGTTAAAAATGGGTAGGCCTATAAACGAACACCTCCAGGCATTTGCTAATAAGAAAACTATTAGTGCCTTATTTACTTATAAGTTAAACTTTTCTGGCTGCAGCCACATATGCCAATACACTACATTGACATATACTTTGCAAAACGTCAATACTGCACCTCTTTTTTAGAGGATTGAAAACAAAAGATCCGATCAACAGTTAAGCAATGATGCACTGAATTTAAAGAAGTATTTTGCATGATGTTTGACATGTTTTGGGAATTAATAAGCATAATTTAAACAATAGCCAAAACAATGCACATTCATATCTCTTCCAAAACATTCAGTTAAGTCCAAAGCATATTCAGGCCTAGGAAACTGTTTTTCTAATTTAATTAATAATTTTAAGAACTTTTCCAGGAATTTCACGACTGTGAGAACCCTGTAAATATAAGTTTCATTATGTATCAGTTTCATCCAGAAGTAAAAGGGGTTCGGTAAACATCAAGTTCTCAACAAGAAATGATTCATGAGTAGGAATGTAAGATAAAACTGATTAATCATAAAGTAACTCTTTGATTGCTGCGGTGTCAAATTCCCTGACTTTCCCAACACACTTAAGAAATTACTTTTTGAGTCATTTCTTAAGTTGCTCATTGCTTTATTTCGCTGTTTTTGAAAGAAATTAAGCCAATTTGCTCAGGTTTCAAAGAATTAATATTCACTCATTTGCATATCTGCAAAGACATCATGCATTAATGGAAGCAAAACGTCGCTGAATTAGATAAACAGAAAAATTATAAAGAAAACATTTAAATGGCATCAGACTGAGGATATTTATACTACAGTACACTTTCTTGCACTAACAGTCCAGAAAGTGGGAGGTTCAACTTAACCACAGAAACTCACTACAATTTAACTCCCACCACGAGTGGTGTCTCCTCTCCTGTCTGTCACACGCCTCCTGCACGAAGGCGAGGGGGAGAGACTCCATGCTGATGGTGAAACAGCCGTGATTATGAATGCAAGCAGGCTAATGAATTACCATATGATACGACTGTCTAAACGAGTAGCTAAATTTGTTGCTAGTCCCTTTTTAAAAATGAAGTCGCCCACAGGTTCTGAAAAGTTGCTAAATACAGCAGCAACACTGTCGGCTTTGCCAAAACGCCACTACACACTCAGAGCCTAACTGTTATAACACACCCACTTTTCAACAATTAAATCAAATTCCAAAACTTTTACAACCCGTCTACCTATACAGACCCCTACAGATCCGCAAAAACAACCGATAACGCTGTAGTATGCACACCAGGCCAGTAGTTGACAGTGTAACTTTGTTATGTCAAACCATAGAAGAAAACCACATGCGTGCACGAAGCCGTGCAGCTGTGATGTCACCGCGCTCACAGGATCCGCACATCGCCAGTTTACACAGTGACAGGTGTTACATTTTCAAAAGATTACACCCGGTTTCAAAAGTTTGCCTTTCGAGGCCCATAAAAAAAAATCCCATAGGCTTTTTGACAAGGGAACCAAGGCAACGTTCACTTCCTGGTTGGCCAACAAAGAAACGTCCTCCCTGGGACACTCAATGTGTCTTCTACTTCACTAAAAAAATCATTCTGCAGTGTATGTGCACTGGAGGTGTCCAGTTCAACCATCACACTTTTGTAAGTTTGGACCATGACTAAAGAAGATCTGATATCACAAATCAACACTCTGCACAGTGAAGGTCAAACATCCAAGAGAAGTAAAAACAGGCAAAACTCTGGACGAGGACTTTAAAGTAATACCTACACTGGGGGTCGACGCTAAGGACGTGGTGGTGGCGGTCAGCCACTGAGGCGTGCTGCGCAGAGCTGTCACAGTCTCAACTTTCACTGACCCTCCCAAAGTCTGGGTCCCGCCCCTCGACAGGTAGTCCCTCTGTGAGGCGCCGCTCCCTCCCCGTGCTAAGTAGTCTGTTCGGGACCCTGACTGAGTGTCCAGGTGTGGCACTGTCATCATCCGGGACATCCTACTATCCGCTGTTTTGGTATTTGTGGGGATAACGTCATCGTCATCGTCAATGGTGATAACCTCGTAGTTTCCGGCTCCTCCTTGAGCACTAGAGCTCCTCTTGATAGTGATGGCCTGAAATGAGATTTGATATCATTCATTTCTGGGAAGCAAAAAGGCAAATATTACACATTTCTATTGTCTCAATTAATTGAATAAATGGTATTTAAAAATCACACATTCTTTCGGCATCTTTATGACACATACATTGGTGAGCAATTATCGTCAATGTGATAACTTTATGATTATCACAATATTAAATTTACCCATATTGTCGAGCCATAATTCTCTTTAGATAAATAAACTCGAGGCCTGCTCGATGAGCTAAAATGATCAATGAAATGAGGTGACAGTATGGCGTGTGACAATACTGAAAATCCAGTAAGATGAGTCATAAGATATGAAGCAATTTATTGGAAATGATTTGAGATGAAAGTACACGTTAGAAGATAAAACGGGGAGAATGTATCTTTGAAGGTAACATTTACATGAGTCATGGGAGCTCAGACATGAAAGATGTAAATGTGATGTAAGGTGAGAGATTAAATGCAGATTTCACTGGTGAGATGAAGGAAAAAGATAGTAAAGTACTTAATGTTTTGTTAACTGACAATTTCTGATGCAAAGATGCAACTTCACCAGTACAACTGAGATTTAGCCAGGAACTTAAAAATGAAGATTTGGTTTTTCCCTCTTCTCACGGCCCGAGGGTTAAGATTGAATTTGGGAGTTTAAATAAGTATTTAACCGATATGAAGAGAGTTCTCATGTAAAGCTAGGCCATCTATGCAGTACAAAGATGCAAATACTTTTTGAAATTGGTGCTACATGACCAGAGGAAACAGAGAAGAAGGACTGAGGCATTTGCTTTTGCTGAAAAGGTAGAAAGCGTACAACTACCAGAATGCATCTGTCAGGTGACATAATGCGTATGCATAAACAGTAAGCTAAAACATGTTTCTGAAAGCATTTTAGGCCAGAAATATGCAACTCGGTAACATACTGATCAGCGCATCTGAGTTTAACCCTCCTGTTATGTTCTACTTCAAGGAAAGGAAAAAAAGTTTCCAGATTAAATTGACTCCAACCATCTGAAATTAGTATTTATTTCCTCCATAAACATTATCTTTAGCTCTATAAATATAAAGTGTATTAATAATTGGTGTAATCAAGTTCTTCACCTCATAGAGATCATAGTTTACTGATGGGATGTCAAACTTTTTTTTCCCATACACAAGAAGAAATAGACATTCAAGACATTTGTTTCAACAGATTCTTTGTTTTTCAACATTTTTAAAATAGGATCTGTTAATGGGGGCATGTTGCTTAATTAACCAACACATCTCTTCTGTTAGGTGTCAAATCCACCCTTTAATTTAATTATTTATTAAATTAATTTTATTTAATTTGCATCTTAAAACCACATTTTTTCGTGTTTACAATGTTTACAAATGCAAATGCATATCTATGCTCTGATTAGACAGGGGGAAGTCTACCACAGTTCATCGATTTATCCCATCCACATTGTTTTTAATACAAAGCTGGATGACAAAGGGATAAAAGTATCCCTTTAATCAGAGAAAAAGAAAAAAGTCTGTAAATCAAGAGGCAACAGTGTTTTTGTGAGTGTTGTACCTGCTGAGTGCTGGTCTCGCTGCCGCTGCACTGCCTCCGGTGCCCCAGACCATTGCTACTTCCTCCATGCTGGTTGGGCTTAATGTTCTCTTTAGACCTGCCCGGGTCTACCAACGCTCTGCTCAGCTCGCGCTCCTTCTCTCTAAACCGAGTCACCGTGGAGGTGGACGACGACGACGATGATGACGACGACGACGATGATGAGGGAGTATCCGGGGAACGCACAGAGTTCAATCGTCTTTCTCTTTCGCCTCCTTTTGAACCTTCCTCGCAACGCTTGGTTTCCTCGACAATTTTCTCCAGGATGAGGAAGGTATCCTCTGTCTGTCCCGTCTCCTTGACAACACGCTCCACCACTTCCTGCTGGTAGCCCATGGTCCTGTAGAAGATGAGTTTCAACAAGGTTTTATTTATTTATTCAAAACTGTCTAAAAAAATATTAACATGCCATCATGTACACTAAGAGCGTTACATGAGGCTGTTATTGTTCCTATGGCGACGAGTGGCGGAGAAATAGGAGAAATACCCTCTTCGAGCCATTCCAGTGTATAAGATGAAGGACAGGTACACAGTCTTATTCTGTGCAAAACTGTGTTCAACTGAAGTTCAACCAATGCAAACATAGAGATTCAGCAGTCTGAGTTAGCTCTATATACATCTGGAGATATAAGTATTTTTTTCACTAACGTTACCACTTCTTTGTTATGATAAATTTCAAGGCTTATTTAAGCACTTTTTAAGACCAAGACCTGCAGTTCACCATTACACTTGGACTTGCTGGGTCAGATTCTAGTAGTTTGAGCCACTGACAGCAAACATGCCAACCTGAGGATGTCATTTAGACCCGAGTTTTCCACGATGTTGACTGGTGTGTCAGTTTTCACCCATTTAGCAGCGCTGTAGTTCATCTTCGATTTGGTTTCACCCACAGGTCTGTGGCAATTTACACACTCCAAAATAGTGCTTGCCAGGTTTGGTGATGCAGTTGCCCGCTGACATCAGTCTGATGAGCTGCACCTGTGTGCTCAGCTCGTAGGTGGCAGCAATTTCAAAATATAATAGATAAAATTACACAATTATACAGCATGCAAAAAGCTGCATAATTTTCTTGAGGTTAGAGGTCAGTGGAACCCTTTGGAATGACTATACCATTTTTCCACCCCCGAAAATTAGCCTAACTTTTGAGCGTTGTTAAAATTAAATGGGTTAGCTAAGTATAAAAAATTTGCATATTTTACAATTTGAAAGTACTCTCTGCATGCTCGTGTTTTTCTCTTTTTGTGGGGTTTTCAGAGAGGATTCGCCCATTTTCTCTAGTTTAATATGTTTTACAGTAACAGCATTTTGCCAAATATATATCATTTGGGACTTTGAGCCAATTTCAATTCTATTGTTATGCAACCACAGGTCATTACACTGACATTTGTCAGGCCTGCTAGACAAGTAATGTTGGGTGGAAAAAATAATCCTGTTACTTTTGACGGGAGGGAGGGGTGAGTGTGCACACGACGGACCTAGTCTCGGCACTGACACACAAACACACTGCACTATGATGATTTATCTTTCAAAAGTCAAACAACCAACAGAAGCTTAAACTCAGAGATCCCAGCAGTCTAAACCCAAGTACTTTTTAAATCCAAGCACTTTCAAGTACTAGCCTGTGGCAACCCTGTCATACGGACTTGAAATATGCAAACCAATTATTTAGAAATCTAAAACACTGAATAGCCTGATACAAAATCACAAACAGAAATTTTAATTCTAATTCCAACTGCCAATGATCTCTTAAACAACAATAATATATTTAGTTAACAAGTAATTCCCTCAGTAGCCCTTATATGTAACAACAGTTGATTACTTTACTACCCTTTCAAAATCTTATGAACTTTACCTGAAGAAATTGACCAGGCAGCGGAGGTTGGTTTCTGGGCTTACTGCCTCCCCGTCATCTGAGACTTCACTGGAGTCCAACATGATGGCACCGACGACTGTGTTTGCTTTTCCTGAGGAAAGCGATGATGACGCTGAGGGGGTTTTAGATCTACAGCTGCTACTGCCCCCCCGGCCCTCTCTGTCCCTCTGTCGCTCCCTTTCTCTCGCTCTCTCCGGCGACTCGTCCCTCCGCTCAAGAGAGTACTGTCTCTTTGTGTCCCGAGTCTCGCTTTCAGATGAGCGCCGCTTGTGTGAGGGCCGAGTGCCGTTGAGCAGGACGGCCTCGGGGCCTAGGCCTATCCCTCCTCCTGCTGCTGCTTTACCGCCTGCGCCGACAGTTGCCGCTCCGCTCCCTTTCTCTTCAAAGCTTGTGCCGAGGATGCGGTTTGAGAGTTCTGTCACCGGCGTGCTGCTCTGTGAGCGGTCTTGGTCGACCTCTGCCATGCTGGGATGCAGTGTCTGGTTGAGCTGAGCCTGAGAGAGGAAACATCACAGCGGTTAAAAAAAAAGTAGAGTAAAAGTTCCTCTCAAACATTTGCACAAGTCATGATTCATATTGTACTTCCCTGTGTGCCCTACATGGTTCTCCTTACCAAACCCTGAGTTTTTACTTAACGCACAGAGATCAAAATGATCTGACTTGGTCCTAAACTTCACTGCTGTTTCATAATTTGCTCTGAATTAGAACCGAATTATAAACAAATTATAAATGTTTGCATGTTTCATTAACTGAAAGGTTTTAAACTTTAGGCATAAATTTTAAGGCATACTCAACTTTCTCATTGGACAGCGTTATGTTTATACACCTTGCAATAACCTATTTACATGTCTATTGATCTTCGGATCACGCTAAAATACAGTAATGTCAGCTGTCAGAACACATGCTTTGAATAGTCTCAGAAAGATTTAGTTTTTGGAAATCCAAGGATTTTTTTTGTAGAACGGGAACAAAAACAACCTGCTTCATTGTGACTAATATAAAAGGGTATCCTGCAGCCAAGGACAAACAGGCCTTCGCAGCAGTGGCGTGGGCACAAAAAACATTTGGGCAAGCCTGTGAAAAAAACTGCATAGGCCTCATTATTTTCTTTTTTAAGTCTACATTTTCCATGTTCAAAATCTACTAAAGTGATACCAAAAAGAAACAACAAAAGTTTACCTTTCTTTACCACCAGATCAGAAACACAGACTTGACATAATAGCCTCTAACAGGCATTAAGCAGGTGTAACTGTGATGAGCCTCAGAGAAAAAGATATCGGTCTTGCCAAGGATACTATTCCACAGCTGTTGCTAAAAACACTTGATGATTTTCCTAATGTTCCTGTATCAACAGGGAGTTTCATTGATAATGCCTGCTGCCATGAAGCAGTGACATCCCAGTAAATTTTTCATGCTTAGCTATGAGCTGCTCAGTGATTTTAAGGATTTTGACAATATCAACATCGGTGTTATCTCTCAACCTCATGAAGTCGGTCTTGAAGATTTCAATCTGCAGAGTAATGCAGCACGTTTTAGATAACATTAAAGACTGCAGTTCAAAGGTTGCTCTGAATTTTTTTTTTTATGACTTTAGAAAAAACAAGAAACTTTTTTTGGTTTAAAGCTGCAAAGGTAAGTAAGTCCACTGTTCCAACAATCACCAGCCCTGGTTTGGTTGAAATAAATCCTTAATTTACCAAGTTAGATGTAAAAAACATACTGTTATTCCCCACAATCTCTCTGCCTGCTGGCCGCCGGCTGTTCACAGTCCTGTAACATCTCCCTCCACTACCAGGTGTCACTGTGTCTTTCAGCTCAACTGCCAGTTTCTGCCACTAGAGACTGCAGACTGAGCTGGTGGTGCATGCTGTGCACTACATACAATGAGCTTAACAAAAAGAGAAGTACTTCTATTTATGACATTATTAAATACATACCTTCAGGATTAATAAATACCCTGGTATACTGTAATACTGCCCCAGCCAACTAGTTAAACTTTCAAATCCAGAGATTTTGGTTGGGGTGCTTATGTTGCTGTAGCTTCATGAATCTAGCATGTTTGTTGTGAAAGTTGCAGTGTGCATAATTTCTTTAAATACATATCTGCATATGAATGTAGAATATGCAGGAAACGCTCTCATTTCTGTTTGTAGTCTGAGTAATTTTGAGCGATCTCGGATGAGTGGCAGGTAAACAGTCTCTGTTGAGTGGCAAAACACATTCGCAGAAATGCAGTCTCTCTAGAAGACAGGCTATTGGCTATTTTTCTACTGTCTACTGCCTGTATACGCAGATATTTGTTGTAGCAATGAGTCAAAATGAGCAGCACACAGAAGCAAAGTCTTGGCCTTGATATGTGCTTGCGAAAACATTATACCTTTTTCAAGATTATAGTGTCCTTACACTGCATGTTCTAATGTCTGTCTTGACATGCATGACATGTCATGACATTCACCCCCCGACTCTATTTCCCAATGTGACAGAAGCACCGTTAAACCCACACACAGCGCTGGGTCCAAATCTAGGCGCTTAAGCATTTTCAGAATCCTCTTTGGAATTCCCTCTGCTAGCATGTCAGCTGTTTCCACAAACCCAACAGCCCTCTCTCTTTTATCACGTCTTTGTTTATGGAGCGAACACACACAGCAACCACTTCTTGCAAATGTAAACTCAGTGTGAGCCTGTGGAAAATGCCTACAGGCCCTGCAAAAGACAGCATTTGTACCATACTGTACAAGATCCACTTGAATTGATCACCACACCGTCTGGAAAAGCAACAGGGTTTTCTTGAGATGAGTCGTGGGAACTAACACCAGTACAGATTGGCTGAATGGCCTGTAAAGGGCAAACAAATCTGATGGTGGCCCTGCAGACTCTGGAGCAGCTGTGGTGGTGGCTGCAAAGTCAGCAGCTCCCTCTCCGGCTGTTTTAGTGTCATTTAAGCCAAATTCCCACTTTTATTGGGCATTTCTTGCTTCTTCAACCATAGTTTCTAAAATATCCTGTTATGGATATTTACTTCAATGTGTTAATTATCTAACTTAGTAGCTGCCAATTTTTTATTTTATTGCAAAATCTGAACATAACAACCTTGACCCATCTTGCACTTGATGACAGACAATACACATTAAAATTTTCTGTGAGCTGTAAATACACCACATCTAAGCCTAAGAAAAAAGATAATGTTATCTCTAAGCGATACACTGCGGAGGGCTCTCTCTCCGACGGGGACGATGCAGCCTCTACCAAAGTGTAGTGTGACAGTCAACAGCACTTAATCTGCTGTTTTGTGTTTTTATTGTTTTTTTCCTTTTATGTGCTAATTTACACAGTTGGTTTTGTAACTTTTTACAAATATATTGCTAATATTTGGGCCATTTCTCATTAAGTTGCTAATTGCCTTCTTCCCATGTTTTTGAAAGAAATAAAGCCACACTTTGAAGTGCAGCAGTGACCCAGACATGGGTGGGATACCTCACCTTTCAAACCTAAAGTCTCACTCGCAGCATGAGGTGATAATCCCAAAATCCCAGTAGATACATTTTACTGTTTTCTTAACATGCTGCTGTTATCCAAAGGGACGTCAGCAGGACACAGTGGCCGGGCTGTACTGTAATAAATCATGTTTTTAAAAAAAGGTTTAGACTAACCAGGGAGGATGTGTTTGTGGTAGTGGGGCTATGAGCCAGTCCCAGTAACTCCTCCTTCAGGGCACTGGGTAGCAGAAGAAGCTCCATAGTGTACTTATCATCCCTTTCCTCCACAAAGGACTTGAACGCTCGTTTCACCGCAGGCTCTCTGTCACTCGGTAGACTTCGCTTCTCCTGGAGCGGACACAAACACACAGATCTTCAGTAAGAAAAATAGAGTTGCTGTGAAGACTTCTCAAACTAATAGATTTAAGGCCAAAGTACATAAAAGTGGCAAAAATGCGTGAGATCACAGATTATTAGTATGCTACCTGAAATAATGCTACAAATTGCTGAACTCTGCTCTGGGCCATCACGACGGGTTCAGCCCGGCCCAGCAACCGCAGGCGGCCCGGCTCAGGCACCACAACCTCAGCACTTGTGTCTCGTATGAGCCTGTCCAAGAAGAGGCCCCGGGCACCAGCGAAAATACAGTGCATGTCCACCGGGTACCGCTCTTCTTTCTGCAGCTCTGGATCACAGAGTCCTCGCACATATTCCTGCACCACAAAGACAAGAAAAAACAGTGTTGAGACTAATTATTAAACATGACTGCTGCTTTCTGTAGCTCGACAAACAAGCACAACAAAAGCACACATTTACAAAATAATATAAAAACCACAGAGGCCAAACAGGACTTTCCAGAGTACAAGAATTTCAGTGAAAGGTTTTTTTTTGATTTTGGCAAAATTCAGAATGAAGCACATTAAACAAAATTACACATTTCCTTTACAGAGCCAGTGCCAAAATTGCTTTTATCAGTGTTCCTGCAGCTTAAGGCGAGTTAGATTTAAGACTTTTAAAGACTTTAATGGCACTTGGAAAGCAGTTTAAGACTATTTATACTTATAACCAAAATTAAAGGATAGTTTTGTTTTGCCCATATGTTAATTGTAACATAAAACGTGTTTTTTTTTGTCGAGAGAAAAAGTTTGATTATCTAAAACAACTCTTTTTAGAGTAGAGCACATGAAAGAATTATCATAAAAGATTATTTTTGGTTTACCCACAGAAGTGGAAATTTCTGTCATTTATGGACAGTTTTTTAGGCAACTTTGTGTTTCACACTCTGCACGCGATATTCCACTGCTTAAATTCCCATCAGGCGAAGTTCAAGAAGAGGAATTTATGAGATTATCTAACAAAAAATAGACGTTGCCAATTATTTTGAGATTTTTACAACACAATGTCAGAAAAAAAATCATTTCACACCATGCATGAGCATTTTTATGATTTTTGAAAAAGTAATTTAAGTTAAGTAATTTACTTAAATTACGTAATTTAATTTAAGTAATTTTAATACAAATTAAAGGCCTTGTTTTTAGATTAATGGATTGAATTAAGAATCTGCAGGAACCCTGTTGTATGTGCTTGCTTGCTTGCTTGCGCACACACACACACACACACACACACACACACACACACACACACACACACACACACACACACACACACACACCGCATCTCTCTGTAAAACAGTAGAGTTGACACGTGCTGAAACTAAACACTCCCCACATTAATTTAGGGAATCTCCTGGCCATGGGAAATGTCTGGATGAATCAGCTGCAGGTGGGTGTGGTAACTTCAGAAACAGATACTGTGTCACATTTCTTTCACATTAGTGTGTAAAAGTACATGCAGACACACACAACTCAATACTGAGAAAGTAAAATGACTCAGTGGCACAGAAAGAAAGGAAGTCAGATTTGAGAGCGAGCCAGATCACAAATATTTGGGTGCGGCTTTAAAAATCGAATGACCAATAAAATGAGTTGGGATTTCCGGTAGTAAAATACAGCACACACCAATCAAACAGAACACAAGTAGCTCCAGTAATTAATGGTCAGACATAAAACACAGTGATAGTCTTTTGGCTTTATTTCAATTGAACAAATCAACGTGTAAGTTATCAAACCAAAGTTATGTGTTTGGAAAGAAACTAATCTGACTATAAAAACTTTCCATATCAGTGATGCTACATCTAACCGGGGCCTCTGAGACCTAAAAGCAAGTTTCATACACATTTTCACAAATTTTCAATGACTTTTATATGATTTGAGGCAAATTTTTAAAACCATTATTTTCTGAAATGACCGCAGATACTCCTTATTGTTTTTCCCCCCATTACTATATAACAGCTTTTTTAAATAATGGATGATATTTAAAAAAAAATGAATATTGAATATTCATAATAACTGAATATTTTATTATAACTAAGGGGCTGTTGGTTATTTATGAGGTCAGGAGGTCGTGCAAAAAGGGGGAGTGGCACGTCAAGTAATTTTTTAAGCACTTTGGGGGGACTTATGTTTTATATTTTATTGATTATTTTTTAAAGAAAACATTTGACCATTTTTAAAGAAAAAATCTGGCAATCTTTTTTTTTCATTAATTTTTTTTGGTGATTTTTGTAGAAAACATGACTTCATTTGGATGAAAAAAACCTACATTATTTATCACAGCCAGAAACTGTAAAAACAGAAATTATCGTTGAATTTTTAAATTTTCCGACAGCCCTTACAGGTTTGGGAGCCAAAACTCCATGACTTTTAAAAAATTTTCCAGGCCTACAATTTTTGCTTTTTGAAAATTCCATTTCTTTTCCAGTCATGACTGTACCAACCCTGTAAAAGCTACTTGAATCACTCACCCCATTTAATATAGCCAAATTAGACTACAAAGTAAAACATGACATTTGGGTACAAGAAGCAAATACTTAGGCTGCCAGCCATTGATTCATTTTCAATAAAACTGAATGCAGTCTGTCACAAACTGTGTTGCGCTTCTGTAAGTCAAGCAAACAGCTTTTCATTGCTGACTTGCTGATGCTGTGACAAGCAGCTTCAAACTGCGGCAGAGCGTAGAAGGAGAAAATAAAAATCCAGACAATTTTCAATCACGTGCAGCATTTTTTCTTGTGGTCAAAGTTAGACGCAAACTTGTGAAACTACATGATGAGAAAGCTTGTTATGGGAATCATGGCAGTGATTTCCCAAACTAGAGGAACATAACTTACGGTTATGCAGGAAGCCATATTTGACTCCTGTGTCTTCCTAACATGAGCTGAGCAGACTGACTGTAAAATTACCATTTCCACATCACATTCTCGGTTGACTGGCAGAGCTTGGAACAGCTGGTTACGGGGGGAGCGACTCACGCACTAAAGAGAGACTCATGACACAAGATGCAGAAGTGTGACAGATGCTCTTTCATGGGAAATCACACAGGAATAAATAAATGCAACAGATGCTATTTTGCATGCTTTAGTGTAATATCTAATCTCTAAATGCATCTTGGGCCCAGATGCCTTTTAAATTGACTGTTTGTGAAGTTAACTTTAGTGTGAAATTTGAGGATTTTGAACCAAAGAGGAAAACTGGGTGCCTCTGAAACGATCTGATGATGAAGCTCAAACTGAAGACATAAAGAAATATTGCCTTTGCAAGACTACATGATAGACAACTACTGTCATCACATGCTTATTATGTATCTTGCTGTCTGATACAATTCAATAAATAAGCAGCAACATAACTTCCCATTTGGACATCCCCAGGATCCACAAGTCCTGCAAGATGGTAGTTTGTGGTGAGAAAATATTTGTTTGGAAATAAGAGTTGCGCAACTGTTACTAGCACAATACATGGCCCTTGGTATCTAATCCCTCACAACAAGAGGCGTTAATTGAGTAAGAAAGTCTTACAATGTGTTGTAATATCTGTACACATGTTGCCAAAAATGGCAAAATAAGTTTTCAAAATGCTGCAATGTATCATATGATATCTTGTGATTTATCAATATATTATGTTTGCTTCTCACTGGACTCTCAATAATTCCCTTTCTGTCACCTCGAGCTTTTGACCGTTTATGGTTGCTTGAAATTTTACCCTGTAAAACCTAAAGTGACATCACTTTTTAAATTTAATGTAGTTTTATCTAACTTTTTTCACTTCTTGTGCTGCTTTCAGAACCTTTCGCAAGTATTTAAACCTTTAAAGCCTGAGCAAATTCATGCCTTTTCTTTTAAAACATGGGGAAAAGGCAATGAGCCACTTGGTAATAAAATGTTTCACAAACCGTTAGAAATGTCAAGGGAAAAAAATAAAAAAGCTAGGGAAAAACTACATTTAGAATTATCACAAATACATATTTAAAATTTTGTTACAAAATTATTATACATTTTCCAAGCACTTTTTCAAGGTCATTTCCTTATTTAATTTGATCTTTTTGTTTTTCTAATTTTAAGGTAATTTCTAGTATTTCTTACTAATTTCCTGCTAATTCTTGGGTCATTTCTCCTTTCAATGCTTACTGCCATCTTGCTATGCTTTTAAAAGAAATGAAGCCAATTTGCTCTGGTTTCAAAGAGTAAAATGCTGGCAAAACAAAGTGCTTCTTGCTAGTACGTTTTATCTTTGCTCAGTAGTATGATAAAAATAAAAAGTATTCTGTCAATTTAAACTTCGGTTTTGCACATAATGATGGAGGGTGGACAGCGTCAAGTACTTCCGTGTCCACATCATTGAGGGCTTGACTGGGCACTGTATACTGACTCATTGGTGGGAAATGCAAGGCAGAGAGGAAATTACGGGTATTTGGAATTTCTACTGAAATTGTATGAATAAGATTTCAGGTGACAAATAAATTGGAAAAAAAAAGTTCTTAGTTGTAGCCTCCTAGAAACCTCTCTTACAGTGGCTGTGCTGTATTTTGATATAGTCTCTAATAATTAACACAATAAGTGCATTTTGTTTCAAAGAATTATAGACATTTATTTAACAGTAATCAGTTCAATAATCACGTTTCACAATCAAAGAAATCACAACAAATTTGCTCAAGGATCAAAGTTTTAAAGAAAACTGATGTCACTCCAGTTTTCAAAGAGTTAATGATCGGTCTTTACCCATAGGTGTGACTGTGTTCATGACCGCATTTTAAGTGTAGACTGTTGGCCAGCGACAACTCTCAATACGTTGGCAAAACGAAATGTTATGATATTTTTGATAACACACTACAATATCGCTATTGACATTGTGGTATGTTATCAAAATGGTGATATATTAGGAACGTTATGACTACTCTTGCTTGCACAGACTATCTAAACTAAATTAAAGGTGGGTGATATTATTTCCAAGAAAAACCCTTTGTACCGCTGATGTGGTGGCTATGAGGGAGGAAGCATTCTTTATGATTCGTAATTAATGTTATATCTCCAGCCTACAACTTCACCAAAATTAACTTAAATTGTACACAGCATATTATCGACTATAATACATATATATATATATATATATATATATATATATATATATATATATATATATATATATATATATATATATATATATATCAGAGGCAATTCTGTATAAATCTAGGGATGCATTAAAGCCTAAAGCCCTCTATATAATTTATTGCTCCCTTATACTTCTTTATTTGTTTTATTGTGTGGAATTATGGGGTCAACCTTAAAGAAGACAACAAAATCAGTAGTCTTACTATAAATACGAGTCAGGAGTGTCATAATAATGAACAAATTAACTGTTTTTTAAAATCCGAAACTAGAAAACTGAATTAAATTGAATTCCATATACTTCATTTCGAACATTAAAAATAATATAATCATTATATCAAAAATATATATAATATAATAATAATAATAATAATAATAATAATAATAATAATAATAAAACACTATGCATATTAAAGAAAAAAAATATACTGTGCATATATAATCAATTTTCAATAAGCAACATTAACTCACAGAATGAGTAGGAGGATGCAAAATGCTTGTTTATGTAGTCCTACTCCTGTTCTCTTTTATTTTTAATGATATGTTATAATATAAAATAATGCAAATAATGACCAGAGCAAAAGCAAATTCACTCTCAGAATGTATGCAAATATTTCTTTTAGTGTTTCTGTTGTTGGGGTTTAAAATGTGCAACAATGTGGATATGAATGTGTAATATGTATGTAATGTATATAATGTGCAACTGATTTTTGATTTTCAAAAGAAGATTTTTTTTCAGGGTTACAAGTCTAACTAATATTTTATCCTTGAAAGAGTAATTTAAATTGTTAAGAATTAGGGGTTGATACCGAATATTAGTACTTAATGAGACAAAAAACCAATATTGTTTTAAACATTTACAATAAAAATTAAAATATTTCTGTCGAAATCAAACTCCAACACAAACCTTTGTCTTTAGCAAATGCTTAATCAGAACTAAAACTTTCAGCATCGTATACAGCAAGTTCCCTGCAACTTTTTTTTAAAAATAAACTTCAGTGAAAATTAATTTTAAAAATAAACAAATAAAAATAGCTCCCTGAGGTTTTACAAAGAAAACGTTCTTCCCGTGCTGACACTTTCGCTGCATGTATTGCAGACTTCCTTCCCTGGTGTTTTTTCATTAATTAATTTAATCGGCGACCAATAAAACACTGATGCAGACAAAATGCTAAATATCGGCTCTGATAATCGGCCAGCCCGTTTACCTGTCGACCCCTTTTTTCTGTGTGATGCCTGAGTAAAAACCACTCAACTAATCTGAACTTTGTGCCACAGCCTTTATAGGCCAGTAAAACACAAACAAAACAGGAAATATCCAGGCCATATCTATTCACAATACGACATCCTCTCCCAGCTCTGACGTTTTACATGTTAGATATGAATTGTGAGATAAAAAATTGCAGACACAGGTGCCAATCACCTGACACTGATGCACCTGTGTGTGAGCCACGAACAGGCAGACAGCTAGCCAGTGTGGTGGCTGTTTTATCTTTGGTAAAAATCAACTGTGTGACGGCGGAGTGTTGGTATATCTATATAAAATTAAAACAGCACAACAGGAGCTCACCTTTGCCTTCGACACGTCGTCTCTGTTTCCTCTGAGCTGCAGCCATATCTGCCGTGATGTTTTGCTACCGTGCGGCTGTCCCGTGTGGTCCAGCAGACCGATAATGGTGAACGCTACTTTAAAAACCTGCTCCACTCGAGGTTTGGCACATTTCAGCTCGTCTTCTTTATCCTCCAGCACCGTGAACTCGTCCACGGTGGGGGCCTCCGGCTGCTGCCTCGCGGCGGACGCGGGGAGCCTGCTGGTCGGCTGCTCCGGGCACGTTAGCTCGGTGACTCGTCTCATCCCGAGGAGGGGCCGCGTTGTTGACATTCCGCCTTCTCGGTCTGACCGTCGCTCCCGACCACCACGTCTCAATATTCAAACCCGTCGGCGTTGTTTGGAGCCTTTGGCGTGTTCATGGTCCCTTTTTGTGTGTACTCCGGAGCTACGAGGCGACGTTTTCGGCGTCTAACGACATGAACACAGAGGAAGAGCTAGCTTAATAACTCGGAAGCCCCGAGTGACGTATCCGGAAAGTCCCAGTGATTGCGTCATCAAAACACGACAGTTGAGCGTGCTGCTCTTTCAGAGCGATGCTTATCTGCAGCAGTGGAAGAGCTGTTTATATGTTTTTAAGAAAAAGACAAAAATTACCACCTTTAAGTACGAGTAGACTAGTGATAGTCAAAAAAATCCAGATTTTTCAAAGAGCGATTTTTTCTATTATTATATATTTAATTAGCGCATTATTTTAGCTGCAATTTATATTCAGAAAATTAAATATGTAAAGAAAAGTACACCACTTTTAAAATGGTCTAGATAAATATCTTAATTTAAATATATGTGTAATAAAAAAACTAACCCGAACTATTAATAATATAATAACTAATCAAATAATGTAAATAACGTTTAGGGCATAAATAAACAAATACATACATTAATTCACTCCCAGAATGTGTTCAAACTTTTTTTTTTTTTTTTAGTACAGGAGAGTCAGTATAATTATTTTGTATGAAAAGCTAAATAGGAGATCAAAAGGAAATGCATTCCTGTTGTTGGGGTTAAAATGTTAAAAAGGTTAAAATGTGGAACAATATTAATGTAAATTTAAATTGTGTGTATATCATTTTTTGGTTTTCAAACATTATTTTTGAGGGTTAAAAGTCTGAATGACTTTTTATTCTTTAAATGCTCGTTTAAATTTCTAAGAATGTTGGACAGGTATGTATGTATATATATATATATATATATATATATATATATATATACAGTATATATACAATTTCTTAAAGAATGAGAAGTTATCAATACATATTAATATTCTCATTATTTTCGCTACAATTTATATTCATCATAATATTAAATATTTAAAGAAATAATCCTCATATACCACTTTTATAAATTCAGATCTAGACACATCACATTTTCATAAAACAAAATAAAACTAAAAAGTGTGTAATAAAAAACTTTATCACTAATTCAGTACACCCTGTGAAACTTAATCACAGGGAAGCTTTTTGGATCCATCATCTGATGCTTTTTCCTGGCCTTAATGAGGACATTGGTTTCACATGTTCTGTGATTTCTGTCTCTCTCTCTCTCGTGTGTGTGTGTGTGTGTGTGTGTGTGTGTGTGTGTGTGTGTGTGTGTGGTTTGTGGTATCTGATTTTATGTTCTCTTTGTTTTGTCATTATGGTTTGATATTCATTGTGTTTTACCTGTCATTTTGTTATCTGAGTTATGTAATGACTTCCTATTAGTTCCTGCAGCTATGTAGGTGGGGCCATATCTATAATGCATATGTTTTTAAAGCCCTAACGAAAACTTGCAGTGGTTTTTAATGATTTAGCCACTACAACTATAATTCCTCCACTTTTATCCCGTTTTTCACACTTTTAGAGTGCCTGGATTTCCTTCCTGTTTAAACCCCAGTGTGTGTTTATATTTGTGTCTACTTTTTTTTTTCTTTTTTCTTTTGTATGTTTGGTTTTATACAATTGTACCACTGTTAAAGTAATGATTTGTACTTACTTGTGTCAGTATATTGTAAGATAGCAGAGAATGGATATACTCAAGTAACTTTAAATTGCACCCAAGTGAAGTACTTGAACAAATAAAGCCTACTGACTCTCCACCATTGCTTATCTGTTACGGTGTTGTGAAAACTATCAAAATAAGACGCACAGTCGTATATTCTTACGACATAAAAACCGCAGATAAAGATCCTGTGATATGAGGCTGTAAGTTTTCAAGAACCATCGGTAGGCGTTAAAACGGCGTCTATGTGAGAATATGAGCAGCTGATGGCTGAATCAGATAGTCAAAGTGAGTGTACAGCAGTGCAGGCCCCGACAAGCCAAACAATCCAAAAGCATTACAGTGCAGCATGAGTCAGCAGTTACATCAGCTATGGATTTTATTTTTCAGCTCGGATGTCACGGTGGGACTACATTTGGTAAGTGGGCAACTGTCCCTGGGACAAAAAACAACAACAAAACCAAAAAAAAAAAATAAAAATTGCTGCTGGGTTTTGGTTATCAGATTATTTGCACATTTGCATAAAGTAAAATATCGGCAAAAATGTTTCATGCAAAAGGCTGAATTTGTATCTATTGCTTGCAGACGGACCCTGTCTCAAAATGTAGTTGGTAGCACTTTACGATTTTTTACGATAAAATTGATACATATTCTTATTGAATTGTGTTTAATCAAATTACAAATAAACACAGTTTATGTATTTTTTCCAGCACAGGTGTGAGCCAAATAGTTGTGCTTAACTTAATGGAAAATGAAGGTGTTATCATTTTTATCAGACAATGAACTCTGGAGAAGTGCACAAATGTGAAGATAAAATTCATGGAATTAAAGAAAGATTTTACTCCAGTGCCAAAATAAAAGCAGCTGTGTGTTGAAAAATGTGTTATTTCTGCTTTTGTCAAAAGTTACTTGCCCAACTTTAAAGGAAAGAGTGGGAGGATGAGTGAAGCTGTTGCCAGGCTGGTAAGTGCCATCCCACATGTTTTATTCACTCAGGTAAACAGTATCACAAGGTTGAATAAAATATCTTTTTTTTTGTAAAACCACATCCTTCAATAAAAAAATCAGAGCTCAAAAGCTCTGTATCACTCGGCTGACACACCTACACTAACAGTAGGCCAACACAAAGTCTCACCGCCCATCTTTTTCCAGCCTCACCATCACTCGTGAACCGTTTGGGCCATGACAACATTTGACCCTGCTGGCTCGAAAGGGTTTAAAAATCGAACTGTATCATGTATGCACTTTTGAAGCCATCATCACACTCATATAACAAAGCTACAAGGAATAAAACATGGAGAATAGAAGACTCTATGCATATACATCCAATACAAGTATTTATAATAAAGTCAAGCTTTCAGTCACCAGACCTTCAGCAGGGACAACGTTCAAAATTACAGTGAGTGAGAAGAGTCAACTTGCTGCTGAACTGTGATATTCTGTTTCTTTAGCCATGTTGTTACCATGAGCAAGGTGGAGGGAACACACATCCAAAAAACTTTTACAGGTGCAGGATCAAAAAATCAAACTAAGGCAAGAGTCAGACAGGAAATCTGCACTCTGTATGAAAAGCTTCCAGTAATTTATAATTCTGCTTCATTTCCATTCAACAGAGATCTTCGTCAGGCGAAGATCGACTGAGTAAATAATTAATGTAGCTACTGTGACATCACCTATTAGTTTTTGAACTCCTGTTTCATAAACTAATAGATGATGTCCATCTTTTTTGGAGCCAGAAGTGATCATATTTGGGTGAGAGGCATGTGCTGTGGAGGCGCTCCTCTTTCAATTGTATGTATTGCACAGTGACACCTTGTGGTGGAGGGAGAAGTTATAAGACTTTAAACAGCCGGTGAGCTTACTAACCAGATTACTAGCAAGAGTAACTAAGATAGTTTGGGTGAGTTTTATTTTTTGTCTGTTGAGTTTGAACGTTTATGATGAGCTTATGAAGCAATTAAGCCTCGTCAGTCTTTTGTGACAGAAAGAACGTAGAATTCAAAAGGTGTATAGCTGTATTTCTTTTATATACAACTATAAAGAATATTACTTTTCTTAACATTTCATGGGTTTCTATTGTGTATTTATTTATTTTTTTAAAAATGTCTTACCATTGTGGTGCTGTGTTGCTTTAAGGTTACATACAATAATCATAAATCATAATCCATACTACAAGCAGTGGTGTAATATTGTGTGACAAAGTATTTGTCACATTACTTTTGCCTTTATTCCATTACAACATGTAAATAAAATGTATACTTTTATTTCACTTTCACCTAAACAAATTTGTTGCTTGCTTCAAATTAGTGAAAGAAGGAGGCGAAAGGAAGGGACAGATGGATGGATTAAGGAATGGGAGGGAAGGAAAAACTATATTTTACTTGTTAAATCCTTGTTTTTCTTAAGTGAAAAGTAACCTAGGCTCTATTTTTAAGGTCATGTACATGTTACAAAGAGATAAAAGTTTTAAAATCTACCCAGACCAAACACAAACTGACAGACAGGAACAAGCAGTAATATGCGTTTGAAGTAGTACGTCAGAGGCATCAATACATGGACAAAGTTACACACTGGCACCTCGTTTGTGTATACTGACTCACATGAGGACCGGGCAGAATAAATTGAAGAAATAAAACATTTTCATGCTTAAACACATAGGTTAGTAAACATAAGATGTTCTAATGCATTGCATTGCACATTACTTAAATGCATTCATAGAATATATGTATGGGCCTGCCAGCCATGTGAGGAAAACAAGCCATTGATGCAACTGTCTGTTTTCCAACCTGTTATCACCATCAGTCACTAGATGGTGCTGTAAGCCTCAGAATGGTACCTGAATCTGAGCTCTCCTCTGTCCGTGCTCCCTGATGACACTGAGTAATATCGACCTAAAGATGTCTCAAATCAATAATTTTCATTATTTGAGGTCCAGATGCAAACAGCAAAGGAATATTGTCTTTATTAAAGTTCATTGTGTTGTAATACTGAGAGAGACAGAGACAGAGTTGACAGCAATATCCACTATTGCACTGCACTGCTTAGCTTTACTGTATTTTTAGCAGTGGTTGGTGTGAGCTTGTCAGTCTGCAGCGTTGTTAAAATCCTGCCAGTGGCTTTGTGCTGAATACATTACACTTATCAGCCACATTTTGTGGATGAGAGTGGCAGAAAAGTGCAGTATTAACTCATCATGATCCAAAATGAAAGCATCAAGGAAAACACAGCAACCATTTTACAAGTAATAAAAGTCAAATTCAGGTTAAGCTGTTGTCAGAGCAAGTATTACAAAGTCTGGTCCACCAGAGAGACAGGGTGAAAACTCGCCCACTGCCTCTGTGCTTCACCAGGGGGCTCCATACTGCAGCCACAGATATGTGAGTTGGTGTGTGAACAGCTGTGACTGCCACCTGTGAGGTGAAAGCAACGCTGACCTGCGACACATGCTCCTCTTTAGTTGCACACGACTTTGTGTGTGTATGATGGAGATGGACAGAGAGAAAGTGTCAGGGACAGAGACAGACAACAGTATCTCGGGGACCACTTAGTTAAAATGGCCTCGCTACATGAAGTGAAAACCCAGTGGAGTCCGTGTGAGTTGAATTTTGCAGTGATAGTTTGGATATCCAAAGGAAGATGCAAGCGTGAGCCTGTGAGGCAAAAGTAGGTCTTAGATCTTTATTAATAATTACTTAAATTCTGGCTGCACTTGAAAATGAATCAAAAAGCAAATATAGCCCAAGAGAAGAACATTAAAGAGAGCCCAGAGGAAGCTGACATTATTTATTTGTGTATGAATCAACCTGTAAGCAAAACACTTCACCCCTCATGTTCACAGAAAGTGTTTCAGAAGCAGCACATCTTTCAGGAGTTTGTTTTTCAGCAGCCACTTTTCCAATATTGTTTTGTTGACATTTTAGGAGTTTTACAAGCAGTGAATAGTTCATTTATGATCGATGTGGTTGTGGATATCTTCTGACTTGTTTTAATTACTGTACCAAGCATGCTGTGTTGCCTTTATTTTGTATTTGTATGCAAAAGGAAAAATCATAGAATTCCTTATCTGGTTTTAACAGAAAAGAAATGACGCTTTAAGCTGTTGTCACATGAATATTGACTCTGTCTCCCATTCACTTTTACTGAAGCATTAAAGATGTACAAATTCAAGGGTACTTTTCCTGGAATCTCTGGCTCTGGCGGATTCATCGTCAGACCTCATATTTGTTCAACTTTGATTGGGTGGATGTGCTCGGTCAGCCAATTAAAAAACTGCTGCACTGCGTTTGGAGATAGAAAAGTTATTGTTCTGGGAAAGTTTCGCATAATTCCTCAGGAATTAGCACCTTAAGAATTAGCACCCCCGGTGGTTGAGTTAGATCTAGAGCAGACTAATGCGTCTACATATTACGCTTGAGGTATCTATCTGTGTCTGCTGTTCTGGGAAGGTGCTACCACGATGTCAACACAAGCACATGGCGGGATAACGCCGCACCTGGTTATGTTTAGGCAGCAAAAGCACATGACGACCATTGCAAGGACATCAACAAACGTACATGCTGCCACAGATGGTTAGGTTTAGGTAAAAAAGGCACATGATAAGGTGAAAAAAAAAAAGATCACATTCAGAGGGGAAGCCAACACCAGAGTCCTGCATGAAAGTCCAGGGTTTGTTGGATCCATCATCCGCCTCTCCCTCCCACCCTGCAGGCACCCTTGTGCTCCTTATATGATGCCGTTACTGGAACCATTTCAGCCCGTTCCAGTTATCACCCAGATGCAACAGGTGCTGTTTGACCATTCACATATCTTGGATATGGCAGGTGCTGTCCGGTCGATCGACAGCATATAATAACACCGCTAACAGTTGTATCTGGCTGCATTGTCAGCCGGGTATATGATATGGATGGGAAAAGTAGCTTTTGGCGAAAGGATCCTATGCCGAAATTCCAAAAGCTACAGTATTTGATGACTTCTGAATGAGCATGGGCTTAAAAGTTCACTTAGATATTGTATTGTTCATGCTCGCTCACTGTCACACTGTCATGATTTACTGGAACACTTGAATACAACTGAAACATCATTAATGGTATTAGTAACACCTGTGCTATAACCATCTGCTGTTTTTGTTTTTCTTTTGTGTAACCTGACTCACCATTACTCAGCTGATACACTCACGCCAATGCTATTTGCTGCCACGGCTCCTTCCAACATCACAACCCCCTCATTGCTACAAATGGTCGAGTCCTTGACATTTGTGTCAGTGACTGAGAAGCTTTTGCTACGTCTGTAAAGACAAAGTCAGAAACCCAGAAAGTGATCATTAAATATAATTCCAAAACTCAAGGGACTCAAGAGATTAGCAAACATTAACGAGTGATTTTCACCCTACAGAGATGCAAACTTCTCTAGCAAAAATAGACTTGATGCACAGAGATTCAATGAAAGAGCTGTGAGTGAGACACGCTGGCAAACAAGCCAGGATGGAAGCAGATCAGCTCCTGCAGCGAATGCGATTCAGACATAGTGTGACTTATATTTAGGCAAAACGTATATAGGATGTGGAGTAACTACATTTACTGCAGTTTGCCTTGGCTATGGTTGGACTTTGTTGTTACTGCAATTTTTGCGCCCTATTGTCTCTAAAAAAGAACAAGATCGAACAAACCAGGAGATTTTGTCACAAGATAGATAGATATCCAAAGGTTTGATTTCAGTCATAATCCAATTTTAACCAAAACTGTAGGCACAGGCATCTAGTAAAAATGTTTCTGGTTGCAGAAAAAAGATTACATCATCTACATATAATGTTATTTAAGTGTGTATCCCATTTGGTTTTTAAATCAGTTACACATGAATTATTTCTAATTCTAATGGGAAGAATTTCAATACATATCAAAAACAAATATGCTGATTGGGACAGCTCTGAGCTAGGCTGCTAGCTAGGGTGACAATATTAGATAAATATCCATGATTTATTATTTTACTAGTTAGTTGATCATACATTACCATCAATCTTTATATGAGGGTTTTCCTGAAAAAAAAGGGAAAAAAAGAGCTTTTTAAATTAACTCCCATCCTATGAAAACGATTGCTACAAATCATTGTAAAATAGCACAACACAGCATGAAATGGGAGAAAATTTCCATGAGTGAATAGTTGGACCATGTAGAACCATAATTATTCTCCACATTTTTAAAAAAGATTTAAATAAACATATTATTAGAATTACTGTAGTGATCCTGTGAACTTTTGTCTTTTTCATTTTATTTACTTTAAGCTATATTTTTTTTGTGTGAGATTATATTGTTATGTCATCAGTTTGTGATTTGTGTTTTGTATTATTATTGTTCGCTTGTAAATAGAAATAATATAAGAAAAAACCAAACAAACTGTAGGCTAGGAACTGTAATGCGTGATTGTATCACAGCAGCACAATTTCAGTTACATCTTGGCAAACAGATTATATTCACTCTGTACTTTAATTTTATTTGAATTTATGCTATTTATAAGGACAACACACATTAATCAACATTTCTGTAAATGTGCCAGTGTTAGCCATCAGGGTAATTTTTAACTGCAGTTCTTTGGCAAGATGTTTTGAAACCTGTAAAATGAATAGATATGAATTGATCCAAAATCTTAACTTTTGCAATGATAGAGAGATAAGGGAGGGTCAGAAATAAAACAATACTACATTATGGACAGAAAGGAGCGATACATGTGTGAAAAGGAAAAAAAAAACTAAAGAGAGGGAAAAGCGAAATGTGTTGTGCAGGACTGCTGCGTGTGGTTTCTGGGCCTCATGGTGGGAGAATCGAAGGTAACACTCACAAAAAACACACATGCTCACACACAAGCACTCAACCACACCCGCCCACTTAACAAATTTATTTATGTACAGCTCAGCTAAAGCCTCCCACCCCCTCCAAACACAGCAACACACTGACTTTTCCCTCCTCCCTCTTTCTCTTTCTCCTCCTCCCTCTTTCTCTTGCAGGTCATGGGAGATAGTGAAGAGATAAATATTGCTGGCAATAAAAGGCCCGCATCATGAATAATAAAACAGCCGTAATCTCGACCAATGATTTATACATCTACAGCCTCTGATGGCCACACACACACACACACACACACACACACACACGGGCAGAGCAGCGAGTCACACGTTGAGCACTGTTAAATTGAGATGAATGGTGATGTAGAATGTGGGACTGGTGTTGGACACACACCCAAACAGTCACTTACCCATACACACACACACACACACACACACACACACACACACACACACACACACACACACACACACACACACACACACACACACACACACATACAGACAGACACCCGCCCACTTGTGTTAAAGAAGAACACAAGAGATTCATGCTGAAAATATGGAGACGTGGAAAAACACACACTCATCCTGGATCAGCGGTTGGTGAGAAGGCAGAGAGAAGAAAGAGGAACATTAACTGAGTCGAAAACAGGATGGCGGTACGATGGAGACCACAGAAGACGATAAGTAATGCTTACAAGGGCAAGTTTTCTCCTGCAGGTGTGTGCACCGCTGATGGCGCAGCATGGAGGTCACCATCACTGTCCAATGAATGACTTAGCTGTCATGTGACTTCATGTTTTACAGATCTCGGGGCTTAAAACGTCGAGGGATGAGCACAGGTTGAGATGCTTTTTCACCTGCTGTAAGCTGACTTGTTTGGCCACTTGGGGGCAGCAGAAACAAGCTGTTAACACAACACTGACATTTTATTACCTTTTAAATTCATAAGGCAAACTTGTTAGCAAACAATTGCTTATTTACGCGCCCAGCAGATATGGAAAAATATTAGCATTCGTTTGGAGTTGTGTTCCCAGCCACCTGATGAATGTAAATCAAATATTCACTCTTCTTTTAGCTGCATTTGTCTCTCCACCAACTCCGGAGGGAAATATCTTCCTCTATAGCTGTTAAATGCTCCAGTGTGCTCACCAAGTAGTCGCTAAGTTTGTCTGTCTACTTTTTGGAACTGGGTAAAAAGTGTATATGGTGGGTTCCTAGAGCTTTTTTTGCTGAATGAGACACTGAGAGAACGGTGAGAGTGGACAAAAAACATTGAGGCCGTGGGCTGAAAAACCAAAACAATAAGCTGAAAGATGCTAAAATGCCTCATGGAGCTTACTGGGACTGCAGAGTCGGGTGATAATTCTCATCAGATTTATAACTATGATACGCCTCTTTCTCATACAAGTATTTATTTAATTCACTGCCAATGTGAAATACTGATGAAAGCAGCTTTAACCCTTTAAAACCTGGTTTAGTCTCCTTGAGTTGCATCCAGACACTTCTCATAACCAATGTGCATTTTTGTAATGGCTTGATTTCTTCAAATTCAAAATCTGCGTGAAAGAGACATGGACCACGCGGAAGGACAGGAGTGCCCACAGACACATATGCACAGGGCCTCAAAGTTTGGTGCTACGCCCCTACATACAGTACATGCTTGGCACACGGGAGTACTTTCAGTTCTGCAAGCTTACCGCTAGATGCCACTAAATCCTTCACACTGTCAGAGGCCTGTTATGTGTTTGACACTTCTCAGAGAGACTCAGGTGTTTCTGATTCCTCTCCACCATCTGGCTCATCTGCAACTGTCCATCTTTAAAATGAGTTGAGTGCTGCCAATAAATGACACACACTGTCCTCTTTAATATATAATGCATGGTGAATTACTCTGCTTCATGTGTTTGTGTGTGCAGAGAAGAATCTATCAGTGGCTGCAAAAACACAAACATATTATCATTATTAGTCATTTATCACACCCTGATCTTCACCAACACACTGGCTCTCACTGTTGTGTTTTCTTTAATATTACCAAAGGTCTAATGTTTCTCTAACTATTGTTCAGTGTGCAGTGCATGCAGGTCGAAAATTAACTATCTGCGTGCACACACACACACACACACACACACACACACACACACACACACACACACACACACACACACTAAATTCTCCACTTTATTGCCCATGTAAAGGGGATTTGGTTGGAGGCAGGATTTAACATAAAAACACAATCTGAGGGATAAAAACAATAAAACACAAAACGAATCACCACAACATTTAACAAGCCTCGGGCAGGTCGAAGTAAAATACTGATTGTCAGTGTTAAATACAAAGTCCTCACAGAGACGCTTCACTTAAAAGTGAATAATGAGTTCCTGAATCTTTTAACCTGCTGTTTGTGAATGCTGGGTTGTTGATAACCATTCAGCGTGGGTCGGAAAACTGATTATTTTCACATATTTTATGCACCAGTGGTGTGATTTGTATGGAGGGATGACACTTTGGAAAAAAGATTTGAACTTAGTTTAACTGTGAAATGATCTGTAACTGAGAAAATTACATAATGGAATTTTAATTCTGATATAGCATGTTTGTCGTGATGTTCGCTGCACACAAACTGAAGAATCTGTGCCCAGATGGGAGAAGTTTTGATTGCAATTTATGGCTGTCATACATTTATAAGCAATATATATTGTTTAATAAATGGTTTATAACCATAGCTGTAGATTTGTATGGGACATGTCTCACTCACTATTTCAGACATTTGTGCATAAAAATTCACCAGAAAACAGGAAATTGAGTATTTGTCTGGTGGCAGATACGTAGGAGGATTGTATATGCGTTTCAGTGTTGAAGTTAAACCTGTACACCATTTGTTTATATAACACTTTAATGTAGTTATAATGAGAAATAAGAATATATGTCAAGAACTTAAGTTTGTTTTAAGAAGCATCTAACAGACAACAAATGATTGACAATATTATTATGCTGATATGAAAAATATGTTTTTACTATAACTTTTACCTCCCATATTAATTGCACAGATGTATTTATTTATAGATGCATTATTTTTCAAATGAGCAAATTCTATCCATTAATGAAGGCCATGAGAGGATTTAAAAGCAGCTTGTGAATATTTGTACATGTGTATAAACAGGTTGAGCAAAAAACTTTATGTTAAACGAAAAGAAGCTTTTTATTTTAACTTTAAAAAGTTAGTGTCCAGGCTGCCGTAAAAGTTTAAGCTGACAGAATTTGACAGGACAAGTTTAATGATTCAACTTGTCTTCTCAAATTCAGTCAAATTAAAAATTTAAGCCAGCCTCCACACCAAAATTTTAAAACGAGTTAAAACAAAGTTTCTTTTTTCTTTGTTTTTTTAAAGAGTATTTTTACAACTTACAGTACTTATAGTTACTTTTTTTCTCGACAATACACATTTGTTTTTGTTTTTTACATGTGTTATTATTGTGCAAATATTAGAGCAAACTGTTAAAAAAATATATTATTTAGCAAATTTCAAGCCATTTCAAAAAATAAATGGCACCTATGATTATAAATGAGTTATTTTCTATAATATACTGCTCATTAATGCTAAGTTGGATGGTTGAGATAAAGTGATGCTCCACTGGCTTAATGTTGAGATATAAAGCTAATTTTCTTTAACGGTGTAATAAAAAAACAGACTTATTTACCTTTCAAATAACTTCCTTTTGTAAGATGAAATGCTGCTGTTTTGCGATGCCAAAACTAATTAAATTCTTGATGCTTAAATTCTCAACCAAACCAACAGAAATTCCGTTAAGACGGGACAGCTGCTCTGCTCCGAACTGCCAATCCCTGCAAAAAAAACTGCATTTTAAAAACATAAAGCTAGACGCCATTTTGACTTCATGTTATATTAAGACTGTTGAATGCATCCAGCAGGTTTTCATGATGCTGCTCCTTTGATGTTGCATTTTTTGTTTTTGTTAGATACAAAAATAGACCAATAACACAAATTTTATTTTACTTCTATGTAGTATAAATCACACAAATTGTATCTTGCATTAGGCTCAGTAAGATCATTTCCTTAAGCTGTGTAGGAAATGACAGCTCCTTTTCATTCTCACCCACTCGTGGCCTTTATTCTGCTTGCTTTCCTTCTCCTCTGTCTCCTCCTCCTCCTCCTCCTCCTCCTCTTATCCTTTCCCTCCTCGCAAGCTGAAAAGAGACAAGAGGGACGAGACGAGAAAAGAGGTATTAGAGGGAAAGATGGCAGGAAAACATGCAGAACGGTAACGACGTGACAGAAAATACAGAGAGATTAATAATATGGTACTGTGGGATGGTAGAAAAAATAAGGAACGATGCAAAGATAATGGACACTTGAGAGAAAGAGGTTCACACATCATCAGTATGTGAACATACACATATTCAGACTGCCTCACATGCATGATAGTAGTATCAGATATTAAGTAAACCTAAAACAACAAAGACAAATTTGCCTCGTCATTCTGTCTTGTATTATTATCTCATTATTTTTTTGTTGAATTCCTGTCTTCTTCTCCTCTTCCTCTGCCCTGCTTCTCAATCTTTTCTAGCACCCCCCCCCCTTCTCCTGTATTTCTCGCCTATATATTCTCCCATATTAGTCTAACCTTACTGTTTTGCTTTTCACTTTTCGACTTCTCTCTAGGCCAGTGTTCACTTCTTTCTCCACTCTCTCGCCCTCTTCTCCTGCTTTGCATTTCTCTCCTATATGTTCTCCTATATTTCTCAATGTAACCTTCCTGTTTTTCATCTTCTTGCTTTTCACTCTTCAACTTCTCTCAAGCCCAGTGTTCATTCTCTTGTCTCTCTTTTTCTTTCTATCCTCCTCCTTTTCTCCTGTCTTGCATTTCAGTCCTATATGTTCTCATGTATTTCTTAATTTAACGTTCCCATTTTTCATCCCTTTTTCCCACTTCTCAATTTCTCTCCAGCCCAGCGTTCACTTCTTCTTTTTTTTTATCTCTCTCCTTCTCTCTTGTCCTCTTCACCTGCTTAGCATTTCTCTTCTATATGTTCTCCTATATTTCTCTGTGTAACCTTCCTATTTTGTTTTTATCCTTATCTTCCACTTCTCTCTAGCTCAGCATTTACTTATTTCTCTTCTCTCTCTTTGCCTCTCTTGTCCTCTTTTGCTGTCTTGCATTTCTCTCTATATGTTCTCCTATATTTCTTGACCTTCCTGTGTTTCATCCCCCAGAAGAGAGCAGGACAGGAGCAGGAGGTGTGTGAAGACTCAGCCTTCATCTAACCATCATCATGTCTTCCCTTTGCTTTTCACATTTCACCTTCTCTCTAGCCCAGCATTCTCTTTTTCTCATATTTTTTTCTCTCTGTCTCTCTCTCATCCTCTTCTCCTGTCTCACATTTCTTTCCTATCTGTTCTCTTATTATTCTAAATGTAACCCTCCGGTTTTTCATCCCCTTTCTTTTCACTCTTCAACTTCTCTCTAGCCCAGCGATCTTTCTCATCCCCCCCCCTCTCTCTCTCTCTCTTCCTCTTCCCTCCCTCCCACTGGGCGATCCGTTGCAGACATGCCTGTTCGGTGCTACAACCCATTTAGGGCCCTGCTGCCGTAGCCACCAGGTAATTGGAGCTGGAGCCAGGACCAGCACAGAGAACATGGGACAGGGGGGTCATAAATATGTGTGCGTGTGTGTGTGTGTGTGTGTGTGTGTGTTGGTGCATGCAGAGCCGAAGGGAGAGAGAGAAAACATAGGGAAGGAGAAAAAAAACTGAGACAAAGGTAGTGACACACACTAACCACATGTGTTTGAGCATGTCAAGGCTGCCACGGTGCACCAACGTGCTTTTCACACCAACTGCAGCATTCAGCAGAGGGAAGCTGAATGGAAAGAGGCAGAAAGCGTCACACAACAGTCAGCTGCAACACACTCGAGTCTGCGGGAGAAAAATCACAGCAACAAGAAAACACACACTGAGGTGGGTTTGCCATTTTTTTGTAAAGAATTAAGGCTGCATCACAAAGATTAACAAGCAGATCAGGTATTCTTTACAATTAATGTTTGAATGAGCACACTGGTGTCATTAAAATGGGACATTACATATCTAACAATTATAATAACAATAATCTTAATTATTATTCTTTAAATATACAGATTTTTCTCTGTTTACTTATGGATACCAAACATTTTCAATATTAGGAAATCTAGAAATTCATAATAATATGACTAATAAGTATTTACACAACATTAATGTAACAAGGAGATTGTGAAATGATATATTGTTTTATAGTCATTAAATTACTTCAGTTCAGTAATTATTATTTTATGTAGGCTGCCTTTTTATTGCAGGTTGATTGCAGGTAATAACAATAATAAAAATAAAAATATCAATATCTAATCCTGAACACTTTGGGTCTCTGTAATAATTCATTAATCAGTGCTGTTTTTATTTCTATTTTTGCATTTAAACAAGAAAAAAACATCAAAAAGTCATCCATGTATGTTTATTCATCAATTTAGTCAATCACAGAAGCTGGAAACAACCCCAGTTCTTTCAATCCTTTATTAGATTTACTTTACCTTAACATCTCAAGTAGACTTTGTAGTTATTTTCAAAATAACAAGTTGCTTCCTTCTGGTAATGAGATAATTATCTTGGAAAAAAAAGATTGTGCGCTCACGACTTTTGTCTTCTTGCAAAACAAAATATTTGTCTCATCATAACAAGATGATTAACTAGCTGTATTATTCTAGGCTAATGAAAAAAAAAACCATGATCTTCAAGAAAACATTAAATAAAATGATTGCAACCATGGCTTTTAAATCACCCCACTTCCAAGCACAGTGTTTTTCCTCTTTTTTCCTCTATACTTATCATAGGTTTGAGCAATTTGTTCTTTACCTGAGGTATGACATATTAAATTTGAAATGATATCACCACCTTAATGTATCAAGTCAATATTTTTCTCAGGAGGATCATGCTTTCCACCAATACATTAATGGCACTTAAGTCACCTTTTTGTTCTAGAAACATTGTACTATACATTTTAACCTGATAAGGATCCAATTAGGATCAGAATTTCGGCATCTTTTAACTTGTGTTGGATGGAGTAAGTGTGCAGACATTACTTTTTTCTTTTTTTCCCCGATGTACTAAATACATACATATGCATCTAATGTTATACAACATTATTTAATTTAGAATTATCTGACATGCATCAGCCACCTTAACGTGAGCTATTTCTGCTACACGTATGTTGCATTTAAAAACAAAGAATCACTGCCAACAGACTTGAGCTGAGACGAATGGAAGTTCAACATATGTTAAAGGAAAGACATAACATATGTTGTGTTGAAGAATAAAGTGTTGTAGTAACGCTGTCATAGAGGCGGGTTTGGTAATTGATGGAAAGACTTCTAGCTTTATTTAACTGTAAAACAAAGTGTCAGAGCTTAACATCAAGTTACTTAAAGACTACAGCGATAAACTCTTGGGGAATCACACATAAACTTGAGTTAAAATGTTTTATAGCTAAAATACTTGGGTGTCACCAGGCTTAGACATTAAAAGAGAGCTGCAGTCATTTTGTTTGGCTTCTGTCACTTCCACTGTCTGTTCTGTTTAAAGGGGAATGCCAACCATGATTGTTCAGCTCATAAAAACCCTAAAAAATGTTATAATGTATTGTGTCAAAAGCTTAAACACCATCATCACCCATCAAAATGACCCCACAGCTTGTTTGTACAAGCAGCTTATTACATGTATTGTTTGGTGGCGACCTCTAGTGGCCTTGGTTGTTATAACTGGGAAGCAAACTCCGGACTGATGCACTAAAGTTAGTTGCTTGTGGGACCCATCCAGCTCCCCTCCCGACCATCCTGTAAGCACAGTTGCAGCGTTATTACATACAGCTGTCTTTCAGTGTTTCATGTGCACGTTACCAGTTCCATCTAGCTGTGCTCTCAAGTGACACCGCCCGTGTGCATTGCATGTGGACACGTGTGGTGCCATCCAGCTGTCCTCAGATGTATAATAACTACACCACTGGTTCCTTCTGAGCACGTTGTCATTTGAAGGTGGCTTTTGGCGTAACACTTGTATGCTGAAAGCACTGACAGAGCGGATGTATTTGACAAATTCAGAGTGAGAACAGGCAAAAATGTTCATATGATATTGTATGAAAATGCAAACACAATGGTTCATATCAATTAACGCCCTACAAATGATGTTACATCCTGAATCTGAACACTGGTCTCCTGCGGGAAAGTCTTGGGGCAAAGTCTGTGGTTTGTGGGGATTCTCAAGCCAGCGTCATTCAAGGAAGTGCAGTTTTTTACACTTAAGCATTGGCTTTATTTTTATTTTATTCATAATCAAACCATGGTTATTTTGCTAAATCCAACTTGTTTGGTTCCCAAACCTAAGCAGGATGCTAATCTAGTAAATCCTCCGGTGAGTCGAAATAGAAGTTGGGACCTATGTGGTGTTTGGGTTGAAGGATTTCTTGAAAGCTTAATATGAAGCTACGATTGTCGCTGCATTTACACATATATCCGTAAAATAATGACTACCACACTTGCCCTTTCAATTTGTTTAATATCTGAACTGACTCAGGATTCAATGGTGTTGTGTTGCAATTACGCCTCAATTTCACCCTTTTCGCCAGTCTGTGAAGCCGATTGTGAGATTGCCTTTCTTTCCCCAACAACGACTCTAGTACATGGCGTTCTCGAGAAGTTCCACAGAGAAGAAGAAAAAATCCTTTTAACCACTCACAATAACACAACATAAAGACCAACAAACATAAATACAGCGATAACTCATCCAGACACTTCAGACATCACGTTCCCCCTCTCCTCCCCACTTGTCTCCCTCATCTCTTCTCCTTCCATTTTCCTCATCACACCTCTGTCTCCCCCTCTCCCTTCCTCTCTTTTATGCTCTCCTCCTCCCTCATCTCCTCTCTAATGCGTCCATCTTTCTCCCCCTATTCAGCGCAGTAGGGGAGAACTGCATGAAGCTCATTAAGTAAAGACCTACAGAGCTCTGTGGTGTGTGTATGTGTGTGTTGTGACTGTCTGGTTTCTCCTTACGCATTAAGAATTTATGACATATAACTCTTTCTGTGTGTCTGCTGCAGGACACACAGACAGATACTCGCTGAAATCTATTTCAAAGAATAGATTAATGATCCTGGCATTTCATAATAGTCCATTTCTGATTAATGATGAAAATTATTCTAAGACAAATATGTATTTAAGTTTTTTTTTTCATTTTTTATGAAAGGTTCCTGTGAAGAGATCATTTAGTTACAGCCATCTCTATCAGACTGTAAAAAAAACACAATCCTCAGGCTGAATTCAGACCTGGCGGCATCCATAAATCTGAGGGTGGGCTTTTCTGGGAGTGGGCCCAATGTAAACAGGATAGGTGGCGCCAGCATGAGTTGATCAGGCTGATAATACAATTAAAAGCACATCCTCCACATCTGTATGTAGCTTGCATGTTGCACAAAGTCATAAGCTGTATTTCCTGCCTGGGCAGCAGCCCAAGTAGGCTGAATTTTCACTGATCCGGAAAACAACCAACACGTTCTCATCCCAAGTCGTCACTTACTGTCACTTTGCAGTTGACAAACAGTGCATGATAACAGCCTGTTATCCTACACCTGAACCTCCACCTCCTCATAATCCGCCTTGCTGACACACTATACGTTTGCACTGAATGTTGGTATTGATCGATTTCTTACTGTATTAAGTCTTGAAGTGTGTTTAGTGAGGTGATCACTACATATTTCTGACGGTAAAGACATAAATGTGATACTCCAAAATTCAATAATAACAAGAATACTACAGTAGCTTGCATGTACAGGAAACGTATTCAGTTTGAAATGAACCTGCGGGTGTTGACTACTGATCCGAAACAGTTTGCATTTCCAATGACCAGTTAACCCATATTTAACACCTGGTAGAGGGGAAATCAAAAGTCTGAGAGTATGGAAATGACAAAGATTATACACATAACACTGCAGACACATGGATGAAAAAAAAGACATCTAATAAAGAATGTAGAAAGAAAACAATGCCAAAAAATAAATGCTGGTGCAAAAATTAAGCATATACAAGGCAATATCAAAGTTTGTGAGAGCTATAGCAACGTCAGCCACCACCACTTCAAATTCTCTTTTTCAGTTTACAGTATAGATGTACATTTTAAAATAACTGCAGCTTACGAAGAGCTGACAATGAAACTTTCAACAGATGTCTGCGAAAATATAGAAAAAAAAAACATTTTTAGCACTATGAACGATAAACGATGTGTGTAATGTACGATTTACAGCTGAAGTGCAGTTAGATGTCTGCAGCAGAAATGAACAAAACACCAACTGGAGATTGAGGCAGTACAGCATCTGTCCATTCACATGGTCTGCTTTCATTAATCCTACTTCCTGCGCTTCATTTTCAAATGAGGGTCTCGCTGTTTATGTATGAATGTGCCTGTGCTCTGCTGCATGTGTGTGTGTGTGTGTGTGTGTGTGTGTGTGTGTGTGTGTGTGTGTGTGTGTGTGTGTGTGTGTGTGTGTGTGTGTGTGTGTATAGCAGTGGGAGTTGGGGGTGGGGAGGGGGCAGGTGAGAAGCTAAGCCGACAGAGATGGACCACTTCACTTACCTGAGACGACGGTTCCATCGTTAATGATGTTACGCACATCCGGGGGGCCAGTCTCTCTCTCTCTCTCTCTCACACTCTCTCTCACACACACACACACACACACACACACACACACACACACACACACACACACACACACACACACACACACACACACACACACAAGCTAAAGTACATGCTCCCCAACACTGCACATGGCAGGCAAATAAAGACAAATATGTGCACGCACATATGGCACCGAGATTAAGGTCTGTTATTAATAACTTAAAGCGACAAGGACCACTCCACTTCAGAGGGCTGATTTACACTGTAATCACACCTACATTAGAGACACACACACGCGTCACCATACCTGCTGCCACCAGCTGTGCATTTATGAGGAACAGACAGAGAGAGAGGGAAAGGGAGAACGTGAAGCATAACACTTTATATGCTAATTGTTAGCAGGTAGGTACTTTAACCATCTACTGGGACACAGATGAATTCACCGGTTGCTTTTTCTTTCACCAGTTAATAGTTCAGATCTTTTGAAGTGGGGTTGTATGAGGTACTTTCATACTTTGTATGAGGATTCTGGGTATTACCTACAGTAGTTGTAAATCTGTTCCCAGTTTGAAGCAGCAACAGGAATCACTAAGCTAAGCAATGCAAAAAAAAATTTAAAAAAATCTTATTTTCATTCCAAAGTCGTCCTGTCGCTTTCCAGGGATTTTGGCGTAACATCCCAAAACCAAAAGCCACTGTTCACGGCTGTATATGACGCCGGGCAGCATCAGCTGAGAACACGGCCAGACAGAAGTGAAAAGTGAATCAAATTCATTAAAACTAACAATAAAAAAATTAAAAATTCAAAAAAAGAGGAATCAATTTGAAAAATAGAAAAAATCAATTAAATAATAATACTAATAATAAAGCAGACCATTAAATGAGAATGATACATATGGATTGAAACAAGAACTAAAAACTGAATAAAATAAGATTCTCTGTAAAATAGTGGAACCAGACTATCATCAGGTAACACGTTTGGGCGGCTTGGAGCGTAAAAGCTAAAATCAAACCGATATTCGTTGAGTGCTGCTCAAAGATACAAGCGTATCAGAGAGATATTGGGGTGCCTGACCATGTAAACCCATAAAAGCAGGCAAATCAAATTTCGTGGAAGCCATAAAATTCTTCAAAGTTTGCTGCAACATGCAAATCTACAGCAGCCTGAATGTTCTGTGCAGAGCTGATGATGTGCTTCCTGTTTCTGCTCCGCAACATCGTGTTCATGGCAGCCAAAGGTGTGTCTTTATAAACACAAAGAAAGTGTAAGCTGGTGTGTTTGGTGGAGGAAACGAGGAGGATTGACAGCTTTCAGTGATGTGAAAAGGAGACAGACGTTTCAACTGTGTGAAATGTGTCCCACTGTCTGCAACACTGCTAATTTGCACCGCATAAACTGAGGAACTGTGAATGATGAATCATAATAGACCACAATAGCACAAAAGTTTGGTTTATTAATTTGCAACAGCATATTGCAGAGATAACTTGTAGATCTGTTGTGCAGCTACAGTTTGACAATGCCACTGCAATGAGGCATCATTACACTTGTGTAAGTGTCTTATGGAAATCCAGATGATCTTTATTACACTTTTGTTTAGATTTTGCCTTCTTTTTTTTCCAACGTTACATGCAAACTGAGCTCAGCCATACTTCCAGCTACATCCAAATTTCACATTGAAGAAACATCATCCATCTTTATATACAGTCTATGTTTGCTGTGAGCAGCTTGGTAAGAAATGTTTCACAAATTGCAAATAATAAGCGGATTCTGAAAATTATTATTATCTTTTTTAAATTAGGGAACAAATGCAATTTTGACCATTTTTTCATACTTCTTAAACTCATCTCCTCAGAAAGAGCCCGCCTTTGTTTCAGCCTGATCCTGATTTAAGATTTTAATATTAACTTGTTTTTATCTCTCTCACTGCAGTTATCTTTATTTGTGAGAAATAATCAGCTCTTGAGAAAACAGTCAGATCCGAAAGAAAACTTAAAAGTTAGCATGCACAATTTCAGAATTTTGTCTCAGCGGTCAAATTCAAATCTCAACTCTGTATTTTATCAGTGTTGAAAAACCTCTGAGAACCCTATGAGCACAGCAAAACAACTCCTGCTGATTTATTCATTTTTTCTTTATTTCTCCTAAAGGGGTTTTAGAAGAAACAGATCAGAATTTTAGTAATCTTCAAATAAGAAGATGATTTAATTCTCAGAGACAAAGAACAGATTTGTTGAGCAGCAACAGAACAGCATTTCCCTCTGGGCTCATTCATTCATTCATTCATCTTATTTTTTTTTGAGTGTGCACACTTTATGTGTTTCTGCTGGTTTGGTAAATCATGAATGAAAGACAGATATTCTGACCAAAAAAAGCTGCAGTTAACTGCCTGATTGCTGCTGTCTTTCTCCGCATTTTGTGTTTTCTTCCACTGTGGAAAGTCACCAAAATACCAAACCCTCTCAGGTGAAGAAAAAGACTCACTGTGTCACAGGAGAATCACACTCAGCTGGTGTGAGGCAGCACTTTTGACTAAAATTGTCATCCATAAACTGATAACCTACCATCATAAATAGAAGAGTGAAAGGGCTCAGTAAGTAAGCGCTCCTCAGGCCTGTGTGTGCTGTTTTGAGATTTATTTTTGTGAGGATTTATTTTATTTTGTATACAACCTTATTCTATTCTCTGATTTATTTAGACAAATAAGTTAATATCACTAACGGTAATTCATATATAGTATGCTGCCCTTTAAGTTAAAATTAGGAACTACATAATATGGTGCACCTTCCCTTTAAGATCAAGGATGGTTTGGATTGCAGAGTAATATTTTATGTTGATTATCACAGTCTGGGATATGTCAATGACTTGCTGCAACATTGATTGTAACAGTGTACCAAGTGGAAATAGCGTGTACTTTCTCCATATGCCGCATATGGTTAAAATGAAACAGATTCCAAGACAGTGACACCCAGAAATAACATAATAGATGTTTTTATGCTTTGATGGCTCTGGGAACAAAAATTGTAGTTTAAATGGGTTTCAATGGCCATTTTTTGCAGGAGTGTGCTGGATTTACATGTTGTTGTCTGGTGTTCACTTCCTCACTGTATGTGATGTTTTTTTCTGCACTTTTATGCATATAGCAATTTTGTTTGATCAGAGCTGAGCTAGAAATTCCAAGATTGAACAAAAATACCCCATCTTGCCAAAATCTATGCACAATTCATGAACACAGCCAAAATTATCAAAAAAATGAAAAAATGAACCAAATAGTCCCTAAAAGTGGAAGTGATGGAGAAACTTACCCACAGCCCTTAAGTAATGCAACTTAAAAAAGTCAAGGCTGGAAGAAGGAAGCCTCACGTTACCTCAGCTCGGGCTATTTTGCCCTTTAACCCCCGCGGATGGAAAGCGGCCTCTCTCCTTGCTGCCTCCCCCGGATGCTTCCTTGCCTGTTTTGTTAACTCTAAAGTCTTTTCTCAGCTTCCTGTTTCATCTCACCATTTCACTCTGCGCCCTTCTCTGCTTTGATCTGCTCCCATTCCCCTGTTTCTTTTCATCCCCCACAATGTTCTCACGTTCAGCTGCTGTTATTACTTTCTCTGTTTGTTTAACAATTTTTTTCTCCCCCGTTCACCTCCACCTCTCTCTCCTGCCTCCTCCACATTGTTTCTATCACCTTTCCTCTTTCTCCTCTTCACACAAACCCATCAGCGTGTTCACACCCTTCTTCCTCAATCTCGTCTTTTCCCTCCGCTCCTCCCCAACCTCCTCCTCCTCCACCTCCACCTCCTCCTCCATCGCCATATCCCCCTGTTTCTCACGGATTTCGGATTTCATATTTTCAAAGTCAAATAGCAGTCGCTGGCATGCCAAATAGGACCACGCGGTTCGGTTCTCATAGGTTGCCATCTCACTTCAAATAAAGACGAAATAAAAGACACAGCCTGAGAGAGAGAGAGAGAGAGAGAGAGAGAGAGAGAGAGAGAGAATACAAACAGGATATCAAATTTATCTCTCCTCCTGAACCGACATCCCTCTCTTCTCTACAGTGGGAGACCAGGTGTCGGAGCAGGGAGGTGCTTTAATTGTGTGGTGGGGAGAGATGAGAGGGGAATTCGAGGCAGAAGGGTGGTTTTTTGTGTGTGTGTGTGTGTGTGTGTGTGTGTCTGCACTTTTGAGCGGCAGCAGCAGATAATTGGAGAGGCACACCTGGACACTGATCACCTCTCAACTCTGCCCCTCTGCCCTTCAAACCAGCACTATTCACTCTGGGTGCATACTGTATGTGTGTGTGTGTGTGTGGTGAACTCTCATTGCCCGTCCAGCCACTGACTCCATGTGTGTGAATGTAACAGCAGGCAACTGTGTGTGTGTGTGTGTGTGTTTTCATTTTTACTGACTGCCCGTCTTGGTCAGTGTGTGGGCAAGAGTGTGTGTACTTTTGATTTACTGTTTCTGACAATCTATCTATAGTGTGTGTGTGTTTGAGTGTGTGTGAGAGCAGTAGGTCACTCAGCTGTGCTATAAAAGATTCAGGACTGACTGATGACCTCGGCCAAATAAAAAGCCCTTACTTTTTCAAAACAGTCTTCTTTGGGAGACTTTGTTGTTTTTTTCTTATCTAACCTTTCTTTGACAAAGAAAACACATTAAAAATTCTCTTTTACAACTTCACCCTGTATAGAGTCAAACCATCAGTGCGGTGCATAAAGCTTGGTTGCATTGTTGATGGACGAGCATTTTGGGCTGATGCGAAATCTTTCTGTAACAAACAAAAATGACCATATCATGGAAAGATACAGATGGAGTCACTGCGGAGGTCAGACGCTGCAGCTGTGTAAACAACTGGAGTGCTTTTCCTGAAAATAAACAGGATGTCAGGCTACTCTTATCTGAAACCATGACATCAAAAATGCTACTATTATAATTTAATGGAGCTACAAACGAAAGACATTTAACTGGAGTTTTGTGGTAAATACAATGTTGCCAGGCAACCAGCAGATTCTGCAGGAAGTCACTGCTCAAGGTCAAGACAGTACAACACATAACTGTCTGTAGCGTCATATTAACTGCACATGTTGAGTGTCAATCTTCTCATCAAAGCAAGAGTGTAGGTTTCCTTTCAACACTGGGGGACGCACATATGAAATGGGGGGTTGGGGAGTCCTCGTCCACAAAAGTTTGAGCATCTAACAGTAACATTTGCATTCTGGTGATTTTTTTAAACACCAATCTGTGCATTTCCCAGCCTTGTCGCCAGATTTTGAGGAAACTCCCTCAGGCCTTCTTCAGATATTGCGTTCACCATAATGAGAAGGATGCAAGGTCACGGTGACCATAACCTCTGACCACCGAATTCAAAATAGTTCACTGTTAAAACAGTGGACGTTCGTGACATTTGAAGAAATTCCCTCAACGTGTTCTTCAGATAATGTGTTCACAAGAATGAGATGGGGACAGGGACAAGTTCACAAGGACCTTAACCTTTGACCTTCAACCACCAAAATCTAATCACTTCATCTGTGAGTCTGAGTGGATGTTTGTGCCAAAATCTGAAGAAAAGTTTGAAGAAAAAAAAGAAATTCTTGAGACATCCTATTCTTGAGAAAGGTAGGTACATACAAGCAACATGAAAACAAAGCTACTGCGGCTTCAGCATCAACTGAAAATTATGTCAGCAGGACAGACAGGTGAAGTCACGCACTCAACACAACACAGCACAACACAGCACAACACAACACAACACAACACAACACAACACAACACAACACAGCACAGCACAGCACAGCACAACACAACACAACACAACACAACACAGCACAACACAACACAACACAACACAACACAACACAACACAACACAACACAACACAACACAGCACAGCACAGCACAGCACAGCAAAACACAACACAACACAACACAACACAGCACAGCACAGCACAGCACAGCACAGCACAGCACAGCACAACACAACACAGCACAGCACAGCAAAACACAACACAACACAGCACAGCACAGCACAGCACAGCACAACACAACACAGCACAGCACAGCAAAACACAACACAACACAGCACAGCACAGCACAACACAACACAACACAACACAGCACAGCACAGCACAGCACAGCACAGCAAAACACAACACAACACAACACAACACAGCACAGCACAACACAACACAACACAACACAACACAGCACAACACAGCACAACACAGCACAGCACAGCACAGCACAGCACAGCACAACACAACACAGCACAGCACAGCAAAACACAACACAACACAACACAACACAACACAACACAACACCCGCTGAATGGATCAGGCACAACTACTGAGTCTAACTTATTAAGATTTGAAAAGTATGTTTCATTAAGCGTGCCAAAAAAAAAAAAAAAAAGAAAAGACAAAGATTTGGCTTGGAGCACAAATAACATCTCTTAGTGTGTGTTGCACACACATCTCTTGGCGTTGGTGTAGAGTCACACATTTGTAAAAATAAAGTGTATCTGTTCCATGAAACATACATGGGTCAAACAGCTGATGGTGTGGATTACCCTTTAGATTGCAAGACTGCCAATTAGTTAACCTTTGCAAGTGAATTACAAATAAATATTTGGTGTTTCTGTTTTATTTCATAATTTATGGAATCTGATTCTCGTCCAAAAATTTTGATTGAAGTTATCATCGTGCACTGAATTTAAACTAGCGGCAGAGTGGGATGTGTTTGGCGGTGTTTTACAACACAGCCATTACGGCGCTACAATGGCTTCATCTCTGTCTTCGCTTCCTGCCTTTGAGTCTTCTAATCCTGTAGTGTGTGCCCTATAGCTTTAACCTTATTACCCTGCACACCCAGGGGACATGTAATGAAACAGTTCCCTCATTCAGGAGGTCAATTTGCTCGCTTTTCTTTATGAAGTCTAAAGTCTCCTTCATCCCATCGGCATACCTTGCCTGTCTGATTCTCCTCCACTCTGGCTCCCCTTTAATTAGCCCGTGTACTTGTGTGTATGCGTTGTAGACTAATAGAGGGAGAGAAATCCTGTCTTGCGCTGACTTCATTGATTTTAGGTTTGATCTATCAGTAGCAATATTCCCTCTTTCTGCTTCTCACATCTTGAAAAAAACAACAAAAAAACCTTGCCTTGATGGTTTGACTGTTTGCCTGTTCACAGACAGATTGCTGCTCTGGTTTTCTGCCTCTCAAACAGGAAAATCAAGCGTTACCAATTACAGAAGACACACACAGAGCATCGCAGGCCCCGAGCTGTCATCAGATTCAATCCAACTGTCAAGGAATCAAAACAGATCAAATGCAGCAACACAAAGCAATGGGAGAAAAAAAAGCCCGTTCACTTGGCAACGAGAAACAATGTGTTCCTCAGCACCCTTCTATGAAATCACTATTGCAATCTGTTACATCACAATACACTTTTTTCCCTTTCGATAATTTATCAGTCAATCAGTGGTTAGATAAATTACACAAAGATAATTCACTCTCGCGTTATTTAAAATATCATCTAAAGCTTTTCACTGCCAAACGGATTATTCTATCTTCACGAACACCTGTCTTATTACCACAGCAGGGTTTCCCACACATTAATTTATTTATGGCAGCCTGCCATGATTAAAACATCTGCCACTGCTAACAGATTTGCTAGATTTGCTTTTCTATTTTTGGAGCTGGACTGTTCAACAGGAGCACTGTTAAAATATATATACTGTTCAGTTATTAATTGCACCACACTCTTAGAGTGCAGAGCACACTCTGGGTACAGATGGAGCAGCAGGACGTCAGCCACATTGAAAGTGACACCTAACTACTACTCCTCTCATTCATTCATCTGATTAGATGAGATGAGATAATTCCTGTATGCAAATATCTGTATTTCATTTCCTATGAAATTTGAACGTTTTTTTCTTGCTTTTGTATGTTTATTTAGAAAAAGACACAATGCATTCAACAGGCTTAAACTGACATGCAATCCCGGAACATCAAAAAGAGACGCAGGAGGATGCTCAGTATGTCATGTAGACATGAATGGTACCAGCCTGTTCTCATCCCAAAGTTGGCAAATACCGCCGCTTTGACAGTGCTTTTGGTGTAAGATCCTGACACCAAAAGCCACTTTTTCACGTCAGCATGATACAGTGCATGAAATCGTCAGCTGGTCGGCATCAGCTGAGAACGTGACCAGACAGAACCACCGGCAGTGTTGTTACAGTTGTCTGATGTCTGGACGGCACCTGCCGCGGTGCCATGATACTTGAGAATACAGCCGGACAAAACCTGTTAACATTGAAATTCTGCCGGTGACGATATAATATGAGGAGCGTGATGGGCGGGAGGGCAATGGTTTGATCCAACAAACCCAGGACTTGCATTTGGGAGTCTGGTGCTCTCATTTTCCCTGAATGCAAGGTTTTTTTCCTACACCTTACAATGCACCTTACCATCATCAAAGTGTTTTGCCAACCCTCTAGATTCCCTTTAATTAAAACCATTAGCTCTGTTAGCACTGTCACCATTGTTTAGCACCGTTAGCACCATTAGCTGCTGGCTCCTGGCTCAGCCACCTCCATGTTGAACCGTGTCAAAACAACTCAGACACTCTGAATTTCGCATAGCGCCCCTTTAAAAACAGCCTGTTACTTTACACTCCTCATGTTTCCTTATGTGTGATACTAAAGAACACTTTTCATGCAAATGAGACGTGTCATTTAAAACTAATTAATGAAACATAATCATTATCTAATGTCACCTTTGTTTTTTTCTGGTGGACAAAAGTACAGAAATATAAGAAGCAACTGAAACTTCTGGTCCATAAAGCCTAATTGCCTTTTCTCTTCCTCAGAGGACTCGGCTAACTAACTGCAGGAATTAGGAAAAAAATAAACAACGCCTTGAATATGTACATGAGTGCATGCATAAAATTAGATCATAAAGGTGACACAACATGGGGGGTGAAATATGAATATTGCTCATCATGACAAATTTTGTGATTGGTAGGTCAATGTTTCAACAAATGACAATCATTGTCTTAATCACCGGAGCATCAATGAGACATCTAATCAATGTAGAGAGGGAGGGGTTTGGGAAAAGTACAAATGAGCTTTTAATGACGCTATCGGCCCCTCAGAGAGTGAGAGAGAGGAAGAGGAAATTACAATAATCAAACACCTGATCTTTCCCATGTCTGATTCTGTTGCCTTCATCTGTCTCCTTCCCCACATCTCCACCTGTATCCTGTTGCTCTGTTAAAAAAACCTCTCTCTTAGATCTTTCTTTCTTCCTCTTTACTTCACTCTTTCTATCCTTCTTCCTCCTCTATCTGTGTCTTGTCCTCTGCTTGTGAAGAACAAAGAAAGACATTGTCCGACTGGCGATGAAGAGGGCTGGTCGGGGTCACCGTGATATTTGGGCGTGATATTTCCATCGCCGGCCTAAATGTCTGGTGTCAACCAATTTATTACCCGGCAACCAGAGAGAGAAAGACTGAGCATTATAGACAGGCTCAAAGAATGGTACGTGAAGGAGGATGAAAGGGGGGAGAGAGAGAAGGAGGTGTTTTTTCCAAAGTAAGGCTTATATTCAATTTTCCAAAAGCAATCACGTTGGAAATGAATTTCATTAAGATACATGTCAAACCAGCCTATTCTCATTCTGAAGTTGTCAGATATTGCCGCTTTTGTAGTGCTGTTGGTGTAAGATCCTGACAACAAAAGCCACTTTTTCACGTCTGCATGATTCGCTGCTTGACATTGTCAGCTGAGAACGCGTCCAGGCAGAACTGTTTACTGCGTTCTTATAAGCTGCCAGACGGCACCTGCTGCGACAGCATGATACACCAACAGGCAGCGTCAGCTGAGAACCCGGATAGATGAAATCAGTCGTGTCTGCATGATACGCCGCTGGACGCCGTCAGGTTGAAACACTGCCAGTAATTAAATAATACAGGTAGCAAGAAGTTTCCAATAGAGTGTGCAGGAGTGTGCTGGATTTACATGTTGTTGTCTGGTGTTCACTTCCTCACTGTATGTGATGTTTTTTTCTACACCTTACCATGTGCCTTTTTTGCCTGAACCTAACCATCCTGCATGAATACTTTAGCTGGCAGGTCTGGATATGACTCTTTTTTTATTTGGTTACAGTGACGCAGATTAAGTCAGCCAGGTTGCTCCACGGTGGCGGTTATACACAGCATGGGACCTACTGCACATGTTGGAATCCATGACGCAGTGGGAACCAGTTGAAACTTTAATAGTCATTTAACCATTTAACACCTGGATCTACATCACTTTAATTGTGCTGCATTTAGACGTCCTTCACGAGTGCTTAAACCTAAATCTGATTTCTTTTGAAAACATGCAGGAAAAATTAGTGAACAACTTGGCAAAAATGTCCTGCAAATTGCAAAAAATAGTAAAAGGTGACAAGAAAATGACCTGAAAATTAGCTGGGAGAATTATGAAATGTAGTTAAAAAAATAATAAAAAATTACCAAAACAGGGAAATATCGAGAAAACAAATTCTTATAACAATATATTTAAAATTATAAAAAATAAATAAAAATGAATATATATATAATTATCATGTATTATCATATTATTTATTTTTAGCACTTTACTAATGTTATTTTCTTGCTTGTCTTTCTTTTTTTTACTTTTATAAATTATTATTATTTTCAGGTAATGTTGTAACTTTTTACTAATTTCTTGCCTTTTTTGGGCCTTTTCATGTTCAAGTTGCTCATGTTCAAAAGGTCAAAATGTAAGTGTGACTGCATCTTTAACTTATTGTTAAGATCTGCTTGCTGCTGTAGGTCTTTGTAGCTCAACAGGTATTTTTTTTAGATTCCTGTTTCTTTGTATTCTGCTGTGTTGCATTTCAATGTTTATTATACCACATGACAGCCATCATTTCCTGTTTCTTTAAACTGATATGACGGGCTGTGGTCAGTTGCAGCAGCAGAAATCAGATCTTTGTGCTCCTGTGGCGCAGCCTCCCTGCACACGTTAGAGAGGGAGTGACTGCCGAGAGAAGAGGCAGATTACTTTTGATTAGATGACACAGTTGTGGACATCAGCTTGAAACTTGATGAACATAGAGTACACTTTACAGCTGTATTCTCACAGAAAACACACAGTAGTTAATATAGTTCGTTTTTTTTCGAGTTTGAACTTGCATAGAAATCACAGACTTAGTGTCTGTTTTGATTTAATGTATACATGTGCTATTTGATCAACACTGTAAATACCGAAAAATGAAGAATTTAAACTGTACTTATTTGACTCCCAAAACTGAAATACATCTGTATTTTACATTTGTTCTCACTTTTCATGTTTCAAAAATGAACAACACTCTTAGATTATAATTTCCTTCTCTCAATAAAAAAAAAGGAAAAAAAAAGAATACAGACCGAAAGGCTTTTGTTTATAAGTAGAAAAAAGTATTTACAATATTTCAAAATACAGAATGTCTAGAAATTTTAAAGTGTAGAGTCCTATTAAAAACATTTGCAGAATCGTAATAGCAAACTTTATGTATTATCCTAAGAGCTCTCTTCTGAAGTTTTATTATAGGGTCTAGACGTGTTTTATATGCATTTCCACAAATATGAGCACGGTAAGACGTATATGGCATTATAAATGAGCAGTACAAGCCTGAATTTGGGATTGAAAGGGGGCATTTATACAACTTCTTACTTGATTTAGTGTTGGAAGGGAAGAACATGATGTAAGGGGGAGAGTCAGACAGACAGAGGGAGGCAGTGCGAGTTTCTCACCTTCATTCCATCTCATCTAAATGGACAAGCTGTACTTTGAGCTGTTTAGTTAGGTAAACTTCTCAGGTACAGTCTATCCAGTCTCAATATGACATGTAAATCCCAGAGGTGGGTGGCAGACTGAGAGGCAGGGGGGGGAGGAGAGAGAGACAAGGGGAGAGAGACAAAGAACAACAGAGAGGCAATCAGAGGGAAAGTAGTTGTCATGCATTCTTCTCATCTGTTTTTAATAAAAACCCTTCATCCTGAGAGATTCACTGCACCAGTAATCACCCTTCCTCATTTCCTCTGCTTTCACTTTTTCCTCTCCATCTCTAAACTTTCATACTTAATATTTATCTCTAAACAGTGAAGATGCAAAGCGGCGACGGCTCAAATCTGCACAAGCTCTCTGAAGCAGTTTATGATGAGATTGTTGCCTTTAAGCAGCATGTTCTGCTGTTCATTGTAAGAAACATAGATAAAGCTGCCACTAACATACTTTTTAAAAAATAGCGAATGCAAAATAGAACCATACGTTTTGGTAAAAGTTCTGCAGTACCTTCAACAGTTTATCTGTTACCAAAATAACACCCGCATCAAATCGCTGATGACTGTTGCAATCATGCAAAATTTAGGGCCATGTTTAAAAAAACCCCTGCATTCATATGATAACAATGTGAAAATGATCCTCGTATACATGGATCCACAAAAACAACTGAAAATGCTGTAGTATGCATGCCAGGCCAGGAGTTGGCGGTGTAACTTTTTCAATGACACACCATAGAAGAACACCATGTGTCTGTGCATAAAGGTGTTCTTCTACAGAACAGTTAGTATAAACAAACAAGAAGATGATGGTGAACGCACACATGAGAAGCATTAATAAACTCAGTGGAGTCAGCAGCACGAACACAGCTTGGTAGTCTGCCATTACTGTTATTATTGTCCACCTAGTCGTGCATGGCCATTCGTCTGAAATATAATGTGCATGTGCAAAATGCGGCTGTGATGTCACCATTATCACAGGATCCACTCATTGACAGTCTACACGGCGACAGAAGGGGTGGCGTTTCAAAAAAATTACACTCTGGAACCCAGTTCCAAAAATTTGCCTTTTCAGGTCCCCGAAATGCTGTTGACGTGAGAACGAAAGGCCAAACTGCAACATAAGTTTAAATGTTTTATGCAAGTATCATTGCCATGTAAACGGCCTCTAAGTACCTGTAAGTTGTTTTGTCATGTAGTATGTTGGTTTGGTTACACAGCAAATCGTATGATCTGACCAATTTATCCTCTGAACATCAACATGGAAGAAGTTGTATATCCAGTGCTGATTCTGTGTCTGTCACATTATCCGCCTGTTCTTATTTTTCAGTTGTCAAATGCTGCCTATGATCCCGATGCCAAAGGCCACCTTTTGTGTCCGCATGATATGCCCATTGACGTCATCAGCTGAGAACATGGCTGGACATGCCGGTGGACGGATGTGCAGCACCTGCCACGGCAAGGTGATAAGTGTACGGTCCGCATCAGTTGAGAACATGGCCGGATGAAACCTTTTGTGTCAGCATGATATGCTGCTGGATGGCGTCAAGTTAAAACACTGCTGGTGATAAAATATTATAAGGAGCAGGAAGATCCCTATCGGATGGCATGTGCTTTTGTTGTCCTGGTGTTGGTTGCCATGTGCTTGTGTTGCCTAAACATAACCACGTACAGAATAATAATACCTTATGTTTTTGTTGATACCTCATTCGCACCATCCCAGAACGTCAACAGAAGCTGCAAAAGGATACCTCAATCAAAACTGGACTATAACCTATAGTGTTATACTCATCCCAATCAGAGGAAGAAATTTCACTCAATAAACTACTAATCTGAAACAGTGACCATCATAACAGACAAAATATCTGGTGATCTGAACCCAGCAGGACATTACAAAGCCTGCAAAAACACCACACGCTTGTTGCGAACTGCTGCACCTCACTACACACACCTGCACCTCCTCGTTGTGTTTCCTCTCCTCTCCTTCCACCCTCCGTCCTCTCCGTCACTCTCTCTCCACTCGCTCTCCGTCTCTCCTGCGGTATGAAAACTTTATTGGATGCCGGCAGAGCCCTTGAGGGGAAACACTTTAAATGTCTCCACAATTATACTTCTAATAATGGCTTCACACACGTACACACACGTACACTCACACACACACACACACACACACACACACACACACACACACACACACAGACACACAGACACACATGCAGCCGGGGGCTGACAGTGACACAAAGGAAGTGGAAGTTACTCTGTCAGTCAGTAAGGCTATTAATCTCTGTCACCTGAAGCTGTGCGTGTGTGTGTGTTTGTGTGTGCATGCATATTTGTGTGTGAGTGGGAGCAAACAGTTGGCAGGGAAAAGCTGTGTTTGTGTGTGTGTGTGTGTGTGTGTGTGTGTGTGTGTGTGTTTGTGTGTGTGTGTGTGTGTGTGTGTGTGTGTGTGTTTATGTCCTGACCTAGACAATCTGTAGCTGGTCAACAGCAGGCAGCGGTTTAGTCAGCATGTCACCTCAGATTTAACTTCCTCCCATTGTTGTTTGTTTTTTGTCTGTCTATCTGTCCATTCGTCCATGCACCCACATTATTCCCATGCACTGTTTGTACATTTCCCTAAATATCCCACATACTGAACCAGTAATTTGAGCATAGCCCATGTATTTTGGACGGCCGCAGCCAATGACCAATGTGCTGACGGGCATAAAGTAAGAAGCTGTCCTGAGTGATCTCAATATGGGTCAGAAAACACAGGACTTTTCCCAGGAGGCCGATGTTGTGAACTGATGGAACGTAACATCATTTGTGGGACGTTAATTTGTAGGATATTTAACACATTCTCGTTCCAAGTCATCACATATTGCCGCTTTGCAGTGGACTTCTGCGTCTACATATTACGCTGTAGGTATCCTTCTGCATCTGCTGTTGACGTTCCCAGATGCAGCTACAGTGATGTCAGCACAAGCACATGGTGGGATTTACGCTGACTCCTGCATTAAAGTCCACGGTTTATCGAATCCAACTTTTCTAAATGTACCATCCATAACTTTACGTTTAGGCCGTGACATCATTGGGTACTAATTTGTAGGTTATCAAAAGAGCTATTTTATGAGGATATGTTTATCTACTACCTATCTATCTATCTATCTATCTATCTATCTATCTGTAAAAGCTGGAGAAAGGAACATTATTCAGAGGACTCAGTCAAATAGCACAGACGGAGGTCAAGGTGATCCTGTCGTGTCTCTTCAGCAGCAGTTTTCATATACACTAACTCAGCCTCTTCATCATCTCAGCATTGATTCGCTGTTCGGTGGGCTGTTTACAGCCACAAGGCGCCATAATCACATTCTGATGTAAAGAGAGAGTAAGCAGGATTCTAAAAATGAGCGTGTGACTGCAGCGTCTTTGAAGCAGCTCTAATGAATGTCCAAATTTCGTCTCCCACACTAAAGAAGCACAAATAAACTTGCTGCCTCGTCAGAAAGCTGTGAAGAAAACTCTCTTCAAAGCTGGAAATTGTTGTCCTCTTAAACCCTGATTCCTCACGTGTGTGTGTGTGTGTGTGTGTGTGTGTGTGTGTGTGTGTGTGTGTGTGTGTGTGTGTGTGTGTGAAATTTACACCTCCACAGGCAAAAGAAAATGCATTCGTTTTGGAGACAAGGGGTGATTTTTTTTATATATATATATATTTACTCCAATTATTTAAATTGTGCTGAGCATTTTTGTGTTAGAGTTTATCAACAAGATTTTTCTATTAGGTGGTAATTATTCTCTGCACTAAAGAGGCACTGTTATTTTTTTCTATAATAAATACATCTCTAGGCTCTCTCTATCATATTATTTTAGAATCTGGGTCAACCCTGTACAAACTAGTGGAGAAAACACAGTTAACTTAATGCTTCAAATCATCCATTATAAAGAGTTAAAGTCCAACAATTCCTCCTCCTGCTAGCCTCAGCTCTTATTACTAGCCTCTGCAGCAGAATGCCTTTTCTCTTTAAAGGTTTCATCAGTCTTTGAAAAAAAAATGAAACGTACAGTTTTGTGCCTGCGTTCTTAGTTAAATTGGCATCATCTATTGTACTGAATAATGTCATACCTTCTCATCTTCAGACAGGTAAAATCATGGTTGTTTTGTTAGCATTTTGGGCTGCATTGGGACTTACAGTATGTTGGCAGATGACAAAACTTAATGTCACACAGACTCAGAAAGCATGACTTGGCTTTAAGACAGCTTAGTTTTAGAAAGCATATTTTTGTTTATCTTTTTTGACAGAGCGGGTCTTAAGATTTATTTCTGCTTTCAGTCATTATGCTAATAGGCAAACCATTTCACAGACTGACCTCTTTCCTGACAAAGAAGGATGAAATTGTTATCAATCTCTTCACAGGATATACACTTATTTGTATTCGCAACCCGTTCTCATTCCTGAGTCGTCAAATACCGACGCTTTGTCACGCTCCTTGGCGTCTTATAGCAATGTGCAGTGGACTCTTTAGCTCTATGTGATGCAACCCTCAAACATGCTGGTTTACATTGTTAATATTGTGAAAAAGCTGCGACTAAGTTTAGGCAAGCTCCCAAAAGTTTGAGATAATACTTTGACCACTGTACCTCTCTTTTCCCATATATGCTGCTCATATCCTTTATGTGGGTACGGGTACAGGACAAAATAAGTGAAAGTTGTGTTGGGTGAGCACATAATTCACCTAGTTTGCTTTGACATAAAGCAAATTTCCAAAAATGTATTGAATTATATATCAGAAGTGTCTAAAAAATGCATCAGCATTGCTATGTTCACACTAAAAACAAAAACAATCTTTTTTTAAGTTGTGACAGCTTTGAATAAAATTATTCACAATGAACACACTATTTTGAGTATGTGAAATTAGCTTTTCTTCCACAATCCAAAGTATTTTTTATGTAGCGCTTACTTAATAACTGATGACATGAACACAGTTTTAAGAAACAGTCCTTTTTCCAGGCATGTTAAATGGTCAGGGGAGGGTACTTGAAATCCTGAACTTGAGGGGGAGAAAAGTTCGATTCTCCAGGTGATTTCATTAAGTCAAGACAACTTCAATTTTGTTTTGAATCAATTAACTCATAAAATTGTATTTAAATTTCAGAAAATATTAAGCTGACATAATTATCAACATTGTTATGTCAACACAACCCATCACATAATGTTTGCAAAATGATTATCTAGATCAATAAATTAGATTTTTTTTATACTGCAACCATGTGGTTAATTAGGTAGTGGTGATAGGTCCCCCGAATTACTTTTTAGAGATAAATACCTTTTAACAGATTAAATGATGACAGAATTCACTAACATTATACTGGATACCAGTGTTGGGGGTAACGAGTTACAAAGTAACGAATTACTGTAACGATATTACTTTTTGGGGTAACGAAGTAAAGTAACGCATTACTCTAAAAATATCGGTAACTACACTACTTTACTAGACTACAGGAACGCGCTTTCCTGTGTTACCTAGGCCGTGTTTGCCTGTGCTGTGTCTGCTTGTTTAAGTGGCGCAGGAATTATGTGCGTGCTGCGGCTGCTGTCTGTGTGCGTGCGCGACGCGTGCTGCATAGAGAGGGGCGAGTGACGTTGCTGCCGGTACGAACAGGAGAGAGGGAAATGGAGACGGAGACTGAGACGGAGACTGGGGGGTTCGGCCAGTGGCGATATTCCCACTACTTTCAGTTTATAGCTCGAAAGGACAAAAATATTCGAGTGAAATGCACTCTATGCCCAGGCGACAGGCTCCTTTCAACTGCTGTCCTGTATCTACTCGGTAAATTAAGAAATGGGAAAGTAAAGTAATAAGTAGTGAAGTTACTTTTCAAATGCAGTAACTAGTAAAGTAATTTCATTACAATTTACAGAAGTAACTAGTAATAAGTAACTAATTACTTTTTTTGAGTAACTTCCCCAACACTGCTGGATGCACACCAGATGACGTGACTGTAGAGTCCCAGTTTGGATTCTGAAACCACAACGGAAATGAGAAACTATAGGAAGCTCTGCTGCAGTGGAAACTCTCACTCCTGATGGAGATAGAGGGAGAAATGCTCCCTCTCACTTTGTCTCAGTTGTCTGGAGTTCTCCTCTATCTGTCTTTTCTCAACTCTCTCCTCACCTGCTTCAATGCGTCACCATATTTCTCCCTGCCAGACCTTCACTCTTCCTTCTCATCCTTCTCCATTGCTCCTCCACCATCCTCACCGCTTGTCCTCTCTCTTTGTTATTTTGTTTTTTTGGATCATCATTACGCCCTATCCATCTCTCCCTCTTCCACTGACCTTCTGCCTCCCCCTTTCTTTCCTCCCTCCATCCTTCTCTTCTCTCCGTTTGATGAGAAGAATGAGAGGAAAGAAAGAGATTGCACCCTGATGCGAAAGATGCCAAATGTCTGGGTCACTCACACACTGAGAGCCCACCGCTGTGTGTGTGTGTGCGTGTGTGTGAGTGACAGTGGAACAGTAGGGAACTCGAATGAGGGAGTTGAAGTGTTTTTGTTAAACCCTCAAACGCATGCCTACACACACGTGCACACACTCACAAACACAGTGTTGTATAACGGTATGAAAGCAGGGCCAACATCACGCTGGGTAAATCGTGGGTTCTGAGAGATGTGATCTTTCACAAGTCGCTGTTTCACTTTGGCTTACAGAAGCACTTCAGTCTTAAATACTAAAATGCAACCAGACAATGCTTTGCGCTGTGACTCACAAAATGAGATTTTGAAAGAAAAGCACATGGAATTACAGCCTTGTAATGAGACGGTTTTATGTGGGACCCACATATTGTTTATTTCGCTGTAAAATACCCTGATGGAGTCCTGCCCAGTGGTTTTGGACTTGTGGTACTATTTTCAAATGATTTTAGATTCTTTGTTGTCATTTTGCATAAAAGCATCTACAACTGACCTTGGAAACTAGCTCTCAAAACAATCTCACCACAAAGGTAGTAGCTGCTTTGGAGCATTCACTTTTGTAATAGGACTTCAATTCCAAGATAACTGGTGAAACTATCTGCTGAGGAAGATCATATGATACGATCAAAAGCTCCAGAACAGCAACTGAATGGACCTACGGTCAGATCCGACTGCAGTAAGACCGCCAGCTGCTGCAGATGTGTCCAACAACTGGTTGCTTATGAGCTGATCAGACGAAGTTTAGTGCTTGTTGTTGTTTGTGCCCACAGTGAAATCAGTCAAGAGAGGAGCTGCAGTTAAAATATATCTTTTTGGTATTTCGACTGTAAAACAACAGGCCACATTGAAATTCATTCTATGTAATTACTGTGGTGTAACTGATTACTGAGCTGTGGTTTTCCAAAATAAAAAAAATAAATTACCGGGCTGTTAGCATGTTTATTTTTTGGAGCCAGCCTCAAGTGGCCAGTCGATGAACTGCAGTTTTTGGCACTACCATGTTGCTTCATTTTTCAGCCTCAGAAGTTGCGTCTGGGTTAAACATTTGCATGTCGACATTATCTTTGTGAGCATGTTAGCATGCTGGTGTCAGCATTTACCTCAAAGTACTGCTATGCCGAAGTACAGACTCACAGCACACTAAGTGTTGTTTTAAAGATACAAACTTAAAAACAGATTCATACAGGCTAATAAGACCCCAGAGACTGCTTAATTCACGTATAAATAAAAGATGCGGTGGTGACATTAGCCAGTTAAGCATTGTTTCATTCTTGCTCACACTCAGTTTTCTTTCTTCACCTCCTACTGCAAGGACGGCTCACCTTATTGTCTGCAGTGCTAAGTGAGTGATTGCCATGCAGCTGTTGTCTGTGGAGGACCTGAAAAAGTTTCGACACCAACGACTATTACTCATACAATGACCACTAATAGTCAGAGAGTGGTGGACGGTGTGGGAGAAAGTGCAACACATACTATCCACTGCCTTCATACTAACACACTGAAGGAAATGCAAAAGTGCCAATATGCTCTAATTGGCTGCTTTTCCCGACGATAATGCAAACTGGATAGAGCTGACAGAGAAGAAGACTGAGATAAAAAGAGAACGACGCCAAATGGTTCTGTTGGTAGGTGTCCTTGCATACTAAAGGGAAGGGGTTGTAGATAAATGTTGTTCTCCACACAGCTCGCTTCTCTCATATATCTCTGTTAGTCCACAGCCAGCCATGACTGCACCAGACAAGGCCAAGCTCTCAGTCTGTGTGCCTCTGTGTGTGTGTGTGTGCACGCTACATGTGAATGTTTATGAGAATAGATGGGACGGGTGTGTTTTCTGTCTTTGAGCGTACATTTGTGGGTAACAGATAACTCATGAGATTTGCTGCTGCATTTTGTGTGGCGAAGGGTGTTTGTGTGAGTGTTTTTTTGTTGTTTTTTTGTTACCTGTGTGCGTTTGTCAGTTTGTATGAAGTGTTGTTTAACCTGCAGAAGCAGCCTGCCCTTCACGCTGAGAACTTCTAAGATTCAACTAAAGTGCTGCAAAAGCTGAAGACTCTGATATACAAAATATGGATGTTTATTTATAGTGTTTTTTTATTTTCATATCAAAGACAGTTTCTTTTTTGTTTTCTGAGGTCCATTTCTTTTCTGTCTCTGGTCAGTGTGGATAGTGACAGCAGGCTGAAGTTTGACTCAACATGAAATGTGTATCTTACTTATTTTTATTTTTTTGCTTTTATCACAACACTACATCTTCTTTCATTTTAAGTCAGACCTCAGCAGTCTGCTTGTTTCTGTATTTACGCTACAAAACATTCATTACATGAAACCTTTAGAGAGCTTGTCTAATTTTTTGAAACTTTTGTTAAATGTTACTGTATATTGGACACCTTATTGTAGCAGGTAGCAGTTTCTGCCTTTAGCCGTGGACTTTAAACTGTCAATATGGTGATATCCTCTCATGTCAAAATCAAGCTGCAACCTCAGGTGCTAAAAAATGAAGCTAATTCAGAATTGTTAATAACTGCAGTTATTCGAAATGACCACTTGAGGCTGGCTCCAAAACGTCAGTCAATTGCTACAGACACTCATGTAAAAATGCCCAACGTTATAGCTAAAACAAACATGTTAACAGCCTGGTTAAACAAATACGAAAACAACAACAACAACAACAAAAAAGGTTTTGGTCTCTAGTTCATTTCCTTGCTCATGACAAGTTTCCAGGAACAGTGCCTGGCCTTGAAGCCAAATTTACACCGTGGCCAAACATGGAATTACAACCTTTAGGTCCGTTATGTGATACCATGCGGCCAAAAAATACTTTTTCCAATAGACTTACGTTGGGAGAGTGATGTCTTTAAATCAGTGGATTTTTTCTTTATTTGCACAACCTCTGGAAATGAGTTATTTTACTTCTGGATTTAAATCATTCAGTCCAATAACATTTCAAAAGTAGGGCTGCATAATTAAATAATTTTATCCCCATTCAAGTTAGCAGAGAGCTAAACTGAAAGCAAGCCACTCCACTGTGCTCGGCATTCATCAGTCTATAGTGCGCTTGTTTGTGGGCTGCACATTATGGAGGAACAGAGTTTTCCTGTAATATAATGTAATATTATTATTAATTTCATGCCATGTCAAACTTTTTTGGCTTCGTGTACCACTTAGCAACTTTTATAGGGATGAATCGGGGCCCGCCCCTGAGTATCCAGTTCCCTTATTACATTCATGGTTCAAGACAACTGTAAAAAACGTTATTAAGGCTTGCAAAAAAGTCCCTGAAATATAATGATGACACCCAAAACAAATATTTAACATTCAGAGGGTTTGGATTTTAATTTAAATTTTGTTTTGAAGCCTATAAATTATTATATTAAGGTGATGTTTTTTAATCAACAATAGGGACTTTTTTCTTTCATCCTCAGAATCTGGTTAAGTCAGGGAGACTAATCAGTTATTGATTACTAAGTTCAAAGGTATAAAAACAAAACAGTAAAATATACCACAGCTTCATACATCTTTTTCAACATAAAAACACACATTTTGTGGACCAAATTAGGTGTTAGGATGTATGCTGGATGTCAAAATAAGACTGATTCTGATCGGCTGTTAGTGTTTGTCATTCATGAAATCGCTCTAGGAGTGATTCAAACAATACTTTCATAACTTTCGTTGACATTATAGTTGTAGTGTGGACTCCGCCATCTGCTTGAGTTGGAACGATTTCTTATCTTTTTTTACAGTTATGATTATCGTTCTTGGTGTGGATGGTTCTTAAGAGATTAGATTTCATATTGGGCTTAATGCTGCGGTTTATGGTCAAAATTCCTCAATCCATGTCAACTGTGCTTGTATCCTGCCACAGCGAGAAATATGTCTGCGTGTTTCAGTTCCTGTGTGTGTGTATGTCCTACTGCAGCCGCCTATTAAATTTAAACACCATTTTTATGACGGGCTTTATAAAAACAGAACACAGGCAGGGCCACAATTTACCCCTTCCACTTAGCACTCTATCACGCTATCTTCGTATTTCCCCGCACTCATCCCTCTCTCCTCGTAAATCTATCTCTCGTTCCCTCCACTCAAAAGTCCATTATAGCCTCCTGCCTGCAGCTTTCTCTGTTTGTTATCCGTCCCACTCACATTATCTCTGCCTCTCCCGTCGACTCTCTTCTCTCTCTTCATTATATCGCTAAAATCAGACCTGATGTTCTTTCTCCATCACTCCTTTTTTGGCTCTCTGCTTGTGTGTCGTCGCCTCTCCTCGCGGTCAAGCCGCTGTTCTTTCCCACCTATTTTTGTCCCTTTGCAGACAGTCTATGCAGATATTCAGCATTCTCTATTATTCTAAACTTACTTTACTTTTCCCTTCTGCTACCTATAACCCCGTTCCCCCACTGCTTTCCTCATCCTACCCCCCCTTCCCTCACCCTGATTCTCCTCCCCGGTGCTGCATGCACTTTATCACTTTTGGCAGCGCCAACTTAAAAAAGAAGAGAATTTATGCAAATGCGGGGCTGAAAAATGAGTGTTCACCTCCGTTGCAATGTGCAGAGGAAAGTAGCGAAGCGCCTCATTACAATATTTTCTCTTTGTTGTGGATCCGCGGGATAATAATTAAGAATGATTTGTGATGTTGGAACGAAGCTGAGTGTCTTCTCCTCCCAGGAAATTCACCTAATACTTTAGTTACTATACATGTAGACAGACATGGAGACAGAGTCAGGACCAGCAATCTTATTATAAAGTAATTTGGCATTCAGATGAGAGACAGGCCAACTGGTGGCGGCACACCGAGCTTCAGCAGTGACTGCTGCATTTTTTGTACTGTTGTCTGACGGGAAACTGAAGCTGAGAAAATAATCACACTGTAACACAGGATACAAAACACAGGGAAGTATGATGAGTGTTTTGATTTAATAAAAATATTTGGCTGAAATAAAATGTTTTGCTTTAAAGACTGGTTTTGAACTGGTTTGGACTGGTACAATTAGCCATAGATTCATCTTACACCATCTCCTCCCTGTGAAAATGTCTCCTCTCCTCTCCTCTCCTCTCCTCTGACGGATCCTCCCTGCCTCGCGTCCTCCTGTCTCTGTGGGTTAGCTGTCATCCCTCTGTTTGCTCTTTGTGACTCCAGAAACTGACGCAGCACTGCTAAGGCCAAATATCAAATTGTCAAGGGTTGAAGGCGCAGAGGTCAGAATGACGATGTGCTCTCTCGACACATACATGCAGACAGTATATTTGCACTACGCCAATACACAGATGGGTTACAGATTAACAGAGAAAAACCTGAAGAAATATAGGGTTTCCTCTAACAGGCCGCTGAATGGTCGGTGTCAGACAGCACTCACAACCGTCGTCAAAGCACCAAATGAGGGAAAATCTTTTGGAAGAGTTGTGGTGATTCTTCCAGTATAGAGACTTTGAAAAATCCATGAAACGGAGCACTGACGCTGTTCTGGAAGCTAACTGTGGCCCAACATCTTACAAGGATACTTACAGAGGATTTGTTTGCATTAAACAGTCTTTTGCCCTGATTACACTAGGTATTAATCCTTTGATACCTGAGAAAATTGGCTTGATGTCTTTTAAAAACATGGCAAGAAGACAATAAACAACTTAACAAGACATGGCCCAAGAGTTAGAATGTAATCAGTAAAAAAGTTACAAGAAAATTACCCAAAAATGAAAAAAAAACTAAATAAAAAACAACAACAACAAGAAAATGTTGAAAAATCTGTGTACATCTTTTTCTGTAACATAATTTTCAATATAAAATTATAAGAATTTAAAATATAGTTTTCTGGAATTTTTAAATATATATTTTTCTAATAATCCCCCCTTTTAAAACTAAGTTTCAGGTCATTTTCTTGTCAACTTTTATTAATTTCTGGCAATATGTGAGAAATTTGTTGGTCATTGCGTTTTTCCTCAAGCCCCCCCCCCCCAAAGAATCCAAACCAATTTGCTCAAGTTTTAAAGAGTTAATGTGTCACAAGTGGACAGCTCTAAGTACAGGTGTGAATGCATCAAATGCGTTCTCAATGTGTCTTGAGGTCCGATTGCTCACATCACTTTTGGAAATGGTCTGGGCTGCAACAACAAGATGGCACAATACAAAGAGTGCCAGTCAAATATATAAACTGTATAAATATTGGAGGTAGCTACCATGATGATCTGCCATGTTGAATTTCAGCCATTGCTTTCTTGGTTTTTTGGAGCCAGAAGCTGTGTGACTCACAGACTGTAGCAAGCAGCCCCATCCTTAAACATGCGTAACTCTGAGCCTTAATAAAACTGAATGGTTAAGTTTAAAAAAAAAAAAAAAAAAACCCACCGCTGTTCAATTGTTAAGGATGTTGAAATTAACTATGGGGACCAAAACTGTTTTTTGTACCAGGCTGTAAAGAAAAATGTGTACTAAAAGTACAAAAACAAGTTCCCAGTGTGAATCACTTTATTTTTATTGTGAATTAGGAAATGGTCGAGGGACCACCTGGCACCCTACACAAGGCCAGATTTGGCTGTATCCCTGTAGTATCACTGTTCGAAACTCTCACTGATTAAGATGCACACACACACACACACACACACACACACACACACACACACACACACACACACACACACACACACACACACCTGTACATACAGAGATTCTGTATGTGTGGCTGCCTGCATTCATTAATAAAGAGAATGACCGGGAGTAGTGGTAGGGGGTAGAGAGGGACAGACAGGACAGGACAGCACAGACAGGAGGGAAAAATAATAGCCAATTTAGCCTTATCGTCTTAAAGCTACACCTTGGCATTTTGAATTTTGCCTGGTTATTTTTTTCTTCACCAGACACTTGTCATATTGTGCGGGGGAAAAGTTTCACTTTCCCTAAAAATGGCTTGTTAGCATCAGTAGAATGCCACATTGAAACCAAAGGGGCACCATAAGCGATCCCTTTCAAATCCTTAAAAAAGGGAAGCAAACAGAGGAAGACTGGATGGGGGGGGGGCAGAGGAGGAGATGGATGGAGAGGAGGGGAGGGTCACTAAGTGTTTCCTCACTCCGTTTTTATTCTGTCGCTGTGCGATGTCTGCTGTGGCAGAAGAGGATAATGAGGAGAGAGGAAGGGAGGTATCAGAGGGATGAGGACGCAGAGAGGAAGAAAGGAAAGCAAGACAATTATCTGAATCGGGGCAGATTTGATAATAAATGCAAGAAAGTGTATATGAGGTAAACATGAGAATTTAAAAGTGATTTCAACAGGTCAGAGAGAGGGCAGGAGGGGGCTCGTGGAAACGAACACACACAGTGGAGGTTCCTCACACAAGGACAGATGCACAAAAATGTGTGTTTTAGGTGTGTGTGTCATGTCTGCAAGGTACACCTTGAGACTGAATTGAATGTGTACTGTGTACCGGATGCCATGCTTTTTGTATGTTGGAATACATTTGTGTAGGTGCGAGTGTCTGTGTGTGTGTGTGTGTGTGTGTGTGTGTGTGTGACCTTTTTACACAACCCGGCATTTCAATTAAAGGCTGAAAGCACTCCTTTGTTTGGCGTACTGTTGAGGAGAGAGAAAGAAAGAGCGAAGCGTATTACTCTATTCAAACATTCAGTGGGAACAAAAGGGAAAGATTCAATTTTGTCCCTGTCTGCTTCGCATGAAGGACAAACTCTTTTCATGGGTGTTTGGAGGACACGCACACCTACACACATACACACATACACACACCACCTACTTACACCCATTCAAGCACATACACATGTAAACGCAAAAATCTTTCGCCCTTGTACAAACTCCATCTATGCAATCACACATGCACACATGTACAGTATGCATGCATTGGCTGGTCTATATGCAGTAGTGGAATGTAACTAAGTACATTTACTTTATTACTGTATAATTTTGAGGAAGTTGCATCAGTTTCTGCTACTTTGTACTTCTAGTTGATGACATTGCAGAGGTAATATTGTACTTTTTACTCCACTGTATTTGTCATCTTTAGTTACTAAGATTTAGATAAATATTACCAAGTACTCTATGAAAATAAAAAGTAATGAGCTCCAACTTTAGCAGCTGAAACATTAAAGAAATGCTTCAACCATAAAGTGGCCATTTGTATTAGAGCTCTGATTGGGCCCAAAAATATCAGATCCAACTCTACATGAAGTCGCACAGTTTCTGTCCAAGCGTGACCTGAGCCCAACCCTCAGTAGCAGTTTTGGGCCCAAGCGCAGTTAAAAACCCAAATTTCTAAAGTAAAAACAGATCTATATTATATTACATTTGATGTATTGTCAAACAATACATTTTTTTAAAATTGTGCTTAATTGCAGTATTTCTGGAGTTATTTGTTCTTAATTGCATTTTTTAATCATATGTTTTCAATTCCATTATTTTGCATTAAAACAGTTCTGAAGTATTGACAAGGTAAAGAAATTCTCACCAGAATGTTTTGAATCAAATGAATCAAAAAACCTGGGATGAGCATTAATGTCTGTAAACGTCAGACTCATTGGTACACACAGAACCCATTTTCATTCTGATATCTTGAGGTTAGAGGTCAAGGGACCTCTGTTAAATGACTATGCTGTTTTGCCATTGCCAAAATGTTGCCAAACTTTGGAGCATTACGACGCGCCCTAACTGAGAAGCTAGCATGGCATGCTTCCTCAGGTATTCTAGCTTCATTTGATACCAGTATCATCACTCTAGCTTTAAAACTCAGCCCGGAAAAGCTTCTTTAATACAGGAATGTCAGCCGGCGATTAACTCAAAAAAAAAAGGACCTTAATCACATCTCGATTAACACTAACTGACAGTCACATTTGACACATTATTAAATAAATATTTCTAATATAAACATGACTTACTTTTGGTACTTAAAAAAAATGATGGCAATTCTCTTGAACTTTTACTTTAGTAAGATTTTGAATGCATGAGTTTCACTTGTAACAGAGTATTTCTACACAGTAGTACTTTTATTTGAGTAAAAGAATCAAGTGCTTCTTCCACCACAGTTTATAGGTTTAGTGTGCTGCCTCCAGCTCTATCGATACATGTGAAGCGGGGCCTCCTCCCTTTGTGGTGGATCTGCATGCTGTGGCTAAACTAATAATGAAGGCTGCAAACTCTTCTACTGAAAGAAGTACTGGAACATAATTTGTACAACTACATTATCTGGGTATTAAAGTTTAACAAAATCTCTTCTTCACGCTGATCCTCTAATGTCTAACTTGATAGTTCAGAGTTTCAGTCCAACAATGTAAGACAAACTGTGTGGCACTACAGGAGCGGTGGGAAAATGTTCCTTGTGAACTGTAACATACAGTGTCTTTAGGATAAGGACTGCGCATAACACATAAGAAATAAATGTTATTTATCTTTATTTTCCAGCTCTGATCATTTGGACTCTTTTCTACATAAATTTGTGTGTTGTTTTTGTAATCTATTAGTTGCATTAGGTGTCGCTTTCTCTATTAACTTGCAGGAAGAAGTAGGTATAAGAAGAAGAAAGAGAGCCTCCCTTTGCATCTTGTGCTTTGTATTGGCTACGGTTTTCAGAGACAAAAGAGTATGCTGAAATGGATATGGATATCAATCAGAGTGTCATCTCGCTTTCTATCTAAAAGTCAGGTGTGGCTGCACCTGGCACACTACTGTTTACACGGTGGATCTGGAAGATTGGAAAAAGGGGGCCATGTTTTGCTGAAAGTAATACAGTTAGATATGATATAGACAGTTATTGTGGGACATATCAGAGCAAAACTAAACTTGACAGATGACAGAACTAAACTTTTAGCTTCTGAAATAATCAACGAAGTTGAAGCTGTGCTTCTTTTGTAAATGCTAGTGATGCGCAGGTCACTCTATGAAAAGCCAACCTGACCCACCCGAAAATGAAGGGCTCTCAGGAGTCATTACATTCATCCTAAAGAAAAGACTAACATTTGGACCAAATTTCACAGCAGTCTATACAAATATTTGTCAAGACATTTTATTTAAAGTGATGGTGTAATTCTCACGAAATGTCACCAGAGTCATTAGGATAGGATAGGATATCAACTGGGAACCATGAATGTTTGTATAAAAGTTTCTGCCAATCAATCTAGTCAAATGATGGGATATTTCATTGTATAAGTGAAAACTTTGACTTGTTAGTGGCACTTAGTGAAAAGTTAAGAGATTGCCAACTTCTTTAGGATTCATCTGTTTAGTATTACCAAAATCAGCAGGTTTTATCCTCTGGGGACCATAAAACCCACAACAGAGAGTAATATGTGAGTGTTTCCTTTTAGTTTCTCAGAGAAAGTTTTATAATCAATCAAATTTTAGGACCGTGATGATACATGTGACAGGACACGCCACAATGGAAAACTGTAAAACACCTCATATACCATCGAGGGATTTATAAAGCATCAAACTCCGTCAGTGTAAAAACATCAGTCTGATCCTCTAATAAACTTACAACCTCAGTACACAGTGGCATCCATTCATCTTTATCTGGCTTTTTATATTTGTGTGGCTTCTTCAAGGAGAGAACAAAAACAGCATCTGATGTGGTTCAGTAAATGGACCAAAACATCAACTAAAATTTTATGTCAAGTTTTATTTAACTGTCCAGTTCTTGATGTAAAAATCTTTTTATTTCACTCACTGCCAGCTGTGCGATGTTGTGAAATGAGTACAGACAGAGGGTGCTGAGAGCGACAGGGCCAAATCAGAGGGGTAGTCCAACCAAAACCAAACTGATTTCTGTAAATAAATTGTAATTCTGTAAATACTTTGAACCCTGAGCATGGTGCGATTTCTTTTAAAAACTCAGGAAAAAAGGCAATAAGCAATTATATAAGAAATGTTCCACAAATTATAAGATATTAATAAACTTAGTAAATTATTTTTCAAAATGCTAGTTGGGCTGTGTGTGGTGACTGGTCTCCCAGCCCTGCCTTGTTTTAGAAAGAACAGTCCAAAACGTAAAGGCACAAAAAAAGCTATCACATGGAAAATAATGCTGCAACACTTGGTAATAGAGACAAACATGAACTGGCAAAGAGGGAAGGGAACACACAGCATATATGCACAAGGTGAGGGTAATTTAACAAGAGGCAATCAGACACAGGTGAAACACATTAAGGCAGAGCAGATAATCACACAGGAGGGAAACCTGACAGGATGTGGGGACCTGAACTGACATGAGACGGAGATAAACAAAATAAAACCAACAAGAAACGAACAAAATAAGGCAGCTTATTTATGTGTAGTGTAGCTGTGCTGGTTTTAATATACAATTCCAAACACATACCCTTATTCTAAGACAATGGCACTTGCATTTGCTATTTTTTTCTTCATATTTAAAAAATAACTCTTAAATCTTGTATCTAGACAGATGTGCTTGTTTTTTGTCTAGTTGCACTAGTTTTCAGAAATCTGAGTTAAGATACTTTTTACGTTACAAAAAATCTTGTTATGAGAAGTTTTCCTGTTCTGTTGGCAGATAATTTTGCTGATTCTAAGTAATATTTTCCCCATTTCATTGTTTTTTTTCTTGTTTTTAGAGTTGATGTTTTTGCTGTGAGGTGATTCTGTCAGGTACAAATGTCCATCAGAATGGCCTACAACCTCTCTAAAAAGGGTTCAACGATGAGTTGACAAAAGAAGCTGGACAGTCCCTATGGATGGGTTGAAGGGGACGTGAATGGGTCCAACAAACCACAGATTTTAACCTAGGAGCCTGCTGTTGGCTTACCATACGAATGTTGAGTCACAGAATAATGTCTTTTTCTAAACCTAACCACGTGCTTTTGTTTCATAAGGAATTAAGTATGAGGTGTTTTCAACATGTTCTAAGTTTATTTCACTAAATGGAGCAAGCAAAATAAACACAACACTGTACAGCCTCACCATAGTATTACCAACACGTTCTCATCCTAAATTGTCACGTTGTCGCTTTGCAGTGGACTTCCATGTATACATTTTATGCTCCAGGTATCCTTCTGCATCTACTGTTAACGTTCTGGCGTGCTGCTACAGTGATGTCAACACAAACACATGGTGGGATTATGCTGCATGTGGTTATGTTTAGGCAACAAAAGCACATGACAACTAATGCCGGGATGTCAACAGACACATATGCTGGCATGGGTGGTTAGGTTTAGGATAAAAGGCACATTATAAGGTGTAGAAAAAAAACCCATCACATTCAGACTGGAAGCAAACACTGGACTCCTGAATGAAATTCCAGAGTTTGTTGAACCCTCATGCCCACCATATGGGGACCTTTGTCCTTACAATATCTTGTCACTGGCAGCCTGTATCATGGACATGATACAGGCTGCCCGTCTGCTAATCATGCTGCTGCAGCGGGTTGGTGAAATCTCAGCCATTATCTAGCTCTGTTAAACTGTGTAAAGCAGCAGACCTTGTACAAATCTGGCATAAATTGCCAATGTCAATAAAGTTGAGAACTATTCAGAGAAATACTTTGAGATTATTACAGGGTTGAGAACTTGCATTCGTAACCATGGAAACAAGTGGGGTTTTGAAGTCTTGTCCCATACAGCAGCGGCCCAGCACCCCTGCAGACGTGACCACTTCAGACATGTGGCTCTTTGTATACCTGAAGTCAGCTGAGGCTCAGTCTGCAGTCCAGAGGGTGGACATTTAGATTCGGTGTGTAAACTAGTATCTGCCTGCAGTGTTGTATGCAGACAACAGCAGCAGCTGGGCGTCTTTTGCAAACAAATTTGATTTCATTTGAGGTCACACTGCTCACCTCATCCTCTCCCCAGAGCATGGTGGGTAAACAACCACAACTTGCTGACATGATGGTGTGGTCAGAATTGGTGGAGTGTACATTAGCTCCAGATGTTAAAATGTGTGAATATTTTCTTATTCTTAATTGGCGGGTGGGGGATATGATGATGCATAAAATTACTGTTAGATTAAAGAACATCTTCAGGTTACTAAATAGCATTTAAAGGGATACTTTGCCATTATGCAGCTATCTTTGTGTCTAACCAGTGCCTCGATATCCCTCCTCCACCCGCCCAGGAAACACCGACAAATTACGTGATTGACATTATTTGGCCGTGTTTCCTGGCTCTCGGGGCTCTTGCTTGAACTACAGACTGTAGTTCTGCATTTTCGTATTGCATGCGAACCAATCACCACCACAGACACACAGAGTATGTAGCTGTTCACGAGTCACACCTGCGCCTCGAGATGTCAAACTCCAACCGCAATCCCATCAAAAAATAAAACTAGGTAGTGCTTGTCAAATGTAAATTGTAAAATATAAAGATTCTGTTACTACACTACCTGTTCCAAAAATATTTTTAAATTCATATTTTAACGCACTGTGGCGAGAGTTTATGAACAGGAAGTGGGCACCATACTGCTTCCTGCACAGTGAAAATGGAGTCAGAAAAAATGGAGATATATGTTAAAACTAAACAGCACTGATGAAATAGAAACCAAGATTCTGTTACTGAGCTGCATTTTCCTGCCTCAAATGTTTTCGGGAACATGTTTTAGCTTACTGTTTAACTGTAATCCCAGATCTGGCCGGCTGCAGTTGTTTCACATGGATGTCACCCACCAGCAGGAGCATTTATTTGTCTGATCGAGCACGTAGCATTCTGGTAGTTGTTGGTTTTAAACCTCTTAAGCAAATAAAGGGAATACCACAGTCCTTTTCCTCTGTTTTCTCTGGTCATGTACCACCAATTTCAAAAGTATTTGCGTCTTTCTACAGAAGAGATGGCCTAGTTTTATGTCAGGGTCCTCTTTATATCGGTGAATTACTTCTTAAATGAGCAACATAAACAACAAGGCCCTTATGTGCAAATCAGCAGTAAATACCATTTCTACAGACTGCCCTTTGAAGCCCATATATAACTAAAAATCAATAATAAATATTCAGCCAGTCTCCTTGACTGGAATTATGGGGGCCGACACGAAAATGCAGAGTCAATGTTTGGTTTGTCCTCTCTGGGATACTGTAGAAACAACATGGCAGACTTCATGAAAGAGAACCTGCTTCATATGTAGATATAAACAGCTTATTCTATAGGAGCAAAAACACAAAAAATATTAGTTTAAGGTGATTATAAACTAATGAAAACACAGTATATTCAATTTCTGTCACTATATCCCCTAAATCCCAACACTGGACCTTTAAGTAAAAGCAAAATAAAGATTTTTTGAAAATAGTACAAAACGTACAAGTACACACACTAAAGACGATTTTGTCACAGTAACGAGAGTAGATGTAATTCGTTACTGACACAAGGTGAGAGACACAGTTTGTGAGAGCACAATTTGTTGCTGCGAGAGACCAGAAAGTTATGATGTTGGTTATGAATTACAAGGTGTGCAGTAATTATTTGTACACTAGAGAAACAAGCTGGTGCAGAAAGCATGATTAATGCATTACTATACGACTAAAATAACTTTGGGCTGAAACAATGTATTCTGCAAACAGGAGAGGCTACAGACCAAACGTGAGAAAGCAGAGTGTGAAGACTCAGTGTACGAGGACAGTAGGTGGGGTGTTTGCTGGTATTTCTCTGCACTGTAAGATGTCCACATCCGCAGAATCGAATGTCAACTATTAATCTTCCACAAGTTTCAGTTGGATGGTGGAGTAATTTGATCCTTTAAAAATTGATAAATAAATAAAAGCATTGGTTTAAAGAGGACCAATAGAGTGCCTCAGGAATGAGTCCTAAGGTAAAAATAAATGAATTAGCATTACTGCACTCTCGTTTCCCTCGTCTTGAAGCCAGTGGGTTTTCTGAATGAGTTTTTGATGCTGAAAAGACTTTCACGTTTTGTTCTGCATTCAAAAATACACTAAATTTTGATTCTTTTATGTGTATAAAGGCAGTTGTTAACAGGTGTTTATATGAGAATACATAACGTCACCACACAAACACATCTTTACAGCCTCAATGAGGTCATACGAAAGTAGTGTTGCTTGTTTATAGTCAGAAGCTAGCTTTTTACTTCATAGGATTGCATTAAGACTTTAAAAAAACATAGAAGTGGAGCGGTGACTATCTTGAAGAGCAAAACTTTAAAGTATAATAAACGTTTGTTTGCCAAGGAGCTCATTTCCTTCATTAATCCAAAATCAGATGGAAAAAAAATCCCATTGGCTAACAATTTAGGGCACTGCTAATGGACTTTTTATTTTTTATTTTGGTGGGAGACGAGTCATTTCTGTTATGCAGCAATAATTTTGTTGCAATGAATTACTTCTTCATATTCTCTAATGAGGAACTTCATAAGGATCCTCAGTCGTTTTTTTAATTAACTCATCATTAGCAACTTATTAGCCACTTTATGAAATTTCATCGAGAGCAACTCAAGAACTGACTATTAACTAAAAGTTTCTCATTCATAGTTTTTTAGTAACTACTCTCTATTAGGTCAATGGTCAGAATGAGCTACAGAGCAGCGGCTGGTGGGTGTTCAGTGATTAGCTGAAAAAATACATGGAGCGAACTTAGTGCTTGATTATATCAAAGGACTTATTTTTGCCGCTTTGGTCATACCTCCTCTGTGTTCATCCACAGGTGTCAGCTTCTGAGAGGTGAGGAACCTGCATGAGCTTTTCACGGTAGCCATTCGAACTTATATATAAGTTCGAATGGCTATATGTCATTTTATTTGTCAATAATAATAAAGATATGGTTCTTCTTTTGTCTTCAGGGAAAAATCCAATCATTCTTGTTTATTTAGGGTTTTCTTGATTAGTTTTACGTTTTATGGCAATGACTGTATGCCCATTTCTCTGTCTTAAATTTGTTTTTGTAAATGCGGGCCACAGTGATTCTGACTGTTGGGGAAAATGCTTCAGTGTTACTTTCAAAAGATTCCATGTATTTACATGTACTAAAACATTTTTTAAAAATAAGAACAGCTTTGAATTTATTTTGATTATGCCTTGGATATGTGTTTTGTGTTATTTTTACAAGAATGGTACGATTAAAAATACCCCAATGTGAAAGACTCAAATATTTCCAAAGAAACTATCGTGGTGCGTCAACGTGATGTATGAAAAGAACATAATAAAAAGATCAAACTCACAACAAACTGCAAACATGTTAACATACCCAGAGTCCATTTCAAATTTCGGAAAAATGTTTTTTTTGTATTATACAGAATGACTTTATGGGATTGGCGTAACCTACAAGACCACATCGCATCAGTAATTAAATTCAGCATTTCAGAAGATTCAATACAACCTTGAACTCTGTGCAACCAAAGTCAATGAATAAGTTGTGAGATTGCACAGGTGAGAAAGTCAAGGGAGATCTGGAATCTCACCCATCAACCAGGGTGATAATAAGGAAAAAAAAAGTGTGGTTCAACTGGCAGCCAACAGCGAAAGCTTTTTACCTGGCAACATGAGCCAAGACAATTTCACCTCCAAAATCTGTCTCTGAGAAACACTTTGCAGTTTCTAAATTCTGATTAAGTTTTTAACTATTTGCTGTTCTAAAAGTCTAAGACAGACAAAGCTATAAGATCTGTCTGTGTCTTTGACACATAGCCCGCTTAAAAATGCACTGAAAACACATGTCATTTAGGATCTTATATTACTATGGAATAATTTGCCAAAGTTAGAAAAGCTATTTCATATAATTAAGTAAGTATTTAGTTAGCTGGTTAATATAAGGAGCACAGAGACCCCTATAGGGAGAGCCAGATGGATGGTGGTCATTCATGCAGGAGTCCGGTGTTTGCTTAGTTTCTGAAAATTATATATGTATTTTTTCTACACTTTACCATGTCTTTGCCTCTTTTGCCGAATCCTAACCATCCGTGTTTATTGATGTCCTGGCATTGGTTGCAATGTGCTTTTGTTGCCTACACATAACCACGTGGAGCGTATTCCCACCATATGCATTTCTTGACATCACAGAAGTGGAATCCCAAAATGTCAACAGCAGACACAGAAGGATATCTAAGGTATAATATGTAGACAAAGAAGTCCAGCAATATGTAACGACTTGGGATGAGAACGTGTTGATAAGTGACGCTCAGGAGTGTTTTGGCACTAACTTGCCCAGGGACTCCATGGTAGCACTACTTGGAGTGTCACTTGACAATATTGAAGGATTTTGAAGGTGAAAATGTTTGTATATTTTAATGTGTCATCCCAAATTTAAAAATGTAAAATGAGTACAAAAAAAATCCATCTGCCCAGTAATTTAAATTTCATGACCAGATACCAGCAAAACTAATAATGTTGCTATTTGCTGCACCTTTATACTCCAGAAAAAAAACATCCATGAGTGCAGAATAAAAAAATATAATTCTTTTCATGGAAATTTATTTTGGTTGAATGTCTGGTATAAATCAGAAACCCAAGGACACCATCAGTTCACCGTGATTTCTTTGGATTTCATTTCATTTGATAACGGTGACATGGTGAGGAGGATTTTCAAGGTTTTTGTGACTATCTATCAGTCTCTACCAGTATTATATCTGTTAGACATTCCCTCACAGGAAGACCAAGTATACTGTAGAAAAAGGCAAATTCAGGAACATATGTTTTAGACTTTGAAGCAGAAGCATGTCTATGGATTTAAGAGTGACCTGAGAGAATGATAATTGGCTGCTACAGTACATTGAAACATTTTCTCACTTAGGAAAACCACAGCAGACATCATGAGTGAAAAACTAGAACAGGAGTGATAGGGGAGAAGATGAAAGAAAGTGAAAAGACAAAAAGAACAAGAAAGAGTAAGGTAAGAATATAAAAAGGATGATAAGAGGAGAGAACAACATACAGTATGTGTCTGTATTACAAACTGCTATCATTACCCACAAAGCACTGCATCTGTAAAACACACACACATAATATGCATTGCTGGATATAAATCCAGCACCAATTAGGAAAACCCTCCTCCTATTAGGAGAAAGAAACGTGACCCAAGTGTGCAAAATATTTGTTGACTACTGAACATCATCCTCATATCCAAACTCACTACGGGCAAATTCTCTGTATTTCTGGATATTCTGAGCAGGAGTGTAATGTACATTTTTCACCACAGAAAAAGGCAGAGTCTCTGCAGGCTGGTCAGCTAATTAAACGGCTGCTTGGCCTCCGCGGCAGTTAATGCTGTTCAATTATGAATGAGAGGGATGGGGTGAAGAGGGCAGCACAATCAATGGGAGGGAGGGTTGAAGGGATGGACGGAGAGATGGCGCAAAGCGGGGATAAAAGGGATAAAAAGCAAGGCGGGACAAGGGATGGATTTGACCGAGAGATGAAAATAGAGGGCCAGAAGAAATCAAAGAAAGGAGGCCAAGTTTAAAAACAGACCAGAGAATACAGAAAGCAAAAATTGACAAAGAAAGAGAAACCATTCTTTTCAGACAAATGCAGGCGGAGATTCACACTTGATGTTGTGTCGGTGTTTTGCTGCTTTGAACTAGACAGTGGAGGGTCTAATTTAGTGTCAGTCTGGCTGAAACGGGCCCTTTGGCGACATGGCCCCCACTGTTTGTTTTGGTCTACCTGACAGCCCGAGGCACCTCTCTTTATCTTTCTCTCTTTTTCACTGTCTCTCTGTCTCTTGTCACATCTTTGTCTAGATATAAGTTGTTTCTCCCTGCTGCTGTCACCTGCTTCTCTGCCTGTTGTTTCTGTCTCAGGCACACATTTTGTCATCTGTCTTATAAAAAGAAGGAAATCTTTTCATTTCAATCTCTCCTAGTCCTTCACTTTTGTTTCTCTCTTTGTTTTGACTAAAGAACCTGCAGCCTCAAACAGCGTCATGTAATAATTAATTTTCGTTTTATGTTACTTAAAGTTATTTTGATTACTGTAACTACAGAACGCGTGTCAAGAACATGCCAACTTATGAACGTTCTCTCGGGATTTGGCAACTCTTGAGACCTATTTAGCAATTTTTTTTTTTTCATGAAAGCATCAAGCATCAAATCAACTGACTTTTGTCAAATCTTTGATTCTTCTCCCCTGAAGAGAATTGTCAGTATTTTCAGCCTGTTCTCACTCTGAACTCGTCAGGTCACTGACGTCACTGTGTCAGTGCCTTTGGCGCACGAGTGTGACATCGAAAGCCACCTTCCTTATCCAACTGAAACGCGGCTGGACAGCATCAGTTGAAAATGCACACGGACAGAACCGGTTGGTGTTGTCACTGGACGCGTCCTCATGCAACGTACACGTGCAGCGTCATTTGAGGATGCGGCCGGACATGCGCATGAAACGCTGAAGGATCACGTCAGGTAATAATGCTGGGGGTAACCACGTAATATAACAAGTGTGAGTGCACTCATACGCGGGCAGGTGGGGAGGTGGATGGGTCTCACAAACAATTGAATTTTGGACGAGAGTCCGGAGGTCGCTTCCCGTGTGTCTGTGTTTTTTTTCTACATCTTACCATGTGACTTTGTTGCCTAATCCTAACCATTATGACAGTCCGCACTGTTGTGAAAACAAAAGGGCCGTGCAGCATCATCCCACTGTGTGCATTTGTTGACATCACCGTAACGTTATCCCGGAGCATAAACAGCTGATGCAGAAGGATGCCTAAAACGTCATGAGTAGACACGGAGAGGTCCAGACAGAGCGGCACCACGTGACGAGTTGGGATGAGAACGCGGTTAGGTTTAAGCAACAAAAGCACGAGTAGGTTTAGGCAACAACTGTTCATTCCTATGAAAGCAGATCAGTGGCACATGAAGCAAAATATGCCCTATTTATGCGGTATGAAAACACCCGGATCTTCCACATTTTGGGTGCATAGAGCATGCGCAGTGTGCCCGAGTGGGTAACTTCCACTGGTGGAGCGACTGAGTTCCAGTTTAGAAATGTTATTGAACTGAATAGATTTTATCTTGATAGTGAAATGAATCATTTTGCCGAGGTGCTGACGCTCACAAAAACTCATCCGTTGATTTACAGACGTCTCTTTCCCAGTCAATGAGAAAAGGTCTTTCTAGGCCTGAGGGCATCATTTAAGGACCTGGACGGTGTAATTCCACTTTTGGCCACTATGTTAAATTTGCTAAAAAGCATGGCACACTTCCTGGGGGCTTGTTCATCCATGAGTGGATGCACACTTTCTTGGGCCTGATAAAGTGTTTGGTTAGTTTAGTAAAAACAAAATAATTAATAGTTTTTTTAAAAAAGTTATTCATTTTTATTGATGTCTTTAAGTGTCATCGGATTTGAGAGAAGGCATCACTACGACCAATATCTCAAACATTTTGCAGCTCACACTTAAGCAATTGAGATTGATAAATAGCACAACAGGTAAGTGGAAAAATATGTATTTGATTTTTGGCTGAGATGACCCTTTAATCTTATCCTACATTCACATTACAATTACAATAGAATGAAATAAAAAATAATAGAAAATACAGCTACTGATGGGGGCTCACAGTCAGTTGGTCACAGATTTCCAAGAGTATTTCTCCGCAGTATAGAGCCATAGGTACACAATGCTGCATATGTAGTATAGACACGTACGCACATCTGTATAGACAAATGTGGACACATACACACGAGCGCGCGCGCGCGCACACACACACACACACACACACACACACACACACACACACAGAATTAAATCGGTGTAGAGCTTGGCACTTGTGCCTCCCTGGCCCCCAACCTGCTGGCTGATTCAATTTTCTGGGCAGATCTGCCGACAATGACCGCTAACATTCACCTTTAGATGGGGAGAGAAAAAGAGAGAGAGAGAGAGAGAGAGAGAGAGAGAGAGAGAGAGAGAGAGAGAGAGAGAGAGAGAGAGAGAGAGAGAGAGAGGGAGGAAGCTGTGGGGATGGCAGGTTGGGAGAGGCAAAGAGGGAGTGAGAGAAAAGGTGACTATTACTGCGTACTTCTAGAGTTGGACGGTGTATGTGACGAAGGTGAATGCCAATACTATTCCTGAAGGGAAGCGGACGTGGAGGAGAGTCTGCCAACGCTCAGCTTTACTCTGGAGAGACATTGAATGAGCAGAGAGAGAAACTAAAGCGTGGCTTGTGTCTTCTTGTGGCTTCAAGGGAAAAATACAATTAAAACTATTAGTAGCAAATCGTGGTTACTTACGTGGCGTTTCTGGCTTGGTTTTATCGAGTCTCCCAATTAAGGGCAGGCTGTTTAGATGCAATACTGAGAATTATTGAATAGAAATGTTGCAATGGATATTGCAACATTACTCTTAATTTGTCAAAGGAACAGGTAAGCTGAGGAACAGGGGACATTATGAATAAGAATCTGTCTAAATATCGAAAGCTATCCCAAATAAATATCTAGTTTTCTCTGCCATTGAGATGAATAAAAAGCCAAAGAGAGCTTACTTTGAAAAGACTTTTGACAGTACAAAACATTCTCAGGTTTTAGTGTTTAAATCTGAAGAAAGGTTTTCTTATTAGATTTGGGGCCACACAATAAATCAAATATTAATCACGATTTTGGCTTCCCACATTTAAATGAACATGATCAACTGCATAATTGAGGTTTAAAATGTATGCTCTGCTCACGGAAAACTCCGCTGCAGTTCAAATTAAATGCTCCGTAAACAAACAGTCTCCACTTTTGAAGAGTTGTCATGCTGCCACGACCTGCAGTGGCAGCCTGTGAAGAACTTTCCTGAATGTTGTCACTGCAGACAGCAGGAGAAAATCATTCATCATTAACCCTCATCATCTGTTGTTCGGAAGTATTTGAGATTTAGGAGAGAACAAATCATACTCCAAGAGTGTGTTAACTGTGTCTGCGCCCCAAGGCAAAACAACTTGTTAAATAACCTGAAAACAAAACAACAACAACAATAAAAAACACCGCAGTACGTTGAATGTTCAGAGACTGAGAAAAGTAACGTTGGTAATGTCACCGAACAGTTAACGCTAATCCCCATCAGCAACTCAGACATCTATGACAACACTGCAGCACATCACGGTACAGTGATGAACGAAACAAACAAACAAACAAACAAACAAAAAAACAGCGGCAGATATGTATCCATTTATGAGGCACAGATTCAGGTGAAGAAGGAACCTATTTTAAGTCTGATTTGTTAATTCGCAGGCAGAAATAACAAAAGGGGAAAGTGAAAGCAGCGCTGTGATGATTAAACTTTTGGTATATTGTTTTTTTGTATATATTTTTCATTGCTTCTAGGAGATGCACTAAATTCAACTGAATAATTTAACTTATTTTAAGCCTTATTTTAATGCAAAAAATCAATACATTAGTTGGAAGCACAACATGAAAATGTTTATTTAAATGTGAATGTGTGTAAAAAGAATATTTTGTTCTAAAAATTTGTTAATTATCGTGAGAAATAGTCACAATCTCAAAAACGATCAAAATAATTTTGATCATCATTTCGGCCATAATCACGCAGCTCTATCAGACTCACCATTTTACACAGATATTCGATTATCACACAGTGTAAAATCATTGCTTTTAGCTTTATTTCAAGTGTCAGGCCAAATAGTGAAAAAAAAAAACCAGAAAAAAAAACAGATAAATAGCCTACATTTTTGAAGATGTATTATATTTAGCATGAACTTATGAAGAATGTGGCTCAACAAAGAATATCATTAATTATCTTTTTTTTTTTTAATTAACAGAGATGATGTACAATTTTGCAGACAGGAAAATCAAGAGCTACTGTTGATGTAGCGATAGGGTCATCATGTGTGGCGTATGACTGACAGGCAAAGTCATAACCTAACATGTTAAGTGTCTTCAGTGTTAACACAATTTTATAAAAAAGTTTTCCAGTTTTAATTTTTATAGTCAACAATATATTTTCTTTATATCTTAGGTATATGTTACTGTAATACATTTCATTCAAATACCATACTTGACTTGAACTATCTTTCCCCAACCAAATTACTTATATATGTAGTGCATGTTATTTATTTATTTTACTTTTTAAATATTAAAATGGCAAAATGGAGGGGAAGTTCATACAAAGGCAAAATAGATACACAAACAGAACAACCACACCCAAGCCTCTGTCGCTGTGTGCGTTACATAATCCAATGTATTTCCTCATGATAAAAGACACGTGCGCGCGCGCGCGCACACACACACACACACACACACACACACACACACACACACACACACACACACACACACACACACACACACACACACACACACACCCTGTATGGCTCCCCCCACTTCAAAGCCTTTGTCCCGTTGCGTTCAAACCTCATCATTAAAAGTGATCCTTGACGGGAGCTGCGCAGAATCAAGGAGGAGCGCTGCAGAAGGTACAGACGGAGAGATGTTAAGGAATCTGATTGGGGAGAGGAAGAGACGAAAGGAGAGAAGATGGGATGAGACAGAGGGGAGGAGAGATGAGAGAAGGGACAAGAAGAGAAGAGGAGAGAAGAGGGCAGCGCTCTGATTCAGTTAATTGAAGGCTTTCTGGAAAAATGACCTGAATGCTGCAATTATATTCCCCCAGAGAGACTTCATTAACACACACATACACACACACACACACACACACACACACACACACACACACACACACACACACACACACACACACACACACACACACACACACACACACACAGGCGTATGTAACAGCATGACATCCGCACATGCACACATAATACAATTTTCCAATACACACATCTGAAAAGTCATATTTCGCCCTCAATCTTTACACCAGAATTTAATATGTACACACTTTGGTACTAGTAATACAGTTTTTGTCTACAGTACAAATACAGCTGGTATTTATGGAAACACCCATGAAATGTCACATTGTTTTACAGCGAGGAGGAAAACAAAGCACTTTCTAGTGTGCTGAAGAGTTGCTGTGTTGCTTTCTGTGCGTCAAATTAACTTAAAAATCTTGAGTTAAAGGATATCTTATCCTATTTCCTATGTTTTTATAGAGTAATGGGAGTAATCTTTTTTAAATTTGTAATGTAAACACTCAGGACATGTTACCGCCATCAGTTTACATCCTCTAAAAAAAGTGTGCTTTTGCCACTGACAGGCTCAGATTATTATGTTAAGTGTCTGATAAGATAATTGAAAGGATCCCCCAAAGCAGAGACCTTTTTGATAAAAAAAAGATGCTTTTTGTTTAGCCAGAAACAACACCAAACTCGCTGTCATCAAACCCACCAGACTCCTTTCAAATAAACACTAATTTTGTAATTTTAAAACACACTTCTTTCAAAATTGACAGAGGCAAAATAAACTCATAAAATCGACCTTGTTTTATCTTTCCACTCTTCCAGCAATCACTCTGGTTTTGCTGAAATTAACCCCTAATGTATCCAGTTAAATGTGAAAATATGCTGCCTCTGTACACTTTTAAATTATTGATTATTTCGGTGTGTGGTGGGTTTGGAGGTTTCAGGGCTGCTCCTGATTAAACAAAATGGTTTAACACTGATCTAACAATGTAAGACTGTTTAGTCACTATTTTAAAAAAGACATGAGACTCCAAGGACCTGTAGTTGTTGAGTTTGGGATATTTACATTGTCAAAACACAAGCTAATGGTGTTGAGTAACATTGTTATACTGTCTCAAAAAGTGCATGGAATTCACTAAAACACGCAATTACATCATAATGTTAAGTCTTTATTATACTCATATTATGGTAAGTTTAATCAGTCATATATAAAGTAAATGTAATTATGTTTCTAATGTGAAATTAAAAACTATACTTTCAAACTATTCACAGCAGTGATACTCAATGTATGGCCCTCGGGTGAAATCCAGCCCCCAGATAGGTTGCTTGTGGCCCCCCAAACAATTTTCTAATTCACGATAGAAACAAAGTGGTTCACACTGGGAAATGTTTTTGTACATAAGTCTGCAAAAGGTACCAGATGCATGAAACATTATAAAAATAGAGCTTGTTTATCAAAAAAAAATGGCCAGCAAAAGTATCCTAGTAAAGCCCCTAATGTCCTAAATTACTAGAAAAGTCCTTAAAACCTTGAAACGTCCTAAAATCAGAAACATCATAAAATCCCAGAGAGGTCCTAAAATGCTGAAAATGTCCTAATATCCAAGACACATCTTGAGATCCGACAAACACTGTAACATTCAAAAACATCATAAAATCCTAGAAACACCCTAAAATCAGAGAAATGCCAAAAAATCCTCAAAACGTCCCAAAATTAGAGAAATGTCATAAAATCCTCAGAATGTCCTAAAATCTGAGAAACCGCTTAAAATCTCAGAAAGTCCTAGAAACATGGGGTTGCTGGGACTGGACCCTGGCCTCCTTACATTTTGTAAAAGTGGATCCCTAGCAAAGCAAGTCGAGTGTCCCTGATTTACAGGAGGTAAGGAACGTTTTCCCTCTCGCCGACTCCGCCCTCACCGTGCCCCTGAACACCGACGGTATGTAACAGTCAGTAAAAACTGCAGAGGAAAGCCGTTCTTTCCAGGACAACATGCATAGACTTTTCTAAAGAACTTTATGTGTGAGAGCAGTGTGGAGCACCTTGATTGTCAGACAGGTTTTGCAACCACAGTTCAACTATTTTTGCTTCGCTAAACAATCTGCATCCATTTGATTCCTGGTAGACGCAAGGTGGGATGTTTTTTAATCAAGGCCAAGTTAAGTTCTGTGAAAGTTAGAGATGTATAACCGCTTGATTATCACACTGGATTTGCACTTCACCTAATGCAAAAGGATATGCTTCGTCATTTCCTAAAGATGTATATACAGTGATAGATAAGGTGAGAAAGAGGATATGTATCAAAGACGACAGGCAGTCAGACAAAGAGGGAAGTAGGAAGCCATGAGACGGACAGAGTGATACAGTGATAGACAGAGAGGCAGGCGGAGAGGAAAGCACAGAAACAGAAGAGGTCACATATGCTCACTTCCATAGACATAAGCCCTGATTAAATTGAGTGTGTAGTAGCTGGCCGCTCTTCAGATGCATGTGTGTGTGTGCGCGGGCGAGAGTGTGAGTCCTGTAATATTGTCTGCAGTCCCATGGGCTGTAGCTGAGCAAACTCAATCAACTCCCACTCACCTTTGTGGCCCTCCCTACACTGTCAGGCCATGACTAGACACCGGCCCAGCCTCTCCTCTGGCCAGAGAGAGAGAGAGACGGGTGGGGGGGGGTGAGAGAGTGTAGGAGATACACTGTGTATGCGTGCATGTGTGTGTAAGACAGTGTGTGTGTGGGCACATGTTCAGGTGTGCCCTTGGACGAATCAAAAGGCTCTGCAGATTGAATGCATCAGTGTGAGAGACAGAGGTTTTCACATGTTGAGCTTCCACGTGTATGTGTGTGTGGGGGTGTATGCATGTGTGCACTTTTTTGTGCATATATATGTGTGTGTTTTATGTATGAGAGCTGAAAGGTGACATGTCAGCAGCATAAAAGACTTCGGATCTCATCTTTTTGTATATTTATTCGGGGGAAAGGTGTGAGGGGGTATAGCAACACCAACCAGTTCTCATTCCCAGGTGATGAAATACTGACACTTTGTCACACCACCTGGCATGTGGTATCTACACCAAAGGCAGCCTTTTTTGTCTTTGTGAGACGCACTGGGCTGTAAACTAACTCCGATGTGAACCCATGTGCAGCAATACCTGACGCTGAGATCAACTGATGTAGTATAAAGAGTGTGGAAAACTGGGCCCAACACATCCTCATCTCAGCGTGAATGTGCCTGCTGCATTTAGGTCTCTTAATACGTCAGTGACCCACAGCAGTGTAGCACAGAACCAGCAGCGACAATAGTAATGGTAATTTGTTAAGTGTGTTTATGATTATGATTACATCTGCTAATGATTACTTCGGATAGCAGTGTGAGGTTGCCTGTCGTAGCATTGCATTTTTTAATTTATTTTTATACATTTTTAGCATAATTGAATATTGTGGAGATGTGTCCAATATATTATAATTACTGCCTTGCAGGACACACACACACACACACACACACACACACACACACACACACACACACACACACACACACACACACACACACACACACACACACACACACACACACACACACACACACACACAAACCTCTCGCCCTGCCCCCACACCTGTCAATCAGCGACATATGCCACGACAAGCCATTTCCGAAGGAACGGAAGGTCTGCTTGCAAAGGGACAGAAAGTGACACGTGGGAGAAAGCAGTGTACCGACAAAGGCAACAGCAATCAATCAGCTGATCAATCATAATTAGCTAATTTGCATATTTGCCACATATTCATAATCATCATTCATTTATGCAAATCTGGAGCAGGATGTAGGCTCCAGGGAGAGAGAGGGCGGTCAGGACTGAACCCGGACCTGTTGGCTGCTGAGATCAAATTAGAGTTTTATTTAGATTTATGCAGATGTTAACAGTAATGATATACAGCAGGCACAGCGCCCTTGTGTGTCAGTGAAGACTTTAATGCATCCATGGCGGGAGCATTGAGACACACTGGCTCACGGTTCAAATACTGTGTGTGTATTGCAACCTAAAGCAGGATTCATATATTCATGTAATTCCTAAGTTTAGACTCGACAATGACAGAGTCTTACACGGTCTGAAGAAGTTTTCATGCATCGCTCCCTCACAGTGTCAGCAGTCTCACTGTTGAGCAAGAACTTTACCAAAACTACTGGACTTGGAACATTTTGAGACTCGACCTGAAACTGGATTGAGTTTTACGTCAGTACGTATGTGTATCATTGTCATGGGTGTTGCTGTGACACTTGCAGCTCTTTCTGAAAGAACCTGACAGTACGCTAAAGGTTCACTGTCATACCGATGACAGAGTCAGTCTTTTTTAAAGAGCTCCAGCAGGCTTACTCTAATATTCATAAAGTACCTAGCAACAAAAATACCAGCCCGCTCTCACTGCGACTCATCAAATACGTGTGCTCTGTCAGTATTTTCAGTGTATGAGCATGACGCTAAAAGCCACCTTCCACGTCCATCCAGAACACGGCTGGGTGGTGTCAGAGGAGAACGCACTCAAATAGAACCGGTGGCTCTGTTATTGTATGCTGACGGACGGCCAGGTGGCACTGGACACGTCCACATGCAAGGTGCATTGAGAACGCAGCTGTACAGAACCGGTTGCCTGCACATGAAACGCTGAAGGACAGCGTCAGGTAATAACTCCGCTGGTAACAACATAATGTAAGAAGTGCGAGTGCACTTTCAGAGCAGGCAGGTGGGGAGGTGGATGAGTCCCATAAACAAAACTAACAAAACAAACTTACTTTCGTGTGGGAGTCAGGAGTTGGCTTCCTGTGTGGATTTTTTGCCTAAACCTAACCATCTGTGACTTTATTGTCTAATCCTAAGCATTTTAGGTGTTGTTTGACATGTAGAGTTGTGTAAACTCACTGCGTCGTCCCACCCTGTGCATTTGTTGACATCAAGATAATGGGCTGGTTCATCCCACCATGACATCATCCCAGTAACGGCATCCCTGATCATGAGCAGCTGATGCAGACGGATCCTGAAAAGTCAGATCCTGAAGGTCACTGACAGAGTGGCACCGTGTGACAGATGAGAAAATAAGAGTAGCCTACATTTTTCAGTTGCATGGACATGCTGTTATAAAAGATCATATTTAGAAATGCCAAACATAAGCAGTGCAACAGCAAATGGCAGTTACAGCCATCTAAGAAAGGGACGCTGTGAGGGGACCTCTGTCTACCATCCGCTGAAACACGACCAGAGCTTTTCATTCATGGACTGTACAGCTGGCCTTGAGTGTTATAGTGTTATTGTATCATACAATTTTTAAATAAAGTTTGTTTCGGTGGGTTTTCGGAGAAAAACTTTTTTTTTTTTTTTACTCCTGAGGCTCTGTCCAAGTGCGCTCTGTAGGTGTGGTAAGTGCTATCATACTAAATCCTGCAATGAAAAGGCCAAAAAACTCAGTAAAACTAGGCACTGATGAAATATAAACCGAAATTCTGTGACTGAGTTGCATATTTTTTGCCTCAAGTGTTCTTAGAAACATGTTTTAGCTCCAGTGTTTAACTGTAACAGGAGATCCCACCGGCTGCCATTGTGTCCGATGACAGAGGTTGCAGAACATCTACCAGCGAGACTATTTAGTGGTCTGCATGATGCAGTTTTAGGTTGTCTATCTTTTAAAAAAAGCCAATGCAACAGTCCATTTTCTCTTTTTTCTCTTGTCATGTAGCATCAATTTAAAAAGTATTTGCGTCTTTTTGCTGCTGAGGCGGCCTAGTCTTATGTGGGGACTCCTTTATATCGGTGAAATGCTTATTAAACTGCACCCAACTTTAACCTCACAAGTCTAATCAGCTAGACTAACTGAAATCACCTGTGTGGGTGTCAGACCTCCGTGAGAGACTGACATATATTTGCATGCAGTTTTCAAATATTATTATACTTCTTAATTCTGAGAAATAGAGACAAAAATAATCCTATCTGTAGCACCCTCCAAGAATAGGCACAAGGTCTTGATTAAAATACTGAATTTGATCCATTCAAAAAACCAACCTGTGAGTACTGAAGTAAATGGAGAAAAAGAAAAAATACAAATTACAATAAATAAAATGCATGTATAAATGTCCTACAAGGAAAAATAACTTCTAGCTTGCCTTCAAGTGATTATTCACTTGCAAAAACACTTTCCTCTGTACTTTAAAATTACATACACCCACCTAGCATGTAATATTGCTCAAAATACAACAGCCAAAAACACCTGTAACATTAAACTCATAGTTGTTAAAATAAATATAATAAACAAAACTACAATCAACATACCTCGTAGGCTGCTTATCCTCTGAAGAGGGCCTAAATCTTTCTTGCCTTTTCTTCTCCTTGTATTCCTCCTCTTATGTGTATCTGTTCGCGTTTATTTACTTAACTCTGACCGTTTCCTCATTTCTGCGTGTTTTGGCGCGACGCTCAGCAGGTGTTCGCATAATTAATTCCGGGCGGAGCACTCGCGTAGCGGTGATTAGTTCCGCCTCTCAGATTACTGCCACTAACTGTAGGAAATAAAATACCAGGATAAACAGCCCAAAAAATAATAATAATTAAACTGATGATGAGAGGCATTTACACTATTATTGCAATTGAATGTGTTTCATGGGTTAGTAAGACCTTGCTTGCAGATGGTTTGGTGCTGCCTTTGACATCAGATTTAATCAGACAACTGACATATATACAATGTGTACAGATTTGTGCACAGAAGGGTATTAAAATGTACATTATTTTGCACTAAGTAGCCCTGAACAGTGGTGAAGGTAAAAAGCGATATGCAGGCTTACAATGATGCTATATAAAATGTTTTACCATGTGTTTACATTTTATCATGCTGTTCTTACAATATATATGGATATGTTGTGGATACTCACATGTCATGAAGTGATGAGGTATCTGCAAGTTGATAAGGTAGAGAACAAGACACAAGTGATGCATTTAAGCCTGCTATAAGCTGTAGAAGTGATATGTCTATTGTAATGTCTGTTAAAAGTTGTCTGTGTTTACATGCTGTTTTTACATTACACTCATACATGGATATATGCATGCATATCCGTATTTTTAAAAAAAGTATATGCAATTGGACATGTGAGAGTGTGTTGGCCTCTTTAAGCTTCATGAGCGCTTACTGTCGGAGACATGCTGAAAGGTTATTGGCTTCAAAACAGTTCAATGTGTCAAATAAACACACAGCTCAGTGAGCAGCTGGAGAACAGAGTGAGATGAGAGAAAGAGAGAGAGAGACAGAGACAGAGATCAGGAGAAGGACAGAGATAACAAGATAAAAGAAAAATGTAAGAAGAAGCAAAGAAATATGAACCTTGGATATATGGAAAGAAAGGCAGAATAGAATATAGAATGAAATTCAGGGTACATATGGAATTAAATTGGAATTTATGGAATTAAACTTAAAATATATGTAATCAAACTCAGAATATCTACAAAGAAAGTTTGAATACTTGTTGTCACAGCAAACTTTCTATGAACACTTGTCTAAAGCTTCCAGGGCTTGGCTGCCTTAAAGTGGTCTAAAAGTGAGGGATTTGGGCTTACCTGTTGCCTCACTGTTGCCTTCACTAGGTCAGCTCGCCCTCCATGAACATTGCTTCGCTTCAGCACTCAGTTCAGTTCATTTGTAAACATTTAACACACTGACGATGACAGAAAACAAAACTCCACGAGAGGAAACTCAACAGTGTGTCTTCCATGCAGCACTCAGAAAACATCTTTTCTCCATTGGGGCAGCACACCTGGTCTGAATCATCTCTCTTAATTACTTCTGCCTGCCCCCTTTCAAACTCCCACAGGCTCCACCACCAGGTAAGCCCAACCCACCGAGCCTGACAGCCATGCAGGGCAGCCAAAAAAAAGATAGTGTGCAGTGACAATGTTTAGAAAGTCAGAATGCAAAGAATGAAAGTGGGGATAAAAATAAATTTAAATATATGGAATTAAACTTGAATGTATGAAATGAAACTTTAATATATGAAAAAAACCCCCCAAAAAACGTAATGATTAATCTCTACAGATTTCTCCACAAAAGATTCAGCACAAAATCTAGTATTCTAAGTAGGGCTGTCAAATTATTATTATTTTTTTTTTTATCACAACTGATCGCAGAATTGAAATAGTTAATCACACTTTTAAATTGCATTTCTAAGCAGTTATGAAGTCCACATTGACAAGGTAAAGCAATTTTTAACAATTTGTCTTGATTAGGAATCAAATTATAACAAATGGGACTAACATAAAGTGGGCATGTCTGTAAAGGGGAGACTCATGGGTATCCACAGAACCCTTTTCCATTCAGATATCTGGAGGTCAGAGGTCAAATATGAAATGACAATGGCATTTTTCCATCACCAAAATTTTGCCTAATTTTGGAGTGTTATTCTACCCCTTTACTGAGAAGCTAGCATGACATGGTTACCTGTGGATTGTTTAGTTTAAGTCTTCTAGTTTCATATGATACCAGTATCATCGCTCTCATTTCAAAACTCAATACAGCTTCTTAAAATGGAAAAGTCGGCCGCCAATAAATGCAATTAAAAAATAAAAAAGCAGCTGTTCATGCAAACTGTCATGGCCCTGATGTGGCCGCATGCCCAAGAGAACAAGACGTCACACACAGCACACTGTGTATATAGAAGTAAACAAGGACAAGAAGTCTATAATACACATGAAGGCCACTGATGTGACCTGCATGTTTCTAAGTTATTGTGCAGTGACTCCAGAAGAAGCAAGTCTAGTATAGATCTAGAGTGACGTACAAGTCAAATTAAATTCCAATATGGGTTGCACGGCTGTTTAGACTGAAGTCGCATTTAAAAATATTCAGATCTGTATCTGATTTAAAACTACACATGAAAGTTGCCCCAATCTAATTTAAAAAGATCAGATTCCATGTCATTTGTATTGTTCACATTGTCACTAAACAATCACATCTGGGTCACATAGGGGGAAAAAAACTCGGACCACTTTGGCCTGCAGTGTGAACGTAGCTATAGTCACCAAGGCTGAACACAAACAGACTGACAACTTAAACTTAACTCAAGGGGAAAAGACACAAGCAAATCCCTCTGTTGTAGTTTTCATAGGTATGTGTGTGTGTGTGTGTGTGTGTGTGTGTCTGTGTGTGGTTGCCTACATATGCCTGCCTGTATGCGCCTGTGGGTCAGTGTGCCAGAGTGATCGGAGTCTGTGTGAGTCATACTGGTGTCTGTCAAGTCTCAGCGACACCCATAATACCATCTGTTTATCAGCGCTTTGATAGATGACAGCTTAACACCAAAGAAGTCATCCAAGTCAAAACAGAGGGATTTACGCTTTCTCTGAAATCACAGGGACAGAGTTTGTGACTAGGCAATCTTCAACACCCACAGTAAAGAAACACACAAACAATTTTCTCTCTGTCTATTCCAGAAATTTCAAGCTATTTCAAGGAACACCCTACAGATATAACATTTCTGTGTTTGACATACTATGCAGTCAGTTTGTTTGTGTTTTAAAACCTGCAGAAACTGATATTGATTTCAAGATACAACATTTATTAAAAAGAGGTTAAAGGTTACACACTTTCATATACTGGGGGATCACTGCAATGCGTAGAACTGAACTGAACTGGTAGAGAAACTGAAAACTTGAACATACACACACACACACACAAACACAGACACACAAACACAGATGGTGAATCCATCAAGAAGTGACCTTGGCTTCACGGTATCAGACACAAACAACATAAAGAAGCAGGTAGGATGTTGTTGTGTTTGTGTGTGAAGGCTCAATGGAGAGTGAATGTATTTCGCACATACAGTGATGCTTTTTGTCAAGCTTTAAGAGCGTTTGGGCATTTTCTACGTCAGAAAAGATGTTTTTTTTATCATTGGGCAACACTGTCATCAATACTGTAAATATTGGGAAGCAAACCAACAACCTTTCAGTTGCAAAGGTCAGTTCAAGTCTTTTCTGTCAGATTTTATTGTTGAAAACTTTTTACTGCATCGACTCTTTCACGCAGTGTCCTTGTGTGTGTGAGTGGGTGGGTGATCACGCAGTACCTGTGTGTGAGAGCATGCAGAGAATCATAGGTCATGCACAGTGAGGATGAGTAAGCTTCCTGAGTGTAATTTGCGTGTGTGTTTACTTGAGAGTGTGTGTCCGGGCAAGGACAGGGGAGCACATTATAGTGATAGTGTCACTTCTGATAAAAAACTCACATTCCAGTTTGCTGCTTTTTAGCCAGCACGGCAATACTTTGACTGAGTTCTTGCGAATCTAATGACATTCCCATCAGCCTCAGCTTGTTCAGTTACAGCATGCAACAACACGTTCTCATCCCAACTCGTCATATAGTGCCACATTTTCAGTGACTTTCTGCATATACTGATGACATTTTAGGTATCTCTCTGCGTCAGCTGTTTACGCTCCAGAATGCCATTACCATGATGTCTACAAATGCACACGGTGTATGATGCTTATGTTTACACAACATAAACACGTGGTGAACAACGCGGATCACAATGGTCAGGTTTAGGCAAAAAAAAGGCACATGGTAACTTGAAGGGCTCACACATGACAGTCAGTTGTTTGTGGGATCAATCCACCTCCTCAGCTCCCTGCATTGTAAGTGCACTCACACTCCTTATATCATGTTGTCATCTGCAGTGTTATTACCTGACACTGTCCTTTAGCGTTTTGTGTGCAGGCGGCCGGACAGAACGGTTCTCCTGCACGTCTGGCCATGCACCGAGGCTGACTGCTGATCACAGTATCATGTTCATGTTGAACTGTTTCAGAATTGTTTTACTGTTGATATCGTTTTGTTATATTTTTACATGATGACATGATTGACTTTGGTGATACAAATGTCACACAGTTCATGAAAAACAGTCTCATTGCTACAGGTAAAAGCAAAATAAGTGCAAGCCATATGCACGTAAGTGGCTGTGGAATACAAATTCACTGGTGGGGTCTACAAATAAGAGTGATGTTGAAGGTACAAAATACTGATTTAAAAGAATTAGAGCATACTAATTAGCAATTTGAAGGCATTAATTTTTAATTCAAAGAAATGATTCATCAAAATATTAACTCAAGATGCCTGCAGGGCTCTGCAATATTCTGATTTAAAATGAATAAAACATGTTTCGTATGAACACAGCACAATTTATTTGACTACTTCCTACACTGTAAACTCCAATAAGCTGATCTTACCTTAAAAACTCTAGGAAACGTATTGCCTTGACAAAGGTAAGAACATATATGTCAGACTAAGTGGGTTTGTTGAGCTGCTCTCATTTCAAAATATGTTAATTTCACTTTCCTTGTTTAAATTGACATCTCAGAATTAAATAAATATGATAAAATTTTAAGTAGCAGATTGATATAAAGTAAACATAACAATAATATAATAGTTTATTTACATACCTTTTTCAAGGTGATCAGTTTACTAGATTTTTTTTTTAAAAAAGTAAGATTAACTTGTTAGATTTTACAGTAATAAGTGTGTGTTTACATAGAGAGTAAACTGTAAAGGATATCAGTGACATCAGAGGGGGGCACTGAAGAGCACAAGAAGATACCGACAGGACGAAGCGAGAGCGGACAGAGAGAGAGCGGACAGGCTGATGCAGAGTGACCATCTGCTGAAGCTTCTCTCCTTATTTTCCAATGATAGCATCTCACTCTCCGTCACTGAGTCCCGACGTCTCTTTCTCTCAATCACATGCACACAGACACTTACACCCGCTTCGATATCTTTGATCTTTCACTTCTCTTTCCTACCTGTCTGTCATTCGTCTCTGTGAAAGCACAGGCGGTGCAGTGCTAAGAAGAAAAGCATACAGTAGATCCCACCTGTGCTATGACTCACATGCTCACCTACACATGACATGCTTTCAAAGCTACTGTTCACATGCAGTGAACATTTCCTCGACCACTGAACAAATATTGGTTGAGGTAATATACACGAGAAAATCTCTGCGTGCCACCTTAATAAATCAAAAAAAGTCCAGTTATAACATCACCGTGGAGATTTATTGTTACTGATTTGTCAGAGGATGTGCATTTCTCCCAGACCCGCTGTTCAAATAAACATTCACTGAGTAACATCAGTATTTAAAATGCAAACATTTTGCCAAATAGCCACTATCTGTGACTTCACTACCAGTGAGAGAATCAAACTGCTCTAATTCCTCACTATATTTAAATTTGGTGAACTTTAGTGATGTGAATTTAGCCTTTGACCAATGCTGTGTAAAAAGTGACTCTTAATGCTGACCCACACTAGAGGATAATTGGGCAAATTTTTGGTCCAGTTATGCCCCTCCCAACAACTAATACAAGGCCTGTCTGAGTGGATTATCTGCCCAGATTATCCTGCAGCATTAGGCATTTATGGATTTAGCTGGCAAAATTTGCACATTTCATATGGTTCATATCAGCATTTCTAAAGTAGCGTAGTATATGTACTGACTTTGCCATCAGGGGTGGAGGGGATGGTGGATTCCAAGTTGCAAACCACTGTGCTGTTTTTTTAGTAACCTGTGGTTGTTTTTTTCCTAGTGGCTATTTAGCCCCCAGATGTGGGTGTATCCTGCAGGGTTTTGGCCCCTTAAACATGGGTGGTTTTTAGCAACCTGTGGCTGTTTTTCCAGCAACTTTTGAAGCCCTAAAACCCGGGTGTTTTCTAGTGACCTTTGGATTTTTTTCTAGTGGTTTTTTAGGTCACTAACATGGATGTTATAGATACTAAACTCATAACTGCTTCCAGTGACTGTGCTATTGGTGAGTGAGTGCTTGTGAATGTTTAACTGAATAGCAGGTGGCACTTTGTATGATAACTGCGGCTACCAGTGTATGAATCTGTGTGTGAATGGGTGAAAATGACAAGTAGTGTAACAGTACTTTGAGTGACTGAAAGGCACTATACCAGTGACAGTATCGTGAATTGAAAAGGGAGAGTCCATTCTGTCTTGTACAGTTATTCTAAAAATAATCATAGAAATAATATGTGTATTATAATAGAGGTGAAATATATTAAAAATCAAACAAATGCGAGTGAATGGTGGTGAACGATGTCTTTGTCCTAACAAGTACAACACAGCGATGGATTTATGTGTATGCATTATATCAGCGATCCATGTAAAGGCCCACGTGTGTGTGTGTGTGTGTGTGTGTGTCATAGTGCAGATGTGTGTTTGTGTTAAGGCTATATGCCTGTGGGTCAGTGTGACACAGTGATCATGGTCTGAATGATTAACGCTGGTTCTGTCAACTCACATTAACTTCTCGAATATGGTATTTATCAGCTCTGCCACACTAGGTCACTGGTTCCCAATTAGTTGGAAACTGCTCACCAGATTTGACTTCAACCTTCAACTCATGACTCATCTAATGGAGGGGGGAAAAGCTGAGTTTAATGAAGCAAATCAACTGAGTACACGAGCATTTTTTCCCCCTATGATGCTCTTATGATCTGTGCTGGCGTGTGGCTGCAAAAATAATGACAATGAAAAAGGGGTTTAAAAACATTCATGAATATGAAGGTAACAAAATCCACCTACCACCACCCCTACGGCTCTGTAATTAACACTCTATATCTTGTTTGTTTCATCTGTAATTAAACCAGAAGTGAACGCTCGCTGTCTGGCAATCTGGTTCCAGGAAATCACAACATATCACCAGTCAATAAATAGTCGGATGTGAAACCCCTCGTAATACCGCAACTTGTTGTTTTTCACACTTGGTTTTTGTGTGGATTAAACACACTACGGTGTGATAATCAGTGAGCTGCAGAGGTTCTGGAGCCAGCCTCTCTCCCTGTTTGCACTGTTTATGCTAAGCTGGAAGGCTGCTGGCTGTAGCTTCACATTTTGTGTACAGACATGAGAGTGGCATCTGACTTAGAATTGAATTTTATTAGCTCACAAGATGTGATAAATACAAGAAAATAAAAACAAACATAAAAAGGATTGTGCAGGAGAGCTAAGAAACCAAATGGGCTTTATAGTAAAAATCTCCCCTCTAAAATTTGAATCTATCCTAATACAAAAGGTATTTCTTTCATTAACATGACAATATAACAGACAAAACAAGCAGCTACAATAACCAAAAATGTACCAGACACATAACACAAAAACACAGCTAATACATTAACTACAGCACAGGAGGTTTTTTCATGTTTATCCTAAAATAATAAATCTTAAATGGATGGAAAAGGTGTGTATAAGGGAAATACCCTCAAGTCTTCTGGTTTTTTCTTTTTCTTCAGTTTTTTTTTCTTCACAAATGCAACAGCTATTTCAGTTAAAAATAATTGCATTTGTTATTTTTTAATCAAATATTTATTGATAGCATTATTTATTTTTAAAATTGAACTCAGGTTTACTTGCATTTGAAGTGCATTGCTTTGTGTCATGTTTACATTCATAAAGGTGTATTTCAGATCATTACAAGTTTAAACAAAAGTTTAAAGGGAACATGCATTCCAATTAAAAACTGCTCTAAATATATCTTAATATCTTATAAATATATCTTGACACACTGTCCAAAGTACTTACTGCTGAGATATTTTTAAATGAAAAAAAAAAAAAGAAGATGTTTCGGTCACCAGATCTTCATCAGGTATGACGGGGCCATCCGGACTTTTCTACATACATTCAAACACAGAGAGTGCCTCAATTTTTGATCATCCAATCAGATGACTGCTAAGACCGATGATCACCTCAAATTGCTTATTATCGTTATTTAACAATAAATCACAAAAAATGAAATATAGCTACATGCGACCTTACATATGCCACAAGTCAAAACATAATAAGTATCATCATTTATCATATTAACATCATCCTACATTGCGTTCCTAAAAGTTCCTCAAATGGTCAATAAGCATGTGAATAAATTGAGCAAACAGAATTAATACCAAACACAGCATCAGTCAGCATGCAATCCAAACAAAAAATGTGGTAAACTTCTCCAAGCTAGAGACAAACTACAACAAAGCGAAAGAAATTTGTGGTAAAAAAAAGTCCTGGAACATTTTTTTTAAATTTAAATTTTGACAAACAACTCTGAGCCAACAACAACAACAACAACAACAACAACAATAATAATAATAATAATAATAATAATAATAATAATCCAAGTGGAAGCTTTTACTTTTTTTTCAACAACTGGGGTGGGCAACCATAAATCAGGCATTCCACATGAACGCCCTCTTTTGAAAAAAATATATACACATTAGACAATAATTTATAACATTACAATAAGTAGAAGTTCATCATTTAGCCCTTTGGAGTCAGGGTCTGACTGTAATATACATCTCTACATATTTAAGTAAATACATATCTGGTAAAACAAGTAATACTGCCAGTGAAATGCTCTCGCTGACATAAGCAATGAAACATATGCAATGACTCATATCATTCCTCTGCGATTCTTCCTCCAATAATCTGACTGTCAGTATCAAATTGCACTGATGTGATGTGATATAAGCAGGGAGCCGACGTCTCTCTCTAGATGTCTGCTTTTCCAATAAAAAAAGACATGTGCAGCAGAGTGGTTCTCCGTGGCTCAAAGCATATGGGCCTGCCAACAGACGATGAGAAAGAGCAAGAGATAATTGTATATGCAAGGAGAAAAAAGGAGGATAGCCAGACAGACAAAAATGAAGAGACTACGAGAGTTGCCAAGATTAAAAAAGGAAGATACATTAAAAGTGGAAGAGGAGGAGAGAGAATGGAAAGGAATTCAAGACTTAGTGAAAATGACAGATAAATGGGGAGGGAAAAGAGAGACTGGTAATTATCATCAGAAGAACAAACTGGGCCTGTGCTCAGTAAAAGATAAAAACAGAAAGATATGATATAAACAGAGAGGACATATAATTAAACAAACATGGAAAGCAATAAAGAAAGAAAACCAGAGGAGAAACTAAATATGAGAGAGGAATGTAAAGAAGTGTAATGGGAAGAAAGATGGACGGGTAGAGGCGAAGACAGAGGGTGAGGCAGGAAAGACAGAGGAGAGACGATGAGGCAGTGAGAAATGACACACTTGACATTTACCTTCCATATTCTTCAGTAAACAAGAACAGGAGGGATGATCTGGGGAGAAAAAGAGAGGGAAAAGGGTGAATGAATATGTGACTGTTAGTGTGCAGCTGTATAAATATTGAATATATGCCGGACTTCAGAATACATCCACTACTGTCCCCCAGCAGAGGGTCAGTCCTCACATCTCAGAACCTGCCGTCTCCTCTGAATAATATGTTCACGTCTTAAAAGACGAAGTAAAATGACATGACTGAGAGGAATGCTTTAGAGTGGTCATATGTTTTACTTCTTTGTGTGTGCACATCAAAATAATATTTTTGTATAAACTGAAAACAATCATTTGTTTAATTCTTAGATTTTTATTCTAGATTCCTGCTTGTCAATATGTTAACACAGTTATACAGACGACACACAGATTTATGTTACCATAGCACCAGGGGACTATGGTCTGATACAAGCTCTGACTGAGTTCACTGAACAAATCAACAGCTGGATGAGCCACAGTTTTCTTCAATTAAACAAGGAGTAACTTGCGGTAATAGTTTTTGGAGCCATGGAGGAACAATCTCAAGTTGGTGCTCATCTTTAATTGTGAAAAAGACCAAGCCAGATGTTTTGATGTAGCTGTGGATTTGATGGCCTAAATTTCAGCAGCCATGGAAAAGTCCCTATGGAAAGTTAAATTTTGTGAACTTTCCATGATCCCAACCTGCATCCTTACAGACCGCTCAGAAAGGTTGTGATGGCAAATGTACACATTTGGGTGCATTACTTTTTGTAGGAAAATGTACAAACAGTTTTTGAAAATAGCCTGAGTTTGGTTGGTTTTGTTTGGAGTAATATGCACACAAAGAGGAAACCTTTATTGATGTGGCCTCTCATTTTGCATTTATTATACATTATGTAAAATTTGAATAAACATTTATTCAACCCCAAATTGCATGCAGTGACCTGTCATGTTTGATTCCTGCATCACTGACCACTCTATGGAAGGTACCAAAAATTATGCAAACATTTAAACTTATTCTTTTATCAGCCTGCAAGAGACAAAATAGCTGCTTTGAGATCACTGCTCCAAGTGAGCAAAAGCACAACATACTTTGTTTCAATCCATACAGGCAGTTCAGCAGCAGTTTTCATCCATGAGTCATTCACTGTGGAATTACCTTTAAAGAGCTGAACAAATAAACCTGAACGTAGCTTAACCCCTACTGGAGCACCATAAAGCATGTCCCCAAAGGAAAAGGAAGTAAACAGCAACTCTGCTGACTTCCTGGCTTGGTTTGAACAGTATAAAAAAAACTCACCTCAGTAATGTAATGCTGCAGATTATGTAAACATATCACTGTAAATGTAAAGATTAAGACTGAATCAATCATAATCCAGGCATCACATTCAGGAGCAGATTAAAGATGGATGTATTTGAACTGCATGCAAATGCACATTCTCTGTGTATCTTTACATTTCAGTGTATTGTGCATGAGTCTTTTTGAGCACTTGTGTGTTTTACATAATGAAGGTGTGTAACTCTGTAGGTGTGTCTCATTGGCTGTCTGTGTATCCGTGTGTGTGTTAATGTGTTGTTTACCCTCCTAGGAGAGGTGACTAGTCACTGATTCAGCAGAAATGCCCAGCGTGGGATGAACTCTCTTAGCGGTCATACAGGAACACACACACACACACACACACACTGTCCCATTCCACCACCCTCTCCTCAAATGCACACCTTCAGACACACAACCATTATCACACAGATACAGAGAAGAACACCATACCATACATTTCTCATTTTTTCTCCGTTAGTCTGTCATATTTTTCTATATTTTTTACCCTCACCTCGCTCCTTTCGGTCCTCAGTTCTTTGCAGTAATGTCTCGTCTTCCACTAAACCAGAAAACCAGACTGGCCTGAGGCTGACATGAGTCTCCCACTGTGAATACTGTGTGTGACGGCAGTTTTATCTTCCTACCCGAATGTTTGTTTTCAATGTTTTCCTGAGCGAATGTGGGTGTTTCAATACGTACAGTCAGGAGGGCATTTGTGACAGTCTAAATATGTGTTTCTGCCATATTCTGAAAGTGCGTCGCTTTTCTATGACTGGTTGAGCAAAACTGATAAAATTACTTACAACAGCTAAGCTTTAACCTTGTAACACTGGGTTTGGTAATGCGTTCTCATCCCAAGTTGTCACCTTTTGCTGCTTGGCAGTGGCCTTCCATGTCTACATATTAAGCTTTTAGTATTCGTCTGTGATGGCCCGACCATGTGAGATGTAAAACAGTCATGTCACTGTACAGCAGCGATCTTTTGAAATTGAACAGGCTCCACGTGTACATTTATTAGAGTGAAATCAAAGCCTCAGACAGCCTGCCTCCTCATGAATCTGTAAATAATCGGATTTGTCCTAGTTTAGATGGCCATTAGGGGAACAACATGAAATGCTGTAATGTGTCTCAGTTTTGCACATCAAAGAATTCCACATCATAATCTGCTGAGCATCTAAAATCCCCAATGCATCTTAAACATATGTGCTCCAAATTACACCAGTTACACATGAACATTAGGTCATGGTCCTCTGTGACATTATGTATTAGTCTCTGAGGAGAAGTTTAGTCACAGTAATTCAATTCAGCAACATGTTTTGGTGAGAACATAAAAACACTTATTAATGAGCATATTGTTAAAGGACTCACTGGATGTTTCAATTCTTCTCATATCTGTACACTAAACATTAATCTAGAGCCAGGAGACAAACATCTTAGTTTAGCATAAAGACTAAAAACACATGGATGCATTTTGGATACAGCATTGGAGGTAGGGCCCTGTTCATTCCAACACGTTCTCATCCAAAGTCGACACATATTGCCGCCTGCCAATCCCCGAACATTCATGTGAGAAAATTTTACTTTTGTTATGTTACTATGTGCCTTTTTTGCTTAATCCTAGCCATCTGTGCCAGTATGTGCTTCTGATGCCTAAACATAACCATGTGCAGCACCATCCCACCATGTGCTTGTGACGTCACGGTAACGGCATCCCAGAACGTCAGTCACAGATGCAGAAGGACACCTAAAGCATAATATGTAGACGTGGAAGTCCCTGCAAAGTGGCAATATGTGATGAACTGGGATGACGTGTTGGTGAGTTGTATAAAGTATCATGAAGGGGATAATTAGCTTTAGAGACAAAAACTGTTTTTGTTTCGGGCTGTAAACATGTAAATTTCAGCTGTAAAGTTGTGCATTTTAACATGGGGTCTAAAGGGATTGACTTTGGAGCCAGCCTCTACTGGCCATCAGTGGAAGTGCAGTATTGTACACTTCTGTGTTGGCTTCATTATTCATCCTGGATGTTACTGCTTAGCCTAAACACAGTGCCTTCGTATTAGTAGTTACCCATAACTCTGTCAAGCCTGTGCATTGGTTTTCTCATTTCTATTAGTACTACATTCACAGTCATCTTTCAATCCTACTATATAAATAATCAGTGTAGTTGACAGTTCACACTGAATGGCAGAGTTTGTGACAAAGATATCAAATTATTCTGACTGAGACAATTTTAGTTTCCCAGTTACTTTGTATGCATGCTGATGCTTGTTGTTAACACAAAGCATCACCTGCAGGAGCTACTGTTGTGGACTCAGTCCACATACTGCAGCAACAACATCCAGAGGTCCGGTCAATTGTTGTTGGAGACATGAAACGTTGCAAATTGGATACAACAATGCTAGACATAATAAATGTGACAAACAAAGGAGGGAGTACACTGGAAAAATGCTTGCTAAATGAGTCAAGGATAATTGTCAACTCAGATCATGATGTGGTTCATCTTGTACCAACTTATAAGTCTAAATTGAAAAGGAGTAAACCAAAGAAAAAATAATCAGGGTTTGGCCATCTGAAAGCATAAAACATGTAAAGCTCGCTTTGATTTGGCTCTGTGGGAGGAGTTTCATGGCTCCTTGGATAAATAGCAACAGTAATGACAGACTGCACTGAGCTTTGTATGAAGTGATGCCAACCAAGGATCCACCCAAACAAGATAAATGTTAGCGAGGATTTTAAGCATACTTAAATTTTAAACAGATTGCCGTCCAGAACAGGAAAATAAGTTTATAAAAGTGAGTAGAAAAATATTTATTTATTTACTAACACAACTAGCTTTTAAAAGCAACAATACCAAACAAATTCCATCATGAAGGGGATGACTGGACTGTCATCCACACTGACAGCGTTAGTGGCAGACAGTGAGGCAGAGTTTGCAAATGAACCAAACAATTTTTTTTCTCTAGGTGTTACAAATCAGGCCAATTCAGCTATATCTATAGTCAGACAGAACTGATGTGTCTGCTGAGCTCGTAACACTTTGTCTGATTTAAATGTTCGCGTTTAGTTCAGAATGAGGACCCAAACGCAGAGGAGCAGGCAGGCAGGTAGTTAGAACAAAGAGCAAGCTTCGATGCTGGTGAAAATCTCCAAAAACAGGAAGGCAACAAACTCAAGGTACAAAAGAAATAAGAATCAAAACTAAATTGAATCAAAAAGTGAAGATGGTACACTGAACAGGGAATGACCAGCTTGTTCTTATTCTGAGCTTGTGAAATTCTGCTGCTTTGACAGTGTTTTTGGTGTAAAATCTTGATGCCAAAAATTAAAGTTTACAGCCTGAAACAATTTTTGTCTCTAAAGCTAAATTCCCCCTTCATGACAACTTTATACAACCTACCAACACGTCATCCCAGGTCACATATTGCCACTTTGCAGGGACTTCCGCATCTACTTATTATGCTCTAGGTATCCTATGTAGGTATGTCACAAGCACATGGTGGGATGATGCTGCACATGTTGAGGCAACAAGAGCACATGGCAACCAAATCCGAGACATCAACAAAAGCACATGCAGGCATGGATGGTTAGGATTAGGCAAGAGGAAAGGTTCGGTGTAGAGGGATAAAAAACACTATATTTTGGCGGTAAGCGAACATCAGACTCCCGTATGACTCCCACATGAACGTCCAAGGCTTGCTGGATCCATCCACCGCTCCTCCCGCCCACGCCATAGGGACCTTTGTGTACCTTATTTTACGACATTACCGGCAGGGTTTGAACCTGACGCCATCCACGGGTGCATCATACAGACGCGACACATCCTGTCCAGCAGCGTATAATAACACCGTGAATGGTTCTGTCTGGCTACGTTCTCAACTGACAATGTTCAGCAGCATATCATTTGTGCATCAAAGTTGGCTTTTGGCATCGGGATCTTACACAGAAAACACTGCAAAAGTGGCAGTATTTGATGACTTTGTAATGAGAACTAGCTGGTTCAGCAGCTCAGCAGTGTGTAGGTACATACTGGAAACTTACCAATTTGCATATAAGTGAAGTTGTACAGAAGACATGGCTGTAAAACTGATACACCTCATTTTAAAACATTTGACAGATAAGAGCTCTTATGTTGTAAGACACAATTTTTGGTTATCCAGTGAACTCCTATCCTCAATTTCTGTCTCAGTGCACATACAGGCCACATTGGCACTAAGGAACAGTGACCCATTTGCTTTCTTTGGAGACTGGGTTTTTTGGGCAAACCTAGATCCTGTTAGGATTTTTCCAGTCTATAATTCTGTGTTATGCAGTATGGAGTCAGCACATTGGTACAGTTGTCTCTTTGTGCAGCTAAAATCTAGACTGGCTAGACTGTTATGTATCCGCTCAAAGATTGGGGGTCTTAAGTCAAGTTTTCAAACTGTGCGGACTAAAAGAATGCTGTCTCTGGCTGGTAATATTACATCACACCCCTCTCATATTTTATCTGAGAATATCAGCTTTTGCCATTAAACAGAAGATTGAGAGTCCCACAGGCAACACTGAACCGGGTTGTGGAACTCTTTTGTTCCTCGGTCTGTTAAATCAGGCCCAGTGTGCCTGTGTAGAATAAGCACTGAAAGTGAAAGCGATTCAATTGATCGCACTGCAGCTACTTATTCAAAATCTCTAAGATGTGTTTGTTTGTTTTTGGTTTAAACGTTGTGTTTTGTTATGCGGTTTGTGAACAAGTGTACACCTTAAGACACAAGACAAATTTCAAACAAATATTCAGATCAAATCAAACTGCAATTTTTATTATGCGACAAAGGTTTTTTTAATGAAAGATATTTACCTGCCACAGTCAAACAGAACATCTTGCCTTCCCCCTAAAAACTCTCCTGAGTGTTCTTGACTTCTTGTCGGGTTCAGTCGTCAAACAAAACTTTACCACCAGGAGAACACTTGGGCCGTAAATAGAGAGAGCAGGACAGTCTTAGTGGAGAGCAAACACATTATATGACTGTTGTGACATTTTGTAAGACCTCCAGTGCCAAAAGTTCAAGATGTTTTCTAAAGTGGTCTCATATCAAACAAATGAAAGCGTTCTGTATAATGCCATAGCCTCTCAACCCCTCTCCTAGTCGCTGTGCACACACACACAAGTCACTCCCCTTGACCAAGTCACTTTATATCTGGAAATCCTTCAGGGCCAATATGGTTTCATTTTCACAAATGTATAATTTTTCAAACATCGCTCACCTTTTATATGAGCCTAAGGGTTCATTTTGGCAGATGCTATTAGCACCCAGAAATCTGTAGTCCAGTGTATATTTCTGGATGTCCCAGCAAGAGGTTGGGGAAGGAAATTTCTTCAAATTTGGCACAAACAACTGATTGGACTCAAGGATGCATAGATTTTCTTTTCATGGTCAAAGGTCAAGGTCACTGTGACTTTGCATGGGTCTCATTCTTCTGAATGCGATATCTCAAGAGCACACTGAGAGAATATCTGCAAATCTGGACGTTAGTGGTGAAAGGTCACTGTGACCTAACAAAACATGTTTTTGGCCAAAACTCAAGAATCCACATGCTAATTTTACAAAATTTCTCACAAATGTCTAATAGAATAAAATAATGAAGTGATGCCATTTTTTTATGTTACTGTGACATCAGTGCTCTGCAAAAACACTTTTATGGCCATTACTCAACATCCTAACTCAGGAAGACACAAGGGGAGACATTTGGTCAGATACCAAATTAGTGACACTAATATTAGATCATCACCTTGAAACTGTCCTGACTGGAATATCTTCTGTTTGTAAAGCATCCATGTTTCAGAATATGTAGCTTCTTTGCAGCAACATCTATATCTGAAGCGCTGTGGACAGTCATGGCTCAGGACAAGCCTGGACTGACATGGATGTAAAGTATAACTGCAACTTAGCTGATTTACGGAGGGGAGGATTTGCTCAAACCATTTCTTCTTTTTATCCTAATACAAACCACTTCCAACCCTGACACATCAGTGTGATGAGTACTAGCCAATCACAGCATGTAACCAAATCCAAAATGCATTTTAAACAGCCGAATAGCTGCAGTGTGACAATTCTCACCCAGGTGCAAATAAACACTCGGTTTCTTATTTTATTCTTTAGAATCAGCTTTATTGGAAAAGTATGTGTGCATATACAAGGAATATGACTTCTTTATTTTGCCCTCAATATACATATGAATATTAGACATACAGCTAAAAATGGGCACAACAAAGCTGAATAAGGTGAATTTTAACACTTGACTACTATTTACTTGTTTATAATGGCTGGCCTCGTCAAACATATTTGGCTAATACTGCACATCTTTTTAACACAAGTCTCTGCAGGGCTGCTGTCTGGGATTTCTTGTCCATAAGCAACAATGTATGTGAGCACCTGCTGCTGAGACACAAAGGCTTTAAGCCAGAAAACACACAGTGCTCAGGCCCAAGGCTGCACCTGTTCTCCACAGTACGGATTAAAAAGTAAAATGTTCCTTCACTTCTCAGCTGCAACCTTTTTGTTGCCAATTTTTCTTTTTATTTTGTCGCTTAGTATTTTTTTTCTCATCATCTCTGTATCCTTCCCTGTCTTCATCCTCACCTCTCTTTGTTTTTGTTTCGCCCCCGCTTTTCTCTTTTGTCTCACCTCCACAGGTGGCCGAACAGCTGGGCAGAGAAGCAAACTACTCTGATCCACACGAGCACCTGGACAACTGAGACAAACCACAGCAACAGTGAGAAAAAGGAGAGACAAAGGGTGACTGTTATAAAGCTGTGCAGTAAAAATCCTATTTCAGTGCTCTCTCAGTTTAAACAACATAGTGCCAATGTCAATAATAATATGCTGATGTTCTGTTACCATTCATCAAGGCTACAGCCCAACAGCTGTATCACAGCTGTTAAGCTGTAGATTGACCTCCTTCCATGTCCCCCTCTGTCACGCGATGACTCAATATATCCCGGTTGTGTCCTCTCTCTGCAGCCAAAGCAGCTGCTTTCACTGGCATCACACCTGATCGATGTACTTTTTTTCTGGCCGGGCAAAATCTCTTCCTATCTTTCCAAACCATTCAGGGATACAGGACACACAACGACTCTCTGAGCAGTGTGAACAGTATTCAATTACATTTGAAAAGAACCAGTTAGAAGTACAAAAAGCTGTAACAGAACTGCCTTCAGCTGACTGATGTGTTTGCAGCAGCTATTTCCCTCCCTTCAGGTGGTGCAGGTTGAAACTGCTGGCTGTGTGTTTCTGCAGCTGAATGTTATTGATTGAACGTGGTTTCAGGTACAATTTGTTAATGAAATTATGTATTCTCAGGCCACTCATACCAAAAAAACTGCCATCGGTGACTGTGTGAGCAGCTTATTATGATCCACCAGCTTGTTCTGATATCAAACTCGTAAAATGGTGCTACACTGTCATTGCTTTTTTTGCATCAGTGCAATGCCAAAAGGGACCTTTTGCGTGTGCATGAAACTTTGCTGGACATCAGGTCAGAACACAGCCAGATCAAACAGGCCGCTGTGTTATTGTACACCGGTGGACAGCTGGACAACACCTGCTGCATGCGCATGAAACGTGCCAGGACAGTGTCAGGTTGAAACGCTGCCGGTAGTAACATAATATAAGGAGCGGGAGGGCGCCTATAGGGTTGGCGTGAGGGGAGGTAGATGGGTCAAACACATACCTGGATTTTGATGCACCCTATCACCTTCTACACCTTACCATGTGCCTCATTCACCCAATCCTAATATTTCTTTTTTTATTACATTTCATTACAAAAAAATAAATAGCACTTTCATTTATAAATGTGATCCAACAGAAGTAAATGGAAAATGTTAACCATATATGCTGTATATATGCTTGTTATGGGGATAAGGTAAACATCTGTTGGGTATTTTACACATATTTTTATGGCTGTAATGATTTAAAACCCAATTCATGCGATGTGGGTCCACCAAATTTGCAAACATTGACTAAGTAACAAAAGTGAGAATAACACACAAAGGTAAAAATACTGTATAACAATTGCACCTGGATTATGTGAACTGTATATATTATAATCCTTTCTTGGCGACAAAAAAACTTAGCAGAACGTTGTTCCTGTGTGCTCAGGCAGCACTAAACCCCTGCTCTTGCCTGAAAGTCAATGCACAAACCTGCTATTTATAAATATCCCATTGAAAGAGACTCTCCCTCCAGCCTGCAGACTTCACTCTGTATCACTGCTGGACGGAGCAGCAAGCAATACAAGAACTGTCTATGGTGGAAAAGTTAAACAGATTTAGGTATATGTTCGTAGGTGTTACTTTTGGTTCCAAAGGGTACTATACTGAAAGCTTTTGATGGAAACACAGCTGAACACACACATAAACACACACAAGCATGCATGCATGCACACACAAATGAATGTTGACATTTTTCTATCTCCTTTGTATGTAATTTTGTGTTTTTTCAGATATTTCAAAATGATATTTAAAATGCTAAATCAAGAAAAAAACAATTATATATATATATATATATATATATATATATATATATATATATATATATATATATTTCAAACAGAATGATTCTTGTGTGAACAAAGGATAATACATAATATAATACATGTGATTTTTCTCAACCAAAAAATATTAACACTATGATTCTAATACAGGTCATCTTTAACACATTTAAGGAAGCGTTGTAAGGTTTAATCATTCATGAATCTAAGGGGTTAAGAAAAAGACAGATTCAGGCTGCTGCATTGTGGTAAAGTGATTTTATCATCTTTTCTCATTTCAAAGACAAAAAAAAATAAAAGTAATCTATTGACCATGTGATTTGATTTAATTATGAACCATCAAGCTTCAAAATACATTCCACTGTGCATCCCTGTATCTGTACATCTTCAAGTGTGCAGATGTGCTTTGCCTTAAAGTGTGTGTATGGATTCTTAAGGCACAGTGTGTGTATGTGTATGTGTGTGTGTGTGTCTGTGTGTGTGTGTGTGTGTGTGTGTGTGTGTGTGGCCAGAGGTTAATTTAGCCCAGCAGTGAAGAGCCCTTGATAAAGAGCAGCCTGATCCCTGTTTAATTACCTTCCGTCTACATTTCATTGGCATACACTGGGTCATAGGTGTGTGTCTGTGTGCGTGCGATGAATGTAGGATTTGTCTCTGAGCAGGGACACACACACACACACACACGCGACACACATGGACTCACTCAGTGTCTCTGTAACTGATTACTTGTCCAACATTACTCTATGGATATTTGTGTCATCTACAAGCTGGTTTGACATATGAGGCTTTTCTGTGTGTGTGTGTGTGTGTGTGTGCGTGTTTGTGTGTGTGTGTGTGTGTACTGAAGAGTTTGATGAAACGAAAAGTGTGGGAGAAAGTTCAGTAACAATGCGTGCACACACACACACACACACACACACACACACACACACAGTGACTGAAAGCCTATTAAACACACAAATGTGCACTAACACTTACATTGTTATTTTATTCCAGTGTTGAGTAAAGTCTTAACGGTGGACGACATGAAGAGGACAAACCTGCGTTTAACTCGTGCACAAATTTAAGCGTTTAGATTCCACTCTCAAATCCACACAAACACTCACATCTCTCCTCATGACTCTGAGTGTGTCGCTGACGGCAGGACCAAAATAACATTAATTTAATTAGGCCTAATAAAACGGCTGAGTGCAGCAATCAGCGAGCCATCACTGGGACGGGAAATGCTACCAGAATTAAATGACTGCACGGGGATGTGTATTAAAAAGCTAATAACATAATTACACACACAACAGCTCGTCCTGTCGTCGCTAAACAATACTGGCAGAATGCTGATGGTCGTCCCAAGCAGCTTTCGTTTACTCTCTCTCCAAGTCTTTTTTCCCCTTTTCTTTTCTTTCTTGTTTGATCCCTCTTTTTACTCATCTTTCTCTCATTGTTTCTGTAATAAACTGATAATTAAATACAGATAAAGGCTCTATTGTTTACTGACACAGTTCTGTGAGTGATTATTTTCTAATTACAGTGTTATAGATAGAAGGTGGCTGCAATTTGATTTTTATCTCTTACAAATTAGCAGTTACTCCCAAAAATAATGGAAAATTAATCAAAATCATTTGCTTAATTGAAATAAAATAAGCAGATTTTATATCCTGAGAAGAATATTCAACACACTGAGCTAATTATCATTTCTGAACATTTGAAGTACAGATTATTAGTATGAATTCTCTGCAGCCAACTTATGCAGCAGTTTCTATGTTTTAAAACATTAAAAACAGAACCTATTTTGAGTAATAATTTCTGTCTGGTATGATTTTTCCACTAAACATTTACTCACATTATTACTTTTTATTTTTTAGTTTTTAAATGGCACCTCCTTCCTCTGCTTCACTGAAAAAATCCAAACCTCCTCATACACGAATGATGTCTCCTTCTTCCCTTAAAGCTCCATTCCCCGTGTATGTGCTCTGGACACTTTAAGTTTCCATATTATTCTTGTCTAATGGCTTAAAAAAATAAAAAAATCCAAAACTGAAAGACAAGGTCTGATACCCTCTCAGATTTAAAGAGACAATGTAAGTTTTTAAAACATGCATCATCTGATTTTACAAAATAAGTAGTTCTGGGTATCGTCACTGATTTCCTGAATCAATTTGATTTTCATTCACAAGGTCCCAATTTGATTTCCAGTTTGATTTGATCCGATTTGATTCAAATAAATTTGATTAGGCATATTTCAGTTAGAACACCAGTTTTGCCTGAATGAAAAAAAGATTCTTGGAGAAATAATCCTGTAAATTGTAAGAAAATAAATATTCTTAAAAAATAATAAATACCAAACATGATTAGAATTTGACATTTTACAACTAAATCAATCGTCATCAATCATTTTTAGAGCAGCAAGAGTCTTAAAACAGCAAAGCCACTATATAAACTCATAATCTCACAGGAAAATAATCTAAATTGTCAATGAAATAAATCCTTCACAACAAAATAGTGAGCAGAGGTTTTGAAAAAAATACAGTAAAAAAAGTCTTTAATAGACATGTTTGATTTTGTCGCAACGTCAAGACGAGAAAAAAACTGCTCAGAAAAAAAACACAGCTCAGACTGTTTGATGGTTACCTTACACCAAATGATCAAAATCACCAGAACGCACATCAACTGAGGTAAAACTCTCAAGATTTTATTCTGACATTGCAAATTTGTCTGCAACAAAAATTGCTCAAATAGTCAGTTGGTACAAAGTCGAAACAAAGTGGAATGTGAATTTCTTGTAAACTAGCTGTGATGTCACACAGTACACATCCTAAATTCAGATTCAAGTTGAGCTCTGGGAAACCTTCGTCCTTCAGATTAATGTGAAATCAGCCTTCTGGTGCCAAACTGTGCACATACATCATTCTGCACAGTGAAGGACAAATATCCCAGCGACAATAAGAAAACCACGTTTTTGACATGAGGGGGACTTTAATGTAATCTAGTCAGCTCTGCTGTTTTAAAGGCCAGCAGGTTTGTTTTTCCCTCCGGCAGATTTTATTTTCTCTTATTTTGCTTTTGAAGTGTCACTTACAGCCTCACAGAGGATTTCTTAAAATTCTGCTCAATAACTAACCCCAGTTTATCAGCAGTTTGTTTCAAATAAAAGCATGAATCATATCAGTGTACTGTAGTTCATGACGATGGGAGCAGATCATATTGGCTGAACATCTTTCATAAATATGGAAAGAAGAAAATGAGCAGCTAAACAACAACAAAGGGCCTAAAAAGTAACAAAAAATTAACAAAGTATTACCTAAAAATTAATTATCCTAAAAATGAATTAATAATAAAGTACATAAATATATAATTACAAAAATGATTCCAGACATATTTCTCTAATATAATAATATTATTTTATTTAGTATTTTTATTTTTATTTAGTTATACATTAATATAACATCATATCTAATAACCCTCCCAGGCAATTTTCTTGTCATCTTTTCATTTTTTTTTTTTTTGTAACATTCGAGACATTCGTTGCTCATTGCTTTTCCTCCTCCTCGTTGTTTTTAAAAGAGAGGTTGGTGACTTACAGGGAAATTCAGTCAGTGGTTTCTTAGATCTCAAAACAGTCTTTCTCCGTTTGGTGAAAACGTTCCACACCTCCAGCAATCTCAATCCGCGGCCAAACTCTCAAATTACCCCCTGTGCATTTTTTTGTGCGAGCTCCGGTTAACCACAGGGTGCCAGACTGGTTACCACTTACCGAGTTGGTTTCCCCTGAAGGTTCCTCACATCAGTTTCACCACACAAAATCAAAAACGACATGTTTGCATACTCAATTTCTTCTGATGGTCTTTAAAAAACAAAAGAAAAACAAAATAAAAAAAACAATGTATGGTTGTAATACTTAAGCAAACCAATACCTCATTTTCACATATTTGTAATGATTGTGGGCTACTGACAACACCGCTTGCTGGATTAAGACCTTTTCAGCCTTTTCATTGGTTGTTTAAAGTCATGTTGTATCTGTTAATTAAAGTGGTTGACTTCACACAGACTTTTATGGGTTAAGTTCAGGGTTTTGACATTGCCAGTGATGTTTTTTATGTATTCTATCCATTCACATGTGAATAGAGATGGTCTCTAACATTTATTGAAAAAGCCTGCATTTATTAAAATTAAAAGTTTTTTTTCTCATATCACTCTTCATGTCTCTCTCTTTGTGTCAATCGCTCTCCTCATCACATTCTCATTCTTTTTTTTCCCTTCGCCTGCCTCCCTTTCTCTGTCCTTGAGCTGAAAATTGAGAGGTAGGCAGCAGTGAAGAGAGACAGATATTGGTTTGACACTCTGTAACATCTTTTTGTTAGGACCCAACTCATTCAGCGTGTGTGTCTGTGTGTGTGTGTGTGTGTGTGTGTGTGTGTGTGTGTGTGTGTGTGTGCGTGTGTGTGTGTGTGTGTTGATAAAAAACTCAGTGAGCTGACTCAAGGCTGGATCTGCTTACGAAACCGTTGAACTATCTGGCAGATTTGAATGAACATAAATGAACATGTGAACAACAGGGGTAGGGGGTGGGGGCAGCAACACAAAATTGATGTGGTGGGCAAATCAATTCTGGCAATTCAGTCTTCCTGATCGGTGAATGTAGCTTTTACTACAAGAAACAAACACCATTTTTTCTGGCTTAACAGTTAGATCATTATAATTATGTATTTCATCAGAAGAGTGCCTTATCCAAATCAGATAAACATGGATTTAAACATGGATTCATGTCAGCACCTTGACTTCTTAGAGTTTTGCTTGACTTTAAAGTGTTGGGTTTCAGAAACATGAAATTCTTATCCCCAAATTCAGATAATAAATATAATTTTGGAGGCTGTAACAATTGGTGTCGTTGTTGTTGCAGTGGAGCGATGTGCTTCTGTTTGATGCCTGGTGATCTAATGTGTGGATTCTGTCTGTGTTTCTGTTTACATGCTGCGTGTATTGTTTTTGTTTTTTTATGTCTATGGTGGCAGACCAGTTTCCCCCTGAGGGATTAATAAAGTGAATCCTATCCTATCCTTTACCAGTATCATTAGAAAGCTAAGAATCGCTCCTTTCCAACAGTGTATAAAACTCAAAATGTGCTTGTTAAGCCCCACCTCCTATGAGGCAAACAACACACCTTTAAAACAGATCATGGGGTTTATTGAAACAAAAGAACATTCAAACAAGATAATAAATCTCAGGCGACCAGTAGTCCCAACACCAGAGGCCTCTCTCCTCTGCTGTTGTCAGATGCTTTTTAAGCCGCTCCTTTTATAGCCAGGTGAGGTGATGCAGCGGGACAGAGGGAGAAGGGATAGCAGAACACATATAGTGCAGTTCATCTGACAAAATCAATATTTCTCCATCTTCCTGCAACATGTTGTTGAGTGTATGTTTTTGTTGTCTTGCTGGCTACAAAATAAAAGAATCCCCAAACTTTTCTTTGTATTTTTCATCCCAGGACAGCCGCTGGAGTACAGAGTGTGCTATAGTGTACTATATTTAAAATAGTGGTACAAAACAAGATATATACTTTTTTTCATTTCTATCACTTTTTAAGTTTTTTTCCCCTTGTTTTTGTTTTTTTAACCTTCCTTTATTTTCAGGAAAATCTTTTTTAAAAATTTAATTTAATTTTTTATCAATTTCTCACCAATTATTGGGTCATCTCTTGGTAAATTTCTTCTCATCTTTGCCTCGTGATTTTAATAGAAGGAGAACCTGTTTCCCTGACGGATTATCCTCAATACCTTGGCTAACTTATTTTTCCTTGTTCCCTGTTGAGCACAATTGTCTGCATGAGTATTTCGGCCTGAATGTAGGTCATGTTTTTGATGGTGAATGCCAGACTGTCAGCAAAGTGGTTCTCAGATTACTCACTTTCAGTGGTTTCCTTACACATGAAACAGAACAAAACGTAAGAACATCAACAGAGTTTTTCAAAAGCATGGTTTGTCATATGCAGAGAGCCGTCTCCCTGGAAATCTGTAGGCCAGTGGTTAGAAACCTTTTTTGTCCGACGAAACCAGACAGCTGCATGAGATGAGCTCAAGCACCCCTTCATTACACCACTTGTGTTGTTCAATTGAGTCAATTTGAATTTAAACTAGAAGTTTTTAGCACTATTATTTTTTTTAAAGTTGATTTTTTTCTTCTGAATATTTGCTGAAGCCATCACTGCAGCCACACTGTATAAGACATGCAGTCTGTAACAACGTTCAGATTCCTCCTCCCACTTGACTGATGGCATGTGCTAGAGGGTCATGAAAACAACCAATCAGAGCTGAGGAGTCTCTGACGTAGCTGTCAATCACTGCTCGTGAACTTCACTCAAATTGTCAAAGTGGATAGCGCTGATAATATGAATCAAGATTCTGTTACTGCATTGCCAATCTTTCATCTCAAATGTTTTCATATTTTAGTGTACTGTTTAGTTTGTGCTGTTTTTTGGCTTGACTGCTTGTAACATGGTGATTGGGTCACAAACTCTAAATTCACATTTTACACCTAAACAGCACATTAAATATGTTTGAGTAATAAAAGGGCAGTGCAATAACAGGGTTATAGCCTAGGTTAAGGTTAATGTCTCGGTTAGGTTTAGGTGGCAAAAATACTTGTTACATTTTGGCTGAAAATAATTTGTAATGTAATGTGACACAATGTAAATATGTTCTGTGAGTAGCGTCAGTGCCTGACGACTGTACACAAATTACATAATGTTACATTAAAACCACACTGACTTTTGTCTTCAGACGAGACACACCAACTGTGGTCTCTGGCATAAAAGTCTTGTGTTGTTTGACCCATCCACTTCCCCTAACCTGTGCACTGAGGGGCTTTTTTTAAACTACACCAGTTGCTCTCAGGTTTGAGTATTGCTGCGGAGGGGTTTACAGTAGTAAGCTGAGAGCCAGGTGCATCTCATAAAAATGCTAAAGGATGTCTTTGGCTTTGATACACGACACCAAGAAGTGCACATGCACTCCCTATAGCAAATTTATAACAGTCCTAAGAAACCAGATTACACACGATTTCTTATGTTAAATCAGATTTCTCAACATGAACACACAAAAAGACTTTTTCGTTTAAACCTTCGTATTTAAGAATATGAAGCACTGCTATAAGTTTTAAGACAGGTGTTTCAAACAAACATTTATCTGACTTAATAGTTTACACTTAATGCCAAACTTTTTTAAAACCTGTTTAACCATCCAGCTTGTTCTCATTCTGAAGTGGTCGCTTTTTGCTGTTTTCAGCACAAGATTCTGACACCAAAGCTTCCCTTCACATGAAGTATCCGCATGATATGCCACTGGATGTTGTCAGCTGGGATGCAGCAAGACAGAATGATTGAGGTTAAAATGCTGTCGGTAAAGACATAATAAAAGGAGCACAAAGGTCCCTATTGGGTTGGACGGGTGGTGGATAAATCCAACAAGCTCCAGACTTTCATGTGGGAGTCTGGTTTTACTTCCCATCTGAATGGGATGGTTTTTTTCCTACAGCTAACCTTCAATGGCAGCATGTGCTTTTGTTGCCTGAACATAACCACGTGCAGCATCATCCCACCTTGTGATTTTGTTGACATCATGGTAGCAGCATCCTTTAACATTAATAGCAGATGCAGAAGGATGCGTACAGACAATGAAGTCCACTGCAAAGTGGCAATATGGAATGACTTGGAATGAGAACATGTCGAATCATCAACATACCCGGTGCTAAAACTACATCCTGCTGGATTTTAGAAATCTCAGATGTCTGCAATTACTTTGAGTACAACGTCATCAGTTGCTGTTATCTTTATTTTCCTCAAACTCATTATCACACTCAAACTCTCTTTCCATCTGTTTCTGAATCTGTCTCACCCCTCCCTCTCTGTCTCTGTGTCATCATGTAGCACTGTGTGTTGTTTTGTCTTCACACTGTTTTACTCCAGAAGACAGATGAGACATTAGTGCTCTCCCAGGACACACACACTCTCACACACACACACACACACTCCCGGGACAACAATTTAGACACCAAACCTGTCCTCACTACCCTCACTGGACACATCTGAAAGTACATTTTTGAACACACACTCACACACACACACACACACACACTTTGTTCTCCCCATATGTTCCATCTGTTTTAAACCAAAGCCATTGGACACAGCAGTAAAGTTGTTGCAACACACGCACATACACTAGACTCCAGAACATCTCTTTTCAGCCAGTCGCAGTGAGTTATAGCCGCCACACTGCGCTCTCCTAAAGTCCCCTCTGTGTCTCTCACATTCTCTTTCCTACACTTTTTCTCTGTTGTACCAGTTTCCCATCAGTTTACCTCCTGTTCACCAATCTTTCTTTCTAAATCACCATCCCCAAATCCCACTTTCCTTACATCTCTTTCTCTCTCCTTGTCCTCTATCCATCTCCCCTCTGTCTCCCCTCCCCTCCCTCCTCTCCCAGTTGGTTATTAATGGTTTTAATTTACAGAGAGGAAGGACCTTGGTGCCCACGGAGGCATCCCCTCTGCCCCCAGTGTGTATTTGTGTGTGTGAGAGAGAGGGGATAAGAGAGAGACCCTCTGCTCATCCCTGCGTAACCAAGCAGCAATAACGCTTTGTCTTCTTTAACTGTGCTGCTCCTTCAAGGTACCTCACATCCCTCTCCCTCCATCTTCTCCTCCAGCTCTTTCTCTCTCTCTATCGCTCCTCACAATCTCTTCTACTTTCCTTGAGCACTACATCTTTATCCTGGTGTTACTTTCTGGTTTTCTTCACTCTCAGAAACGTGATGTCTCCACATTAGCTTCATGCACCAGCATGTTGTGACCACCTGCC